>NC_060143.1:50204128-50829128 GCF_021461385.2 Schistocerca piceifrons | reverse complement strand
ATACGATGCTTCTGTAGGATATACAAATGGTCCCTAGCCCAAGGAGTGACCAAAACGCTTGACCCTACCTTTTTATCACCAATAGAAACTGAGGTGTGAGTACCGGAAGACCCCGTTTTTTATGTGCGGCGTTTTGGAACTTAATTATCAGGCATACCGTCGCATATGCACTGGTGTGTATCTACCGACGCTAAGTGGCTGCATAAACTAGAAAATACGTATCACAGAACGTGCACGATGACAACAAGCCGGTTGGAAGCGAGAAAGGTACACAACCTAGCAGAAAGGAAAGAAAAGAATTTAAACTAACCCTCCACGGGGCTTGAGTAGAAGGAGATACAAGCATGTTAAACGATACACAGTGTATTTCTGAATTAAGATTAAGTCTGTAAATTGTTTACAATCTTTTATTAGTAAATATCGAAATTCAAGCAGAAAAGAACTGTCAAGGCACCATGTGGTCTCAGAAAATCTGTAGTAATTACAAACTTTTAATAAGAGGAGATATACACAGACTCGAGTAAAGGACTGATTTAGTGCAACAAATAAGTATGCAATAACAGAGGATAGAATTACTAAGAAGTCTGTACATCAACAATGCAGAAGTCAGCGAAATACTCCTCGTCAAAGGTTCAAACGATACAGTGCCATCTCTATAAAAAGAAAGTAAGTCAAAAAGTTCATTGTGGTTAAATTACACCGAAGCACAAAGGAAACTGGTATAGGCATGCGTATTCAAACGCAGAGATATACAAACAGGTAGGATACGGCGCTACGGACCGCAACGCCTATGTAAGACAACAAGTGACTGGTGCAGCTGTTAGATCAGTCACTGCTGCTACAATGGCAGGTTATCAGGATTTAAGTGGGTTTGAGCGTAGTATAGGCGGCTCACGAGCGATCGGACATAGCATCTCCGAAGTAGCGATGAAGTGGGGATTTTTCAGTACGACCATTTCACGATTGTACCGTGAATATCAGGAATCCGGTAAAACAACAAATCTCCGACATCGCTGCGGTCGGAAAAAGAGCCTGCACGAACGAGACCTATGACGACTGAAGAGAATCGTTCTACGTGACAGAAGTGGAACCCTTCCGCAAATTGCTGCGGATTTCAATGGTGGGCCATCAACAAGTGTCAGCGTGCGAACCATTGAATGAAACATCATCGTTATGTGCTTACCACCACCACCGCTGCATGACACAAAGCTTTACGTCGCGCCTGGGCCCGTCAACGCCGACTTTGGACTGTTGATGACTGGAAAGATGTTGGCAGATCGGAGAGTCTCATTTCAAATTGCATCGAGCGCATGGACGCGTGCGGGTGTGGTGACAACCTGAAGAATCCATGGTGAAGCTGGTAGAGGCTCTATAAAGGTATGGGGCAATGCATTTGGAGTGAAATGACACCCCTGATACGTCTAGATACGACTCTGGCAGGCGACACGTAGGTAAGCATCCATTCATGTCTATTGTCCATTCCATCGGACTTGAGTCATTCCAGCAGGACAATGCGACACCCCACAGGTCCAGAATTGATACATAGTGGCTGCAGGAACACTCTTATGAGGTTAAACACTTCCGCTGGCCACCAAACTCTCCAGACATAAACGTTATTGAGCATATCTGGGATGCACTGCAACGTGCTGTTCAGAAGAGATCCCCCTTACGGATTTATGGACTGCTGCGTAGGGATATTTTAGTCAATTCCCTCCAGAACTACTTCAAACATTAGTCGAGGTCATGGCACAGGCACATGGTGTTGCGCCACTTCTGCGTGATCGGGGAAGGGGATACCTACACGATATTAGGCAGGTATACGAGTTTCTTTGGCTCTTCCATACAATGTTTTGTGACATATTAAGTGGGCACCTCAACTCTAGGCTGTATTCAAGGCTGAATCTACAAAAACGGACTCCTTTGTCTGCTTTGTTGTATCCTCGACTGTGTACTCAAGATCTAGTTGCTCTAGACTTGACTATCTTCTAAGCAAGATTATATGCGATATTCGTGGACAGAGCAGAAGATCAGATGTATTACGGCTGCTAAATTCTTCGTCTGTTCCTACTCCCTGAGTACTCAGCGGATCAGCCAGTCCAGGATATACAGAACACCCTGCTCCATTTAAAAAGGCTGAGTAAGGAGGTATCTTTCCACTAAGATGCCAAGGCACGTGGGCTTAAGGGAAACTAAATGGGGAATGTAGCAGCCAGGATGCATGTCACGATACTCAGAGACATGAGTGTGCTGTCCCCTATTTGCAATAACCTCACAGTAGATGTAGAGTTATGAATAAGTGGGAAGAATAGTGAGGGGATGTGACAGCTAATATGCTGTGCCGGTAAAATCAACAAATCTGCTGTGGCGTACATCCTTTCTACAACGAAGACGGAATGAGGGCCTTCTCATCTTCGCATACACAGCCCTATGAGTGTGTTTTGTATTCAGGCAAGAGGGCAGAAACTGATATACCGACGGAGTTGCCCCTCATTATGAAAGACAATCAAAAGGATGTAGTTGCTCAACAAACATAAAAAGTCAGTCGTCAGCTGCACCAGAAAACCTTTATTTGATTCATATTCCTGGTTTCATAAGTTTAAACTGTCATCTTCAGAAGTGAAATAGGCTCAAATCATTTGTAAGCCAGCGTCAAAATAAGAATTCACCGGCTGTGTCCTTTGCCACACAGTCAATAAAATAAAGTGATATTGCTAAAAATATATGATGTGTGCAATAAAAATAGATGTCGTGTGACTAGGGTAGCCCATGCACCTGGTGCAAGTCTTTTGATTTGACGCCACAGCGGCGACTTTGGCGTCGATGGGGATGAAATGATGATGATTAGGAAAACACAACACCCAGTCCCTGAACGGAGGAAATCACCGACCGAGACGGAAATCCAACACGGGCCCTTAGGATTGACATTCTGTCGCGCTGACCACTCAGCCAACGGGGGCGGACATATGTGCAATGGGTAGCATACACATTTTTAGCGACATCACTCTGTTCATAGATTATGTGGCAGAGGACACTGCTGGAATGGCTCTATGGGACAACATCTGAGATCATCAGTCCTCTCGACTTAGAACTACTTAAACCTAACTAACCTATGGACATCACACACATCCGTGTCCGAGGCAGGATTCGAACCTGCGACCGTAGCGGCATCGCGGTTCCGGACTGAAGCGCATTGAACCGCTCGGTCACAACGGCCGGCTTAAAGGACACTGCAATCCGATTCTTAATTTGACTTCGGTGTACCTATGACTTCAGCTTATTTCACTCCTGAAGATGATAGTTTAAACTGTTGAACTATAGGTAAACGGATCCTGGCTTCCCGTACTGCAGCGAACGACCGTCGCAAGTAGCAAGAGGAGAACCGCACAGGAAATGACCGCGGAGAAGCCAATCGACGTTGGCGCGCCAGGTACGTATAGTCTGCGGTCGCGAGCTGGGCTCCAGTTCACCACCGGCAATGGAGGGTGAAGCTTCAACAATGCCAGCCACTCGTGCTGGCGAAATGTCAGTAAAATCATCAGACGAACGTCGGCTGAAGTACCCGAGACAGAAGCAAATAGGCAGATTGTCGTAATTCAAACTATTGAAACCGGTAGAGTGAACCAATGTTTGTGTGAATTCCTAAGGGACCAAACTGCTCAGATCATCGGTCCCTAGACTTACACACTACTTTAACTTAAAGCTAAGGACAACACTCACACCCATGCCCGAGGGAGGACTCGAACCTCCGGCGGGAGGGGCCGTACGATTAGTGATATGGCGCCTCTAACCGCGCGGCTTAGAGTGGACCAAATTCTTGTGCGACTGTCGAATGACTTTTATCTTTGTCTAAATATTCTGCAACTGCCGAACTACAAGTATAAATAAAATCAGGAATGTGATACCTACGCCTTTAAGGTTTTGTGGAATATCCGACTTGTATCCTTTAATTTTAGGGAGAATCTTAATATGTTAACAGCGTGGCTGTCTCACCAATAATTTTTACTTTTCATTTATTTTATTTTATTTCATTTTATTTTATTTTGTAAGTGATCAATCACTCACTTTTCCCTGTTTTATAATTTTATATTTTCTTTATGCCACACGTGTTTTGCAGTTTTAGTATATTTTACCAATTTTATATTTCGTAAAACAGCTTTGTGAGACAGTGTGATTGAGCAGGTACCAATGTGTGGGGGTGGGAGGGAGTGAGTATCACTGCGCCAGCCCTACTTGTTTTGTGATGCTTTAGACATTTTAACCACATTCATTCGTACTAAGTTTTCCACTGGCGCTGATAACCTCAGCTTTGGGCGTTCACCAAGCTTAAATATGCACACACACTCACACACACACACACACACACACACACACACACACACAGATTCGTAATTTCAATTACTGGAGGCATTGTTTCACTACATTTGATAGATAGTGAGTGTGTGTGTATGTGTGTGTGTGTGTGTGTGTGTGTGTGTGTGTGTGCGTGCGTGCGCAGCCACGTGTGTTCGTACGCGCTTGGTTGGAACACGTTCTTGCGCCCGTGTGGGTGGTTCACAATTTTCCTTTCGGCGCTCCTCGTTTCCCTGTGACGGCAACAGTCGAACGACCTCGCATTCATTCCCACCCCTACTACCCCGTGCCCAGTGCGCAGCACCGCAGCCGCTGCGCCTGCCAGTCTCTGATGTTCCCGCGGCGGCTGCAGCATGCAGCGAACGTGTTAAACGGGGTCCCCGCGCGCGCTCTCATTTCGCCGCGCCCGGCTCACGCTCACTGAGTGCTTTCAAAGGCCGCTCGCTGCAAATGACACCGGCCGCTGGCGGTCGCACACACTCGTTCCCGTTGCCGACGAACGCTGATAGCCGCCACACGTGTCAATAAATGGTAAGCCTGCGCCCGACGCCGCCGTCTGTTAACGCCACGTGGCTGCCATAAAGAACGGCTGCGGCACGCGTCATCGCGCATATAACCATGCTGTACATCCGCTGCCTATCACAGATATAATTATGCGCTGTAATCGACCATTGCGGATGAAGTTTCTGTCTCTGTACAATAGTAAACCTCGTTTACATACATACTGCGTATCTGACAAAGTAAACACACCGCACCTATCACAGCCTCCTGTAGATTTTCTTAACCGACTTCCGGTTGCTGCACAGTGCCACCATCCCCATATTATGAATATTTTGCAGCAGTTTCTGGCAGTGGATTGGAACCAGCTGGCAGTTTTTTGGTGGGGGGGGGGGGCGGCACAGTTATTATAAAAAGACCGATAGGAACCAGAATTCGCGAATAAACAAAAACTATTTCCGATGTTAAACAACAATGATAAAATACGAAAACATGTACCCAGAATGAGATTTTCACTCTGCAGCGGAGTGTGTGCCACACCGAGACTCGAACTCGAGATCTTTGCCTTTCGCGGGCAAGGGCTCTACCAACTGAGCTACCCCAGCACGACTCACGAGACGTCCTCACAGTTTAAATTCTGCCAGTTGGTAGAGCGCTTGCCCGCGAAAGGCAAAGGCCCTGAATTCGAGTCTCAGTCCGGCACACAGTTTTAATCTGTCAGGAAGTTTCATATCAGTGCACACTCCGCTGTAGAGGGAAAATTTCATTCTAGATACATCCCCCAGGCTGTGGCTAAGCCATTTCTCCGCAATAAACTTTCTTCCAGGAGTTCTAGTTCTGCAAGGTTCGCAGATGAGCTTCCGTGACGTTTGGAAGGTAGGTGACAAGGTACTGGCAGAATTGAAGCTGTGAGGACGGGTCGTCAGTCGTGCTTGGGTACCTTAGTTGGTAGAGCACTTTCCCGCGAAACGCAAAGGTCCCGATTTCGACCCTCGGTCTGGTATACAGATTTAATCTGTCAGGAAGTTTCACAGAAGCATATGTTCATAAACAAAAATTCATGCAGCGAAATATGCGAGAGAGAGAGAGAGAGAGAGAGAGAGAGAGAGAGAGTAGCAATAAAATCTACAAAATGCATTAACCTTTTGTGATTCCGCAGATTTTCCCGGCGTCTTACATGTTTTTGCTCTTCACTATGCTGGTGGATATAATCGTCTTCACTACACGATATTTCGGCGATCCATCTGGCCCCATCTTGAGGTGCGATCGCTGAGTACACAATCACGCCGGAACTGAATGAACATCAGAAAAGGCGGCTCCTTTATACCCCGGGTCCAGGCCACTGCGCCTGTGCGAGAAGCGGATGAGGTGCCCCCCGCGAAGCGAAGAATTCCAGTGCCGCCGTCGGTAGAAACTGGCGAAGGTGGTAAATCGCAAATTGTTGTTTTATATTAGATAAAATAGGTTTCCATGTCTTGCTTGAAGGGAAACCTTTATCTCTATCAATAATGTCATCAGATAATCGTTCAAATTGTTCCAATGGCTCTGAGCACTATGGGACTTCACTTCTGAGGTCATCAGTCCCCCAGGACTTATAACTACCTAAACCTAAGTAACCTAAGGACATCACACACATCCATGCCCGAGACAGGATTCGAACCTGCGACCGTAGCGGTGGCGCAGTTCCGGACTGTGGCGCCTAGAACCGCTCGGCCATCCCGGCCGGCATCAGATAGTCATATTATGGTGGATTGCTTGAGCACACAATCCCAGTAACGAGAGGCCGGAGCAATAATTTTCGTCTCTTTAAACGACATGTTATGCCTTTTATTGAGACAATGTTCGGAGACGGCAGATTTTTCGGCTGGAGCAAACGTATGTGACCTTTATGATCCACACATCGGTCATGAACAGTGTGAATAGTCTGTCCAATTTAGGCCTTTCTACAATGACAGGGAATTTTACAAACTCCAGGCTTCCTCAACCCCAAATTATCTTTAACAGATCCAAACGGGATTGTAGTCTTGGTCAAAGGCGAAACATCACTTTGAGTGTCAAATTTCCTGAGCATTCTAGAAATTTTTGAAGAAATACTTCCAGTGAAGGGTAGAAAAGCAAACTGATTTACTAGTATCCGGCGCTGGTTAACTTGATGGTCCAAATTGAAAAGCAGAATTAATTTGGTGATAGGTACATCCACTGAGCTTGAAGACAGCCTTAAGATGATCGAGAGAATGGCTGTTTAATACAGTGTGGACCATTTCGTTCACACAATACTACCTAGATTGTATTGCACACCGAGTGGAAAAGGTTCTAGTGTGTTTAAAAGAATTGAATCGTTCGGTTTTTAAACTAGTATATCATTCATCGAAATATGTTAAGGTGTAATTTTTCCTCTTAATTCCATGTGTGTATACAATACCAGAATGCAAAACTCACAATGCGTATTATTTAGTATTTTAACACCATACAGCAGATCTTACGTACAAATTTTAAAGAAAAATATCAGTAGAGAAATACTGCGCTAGTACGTGAGAGGCATATTATAAGCACACAGTGTAAATACCAAGCTTTTTTCTAAGACCGTAGACGAAGTTATCTGACCGATGACAATGAATGTACGAAAAAAAGTATATAATCGTACCCTCATCGCTCCATTTGAGAGACATATAATATACATTACACTATGCACTGTGTGAAGACTTGCAGCATATACGTAGTCGCATTTCTAAGTTTTGTGGCTTAGCAGAAGATGCGTGAACGATCTTATCTTGGAATAATACTACAAATTTAACATGTGAAGCTGTACGTTAAACTCCAGTCATACCTCCTATAAAAAGGAAGCAACCCAATATCAGGCTAGCAGTGTAAATTTATAACGACTCCCTTGATACATTACTCTGTGCAACAATGAAAATGTAAATCGAATGAAAATAGCCAATTCCTATCAATTCTAATGAGATGATCGCGAATATCACAAAGACAATTCAACAGGAACTCTGGTTTTCATTTTACACTGTTTTATTACGGTGAGATAATTATATACGGATTTATATGTTAAGTTTAAAATCAAATATTACAATGGTTTGTCAAAAACATTATAACTGGTAACACTGGATTATATTATTGTCCCTGGTCTTACTTGTGCGCAATATTTTGGATATAAACTTTTTATACCAATTTTAGAGACCTTTTTGTCTCCCTCCTCTTTAACTTTAGTGACTTAATTACTGCATCTAATAATTTTTGCGCATTTATTTCCAGATTAACAATCAGTTGTTCAAGTTGAGTGCTACTGACATGAACAAAAATGCCACGAGTTTGTGTTAACAGTACTGACACATTTTGATATGTGTGTGGAGAAGTGACATTTGCTTCACAAAAGCAGCAAATAACTGCACTGATTAAAAAACCTTACAGTTGTTATTTTTGGGTGCAACATACAAAGGTGTTCAGGATGAACCCTGGGCTCCACATGTGATCTGCAACACCTGTGCCAGCAACCTCAGGAATTGGATGCATGTGAATTGACGCTCAACGCCCTTTGCAGTGCCCATGATGTGGCGTGAGCCTACTAAATATGTCAGTGACTGCTACTATCAAGAAGCGAATATCAAAGAAGAAGAAGCGGACAGTGATCCATCCTAACATTCCATCTCCTATACGTCTAGTTCTACATCGGGAAGGATAGCCAATACCTGAACCAGCGACCGAGTACGAGATTACTTCTGTTGGGGATTCGGATTGTCCTGAACCATATACGTCACCAGATCCAGAGTTTCTTCCAAATATATCATCAACTGATGGTCCACAAAAATGGTCTCAAAGTGAATTAAGTTATCTCATTAGAGATTTGCAGCTCTCTAAAGCTAAGGCTGAGATTTTACATCAAGACTGCAGCAGCGCAATTTTCAGGAACGCAATGGAAATGTTTCATTCTACCGCAGAAGAGAGCAACAATTCACTCCATTTTTTAAAGATGCAAGATAGTCTTGTGGCATGTGTTGACATAAATGGTCTAATGAGCACTCTCAAAATTAATGGTGGATGATGAATCGAGAATCTTTATTGATTCGTCGAAGTTGACTATATAGGCAGCGCTTTTACATGTTGATAATGAGCATCCTTCTATTTCAGTTGCGCACAGTGGCCGGCCGCTGTGGCCGAGCGGTTCTAGGTGATTCATTGCGGAACTGCAATGCTGCTACGGTCGCAGGTTCGAATCATGCCTCGGGCATGGATGTGTGTGATGTCCTTCGGTTAGTTAGGTTTAGGTAATTCTAGGTCTAGTGGTCTGATGATCTCTGATGTTAAGTCCCGTATTGCTTAGAGCCATATGAACCATTTGCGCACAGTGTGCATATAAATGAGTCATGTCAAAACATGAAAATTTTGCCAGAAGCCATCAAGTTCAATTGCAGATTTGTGCTGACTTGAAAGTGGTTCCACTGCTATTAAGTATGCAGTTAGGATATACTAAATATTGCTGCTTTCTCTGTGAATGGGATAGCCGAGCTCGTGCATTTCATTACAGTTAACATGAATGGCAAACCAGAAAATCTCTTCAACCAAGTATAAAGATCATTAATAGTCAACATCTAGCAGACCATAAAAATATTCTGCTCCCACCCTTGCACATCAAATTGGGTCTCACGTAAAACTTTGTTAAGGGAATGAACAATGATGGTGACGCGTTTAAGTATTTAAGGCAAAAATTCCCTCACTTAAGTGATACCAAAGTAAAGGAGGTCACCTTTGTAGATGCACACATTTGAGAGCCTTTCGGAGACCATACTTTTGATGGAATCATACAAGGTGATGAGAAGCATGCACACTTTCACTTAAAATTTGTTGTTCAGTGTTATAAGTGTTTTGCACTGTATGTAGGATATACAGCGTCTTCAGCGCGTTTCTAATGCGGTTTAGTCAGGTACATCTGTCAACCACTGAGCTCAACGTCATCGTAAGGAAGATGAACATAAGTAGTGTACTTTTTTTTGTCATCAGTCTTCTGACTGGTTTGATGCTGCCCGCCACAAATTCCACTCCTGTGCTAGCCCCGTCATCTCAGAGTGGATTAGAGATTAGATTAGATCAGTAATTATTCCATAGATCAAGAATACGACACTTCGTAATGATGTGGAACGTGTCAGGTAAATAAAAGGTGTCTATACAATATATTACATTTCACAAAATATTACATGATACATAATAAATATTTTGTTGAGTGGGTTGGGTAAATTACTCACTTACTATATAAAAAATTCATCTAATGAGTAGAAGGAGTTGCCTTTAAGAAATCTTTAATTTCCTTTTAAATGCTATATGGCTATCTGTCAGACTTTTCATGCTATTAGATAAGTGACCAAAGACTTTGGTGGCAGCTTATTTTACCTCCTTCTGAGTCAAAGTTAGATTTAGTGAAGATCATCCTTTCTCCTAGTGTTGTAGCTATGTACACTGTTATTACTTTTGAATTAATTCGGATTGTTAATAACAAATTTCATAAGTGAATATATATATATATATATATATATATATATATATATATATATATATATATATATATATATATGTGTGTGTGTAGGGTGTTACAAAAAGGTACGGCCAGACTTTCAGGAAACATGTTATGTTATGTGGACATGTGTCTGGAAACGCTTACTTTCCATGTTAGAGCTCATTTTATTAGTTCTCTTCAAATCACATTAATCATGGAATGGAAACATACAGCAACAGAGCGTACCAGCTTGACTTCAAACATTTTGTTACAGGAAATGTTCAAAATATCCTCCGTTACCGAGGTAACGTGCATCCATCCTCCGTCGCATGGACTCCCTGATGCGCTGATGCAGCCCTGGAGAATGTCGTATTATATCACAGCCGTCCACAATACGAGCACGAAGAGTCTCTACATTTGGTAACTGGGTTGCGTAGACAAGAGCTTTAAAATGCCCCCATAAATGAAAGTCTGGAGGGTTGAGATCAGGAGAGCGTGGAGGCCATGGAATTGGTCCGCCTCTACCAATCCATCGGTCACCGAATCTGTTGTTGAGAACCGTACGAACACTTCGACCGAAATGTTGTGTCGTACTTGTAAAGGCACATGTTCTAGCAGCACAGGTAGAGTGTCCCGTATGAAATTATGATAACGCGCTCCATTGAGCGTAGGTGGAAGAACATGGGGCCCAATCGAGATATCACCAACAATGCCTGCCCAAACATTCACAGAAAATCTGTGTTGATGACGTGATTGCACAATTGCGTGCGGATTCTCGTCAGCCCACACATGTTGATTGTGAAAATTTACAATTTGATCTCGTTGGAATGAAGCCTCAACCGTAAAGAGAACATTTGCATTGAAATGACGATTGACACATTGTTGGATGAACCATTCGCAGATTTGTACCCGTGGAGGCCAATCAGCTGCTGATAGTGCCTGCACACTCTGTACATGGTACGGAAACAACTGGTTCTCCCGTACCACTCTCCATACAGTGACGTGGTCATAGTTACCTTGTACAGCAGCAACTTCTCTGACGCTGACATTAGGGTTATCTTCAACTGCACGAAGAATTGCCTCGTCCATTGCAGGTGTCCTCGTCGTTCTAGGTCTTCACCAGTCGCGAGGCATAGGTTGGGATGTTCCGTGCTCCCTAAGACGCCGATCAATTGCTTCGAACGTCTTCCTGTCGGGACACCTTCGTCTGGAAATCTGTGTCGATACAAACGTACCGCGCCACGGCTATTGCCCCTTGCTAATCCATACATCAAGTGGGTATCTGCCAACTCCGCATTTGTAAACATTTCACTGACTGCAAAACAACGTTCGTGATGAACACTAACCTGTTGATGCTACGTACTGATGTGCTTGATGCTAGTATTGTTGAGCAATGAGTCGCATGTCAACACAAGCACCGAAGTCAACATTACCTTCCTTCCATTGGGCCAACTGGCGGTGAATTGAGGAAGTACAGTACATACTGACGAAACTAAAATGAGCTCTAACATGGAAATTAAGCGTTTCCGGACACATGTCCACATAACATCTTTTCTTTATTTATGTTTGAGGAATGTTTCCTGAAAGTTTGGCCGTACCTTTTTGTAACACCCTTGTGAGGCTACAGTGAAGATCTCTAGCTCTTTAAATAAGTGTCTGCAGGATGATCTCGGATGAGCTCCAGCAATTATTCTAATTACACACTTATGTGCAATGAACACACTTTTACCCAATGATGAGTTACTCCAGAATATGGTGCCATACGAAAGCAGAGAATGAAAACAGGCGTGGTACGCTAATTTACTGAGATATATGTCGCCAAAATTTGCAATGACCCTAATAGCATAAGTAGCTGAACCCAAACGTTTCAGCAGATCTTCAGTGTGTTTTTTTCCAGTTCATCCCCTCATCAGTGCATACACCTAGAAACTCTGAATATTCTACCTTAGCTACCGATTTCTGATCGAAGTCTATATTTCTTAATGGTGTCGTTCCATTTACTGTGTGGAACTGTATGTACTGTGTTTTGTCAATGTTTAATGGGAGCCCATTTGCAAAGAACCACTTAATGATTTTCTGAAAAACATCGTTTACCATTTCACCAGTTAATTCATGTTTGTTGATTGTGATAGCTATACTTGTATCATCGGCAAAAAGTACCAGTTTTGCATCTTCGTGAATATAGAATAGCATGTCATTAATATATATCAAGAACAGCAGAGGACCCAAGACCAAACCCTACGGCACCCCATTCTTGACTGTTCCCCAGTTTGAGATATCGCCACTATTTTGCATATTATGTGAACTGCTTATTTCATCTTTCTGCACTCTTCCAGTCAGGTATGATTTTGTAAGACGTCGTGGTCTCCTGACCTTCATTGCTTACATATTCCGCCCTCACAATCATATTCTGCACATCAAGACGCCTCGTTCGAAACCGAACTCCATAAGATAAAGTCAATGTCGTATGAATTCATATAAACGATATGCAAATAACAAGTGCGCACCGGAGTTGAAATACTCGAGGCTGGCGTACACGCATACATTCCAGACACGACGGTCATAGGAACTTTTAGTTCGAGAGAGGCAAACCACATACTGGGAGGCTGGTCCCTTCAGAGGACGAGTCAACTTCGGCTGCCCGTGGAGCAGACAGCATGTACCTGAGTGAAAGGGGGAACGACCCCGTGTTTGGCTTCAAAGCAAATTCCGCTACAATATGTGGCAACGTCTAACCTATGCATTCTTTACACATAGCACGCAGTTTCAGAGATTTTCACAGGGAGACAGCAAACGCCAAACGCCGATACTACAGATTTCCGGATTGGTCGCCTTAAACAAAACGTCATTCTCCCGTTTTAGAAGAGCAATGCTGAGTGGCAGACGATATTTCTGACGCCTTCAGCTGAAGGAGTAATGGAAGAGACCGAAAGATATACCCCTTCACGTCTGGCGTGGAGAGGCGACGTTCCATTGTCGCTCTTGGAGTGAGAACATGTAACCAGAGCGTGCGCGCTCGTACATGTACTCAAAGAGAGAGCGAGGAACAAGTGTCTCCTCAGTACTTCACTGGGAGAGCACCTCTGTCGAGAGTGAATCGAAGTGTGACTCTACATTGAGTCCTTGCGATGAAGCGTTATTCACTGCGTTGGCCAACACACTTATTGTGCGGTGTGAACGGACAGAGTAATGGTTAAACGCCTGCGAGCGAATTTTTGACTGGCATCGCGGTGGACTGGTTATCTGACCGGTGTACCACCCCAATAGTTAGACTAGGGGCGAATAGGAGTCCTTGACTTCATCAAGGCGTAGGGAGAGTTTGATTGGCGAAGGTCAATCCAGAGTTATCTCATTTGTAAGCAGGCAGTGGCGCATACAGCAGTCATTGCAGCTTACGGTATTGTGCGCTACAGCTATTGCGAGCCCCATATTTCCTCCACAACAGTACACTTCACTGCATTTCACACGCGACTGCCTTGACCGTACCTAACAACATTCTAAAGGATAATTATTCGAGTTGAGTAGGCACGCCTCTCAGCCATTCTGCCAAGTCAATAACAATCTTAAACATTGTATAGAAATGTCATTAGCGAATCCTATCCTTGAGAGGTAATTTCACATTCCGAAAAGAACCAGGATATAACTTGTTCAATTCATAACTAAAAGTACCATTGTGGTATGTCAGAATTTTTGCAAAATAAATAAAAAGTGGTTCAAATGGCTCTGAGCAATATGCGACTTAACTACTGAGGTCATCAGTTGCCTAGAACTTAGAACTACTTAAACCTAACTATCCTAAGGGCATCACACACATCCATGCCTGAGGCAGGATTCGAACCAACGACCGTAGCAGTCACGCGGTTCCGGACTGAAGTGCCTAGAACCGCACGGCCACTGCGGCCGGCTGCAAAATAAATAATAAGTTTCGTTACTTTCATGTTTTTCTTACACTAACTAGCACTACTCCAGTACCCAGGTATCCCACTAGTTACGTAATAAATTCTGTGAATTTTTGTGTAATTTCCTTACAGCGGACGACTCCAGAAGATATTTATTGCTGAAAGTTTTTCTGGCATTTCTCTTTAGAAGGTTAGAAGCGTCTGTCTGACTTCTGTAGTAGTGTGGGGGTGGAAAATGCATCTTGCAGGAGCCACAGGGTAAAGGGTACATCTCAGATTAATCCGTGACGCAGAATAACAGAATAGCATATCAACCCCAAGCTCACAATTTAAACCATTTGAGCGCTCTCCCATTCATATCACAGTACTTGAGCTTATCTAGCAGAATTCCATGCTTTACAGAATCAAAGCCTTTGAGAGATCACAAAAAATCCCAACGTGTGACTTCCGGTTACTCAGAGCATTTAATATTTCATTAGTGAAAGAATGTATAGCATTTTCCATTGAAAAGCCTTTCTGGAAACCAAACTGACATCTTGTTAAAACTTTATTTTTGTGAAGGTGTGAAGCTACTCTACAATAAATTACTTTTTCAAGAATTTTGGATAAGGCAGTCAGAAGAGATTAGCACTTGCAAACTACGGCCTCAATTATTCGCTGGGTTTACTCCTATCTCGGTCTTCCTTACGGTTTTTGCCCTCTAGAGCTTCGTCTAGTACCATGGAACTCGTTCCCTGGCGTCATTATAGGTGTCCTATCACCCTGTCCATTCTCCTTATCAGTGTTTACCACATATTCCTTTCCTCTCCAATTCTGCGCAGAACCTCCACCGTATCAGTCCACCTAATCTTCAACATTCGTCTGTAGCACCACATCTCATATGTTTCGATTCTCTTCTGTTCCGGTTTTCCCACACTCCATGTTTCACTACCATACAATGTTGTACTCCAGATGAACATTCTTAGAAATTTATTCATCGAATTAAGGCCGATATTTGATACTAGTAGACTTCTCTTGTCCAGGAATGCCATTCTTGTCATTGCTAGTCTGCCTTCGAAGTCCTCTTTGCTCCGTCCGTCATTGGTTATTTTACTGCATAGGTAGCAGAATTCCTTAACTTTATATACTTCGTGACCATCAACCCTGATGTTAAGTTTCTTGCTGTTCTCATTTCTACTACTTCTCATTACCTTTGTCCTTCTTTGATTTACTCTCAGTCCATACTCTGTACTAACTAGACTGTTCATTCCGTTCAGCAGTTCATGTAATTCTTCTTCACTTTCACTCAGGATAGCAAAGTCATCAGCGAATCGTCTCACTGATACCCTGGCTTGCTTAAGACAGTGCAAGAACTAAGATAAAAACATATTGATCGTACTATTTGCGAGTTAAGAAAGGTGGGAT
The DNA here is from genome assembly GCF_021461385.2 of Schistocerca piceifrons. Classification (NCBI taxonomy): domain Eukaryota; kingdom Metazoa; phylum Arthropoda; class Insecta; order Orthoptera; family Acrididae; genus Schistocerca; species Schistocerca piceifrons. The sequence continues at coordinate 50,813,480 of NC_060143.1, read as the reverse complement.
GAAAATCTTGCACCCGTAACATCTGCAAATAGTTGTGCTCGTGGAAGAGTTTCCCTTTCGATTGATGAAAGTCTTCGTCTTGCTACACAATAGAAGAACGTGAAAAGTCTTACAGATTTCCTGCTAGAAGAGAGAGCACAGTCCGTTATACTGGACAGTGAATGTTCCTCATGTTAATGTACGTAAGCGAGAGACGTAGACGTCAAACATATTTAAAGGATTTGTAAATTATTTCTGAAGAATGCGTATGTGATTCCCAATAACACGCTACCAAAGCGAGGTCTCTGCCGTCCAGATTTGCGGGTGGCGCGACCGAACCGTCTTCTCTTAAGGTTTACAGGACATTCTACACGCAAGCTTATGTTTGTTGGCGGGTCGAGCATGTAGATAAAACAATTCTACAGCGTGTTCCTCCATGGTATCTGACTTTGTATGTACACACAAAACGCCCATAAACAGCAGTTGTAGAAAAGCGTTCCAAATGCATTCGCATCAGACAAATTTGATGGCTAACACATCATTCACGTCAATGCGAGTCTTTCTCAAACCACTGTAGTACAACTCAGTCTTATATGACACTACAAGGGTGCTTGTGTGGGAAAATGCGCTGTAGTAGTTCTTAAAGATATGGGAGCGATATAGCTTAGCTGACAGTACTAGTGGTTGTTGTAATGTTACATTCATTCCATATTCAAGCATTAGATGCCACGGTGAATTCACTAACGTAATAGCAGTAGATTCATACTATAGACTGAAATAGGTTCCCAAATGGCTGTAGTAGTAGAAGCAGAAGTAGCAGTAGTAGTTATAGATTGTAATCATAGATTCTCAGCTACTTGTACCATACCAACAACACACTCTTTTGATAAGTGATAGCGTTACCTCTTAAATAACACCGATTTTCCAACTCAGTTTAGTTCAACTGACTTCAATTTAAATTCAGTTCATTCTCAGCTGGGTATACTGCACGCTCTTTTGATTGGAGGCTTTATTATTCTCTACCAATGATTTTAACTGTAGGCAGTTTGGCGGAATGAAAATTTCACATTCATTTAGATGCATTTTAAATTCCTGTCATACTTTTTGTGTACAGAAACTGATCCTACATCCCAGATAGAATTGCATTTTTAATTCACTTTTAGGTGATCCCTCACACAAACTGTGTTTTACGTTACATATAATACATCTAACATTTAGTGGACTTCTAATGCTGACAGTTGAGCCATCTGAAGATGTGAACGATCTGTTAAATATGTTCGTAATTGACTAATTGGGTGCTAGATTTTCTAATCACTTTTCTATGAATGCTTGTATTATTCCTCCAACAAGGGCACTTGAGCAAGACTTCTTTCTATTGGTCAGAACAGTGGATCATAGGAGATGCGATGCAAAACGGCAGTGTGTGCAGCCTTGGAGAAATTCTACAAGCCTGCTGGGTTGCAGCAGATTGAAATATGCCCAACCGTATTGAAATAGTTCCGACAATCGTCGAACTTAATTGTTATTCAAGGTTGTAAGGAGTCTGAGTTTACGACGGGTACGCTGAAACACACGGAATGAATCTTCTGTATTCTGTATGGAGCGGGGGATATACATTCCGAAACCCCCTTTCCTCACATGCTGCGACAAATCACCTCAAAACTGTAACAAATGGCTTATGAGGGTCTTGGATGGCGGGAGTATGCATGTGGACTGTTTGGGAAGGAACCAGAAAATTTCAGAGGAAGTATTTGCTGCTGATTTCAATGCAGGTTGTGCTTCAGCAGGCAGTAAATGTGATGTATAGCCGGCCCGGTTGGCCGAGTGGTCTAACGCATGGTTTCCCGGGCGGGAATGAGCGCCTGGTCCCCGGCACGAATCCGCCCGGCGGATTTGTGTCGAGGTCCGGTGAGCCGGCCAGTCTGTGGATGATTTTTAAATGGTTTTCCATCAGCCTCGGCGAATGCGGGGTGGTTCCCCTTATTCCGCCTCAGTTACACTGTGTCGGCGATGGCTGCGCAAAAAAGTTCTCCGCGTACGCGTATATCACCATTACTCTACCACGCAAACATAAGGGTTACACTCGTCTGGTGTGAGACGTTCCCTGGGGGTCCACCGGGGGCCGAACCACACGATAACTCTGGGTTCGGTGTGGGGCGGCGGAGGGGTGAAGTGGACTGCGGTAGTCGTCATCGGGTTGTGGACCACTGCGGCGGCGGCGGGGATGGAGCCTCTCCGTCGTTTCTCGGTCCCCAGTTTACATACAACAAAAGTGTTATGTGTAGTATCATTTAATCCTGATAGTGCTAGAAAATTACCTGCCTACTTGCACTTACTTTTATATATATACAATGTTAGGTCAGATTTTAAAAAGTCATATTAAGGGGATACGGAATCGGATTTTGGGTTAAAAAATCGAATTTTTTTTATTGGCGTATTATATTCTGCCGTGTTTCCTCTTTAAAATGACGTATCATACATAGCTCTACTACAATTATAACTATTTTATTTTTATATATTTGTGAGATCGGGTATTGCGCTTTAGTTATACACGTCTCTCGTGGCTGACCATGAACTTTTTGGCAGTACCTTTAAAGTGACATGAATTCAAATATCCCGGTTTCCAGCGACTATTTATACACTAGTTGCCCGAAAATGTTTCTCTCTGGTTTCCTCAAGTTACTCTTTGACTTTGTGGCGGGACTGTTTTGTAAACAGTGTGATATAAGAAAGTAGTTGTTGTTGAGTTATTTCGTATTTAGTGCTTCATTTTTCGCAGTGAAAATGCCTAGAGCTAAAGCGAAAGTATTTAAAAAGCGTGTGAACTGGCAAAAGAAAAGAAATAATGATTCATTAGCAAAGCAAAGCAGTTCATCATCATCACTGTTGGAAAATGTGAATCCACTTATTACTGATTTGCCGAACGAACTTACACCAAATGAAAACAGTGCTTCTCATAAAAAACTAAGAGATTTGGAAGAGAAATATAATTTACTTGATAGAGGGAATGAAGTTTTTGAACTCATTGATACGAATATATTGTGTGAAGCTCTTGAAAACAGTTTGTGCTGCAAAAAATGTCATGGAAACGTTTCTCTGAAAGTAGAATCCCATGTTGGCCTGGCTGCCCAGTTTAATTTAATATGCAGTGTTTGTAAATACAGCTGTAAGTTTCCAAGTTAGGTTTCAGTAACTGTAAATAATGGATACAAGAAAACTGAACTTTATAGTGTAAATATTAGGTTAGTTTATGGATTGCGAGCAATTGGTAAGGGCAAAGCAGCTGGTGATATGCTATGTGGTGTTCTAAATCTTCCAAGTGCACCTTCAAAGTTTGAAGCTTACAATTATGTACTAGGATCTGCAGTTGAAGATGTAGCACAGAAGTCAATGCAGGTTGCTGTGGAAGAAGCAGTGGAAGAAAATGACGGCAGTCGTGACCTCACAGTGGCGTTTGATGGCACGTGGCAGAAAAGGGGCCACACCTCCAACAATGGTGTTGTAACAGCAACTAGTGTTGATACTGGCAAGGTTATTGATGTTGCAATAATGTCTAAATACTGTAGGTGCACAGGCAGGCTGAAAAATGAACACAGTGATGACTGTATTGCTAATTATTATGTTAGTAGTGGTGGCATGGAGGTTGCTGGGGTGAAGAAAATTTTTCATCGCTCTTCACAGTGGTATAATGTTCGCTATGTCAAATATCTGGGAGATGGTGACTCTAAAGCATTCAAAGAAGTTTTGGAAAGCAAACCATATGGGAACAGTGTAAATATAAGCAAACTTGAATGTATAGGACATGTGCAGAAGAGAATGGGTGCCAGGCTGAGAAGGTTAAAATCAGTTATGAAAGGGAAAAAACTAGATGATGGGAAAACCTTGGATGGCAGAGGAAGATTGACTGATTCCATAATAGACCACATTCAGAACTGCTATGGCCTTGCAATCAGGCAAAATACAGGCAATCTTGAAGAAATGAGGAGAGCTATATGGGCTTTATATTTCCACACCGCATCCACGGATGAGCATCCACAACATGGTTTGTGCCCCAAAGGTGAAAACAGCTGGTGTAAATACAATAGGGGACTAACAACAGGAGAGAAATACATTCACCACCACAGTCTACCATCAGCCATCATGGCAGAAATAAAGCCCATTTTCAGAGATCTGGCTGACAGAAGTCTTCTGATGAAATGTCTTCACGGAAAAACGCAGAACCCCAACGAGTGCTTGAATAGTGTGATATGGCATCGTCTCCCAAAAACAGTGTTTGTCGGAATTAATACACTACATTTTGGTGTGTATGATGCTGTGGCAACCTTCCATCTTGGAAATATAACTAAATGCCAGGTCCTTCAAAAGTTGGGTATGTGTGTTGGTTCCCGTACGGTACGTGCTATGTTCTTTTTAGATCAGCACAGACTAAGGCATGCTGATAATATAATCAAGACATTAGTGAAAAAAGCAAGACAGGTGCAGAGGGGTGCCAAAAGAAGACTTGAAGATGATTATGAAGACTGTGAAGGGGGTATTAGCTACGGATCAGGAATGTTTTAATCTTCTTTCTCCGTTTCCTGTAAGTTTACTTTTTACTTCATCTAGGAACATTATCTCAGGTACTGGTCAACCTAGAAGTCTGAAATTTTTATGACGTAGTGACATAGGTCCCTATTACATACTGAAACAACGATTTTTTAATTACTTGATTTACAAAAGACTTAGGGGTGATAGTCTAGTAAAAAGCGATGGAAAAAATTTACTTAAAAATAAATGTACAATATCTCTGTAAGAAAATACTTTGACAATAAACTGTTGTTTCAGTATTGTTGTAACATATGAATGCACATACAGTAAAATTTTTACCTCTCTGTCTCCAGTAGTTTGTGAGAAAATGTTCCCTATAGTAGGCATATATTAACATTGCGGGGATAGGTGATTCCGTATCCCCTTAAATGAAAATTTATACCTCCAAAATGTATTACATTTCATCAAAAACATCGAATATGTCGAATAAAACATTCAGTTAAGATTACTAAAGTACAAATGACATGTTCAGTCATCTGCATAAACAGGCAGTCGAGAATCAGCCCTTGATGAGGAACTGGAAACATTTTCCTATGAGCAGGAGCATGTAGAAGAAAATTTAGCTCCAGTTCAAGTGAATAACTGTCCATGGATATGATACATTCATAAATAGTGAAATAGAACTTGACATGAGGAGCAACGACTTTACAGTACAGTTATGAGTACGTCGAAGAGCTTCTCCGTTTTTACATTATACGGAACTTAAAAGTTCAGCTGTTCCAGTGCCAGAGTTTGTGTGTGAGAGAGAATTACAACTTCTTGCACAAAATATTCTATGTTACTGCAAAGCTGCAATAAATGTTCCAAGATACATCAGAAATTGTAACAAAACGCCTTTGAATATACATAAATGTTATATAGGCCTATGCAGAGAACTTTCGAAATCAGCAACCTTGACATCGACTGCATGATATGTGTGAAAAGCATACGACTACACGTAGACAGGTACTTTACAACTTTACGGTCAAGTCATCTGTTGATGGCAGTCAGCACATTTTACATGTGATGGAACTTTACAGTTCAACTGTACCAATGTCAGGGACAGACTTAACAGTTCATAATTTTCTATGGTTGCCCCTATGTTAGAGAGAAATTAGCATTTTACGCCATTTCAGCTCTTGTTGATTTCGCAGTTTATTATTAGAAGAGACAAAGCGTGTGTGTCTGTGTGTGTGTGGAATGCTGTTGCTCAAAGATGAAAGCATGTACAGGTGAGCGATGGCAGATGTCTGTTGTGGGAGGGAGGAGGAAGGGCGGCCGCCCCCTCGCGAGAGCCACCCCTTTCCCTGCCGCACTGGTTATGAAGTGGCTATACGATGCTAATCCCTCAAGCTATGCAGGAGAAATTCTCTGAAGTTTGGAGGGTAGGATAAGACGTATTGGCGGAAGTGATGCCTCGAGTATGCGTAATAAGTCACGCTTGGAGATTAGTAGAACATTTCTCCGCAAATTTCAAAGACCCCAGGTTATAGTTAGGGCCAGAAAATAGTAATAATCGGCCAGGACGTTTCAAAACGTCGCATAAAACCCATTCGGAGTGATAATTCACTCTGCAGGAGAACGTCTGTGAACTTTCCAAGGTAGGAGATAAGCTACTGGTGGAAGTGAAGGTGTGAGAACGGGTCATGAATCGTGCTTGGGTTACTGATTACACAGAGGATTTCCTCGCCAAATTCAGTGGTCCTAGGTTTGAATTCTGGCCTAGTACAGAGTTTCGATCTGGCATATAGTTTCAGAAAAACCACTGCTGTGTGAAAATTTCTACTGGTAACACAATTCTTTTACTGTGTTTTTTACCGTGTCGCTTAGATCGTCCTCTGGTTGGGGCATCGGCACAGCCAAACCGTCGCCCGTTAGTTGGATGTCCGGCTCGTCTGATTGCCATGCAGTGGGGCCGAAGTTCGATTTGTGACCGGGTCGGAGATTTTCTCCACTCGGGGACTGGGTGTTGTGCTGTCCTCATCATGTTTTCATCATCGTCGACACTCAAGTCGCTCAGTGTGGTGTCAGCTTAAAAGACTTGCGACTCGGCTGCCGATCTTCCCCAGGTGGGGAACCCCAGACACCACTGCCAAACGAGCATCGCAGCCCAACCCACTTCAGAGTTAAATTGGCATGCACAGCAATCCTTTGCTGTATTTGAACTTCGAAAATTATGTGGTATTCACTTCCAGCGGAGCGAAACTTACTTTCGGTGCCATGTCGTTGTAGTTAGTCTTCTTTGGTCCAGTTATGAAAGCTGTCCAGAGAGAATGACCACATGCTTCCGTGTAAACGACTGTGTGCTACAGGTTAGCCTTCGCCATGCACCGTGCAGTGGCTTGTGAAGAGTCCATGTAGACGTACGTGTGGACAGACTCGACATATTCTGGTTTTCTCTGTCACTGTCATTTGGTGTGATGTTGGTGAAGGTAGGTAATTGCCAGACTCTTCTTGGAACGAAATTTCTCGAAATTTTAACAGCAAATATTCCAGAGAGTGACAACGAACCAGGATTTTGAATAGGGTATCAATGACGCTCTCTCGCTTACTAGACGAACGTCCATCAACTAGTGATGCTCTTGGATGAATCCAATTTTCCTCTATTAATCCCAGCTGGAATGGCTCCAAGACTGACAGATGATGCTCTCGAATCAATACACCAACGACTTTACTAGCTATAACTTCACATTTTCTTAGGTTCCTTAGCCTGGTCCCCGGCAAGAATTCGCCCGGCGGAATTGTGTCGAGGACCGGTGAGCCGGTCAGTCTGTGGATGGTTTTTAGACGGTTTTCCATCTGCCTCGGCGTATGCGGGCTGGTTCCCCTTATTCCGCCTCAGCTATATTATGTCGGCGATTGGTGCGCAAACAAGTTCTCTACGTACGCATACACCACCATTACTCTACTGTGCAAACATAGGGGCTACACTCGTCTGGTATGAGACGTTCCCTGGGGTGGGAGGTGGGGGTGGGGGGAGCGTCCACTGGTGGCGAACCGCACAATAACCCTGACAGAGTGGTTCAGTGTGGGGCGGCGGAGGGGTGAAGTGGACTGCGGTAGTCGTGGTGGGGTGGTGGACTACTGCAGCTGCGGCGGGGACGGAGCCTCTCCGTCGTTTCTAGGCCCCAGTTAATATACAATACAATAGGATTCTTATAATGAACCTCTTATGTCTCCTTTACAAACAGCCTTAAGTGTTCATTTCAGTTTAAGTCGTCGGGAACCATAATGACAGCTTTCAACGATTGTGATTGTTTCAGGTGAATGGTCCCAAGCTGTGTAAAAGAAAAGTAGAGATTCGTTTTTCCTATTTCTGGGCCTAACGTTACATTTATTTATGTTGTGTAAATCTTTTTACATGTCGCTACAGTTTCTTAGGTTCGCAACTTCTCTATAGGTAAAAGCATCATCCAAGAATAGACACACACACACACACACACACACACACACACACACACACACGCACACACATAAACACAACATATAGCATATATAACTGACAGTGAAGAAGAAGCATTCAGAAGACGTGGTCGGATGTGAATATAGGTTCGTACACGAGTTCGCCATCGTCGAGTTCGTACACCGATCAGACAGAACATTACGACCACCTACTTAATAGCCGGTATGTCCACCTTGTCACCGGTAATAGTGGTAACGCGCCGTGACGTGGAAGCAGTGAGGCGTTGTTAGGTCGCTGGAGAAAGTAGGCACCATATCCGCACACGTTAAATCACATCCCAGATGCATTCGATCGGGTTCCTATCTGGCGAGTAGGAACCCAGTACACAAATTGTAACTAGCCACTGTGTTCCTCGAACCGCCACAACACCCTTCTGGCCTTTTGACATGGCACATAATGCTGTTGAACAATACCACTACCGTCGGAAAACTTACTGTCTACAATCAGTGCATGATATTCCTTAGCCGTCATGGGGCCTTGTACGAACTCCACTGGACCACTGGACGCTAACGTGAATGTTCCCCAGATCATAATGAAGCCGCCGCTAGCTTGTACCCGTCCCGCATTACAGGTGTGAATGAGCTGTTCCTCTGGAAGACGACGGATTCACGCCCTCCCATCAGGATAGTGAAGAACGAATCATCAGACCATGCTAAACTCTGCCACTGCGCCAACGTCCAGCGCCAATGGCCAAATGTTCATTTCCATCGCATTTTGCGATGTCATAGTTTTAATATTTGCACATGCCTGGGTCGTTGGGTACGGAATCTTATCGTTTGTAATGTTCGGTACATTGCGTGTTCGGACACACTTGTACTCTGTCCAGCGATAAAGCCTGATGTTAATTACACTTCAGTTCAACGTCAGTCCTATTTTACCAGCCTGCCGAGCCTACAACACCCCACATTTGTAAAGAAGACTGGCCATCCAGCTCCACAGCGTCTGGATGTGGTATTATCTCAGTTTCGCCACTTGTTGAAGACTCTCACCAAAGCACTCCTCGAACATCCGACAAGTTGTGCGGTTTCCGATATGGTCGTGGCGAGCCTCGGGGTCATTACAATCTGCCCTAGGTCGGACTCAGACAGATAAAGCTCCTTTCTCATTCTACACACGGACAGCGCGATCTTTGATACTACATTCACCTAGTGTGTGTCTGAGTAGTAGTCATTACTCGCCAGGTGACGATGCGATCACCTCGATGGGATTATATCGATATTAGGTCGATGGTCTAATGTTCTGGGTGATGAGTGTATATTCTCTGCCTCTCTTTCTCTGACAAGAAAATGTCCTCCAAAGTGCATTAGAGTTGTTCGTGTTGTTACCAGGTCAGGTAAAGCTTATACGACGTGTGAACAGCGTCAGATATTGAGTGTTCACTTTGAAAGACACGGAGACGCCACATAGTCAAATGAGACAGCGTTATCAGCATCCAGCATTAACTGGAAGTGGTCTCATTGTGGGTTGCCATTCGGCCAGCAAGTCGTATCGTGCAATATTCATATTTCTGGACCATTGGGATGTGACAGTGGTCGCATGTCGGATTGAATTGGGACGTGACGGCAGGAACACTCGCCACCAGGGTTCCAGTCGACCACGTCCGACCAATACAAGTCCTAGTAGATAGTGTCGGAAGTCCCATGCGGCTTTTCGCGGATGATGCTGTAGTATACAGAGAAGTTGCAGCATTAGAAAATTGTAGCGAAATGGGCCGGCCGCCGTGGTCTAGCGGTTCTGGCGCTGCAGTCCGGAACCGTGGGACTGCTACGGTCGCAGGTTCGAATCCTGCCTCGGGCATGGGTGTGTGTGATGTCCTTAGGTTAGTTAGGTTTAAGTAGTTCTAAGTTCTAGGGGACTTATGACCTAAGATGTTGAGTCCGATAGTGCTCAGAGCCATTTGAACCATTTGTAGCGAAATGCAGGAAGATCTGGAGCGGATAGGCACTTGGTGCAGGGAGTGGCAACTGACCCTTAACATAGACAAATGTAATGTATTGCGAATACATATAAAGAAGGATCCTTTATTGTATGATTATATGATAGCGGAACAAACTCTGGTAGCAGTTACTTCTGTAAAATATCTGGGAGTATGCATGCGGAACGATTTGAAGTGGACCGATCATATAAAATTAATTGTTGGTACGGCGGGTACCAGGTTGAGATTCATTGGGAGAGTCCTTAGAAAATGTAGTCCATCAACATAGGAGGTGGCTTACAAAACACTCGTTCGACCTATACTTAAGTATTGCTCATCAGTGTGGGATCCTTACCAGATCGGGTTGACGGAGGAGATAGAGAAGATCCAAAGAAGAGCGGCGCGTTTCGTCACAGGGTTATTTGGTAACAGTGATAGCGTTACGGAGATGTTTAACAAACTCAAGTGGCAGACTCTGCAAGAGAGGCGCTCTGCATCAGGTTTCGAGAGGGTGCGTTTCTGGATGAGGTATCGAATATATTGCTTCCCCCTACTTATACCTTCCGAGGAGATCACGAAAGTAAAATTAGAGAGATTAGAGCGCGCACGGAGGCTTTCAGACAGTCGTTCTTCCCGCGAACCATACGCGACTGGAACAGGAAAGGGAGATAATGACAGTGGCACGTAAAGTGCCCTCCGCCACACACCGTTGGGTGGCTTGCGGAGTGTAAATGTAGATGTAGATGTAGGATCGCCGTATAGTGCATCAAGACATCGCTGTCCGTTCACATCCAAGAACATGTAATGACCACCGGACAACATACTGCATCATCCTGCACCGCTGGTTCGAGACAAGACGCAGTCGGACAAAGAAATTACCGTCGCATGCCTAGGGTGCCGTTATCACCACAATACAAATGGCTGCGTTTGGAGTGTTTCCGTGACGACAAGCATGGTCTCCTAATCAGTGGCGTCGCAGTTTGTCCAGCAATAAATCGCGGTTCTGCATTACTTCGGATGACCGTCGTCTGCTAGTTGAGGTGTCCCATCACAATATTAGCGGCGATTATGTACTCCACAAAGCAGCGTACTCTCTTCCTGTACGTAACGTGGATAACTGAGTGCTTTCCGATCTTCAGTGTCCCACGGAGTTGATGGGGTGAGCCAGTTTCCCTTGGCTATAAATAAGCGTTGTGTTCTTCCTTCGGACGTATTAGAAAAGGGGTAATACCCTTCAGGTAGATTTTTTCGTAAGCAGGACCGTGTTAATCGTCGGGACTACATTCCATATGGATACTTCTTCCTTTTTATTTTATGTTCTTCTTTATTGCAAAGAGGTTCCTATCTCTTCTTACATAGTATCGTTTTGTCTGCCTAGATGAGAAAGGAATGTTTCTGAAACTTCATGAAAATGGTACCAGTAGTGCACGAATTGTTTTAGTTGCTTCACAAAATAATGGCATGTCACACGGTAGAATTCGATGCGTAAGAGAAATACTGGACCCGTAACGAACTCAAGTCGTCACACAAGTTAGCTTGCCCACACTTCCCGAACGCTCGGCTCCGTGCGGGACTCACGCGAAATCAGTACGTTATTTAAAAGGTAGCCACGGAAGGTCTTAAGTTTGTATATGATATCTAGAGCTTCCATGAAATTAGCTTGCCCACACTTCCCGAACGCTCGGCTCCGTGCGGGACTCACGCGAAATCAGTACGTTATTTAAAAGGTAGCCACGGAAGGTCTTAAGTTTGTATATGATATCTAGAGCTTCCATGAATTTAAATGGGCAGTCCAGATTCGTTAAACTCACTCGCTCCCTTTCGGAGACGGCTGCTGGCACTCGTAAGACCTGCAGTGTCACGTGCTGTGGGCCACGGTAGAATTTCATCAGCCACAGAAATTACTTGAGGGTGATGACATATAATATTCTAGTACATCAGTCAGACTGTTTATCTACCAAAATTTCAATTATACTTTTGTTGAAAGTAAAGGATAATTTATTATTCAAAGTTATTTTGTTAACTTAAAAGTCTAATCTACATCCTATCTTAAACTGTTATTGAAAAAGTGCCACAGAACTTATGACCTGAGGCAATGTCGTGCAACGAAAGTTGTCATAGTGACTCTTGAGTTCAGCTTAATAAATTAACTTCATTGTTCAGTACTGTTCAGTATTAGTCCCTACAAAGAAATAAAGGTTTCCATCTTTTTCAATTTCCAGAGTTAGACAACAAAAAATTTTTGGCTAACTTTCAGTATGTGTTCTGACGTGCCTAACAATACTTCTGGAAACAAACAGCTCACTAATACTTTTGAAGGTGCGTCTAACTGGTAAAAAAAAGCCAAAATTGAAATCCTTTCCTTTAAATGTAAATCACTCACAAGCTTTACATTGTTATTGAAAAATGGCTTAAGTTCAAAATTCCTTCATTGCTTATTTGTAGAATAACTGCGCTACTCAACATACCTCGGGAACACACATGCAATTAAATAAACTCAAATATTTGGATTCCGTGATTCAATGTGTTGTCCGTCCGTCTGCCTGTCTGTTTGTCTGTGTGTCTATCTGCCCGACTGTTAACAACGTTTCTTGTCATGAAGTTCAGTTTTAAATAACACATCAAGGTCTATGGTCCCTTGTCAGTGTACCCTTTTTAAGCTCTTAAGTCAATTCAGTAAAAGATGCGGCATTTTGATATTCGATAACTCGCCCATAAAAACCTATAGGGGACTACCCGTTGACCTGGAATCATGAAATTGGAGAAGAAGCAAGGTTTCACAGTAAAAGTAAAGTTATAAGTCTCAAAATTGTTTAATTGTAATTATATCACAGAAAAACCACAAACCTATTACTCTGTCTTAACAGGCGGGGAGGTGATACTTCAACGTGGCGCGTCTCAGATTGCGGATACAGGGGTCTTAATCGGCTTGCTGGCGGACTTGAGCGAAATAAAATAACTCTCACGGGCCATACACAGAACAACTTCTACGGTTGTAACTCAGAGCTCGCACCACGCAATGCTGACTACATTTGAAAGTCAAACATGGAAGGAAATCTTTTACAGAAAAATCGACCGTTTGGAAGTTGTCAAGAAAGATTGGACTCGGATACGGTTGACAGTCACTTGAAACACAGCTTACGTGATTTGGGGCACATGAAAATACCCAAAACTGACAGAAGATAAAAATTTAGACTCCAGCCTGGACATATAAGCTACATAGCAACACACAACATAAATTCCATCATACAACCAGGGAAACTAAAAATTTTTACAAATGAAATGAATTATTCAAGAAATGAGAACCTTGATAAGGAACCAATAGAATCACAAGGATATACTATTTATAAGGGAATACTAGGAAAAAAGCAATGAAGCAATAACCACATATCGGAATAGTAATTTGTGGTCAGCCTCAAAATTATTTATTCCGTAGTAGAATTTAAATCACTATCTCCGAAACTACCAACACTAACTCTAAAAGCTGCAAATAATAAATGTCCATGCAGCAACTAATGATAAAAATAATAAGGGAGGACACAGAGAAGATGTGGATGAATTTTGGGAGCTTTTACATCAGACGACAGTAAACAAAAATCACAGCAAAATCTTAAATGGAGATTTTAATGCCCAGTTAGGAAGGGAGAAGACATAGAGAGACGTACAAGGGAAATACCCAGCACAAACGAGAACAAACAGGAATGGCTTGAAACTAGTGGAATTCTGCACCAACCGTGATACGATCTCACAGTCAACATATTTCAATAGAATGCCAAATAAAGTCAAAACTTGGAAACATTCAGACTGGAAAGAAGGCGAATGGCAGCTGGAACATGTCTGTACGGATAAAAATTACCACAAGGATATCTACAATGTGAAAGTTCTGAGAGGGACAGATACTGGATCAGAAAATTAAATGACAAAAGTAAAAATTAAATTCACGTCACTGACAAGAAAAAATATCTATCCCCAAAGAGAATAGAACCTACGAACCTCACAAATGGATAAGTAACAAGACTACGATGAACAAACAAGAAACATAAAAATAACAAGTTATCTACAGGAAGCAATTCCCCAGTTGAAGCAAATAGCTGAACGAACGAACACATAGCTTAAGTAAGAAACCCAAGGTAAAAACACGAGTGATGGAATGGTGAGCTTGATAAAACAGTAGCAGATAAACACCAAGCCTGGTTAAGGTATCCTGGACACGAAACAGCAAAATGACACCTGGTGCTCACAGAACAAAGAAAGATAACCTAAAAAATAGTAAGTATGGTTAATCGCCAATATCAAAATGATGTACTGCTAATGACTGGAACAAATAGCGAAAGATCTATCTCAGGGGGCTATTAAAATATATTTTGCACACAGCTACCAAGATATTGCCCTCAAACATTAACTTTTAATTTACATTTAAAAGTAATAAGACGGCCCTTAGCAGGAGAAAAATATCGAAATTTTAGCAAAAATCCTCCAGAATTACAGCGAATAAACAAAAGTTCCCTGATTATAATACCTCAAAAAGTATAAACCGACACGCAATCCATGAAGACTACAAAGCTTTTAAAGACCTCAAAAGCAACTAAGCAAGAGGAGAAGATCAAAAGTATGCGGAGCTTTGGAATTATACAGCAGAATCAGTGAAGGTATTACTATATCAGTGCACAGTGAATAATGGAACAAAGAAGATGTACCGTAACACTGGACTAGAGCTATAATGCCTCAATTATATAAAAGAGCAGACAAATAAAACGAGACAACTAGAGATGAATTTTCCGTTTTGATACCACATATACGAGTAAAATCATGTCAAGAAGTCTTTACAATTGTTGTAAAAATCAACTTGAACTGGAACTAAGAGAATACCAAGGCGGGTTTAGACCCTGGAAAAGCTGTTCAGAACAAATATGCACTTGAAATTTTTGATGGATTACTACAAAAGAAGACCAAATTTAATGGATATCGACGCCACAGTATGCATTCGTACATGACCTTTGTAGACTTCAAAATGGAGTATCATTTTATCTTGGGTTCTACAGTGATGAAGATAATAAGGAATTTCGATCTCAGTCCCAAATTAATAAAAATTATGAACTTTAACACACACCAGATCTTAAGTTCAGAGGAGAAGTGTCTAAGAATTTAAGATTAAAACAGTATGAAAGCAAGGAGATGGTTTATCGCCGTTACTTTTCAACTGTGCACGAGAGTACATAATGACGGAATGGTACGAGGAAAAGTATAATAAATTAAGAACTGGAACCAGAAAGAGAAAATAAATGTAAAATGCTTGGGATTCGAAGGTGACAGCGTTATTAGCCAATAACATTCAACAAGCCAGAAATCAAATACCAAGCCTAAAAAATATAGAACAAAAAATAGGACACCAAATATTCGATAAGACTGAGATCATGGTAGCGGATCCACAGGTAATGAAGCACAAAACAGTAAATAACAGCAACGTAAAAATACCGAACCTATTTAAATACCCAGGAGAAATTCTAATATGTAACTTGGACGTGACGGCGTGGCAAGTGAGACCTAACAAAATGATAAAAGCTCAAAAATTAACATTGTCTAGATACAATGGAATATGTCTGTACGTCAAAACGAAATTAAAACATTACAAGATGGTGGTTAACCATAGGTGACATACGAAAGTGAAACTCTTTTCAAAGTCACCCAAAAAGGACCACATCCTAAAAGTAGACCCAAGAACAGCTACCACATGCATAAATAAAAAATATGAAAAATATGGACAATGAAATAGTGTACACCGAACTGGAACCCATTAAAGGTGCTATAGGATTTCGTTTTTTGGTCACATTATGAAACAGCAGGAACCGAATTATCAAAAAAATTTGTAGAGGAAATTAGGAAGATCAAGCAACAAGTAAGATGGGTGAAGGAAATTAAGGAAGATATGAAATCAAGAGAATTAACCCTGGGTGATTAGCAGAACTAACACGAAAATTTATATTATATTATTGTGTGGTGCCTGTTCCTCCGGTTGGAATCCGCTGCTGTGAAACATATTATAGAAACTGAAGGAAGAGAAGGGGAGAAAGGACAGGAAAGGCAAGAGGTAATTGATATGAACTTCATCAGGACTTTCAGCATGATCATCGGCGACTATTGAAAATGTGTGCCGGATCAGGATTTGAACCTAAGATATCGTGATTGCTATGCTGTTGTGTTAGCTACTGTGCTACCTGCACACAGGGGGATATCGAAAATGCTCGGGATATCTCGCCACACGTCTCTCCCAACCCACACTCCCTCCTAGTGCCACCTATCCGCAGTCCCTTTCCAAGTCCTCCATGCTTGCTATTTCGAGATTCCCGCGGAAAGTCTGTCGTAATTGTGTATCGGCACTGAATGTGGTGGATCCAGTGCCTATCGAGGCAAATCAATTATATCGATGAGTGGTGTTCGTTCTTTTGGACAAGTACCGAGATAGTCCACGCAGTTGCGATAAACACCTTGTCCGAGGGACGAAGAGGTTAACGCAATTGCCTAGTAAACAGGGGCGCGTAAGCAAACTATTCCGAGTTCCTATCCCGGTCCAATACACATTTTAACTCGTTCCTGCTGATGATACACAAAATCTTGATGCAGCTAATATAAACACCTGCACGAAAACATAAAAAAAGTAAGTTGTAGTCATGTTTGCGTGAGTAAATAAAAAAATATTGTCTTCAGTATCTACATACATAAACTGGAGTCCTCTGGTCGTTTTTTTCTGTATGTCTGGGCCAGTGTGAGGAATTACTGTTGAGGTTCTGATACGGACTTGGATTTCCTGCGACCCGATACATAGGTAGTATCTGTAGCGAAAACAGACAAAAATCAATTTCTCAATTCCTAGGATTGATGAACCTGAGTGTTTCGTGGTAACACGTTGACACGAATAATATGCTACATGTACTATAGCTGTTGTGAAATATATGTTTCTACACAAATTAATTTATAACATCAATTTAATTAGAATGCGCACAGAATAATTTATAACGATGGCACCATGTTCTTGCCAGCGCCCTTTTATTTAATGACCCGCATTGTCGATTGCTGCTTTGGCAGAACACCGTTGGATCATTTCACAGTGCGACGTAAAATAGCAGATAGGTACCACACTTTATCGCACCCATCATATTCAAAATAGCTTATTAAGGAATAGACTTTTATTGCCCACATGATAGCCCTCAAACGGAAACTAAGGGCTTGCTGCTCACTAAAATCTGCAGATCACAGATTATGGGGGCGACCTGTGGAGATGCACGGCGCTGTTGCTCCTGGCCTCATGGTGTTAGTGACCGTCGAGTTGTGCGGTCAGATCACGGCTGGTAGTGACTGACAGACCTGTACTGGACAACGGTACGTCACGGTCACTCTGCCCATGTATGCCCTTCCATGTGACAGTGTCGTGGAGCCACTTTTAAACAGGACAATGCTTGTGTGTGCGTGGTACATGTCTCTGTGAAGTGTCCATGTAATGTTGACGTACTCCTGTAGGTAGTGAAATCCTGAGATGTGTTCCCAATAAACATAAGTGAGACCAACTCGGACGTCATCTCCGACACTATACGCCAGTGTTTAGGATATCGAGGGCCAGTTACAACAGTTGTGGACTAGCTTATCACGAGAGCACACGAGGCCTTCCAACAGAATCAGTGCATGCATACAGGCCCCATGGGGTGCAAAGTTATGCTAATAAGTGGGCTAATACTGCCAAATCAGTTGCAAATCTATCTCGATTTTATCTGTGAAATGCTATCACATAACTCCACTACCTGTAGAGTTTCATCTCATATGTCACCACCTTCCGATAAATGCTCTTTTTTGTCTTGTAGTGGTAACAGTTACTGCGAACAGTAACAGTTTCATAACATCCATTGGGGTCATCCTGAAGTTTCTTTTATACGAATTAATTTTACCCTGTTACGATTTCCACATGTAGGAATTTCTGAGATGCAAAGCTGTTCCTATACTCTACAGGCATACGCTTCCTTCACAGCATTCTTTATGCCAGAGTTGTGTACAATAAATCGCAAACTTTTACATAGAATTTTGACGAAAATCGGAGTTTAGTTCTTTGTATAGGTGTTACAGGCCTGGACCCACGTGGAACGCGATATCCATGATTTACGTTGGCATGCATGTCATGTTAGATACTAAATCACCCACTCATTTCGCAACAAATCATATTGATTGTAGTTTCCTGTTTGTTACGTGGAAGTTACAAACAAGCCCTCATCTGGAACGCTATATCCACGATTTATACTAGCATCTGTGTCATCTTAGGTGCTAAATCATCCACTCATTCTCTAACAAATCAGTCTGATTGCACTTTTCTAGAGTACGAGGTTTGCTCAATAGGTAATGTAACGCCTTTTTTCCTGAAAGCGGTTTCGTTTTATTCAGGACTGCAACACACCATATTACTCCCCTCTCTTCTAGCTAAAAAATCCTATTTTTCTACATAAACTCCATTCAATTCATCATTACGCCGCCTTACAGTGAGGACCTGTATGACCGCATGGACCCTCTCTACAGGTCGGCGTCCTAGCCAACGTCTTACTGCATCAATCACTAATCATCCACCATTCATGGGGCACGCAGATGAAAGTCGGAAGGTTGCGAGATCTGAGCAACTACGGTGTGTGAGGCCTCGCGTTGTCGTGGAGAAGTTAGTTAGTATTTTTGTGGTGTCGAACACCCTCAAGTCCTTTCTTCCTTTAGCTGATGGGTGCACAAATACACTTGAAAGTTGATCGTAGCACCATGGGGGAGAACATGGAACAGAATAACCCCTTCAGAGCCCCAGAAGATCGCCGCCATGACCTTACCGACTGAGAGTGCGGTTTAGGACTTTGCCGCCACTTCATGAATTGCTGTTTGGTTTCCGGTTCGAAGTGAACATCCCACGTTTTATTGTCTATTACGATGTGCAGTAAAGGTTTTCACATCAGCCTCGTAACGCGGAAGCACAATTTCGCACAGTTCATCCTTCGTCGCTTTTTAAGTCTACTTTTACGCAGCGAGGAACCCAGCAGCCACACAGCTCTCAGAAACTCAACTAGTGGACGAATGTGTCAGCACTACCATCAGAAATGTCCAATTGATCAGAAAGCTATTTGACTGTGATCCGCCGATCAACTCGAGTGAAAGTGTCGGCACATTAAAACATTGCATTGCAGTGTCCGGCCGATTGGCACGTGGGAGATCGAACAGGTTTACGCGACATTGTTGTGCTGATGGTAGACGCCTCGTCACCGATTCACCATGGTTTTGTTCACTGCTAGATCCCCGTTGACATTCTGCAAGCGCATTTGAATATCTACGATGCTCTGGTTTTCCGCGAAAGAGACTCAATGACATCTCCTTGCTTGGAACGAATTTATAGATTACGCTTAGCGCCGTCATCTGATGGAACTTCATGGACTAGAGTGGGAATATTCCACGAAGGCCCACAACACATAGCATGGGGGCTTCATTATTTTAGAAATGCAAATACTTTTTAATTATTTAGTAGCTGTCTGTCCGATTACGAAGTCTCGTAACCGGATGGCCCTCACTAGTATTAGTACGCAATCTGACTGCATTGAATAACAACAAAGAATGAAAGAAAACTTCCGTTAACACAACTAATTAATTAAGTCCCAAGCAACTGTAAAACCTACGAAACAACAAAACACAAGTGTAACTGTTCCGTGTGTGGAAGTGTGATTCAACGTACACATCTGGCACGGTTCTTCCTCAAAAAGACAAGATATTTTAAATACCATTTACACTGAATTAATTAAATAAAACTGAAATACTATAATTGATGATGATGGTCGAAGTAGAGAGGATATAAAATGTAGACTGGCAATGGCAAGGAAAGCTCTTATGAAGAAGAAAAATTTGTTAACATCGAGTATAGATTTAAGTGTCAGGAAGTCATTTCTGAAAGTATTTGTATGGAGTGTAGCCATGTATGGAAGTGAAACATGGACGATAAATAGTTTGGACAAGAAGAGAATAGAAGCTTTCGAAATGTGGTGCTACAGAAGAATGCTGAAGATTAGATGGGTAGATCACATAACTAATGAGGAAGAATTGAATAGGATTGGGGAGAACAGAAGTTTGTGGCACAACTTGACCAGAAGACGGGATCGGTTGGTAGGACATGTTCTGAGGCATCAAGGGATCACCAATTTAGTATTGGAGGGCAGCGCGGAGGGTAAAAATCGTAGAGGGAGACCAAGAGATGAATACACTAAGCAGATTCAGAAGGATGTAGATTGCAGTAGGTACTGGGAGATGAAGAAGCTTGCACAGGATAGAGTAGCATGGAGAGCTGCAGCAAACCAGTCTCAGGACTGAAGACCACAACAACAACAACAACTATAATTGCACACAGAAACCAGAAATACAGTCTAATATAAGAACACGAGCCAGATGCTTTGTTGACTCAACCTGTGACCAAGAGGCATTATTGTTTAAGACATTGAAATAATGAAAAAAAGGAATTTTTTACCTTCATATATATAGACGGAAAGCACACTCTGATCATTACAGCATCCCCAATCCAATAACATCTGGTGTCTAGCCCAACAAAACAATACTACAAATTCTGAACAAGCACTCACTACCGCAACTTCTCAACTACGACTCGCTACTGCTACATCTCAACAAGCACTGCCTACTACGACTTCTCGACAAGAACTGCCAGTGGAGGCGGCTGAATAATACTCTCTGGCGCAATCTCCGGCGATGTGGCTCAGTGTAGCCACCTTTCAACATTCCGCATTTTTTTCAGCTTAAAGAAAGTGTTTCTTTTCTTATTGAACGTCCCTCGTATGTAGGAACACCTGAATTGCAAAGCCGTTCGTACATTCTCTAAGCTAGGTATACTGCAGCTTTTTTTATGCCACCGTTCTATATCACGGTTATATGCACTAAATGATTCATTTTTCTATACAACTCTGACTGAAACCAGAGATAAGGTTCTTGTAGAGGTGTTTCTGTCATTCCCTCACACACAACGGGTTACCCATGCGTTAATGTGGCATCCATGTCATGTTAGATACTAAATGCCCCTCTACATATACATCTACTCTGGATACTCTGCAAATCACATTTAAGTGCCTGGCAGAGGGTTCATCGAATCATCTTCACAATTCTCTATCATTCCAATCTCGTATAGCGCGAGGAAGGAATGAGCACCTATATGTTTCCCTACGAACTCTGATTTCCCTTATTTTATCGTGGTGATCGTTCGTCCCTACGTAGATCGGTGTCAACAAAATATTTTCGCATTGGTGATTGGAATTACGTGAGAAGATTCCGTATTAACGAAAAACGCCTTTCTTTTAATGATTTCCATCCCAAATCCTGTATCATTTCTGTGACACTCTCTCCCATATTTCGCGGTAATGCAAAACGTGCTGCCTTTCCTTGAACTGTTTCGATGTACTCCGTCAGTCCTATCTGGTAAGGATCCTACACCGTGCAGTAGTATTCTAAAAGAGGACGGACAAGCGTAGTGTAGGCGGTCTCCTTAGTAGGTCTGTTACATATTCTAAACGTCGTGCCAAAAAATGCAGTTTTTGGTTAGCCTTCCCCACCTCTCATTTGGTAAAAAATCGGACAGGCTGCAAGTTCCTGTTCCATTTATGAAGTTTCTGGCATGTAACGCAATGCTAATATCTTTGTCGTTGATACTCAAATTAAACAGAGCTTCTTCATTTTTGCATGTTTTAACAACGTCTGCAAAATTGCCGTCTAGACAATACGACACAATATTTCTTTCAGCCCTTACGCATTGCTAGTATCATCTCCCGTGATCGAGTGAGACAATAGTTACGGTACTATGAAACGAGTCTGCTTCCGCCTTGTTTCATCGACATATTATCACGACGCAGCTCTGTCATATTCAAAGAGGCGACTACGTGTATACGCAGACACGGCCTTCAGTATCTCCTCGAACTATTAAGAGAGCCGACGCCTGTCGCTGGAGGGTCTTTGGCTGCGGAGACCAACCACGCTCTTTGCTGCGCGGGTTCAGTTTTAATAAAGTTGAATTTCGGCGTAGTCCGATTCTGATTCTATTATTTATGCCTTGACTGTGGTCAACAACGCGGTTGCCGGTTACTTGTCATTGTGCTGGATTCTCTTTATGTTGTTGTAGACCTGATGGTGAGATCATTACATGCTTTTCGCGTAAGAGATGCATTGCAAGTTCAATCGACTGCATTCATATAGGGCGAACCTTTATTTACGCATTGTGCAAAGTGACCTATTTTTTGGTTTTTAGTTTAGATTTCGATGTTGATTAATGACCTTCAGTGTATATCTGCCAACCCTGTAAAAGAAGAGGTTTTTGTTACAGAGTAATTTATTAGCAAAACAGGTATCCATATACCTAAAGATGCAAATATTGTTATATAGGGTGTTTGTTTTAACTTGAGAGAAATAAATATCTCGGAAACGACGCATTGAGGAAAAAACGTTCTATGTGAAAGGTTAATATTAGTGAACGGAACATTTATCTGTACTATAACTGGCTACCTCATAGCCACCCCTCCTGTGTGTGCTGATTCAACTTTGTATATTCAAATGAAGAACCCCCCGCCCCATTTTATTGCGTATATGAATGCTGCGCCAAAACAAATGTAAGGTTTTGCCAAACCATCGTTTTCCATTCCAAGGTGGCGCTTTAATTCGTAAATATCAGATGATACTCTTTTGACAAATAAGAAACTACGCCACGATCTAAATGTAAACTTGGCATTCTAACGGTTCATGCTGATATTGAAACTGTACTTTAGTGTTGCAAATGTGATTGTACAGCACAAATAATGTGGCTAGAGTTGACATTTATGGCAAATAAGCTACTTGTATGGTGACATAGTCTTGTGTTCCCTACTGGAGTAGATTATGGTGATCCCATAACCGTGGAAAAGTTTCATTTCGATGGCTGCCCTCGAACCCCGCCATCAGCATAAAAGATTTTAGTGTGTGTTTCCATCCAGGCCGCTTAGCTCTTGCGCTACCGGTAGAATATAAACCAGGACTACTGTAAAAAGTAAAATGTTCTTGAAATGATAATGACAGGAACACCTGCCATGGATATTCACGGAAATCAAGTACCCTGTTGGTAAGAGGCAAGGGGACTCCCCGAAATCAACATCCCGATTGGAACAGGAAGCTATTACACTCACGTCCTTGTTCCTGGATCACGCTAAACGTAGTTCCTAGCCAGAAATTGAAACGGCTAACCTTATTTTACAGTATAATCAAATTTCAACGTAAAAGTAAATTTCGAACATACCTATCAAACGTTAGAACAGAAAGTTTTACGCTTCCATCGTAAATGAAAAGAAGAATGAAATGCATAGGGTATTGACTGCAAAAACTGTCACGCTTGATATTTGTCGATTACAGCGCCATCTACAACGAAAGGAAAATAATAGCTTTGAAAGTCGTTCGTATGTTCTTGCTAAGAATCTAATTATACAGTGAAAATTATTGGTTCCTCCTTTCAAAATACAAATTTTACACTGTCGACTTAGGTGATGCTATAAGAAGGTGGCCAGTTGTGGCACAGATAGATGACTTCATTACCTAGAGCTTTTTGTTCGTACTATGCGTCGTCTTCGAATATTTAGTTGTCTCCAGTTAACACGAAAACCCTGTACATTGTGTGATTTTCGAGTAGTGATACGGTGACTGGTGGTAAGTGCAACAGCACATCCAGCACTCGCTAAAGATCAACTCTCACCAAATGCTCACACAAAAGTTGGTTTTATATTCGGAGATCACTGTTTGTGTATTTAAACAACGCTCAGGGGTGTTATAGAGTATGCAAACGGCAGAGACATGTGCAAGGCACGGACGATATCCTCTGGAGAGGTCTTCATTATTTGTAAATTTGTGGTAAGGTCTTAGAACCAAACTGCTAAGGTCACCGGTCCCTAATCTTACGCACTACTTAATCTAAGACTAACTTACGCTAATGACAACTCACACACCCATGCCCGAAGGTGCGGCTGGTCCCAGCGGAGGTTCGAGTACTCACTCGGGCATGGGTATGTGTGTCTGTCCTTAGGATAATTTAGGTTAAGTACTGTGTAAGCTTAGGGACTGAAGACCTTAGCAGTTAAGTCCCATAAGATTTCACACACATTTGAACATTTTTTGAACATGCCCGAAGAAGGACTCGATCCTCCGACGCGTGTCTTCATTATTCTAGGAGTTCGTATTATCTGGACTCTCCAGGGAACATTTTTTTCTTTTTAAATAGGGCCAAATAATCATTTCCACGATAAACCGTTTCCTTCTGATACTAAAGATTCTGTTTTCTGTTGCACTTGCGAAGATTAGCTTTTATTGACACATAAATAATAGTCAGATGCCTATATACATGACTTTGCAGTAAAAGAGGCTTGAAATATTGCGTCTAGACTGTTGCAGTTACCCTAAAAACAATCAGCTTCTCATCTACACGACCAGAACATTCAATACCGCCATTGCCGATCTCCACATCGTGGCTAGGCTTAAAGCCAAAATTATTTCACTCACTTTACCGGCAAACTTCCTGTAGCGAAAGTAGCATCCTTTAACTGAAAATAAAAATAAAAAAACCGAGTAGACTCTCCAACAATAGTTAACAACCACGACCTACAATAACTTCAAAACAGCTAACGCTACTTTACAAGATTGGCAAAAATGCGGAATTACTCGGCAGATGTCTCTGGACCTCAGCCCGTAAATTTGTACGTACATATTCACTTTTTAATACAATTACAGCTCTTAAAAGAATTTTAGGAAGAATTTTAATCTGAAATTGTTTTCTATTTGACTAATTTAACGTAGGAACATCTACATCTGTACTCCGCAAGCCTGCTTGTGCTGTGTGCCAGTGGGCATTCTGTGTAACCCTGTCACTTCCCTCCTGTCTTGATTCAGACGCAATGGGTGCCTGGAAGAACACATTATTGGTATGCCTAAGTATAACGTCGAATGTATGTAGTTTCATTTTTATGGTCTTTCCACGAGAAATACATCGGAGAAAGCAGTATATTGATTCTTGTATGAATGTATGGTTTCGGAATTTTAACAGTAAACCACTCCGTTGCAGCGGTACTGAGCGGTAGCAAAGGAGGCTAGGATTTAGTTAGCAATTACGAATCGTGAACACATATTGAGATGACAACACAACTTCTCAAATACAGTTTCAGCTACAGTAATTTTCTTAAAACAGTACAATAAAAAGCAGGCTCACTGATATCTTACTCAACCTTCTCGAGAGGATAAAATAACAAACTTTAGCAACATGCAGAAACTAGACATTTGAAACAATTATATAAATATACCATCATAATTACGAAAGATGAATATTTTTCTAATGCACTTCGATGGTACCGGGTTTGGGTGTCCGTCTATCGCGCAGCTATGAAACGTCCATCTGGTTCCATCGTAATTTCGGCAGAACAACCAATTATCCTATTTCACACGAAATTAGCCTTTATTCAGAGATTTACCTGAAGCAGTCCAGTATTCAACACAGGGCGACAACATATTAAAAACGTCAATGAACGTTCACCTCTCTTTTGTCGCCAATTTTCCTGGAGCTCTTCCAAAGGAAGCCGTATCAAATACAAAACTATAGCCACCAGCCACCAGGTTGACTTTCATAAAGAATATAAAACAATTTAAACAGTCTAAGAAACACGTTACAGAAGTTACAGCGAAGTAAATGAGTTGGAGAGAGGGCTCATTTAGCAATAGACCAACTTAAAGTGCTTCCTCGAAAATCTATCCCCCTAGGCACATGCGAATCACATTAGTCGCTGGTCATACCGTATCTCAAAATATCAGTCTTCTGAGCCCCATCCGTAGACTGTAACACTGGCGAGCCACAGCCCCAATACGACGTTGCTGTGCTCTGCCTGACAGGACAGGGAACCGCCTACGCTGCTTCGACCACCGCCTAGCGCACTCCGCTGTCAACAGCCCCATCGCATCGCCTCATAGAAACCTCACCCCAACAACAGTCGAAGCCGCGATACGTCAAAGAGACTCCAGAGGGCGGCGACGTACAGACCTGTAGCGGCCCCAGACCTTGCACGTAAAAGGGAAATAGAGCGACCGGGTTGGGTAACTCTCTCTTTTAGCGTCTCCCAATGTGATTGGATTAGCAGCTCCGCGACGAAGTGCTTTGCTTTCCCTCGGGTGGTTTCTACTTTCTCTATCAACCCTATTTGGTAAGTGCCGCAGACTGATGGGGAATAGTCAAGTATTTATCGAAAGAGTTTTGAAAACTGCCGGATGCCACATTCCATTCTTGCGTTAATTTCTTGAGATGCCTAGAAATCACCTAACTCTGGAGTCGTTAAGAGTATACCTGAATGATAAGAATGCAGCACAGTCGTAGAAGATGTGACATTCCCAGTTGCGCACATACATAGGATGACGATACTGATGGTGTCCGTAGATCAACGATATAGATCTTCCATACAAGTTTCGAAATAACCTGGCTGGAAAATTGATACGGTCGTCTGACACATTCCCAAAGTAAATAACCGCGCTTGCAGTCCATGTTAAATGGGGGATAATAGCTTACAGGGCTGGCTAAAATCGAAAATGTACCACACAACATGTTAGTCTTATTTTATTAGTCTTCATTAGTGCAACATAAATTAGAGCTGATAGAAGAGACTTCATCTCTGTCTCAAACCACAGTTTAATCCAGTGATGTAGCTACCGCAAAGCTCAAGGAAGCGCTGTTGGGATGAAGAGTCCACTACTCATCGCCTGCTGGCGTCGATCATCCCGCCGCATTAACGTGGAGGGAAACAGAGGCCCACAGAGAGAACACTGGATGTGGTGTTGGATGGTTGAGCAACACCATTTGCAGTTTACAGCTCCGCTGAGTGAAGAACAGCAACGTCAGTAGGAAGACATCAAAGGGCCTCCCACCCTCTCTCTCTCTCCAACCCCGTCCCCCTTCTTCCGTGAAAAGAAATATGAAAAAATTGTCTGTTGCAGCAAATATAATTTGTCGGCGGCATCAAAGGGAACACCGTGCACTGCTGCCCATTTGTCCGCAGGGCAGAAGCGGCTGATGGCAGGTTTATTCCAGGCCTTCCTCACTCCCCCCCCCCCCTCTCTCCCGCCCGCCCTCCTTCCACAACCACGCGGCCCGACAACCCTCTCTGATGCCCCTCCCAGCGCATTGTAGGCGGCTGTCCGGAATGAAACAGCGCCTGCAACTTTCTCTGCCCCTGGAGTCACATGCTTCCGCCGACCAGCTTCCTGTGTATCGGACAGGGGTCCAATACCAACGGAGTGTGTGTCAGTGCGTGTGAGTGTTAGTGCATGTTGTGTATGTGTGTGTGTGTGTGTGCCAAGCGAAAGGGCGCGGCGGCAAAGGGACGTGGGGCCTGGCGTTCGCAGTTGCGTTGCCGGGCAACGCCGAGAATTTAATATCTCGTTGCTGCCGACATGGTCCCGCGCCGAATGGAATGAGGGGCTATGTCGTGAAAATATAAAAGCGGTAAAATAAGGGAGGAAATATATGTGTTCCATAAAGAAGGCGTGAAGGACAACTCTTTACTCCTGTGCCTGGCACCCACTCCCGGAGGAATCTGGCTGGAGTGACGAAGTAAAGTGTCTGAAATAAAGTGGCACTCGACCTGAATTGTCAGCTAACTGCAACAATCAACAAGGTAGCGACCTGCCAACGTGAGAGGAACCGCGCTCTTGAGAAACTGAAATCGCATTTGAGATAAGCAGTACATGAAAGTTTCCTAATTGGCCATTTCTGAGATTGCATCTTATTACTTTCCATGTCCGTGTTTAACGTCTTCTCGTGTATCGCCCATAATTCCCTCGATGTATGCGTGTTGTCATCTACACCCCATATAGTGAGGACGCACTATTGACGAAAACTTACGTTTGTTACGGTATAATTCTGAGAGAATATGGAGTCTGTTCTTTGGCCCTGATGAAAGAGATTAGTGCAAGTACATAATAATCCCTTATCGAATATGGTGAAAGAAAATGCGTTTCATATAATTTTTTTATAAACCCTTTTGGTTCTTTGGCGTCCTATTGACAATATGCGGGAGTCAGCAACTCGAACGTAGACGTAACTTGCTGTAAACGAATCTTTCAAATGGTTCAAATGGCTCTGAGCACTATGGGACTTAACTTCTGAGGTCATCAGTCCCCTACAACTTAGAACTACTTAAACCTAACTAACCTAAGGACATCACACACATCCATGCCCGAGGCAGGATTCGAACCTGCGACCATAGCGGTCGCGCGGTTCCAGACTGTAGCGCCTAGAGCCGCTCGGCCACTACGGTCGGCAAATGAATCTTTAATGAAAACGAATGATCCAATAACATTATTGCCATCTAAAATAATCCAGGAATAGTTGCGAATTCAAAATTCTTTATAGTGCCCTTTTCGTAACACAAGATAGAAGGCAACTTAATTGATAAATTAAGTGGAAGGAAGAATGAATATTCATACATTCTGGTCCCAGATTCCACAAGCATTGACTTACCAGATCATTTAAATAGCTATAATAGTTTTTACGATTCAGCAAAACCCGTGTGAAATTTTCGCTGTGAAATGGATATTTTTCGTTTAATACAATAGAATTGCAGTCGACTATTGAGTGACTATTTTTAAGGTACATATTAACTAAAGTCTATTTAATCTTCTTCGAATAGTAAATGGAGAACTCGTTTAGTACAGTAACAGCAGGGACGTTGGTTAGACGTGGATTGTCTTTATTCGTACTTTCGTCTCGTGTTTCATCACGACGATCACTGTTGCTCGTCGAAATTTTTTTCTTAAAAAAAAAAAGAAAGAAAAAAGCTAAAGTTACTCTGCACATGAGAATAATGACTCTTCCTTCCATCACACCTCACAGCGATATAGAACGTGACAAAAACAGTAGCGGCATTAGTATCTATATTCCAGAATCTACTCCAGGGGTCACGGCAAACACTTAGCGCAGGACTGACCGTAGGCTCTCTAGAGAGAATATGAGGGGCGTTCGATAAGTAACGCAACACTCTTTTCTTAGCCTATTTTGATTGAAAAAATGCGGAATTTGTTTCGGGACATCGTGGAATGTTTACACTTCAGACCCTAAAGCTTCATGAAGTTCCGATCGGTAGTGGCACTACACTTAGCGTTCAAAATGGCATCTGTAGCGGATGTGCGTTCCAAGCAGAGAGCTCTCAATGAGCTTCTTTTGGTGGAAAACCAGAACATGGCAAATATTCACAGACGCTTTTGGAGTATCTACGGAGACCTGGCAGTGAACAAAGCATGCTGGGTCGTTAGGCGAGGGTCCGTCGTCACGAAACAAGGTCGAGCTAACATGTTCGATCTCTCTCGTACTTGGCGGCCGCACACACCTGCAATTCTGGAACGTGTGGGCCCTCTCATTGGAAGTAACCAATCAACTTTCTCCTCCGAATGGGAAAATATTTTGTTGACACCGACCGACATAGGGGAAAACGATCACCGCGATAAAATAAGGGAAATCAGAGCTCGTACTGAAATATACAGGTGTTCGCTCTTTCAGCTCGCTATACTGAGATTGGAATAATATAGAATTGTGAAGGAGGCTCGATGGACCCTCTAGCAGGCACTTAAATGTGATTTGCAGAGTATCCATGTAGGTGTAGATCACAATCAAACACCTTGCTGCTGATCCGAACGTCTCTATTGGCAATGCTGCCACACTTTTCCACTAGTTAAGGTATCAAAAGGTGTATGCCTGCTGGATTCTTCGCAACTAACGGAAGACCACAATGAGCATCGATGGATCATCTGTGCAGAATAGCTTGTTCGTTACAAGGCTAATCGTGGCAGCTTTTTGTCGAACATCGCCACAGGTGATGAAACATGAGTTCATCGCTGCGAACCGGAAACTAAAGAGGAATTCATAGAGTGGCGCCACACTATCTCTCCTGCGAAGAAAAATTTCAAAGCCGTATCATTAGTAGGTAAAGTGACGACGACGATGTTATAGGACTGAGGGGGTTACTCTGTTTGACGTCCCTCATCATAATGCAACGTTCTACAAATGTTTCAAATGGCTCTGAACACTATGGGACTTAACATCTGAGGTCATCAGTCCCCTAGAACTAAGAACTACTTAAACCTAACTAACCTAAGGACATCACACACATCCATGCGCGGTTAGGGACTGAAGCGCCCAGAACCGCTCGGCGACAGTGGCCGGCCAACGTTCAACTCTGAAGTGTATTGTGTTACCTCGGGAAATTGAGGAAACGACTACAGCTTCCTCGCCACCACAAAAATGCAAACGAACTTCTCCTTTCGTCTACTAATCGCACGGTTTTGCGGTGCGGTCGCAAAACACAAACACTAAACTTATTACAGTGAACAGAGATGTCAATGAACGAACGGCAGATCATAACTTTGCAAAAATAAATTAAGTAAACTATTCGCTCGAGGGAAGACTTGAACCAAGGACCTCTCGTTCCGCAGCTGCTCACGCTAACTACGGGACCACGGCGCTCCTGTGCTCACATTATCCTTGATGTGGCCTATGTTGGCCATGGACTACTCAGTTTGTATATTTTGCTTATTTTTTCATAGTTCCACACAATATCTTCCTGTTTTCTCGATTGATCTGTGTTCAGTTTTTCAAGGCCTATCCACTGTGCCAACTTGTAACTAAATCTGAGGGGGTTGCGATGGGGAGGTTCCCTTGTAAGTGACAGAAAATGAACCGAGCGAGGTGGCGCAGTGGTTAGCAGACTGGACTCGCATTCGGGAGGACGACGGTTCAATCCCGCGTCCGGCCATCCTGATTTAGGTTTTCCGTGATTTCCCTAGATCACTTCAGGCAAATTCCGATATGGTTCCTTCGAAAGGGCACGGCCGATTTCCTTCCCCATCCTTCCCTAATCCGAGCTTGTGCTCCGTCTCTAATGACCTCGTTGTCGACGGGACGTTAAACACTAATCTCCTCCTCCTCCTGACAGAAAATGAAGCGATCACAAGACGTGGTCAGTAGTCAGTGGAAGTTTATCCACAAGCACCGTCAGCGGGTTTACAATTTACTACAATTGCAGTTCTTTATGACAAATATAATGGCCACCACTCCCCGTTAGTGCTGGTCATGACTTGCGTTGCTACCAGCCCTGGTAAGAGAAATGAACAGCGTGAAGAGCTGAGAGATCATAGAAAAAGAAATAGAGATACCACTTACTCGTATGAGACAGCATTAACGTGACGGCGTTTCAATGAGGCCTTATTGTGGGCCACTGTTTGGCAGCCTTGTCGAATCGTGCAGTATTCTTAGTTGTGGGACGTTCTTGTGTGACAGTGGCACTATGTTGAACTGCGTGGGAACCTGAGGGTAGGTATACTCGTCTTGAAGTTTCCACTCGAGCGTCTCTAACTTCCACACGCGAGGGTTATCTTATTCTACATCAGTCGCATCGCTTTCCATCTGCAACTGCCAGCCATGATGACGTAACGGAATTTCTGCAACAGTCTGTGTCAACCTGCATGCCGTAGGCATGCTAGAAAAGTACCGTCAAAAGCAAACGTTGCTGATAATACCGCAACACGTACGGACGCGTTTCAGTATTGCGACCTGCAAGCATGGACTGCAGATCAGTGGTGACGCATTGCTTTCAGCTGAGAATTGTGGCGCTGCACTACTCCAGATGGCCGTAATCGGGACGTGTGGCATGCGATGTAGGAAACAACCATTATTTGAAAAGGCACAGCAGTGTCATTCCGGGTGTCATAGTTGGGCAACCATGGGTTATGTCTTCAGGTCATAGCTGGTGGTGGTTGAGGGATATCTGACAGCAAACTGGTAGGTCACGGACATACTGTGTCCTCACTTCTTACGTATCATGCGACAGGATCGTCGTGCAGTTTTCTAAAACACTGTTGCTTGTTCACATGTAGCTCGGGTCTCTACGAATTTCCTGTATGACGTTGAGGTATTCCTGTAGTCAGCAGGATCTCTATATCTGCAGCCAGTAGAACGTATGTATGACCAGATCGGACGACATCTCTGCTGTTCACCACGGTGACAAGGACCAATAACAACAGTAGTGGGTCAGATTCTTTCAGGAGAGAATAGAAGGATCTTAGAGTCTGTCTCAGCCGAATCAGGTCAGAGAGTGTAGAACTTACGTTGATATATGAGTTAATACTGTGACGTTTGTTATAGATATGAGTCGATGCTGTAATCATTGAAACCAGTGAGGTTTCAACACGTTTAGTTCTCTATTTTGTGTGCTTCAGTTTTTTAAGGCATTGTATTATTCAACCCACGTAAGTATATCAGATGAATGAGCAACTCTCGTGTAGCCGTCGAGTAAGTTCAAAATGGCTCTGAGCACTATGGGACTTATCTTCTGAGGTCATCAGTCCCGTAGAACTTAGAACTACTTAAACCTAACTAACCTAAGGACATCACATACATCCATCCCCGAGGCAGGATTCGAACCTGCGACCATAGCGGTCGCGCGGTTCCCGACTGTAGCGCCTAGAACCGCTCGGCCACTCCGGTTGGTGTCGAGTAAGTGTTTTTAATACACTTCCTCCGAGGGTGAATCACGTTTCGAATGTTGTTTCAAACGTAAATGAACTTGAAGACAACATTATGAAAAGGGAAGAGGAGATAGATGAAGCTTTGATGGGAGATATACTGCGAGAATAATTTCTCGGTGCACTCAACTGCTAAGCTGAAACAATGCCCCAGGAGAAGACGATAATCTTTCTGAACTGCTCATAACAACTGGAAAGCGAGTCATGACTAAAATATTCCATCTCGTGTGCAAAGTACACGAGACAGGGGAAATACCTCAGGCATCAAGAAGAACTGAATAATTTAAACTCCAAAGAAAGCAGATGCTAGAGATGAGAATATTACCGAACTGTCAGTTTAATAAGTAATGGCTGCATAAAACTGCCGCAAATTTTTCGGAAGAATAGAAAATCTAATAGAATTCGTTTGTGTTGCTGAGAAATACTGGAACATGCCGGTAACTAAGACTTATCTTAAAAGACAGATTAAGGAAGGCTAATCTACGTTTATAGCATTTGTAGATTTGGAGAAATCATTTTGCGATGTTGACGGGAATTAAGTCTTTAAATTTATGAAGGCTGCATGGGTAAAATACACGATGGGAAATGTTATTTACAATATTTACAGAAACCATACAGCAGTTTCACGACCCAGATGTTATGGAAGAGGAACAGTGGTTTAGAAGGAAGTGAGACTGGCTCAAATGGCTCTAAGCACTATGGGAGTTAACATCCGAGGTGATCAGTCACCTAGACTTAGAACTACTTAAACCTAGCTATCCTAAGGACATCACACACATCCACCGAGGCAAGATTAGAACTTCCGACCGTAGCAGCAGCGCGGTTCCGGAGTGAAGCGCCTAGTGCCGTTCGGCCACAAAGGCCGAAGTGAGACTGGCTTGTGTATTATCTCCAACGTCATTGAATCTATACACTGAGCAAGCTGTGATGCCAACTAGAAGAAATTTGGAAAGGGAATTAAAATTGAGTGAGAAAAAAAGAATGAGCAGTTTGCCGATGACATCGTAATTCTGTCAGATAACATGGAAGTGTAGTTGAACGGAAACGACAGTAACTTGAAACGAACATATAAGATGAACATTAACAATAGCAAAAGAAGGGTAATGGAGTGTACATATCCTTGATACTGTATCAGCGTTAGGCAATAGTAAGGACTCTGAAGAATCTTTCAAGTTTCAAGTTCGCCAGTAAAGCATTTAATAAATCGAGACGAACGGCTTCAGCAAGACCGAAGATGGTGACATAGCCTTGCCGAAACCGGTTATCAAAATCTAATAATTGTCTTACCTAGCAAGCTTGGCATTTGAAAGATTCTTCAGAGCCCACCGTTATGGAATTTAGTCGAATCGAGTCTGGCAATGCTGAGGGAAATCCTTCAGGAAATAAGAAAAGAAACGTAGTAGATCAGTTTTACTCTTTGGGCAGTAAAACGACTTATGATGTCCGAAGTAGGGAGGATATATAGTGCAGAATGGCAATAGGCAGAAAAGTGGTTTTGAAGAAATGAATTCTGTTAACATCGAATATGGCTCTGAGCACTATGGGACTCAACTGCTGAAGTCATTAGTCCCCTAGAACTTAGAACTATTTAAACCTAACTAACCTAAGGACATCACAAACATCCATGCCCGAGGCAGGATTCGAACCTGCGACCGTAGCGGTCTTGCGGTTCCAGACTGCAGCGCCTTTAACCGCTAGGCCACTTCGGCCGGCTTAACATCGAATATAAAGTTAAGTGTGGGGAAGACTTTTATGAGAGTATTCTACGGTGGTGAAACTTGAACTAGAAGAGAATGTAAGTTTTTGAAAGGTGGCGCTGCAGGTAACTGTTGAAGGTGAAATGGGTAGACCGCGTTACTGTTTAGTAAGCACTGAATAAAACTGGAGGGAAAATTAATTTGAAGCACAGTTTGACTAAAAGATGGTGGAACACGTTTTGAATTGTGAGGGAGAACTACAGGTATTAGTGCGAGGTAAAAACTGCAGAGGGAGACCAAGAAACGAATATAGTAAGCATGTTGATATAGATGTGGTTTGCAGTAGTTATTCGGGGGTGAAGAGGCTTGCACAGTATAGACTAGCGTGGGTAAGGAGTCACTGCTGGTTCTGTGCAGAAAGGTGTTGACATCAGCATCAGTGCTTTCTTATTTTTGGTGTCATATTACAGACGAAATAAATCATCATGTCAGGCTTCGCTGACGTCATCATCGGCACTTTCTTACCTCTGAAGTAATTCTAGGAGTCACGACATCACGCCTACTGCCGAGGTCAAGGAGGTGAGAGCCTCCCAACCCACTGTATTTCTGCAAATCCTGCACGAAGCAATGAAGCACCCCATGCCCTAAGTGCCCCCCCCCCCCACTTCCCCCATCCACTTCGCATTCATGGGAGCAAGACTCGATTGCCGTTTGCACACATGTCATCCCTGAAAAAACATCCATTCATCCTGCGCCACACGTGCCCGTGCTCCCATGCTTCCACATGTATGATTTGAGTCTTACAGCACTTTTTCATGTGTTAACCTCAAACTCGGTGTACATATTGCACTTCTTGTGCTGCAAAAAAATTTTGCTGATATTTTGGAACATTGCAACATCTTATCTGTGGAAAACTATTAATTTACAACACATTTGTGTTTTTTACTGTAGAGCCACCTGTTGGTGACAGCAGCAACTACTTGCTCATTGTACAACAAAACTCTTAAGTATGAGTTTTAACAGTGGAGCTACTGGTGTGATACAAAGATTGAGCTAAGCACAATGCTTACATTGTAGCCATCTACTGGTGACAGAAGGAACTTCAATGCAAAATTGGATTTCCTGTTATTTTGAAATACCTGGGATTGTGGGATGGTGTTTAAGGTAAAGCCCATGTTCAACAAATACGAATTCCTCATTAATTATTTATATTTTATAAGTGAATGTTGGACTTTTAATTATTTATAAACAAATATACATTTTGCAGTAGAGCCGCCTGCTGGTGACCAAAGCTGGTATTATGTGACAGTGGACTTGCCTCTACTTACGTGTGAGATTGAATGTAAGGCAACAAAAAACAAATTTCCAACAAATAGAAATCCTTGTTTTATTATTTATAATTTGTATGCAAATTTTGGCTCTTAATTGTTTATAGAGAAATGTGCGATCTACTCATACCAGTATTTCATGGTGAATGTGATGTTGCTTCAAATCAAAGTTAACAGTGCGAGGACTGGTGAAGCAGTGTTGGAGGTCAGCAATTCAAACATAGTTGCAGAGCAGAGATGCGAGGCATAGAGGAGTGTGGGTGCATCGATGTTTGGGTTATGGGACAGTGTGTCCCTTCATGGAAACTTTTCAGGCGTGCATGGTGTGAGGGTGGAGGAGATGATGTCAGCCAAATATGTTACACTGGGTCTAGCTCCTACGAATACGCAGGAGGGGAGGCGGTGCTTCCTGCAAAATTTGCAGAAGTGCAGGGGAGTGGGCAGGCCAAAACCTCTTTGACTTTGGCTCTTGTCAGGATGCCATGATTCCTGGAATGACCATGGAGATAAAGGAGTATATGTCAGCAAAATATGACACAATTATCTCAGCCAAAGATAATAAGGCACTAATGCTGGCGTCAGCACTTTTCTGCATAGAACGCACAGTGCCACACTACTAGTGTGGAGAGCGGCGTCAAACCAGTCTTACGATTGAAGACCACACCACCCAGATTTCCAACAAAAGACTTCATCGACTTTTTGCGCATTTTTTGGTGGTCTTCTACTTTAGGTCGCTTCAGATACTTACTCCTCGGTATTTTACAGTAGTTACTATCTCCATTAATGTGTCCTCAAAAGTGTAATGGTACAGGAGTGAATATATTCGCCCACTAACGCGCTCTACGTGATATTTATTTACTCTCAGACCTTGCACCAATCATTGATCGTCTGCTTGCTTTCCCCAGTTCGCTACAGACTTCTTGTGTTGCTACCTTCTCACAGACAACAGCGTCCTGTGCGGATAGCCTCATGGCACTTGTATTATACCTCGCTGGGGTACTCCGAAATTGCCTTGTCGTTGTAGATCCTTTAAGGGTAATGTTTTGCAAGTAAATCGTAAATTTGATCACAGGTCTGGTCCGATATTCGATAACTTGTCCACAAAATGACAGTGTCGAACTGTATCAGATGCCCCCCTCAAATAAAGGAACACAACATCAATCGGGACGCCAATGTCTACGTTTTTTTGGATATAATGGACTAGCAGATCAATCTGTTTCGCAAGATCTCTGTTTACGGATTCCATGTTGATTTTCACAGAGAGATTTTATTTCTCAAAAACATCATAATACGTTAGCAGAAAACATGTTTCATAACGGTAATTCCACAATTACATGATGCTGATGATATTGGCCTGTGTGTATTATAATTCCCTCATTGAAAACGTCTTTCAGTTTGTCGGACTTGTTTGGTTCCGGGTACCACAATAACCTACGGTTAGAAGGGCGTCCCAGTTTCTGACCCTCGCCTTCGAGCTGTATATCTGATAGTTTGTGTTGCTTTCAAGGCGATTTGGTTTTGATCGAATGAATAGATTTGAGCTCGCGTTACTTGTCTTGGCGCTGATCTTGATCTTCACGTGTAACGTGGTTCACAGAAGTGACTTACCTAGTTTGTGACTGGATGCAACACAAAATCGACCACTATTTACGTAGTTGATTTCCATCGCTGTCATCACATCATCACGAGAGTACGTCATACGGCTCCAACCAATCAAATACCGTTCCCTGCATTACTTTGTTGGAATACAACCCGATTATTACATGAACGTATTCGGGAAACTACACTATGTGATCAAAAGTATCCGGACACCTGGCTGAAAATGACTTATAACTTCGTGGCGCCCTCCATCGGTAATGCTGGAATTCAACATGACGTTGGCTCACCCTTAGACTTGATGACAGCTTTCACTATTGCAGACATATGCCAATCATGTGCTGGAAGGTTTCTTTGTAGAATGGCAGACCATTCTTCACGGAGTGCTGCACTGAGGAGAGGTATCAATGTCGGTCGGTGAGGTCTCCCACGAAATCGGCGTTCCAAAATTTAATATAGGTGTTTTATAGGATTCAAGCCAGGAATCTGTGCAGGCCAGTCCATTAAAGGGACGTTATTGTAGTGTAACCAATCCGCCACAAGCCATGCATTACGGTGCTCGATCGTGTTGAAAGATGCTCTGCAAAAGTGGGAAGACTGAAGGTGCTTAAAACATCAGTGCAGGCCAGTGCCGTGATTGTGCCACGCAAAACAACAGGGGGTGCAAGCCCCCTCCATGAAAAACACGACCACACGATAACACCACCGACTCAGAATTTTACCGTTGGCACTACACGCGCTGGCAGATAACGTTCACAGGGCATTCGCCGTGTCTACATACTGCCATCGGATCGCCACACAACGTTTTTCCACTGTTCAGTTGTCCAATGTATACATTCCTTACACCACGTGACGCGTCGTTTGGCATTTACTGGCGTGCCGTGTGGCTTATGAGCTGCAGTTCGACCATGAAATCCAAATTTTCTCACCTCCCGCGTAACTGTCATAGTGCTTGCAATTGATCCTGATGCAATTTGGAATTCCTGTGTAATGTTCTGAATAGATGTCTGCCTATTACACATTACGACCCTGTTCAATTATCGGCGGTCTCTGTCAGTCAACAGACGAGGTCGGCCAGTACGCTTTTGTGCTGAACGTGTCAATTCACGTTTCCACTTCACTATCACATTGTAAACTATGGACATAGGTATGTTTAGGAGTGTGAAAATATCGTGTACAGACGTATGACACAAACGACACCCAGTCATCTGACCACGTTCAAAGTCCATGAGTTCCGCTGCGCACCCCGTTTTGCCCTCTCACGATGTCTAATGATTACTGAGGTCGCGGAAATGGAGTAACTGGCCGTAGGTGGCAGCACAATGCACCTAATATGAAAAACATATATTTCTGGGGCTGTCCTGATACTTTTGATCATGTAGTGTATTGAAATCGGAATGATATTTTCACTCTGCAGCGGAATGTGCGCCGATATGAAACTTCCGTGGAGATTAAATCTGTGTGCCGGACCGAGACTGAAATTTTGACTCTGCAGCGGAGTGAAAATTTCACTCTGGAAACATCCCCCAGGCTGTGGCAAAGCCATGTGCCCGCAATATCCTTTCTTCCAGGAGTGCTAGATCTGCAAGTTTCGCAAGAGAGCTTCTGTAAAGTTTGGAAGGTAGGAGACGGGGTACTGACAGAAGTAAAGCTGTGAGGACGTTCTGTCACTCGTGCTTGGGTAGCTCAGTTGGTAGAGCACTTGCTCGCGAAAGGAATAGGTCTCGAGTTTGGGTCTCGATTCGGCACATGCCAGAAAGTTTCATATGTAAATCAGAGTCACTCTCACAAATGTACTATACCAGTAGTCGTCAATACGAAACCAGTGACACCTTTTGCACCTACATTTAGTTTGACACAA
The DNA here is from genome assembly GCF_021461385.2 of Schistocerca piceifrons. Classification (NCBI taxonomy): domain Eukaryota; kingdom Metazoa; phylum Arthropoda; class Insecta; order Orthoptera; family Acrididae; genus Schistocerca; species Schistocerca piceifrons. Next base: position 50,774,458 of record NC_060143.1, on the reverse strand, counting down.
CATCGTCACATCCTCCACCTACATTTTGCGTAGTTTTATTAAATTCAAATGTTTGAAAATATGTCCATATGAAGGAAAACTTTAATCAGTATTCATCCTGCTTATACTAAATCAAAGCCTAAAGGTGCGAGTGTTCGTAGCATTTTAATGGGGTCCAAAATTTTCTTTCCTTTTTCTGTGTGAACAGATACACGACAGCGCCTTGAGAACATGGAGTTGGTTGTTAGAGACGCAGGAGCCAGCGTCAGCTGCTAGTGCTTCAATAGTGCCCCGGAGCTGACGCACTTTGCTTCCGGGTTTCGTAGCAAGTGTGCTGTTAGGGATATTCGCAATTCATGCCAAAAGCTATGCTCGGAGTCCACTAGTCGTCGTTTAGGGTTTAGCGATTTCCTCTTCCCTTTATCCGCTAACTTTTGGGAGTCTCGCACTACCAAGACAATATTGCGGTGCTTCCTGGCTGGAGGCAGGGCTTACAAGAAATGATCTAATAATGTCAAATCGGGTTGACTAATAAGAACTGAATACTGTTCCTGGGAGTTCCTAGTTGAGGGGCCTGAATGCTTTAAAATTTCTGGGGTGGAGATACCGTGTGATGGTGTTACTGATTAGTTACTGATCCACAGTGGTCTATAAATTTATTTTTCCTATTAGTAAAACGTAGCAGATTTGCGTTCTATTATTAAAAAGTAAAATTTCGGGAAGCTGTTCCGCCTGTTATAGGCAAGTTATACGGCTTAGTTTATGTGCACGGGTTTAATACGAGGGCTGTTCAGAAAGTAATGACCGATCGATAGCGAAAATGGAAACCACACTGACAATGCGATGAAGCTTTACATAGATGTGTTGGACAGTGCCTCTAGTATGCCCATCGATCGTGTCACGTCGTTCTTATCAGTGCTGATGACACAGTCAGCATTTAAAGATGCCTAGGTAATAGTGTGTACCGCCAAGTACTGGGTGGCAATTATTGAACTATATGAAATAAAATCATCATAACTTCTTAACGGTTAGCATTAGAACGGTCAAACTGCAAGGTTGGCCACGGGACATGATGGGATTTATTATGCGACGCTAAATGACTCTGAGCACTATGGGACTTAACATCTGACGTAATCTGTCCCCTAGAACATAGAATTACTTAAACCTAACTAACCTAAGGACATCACCCACATCCATGCCCGAGGTAGGATTCGAATCTGCGACCGTAGCGGTCGCGCGCTTCCAGACTGAAGCGCCTAGAATCGCTCGGTCACACCGGCCGACTTATGCGCTGCATGCTTTGGTTTAGCGAGGAAGCCCACTTCCATTTGGATGGGTTTGTCAATAAGCGAAATTGGCACATTTGGGAGACTGAGAATCGGCATTTGGTGATCGAGAAGCCCCTTCACCCACAACGGGTGCTGTGATGTGCACAGTGTCCTGTCACGGAATAATCTGTGCGATATTTCTTGATGGCACGGTGACTACCGAACGGTATGTGAAGGATTTGGAAGACGATTTCATCTCCATTATCCGAAGTGACGCTGATTTCGGCTAGATGTGGCTGATGCAAGACAGAACTCGATCCCAACGACGCTGGAGAGTGTATGATGTCCTGGAGGAGCACTTTGGGGACCACATTCTGGTTCTGGGGTACCGAGAGCCACTGGGATGGGTCTCAGTTCGCCGCCACATTCTTCGTATCTGAACATACGCGACTCCGGTTTGTGGGGCTATATTCAAGACAAGGTGTACCGCAACAATCCTAAATCCAACGCTGAGCTGAAAACAGCCATTCAGGAGGTCATCGACAGCGTTGATGTTATGACACTTCCGCGGGTTATGCAGAATTTCGGTATTCGTCTGCGCCATAACATCGCCAGCAGGCATATCGAGCACGTCATAACATAAATCCAAATATCTGTAGTGATGTTTACATCTTGAATAAAGGGTTGGCACGTCGTAGTTTGTAACTAATTTACACCCTGTATGTGTGATTGTGAGAGGTTTCACCTGATTTAATGCAGCCCATACAACGTAACTGTCTTTCATTTCCTTCTTCATGACAATTCTCAGCCGCTCCCTGGATGGACAATGAGGACGCTCCTGCACCTTTTTCGATGGGAGGTGTTGGATCTCCCACCATAAAGCCCGGACTTGCATCCCTCTAATCTCTGCTCTCATGAATCGCTTGCTATGGAGACAACATTTTGGCGCACACAGGCTGCAGTCCAGCGTAGAGAATCGGCGGGAAGCACATGCGGCGATCTATGACGATGTTATTGGAAAGTTAGCATAATGCTTCGACGATTGTCTCAGTCAGAGCGACGACTATGTGAAGCAGTTGGAAGGTGCAGCACGTGTTTCAGATAACACGTTTTTGATTTTAGCTGTGGTTATTATTTCCCGACCGACAAGAACTTACTTTCCAAATAGCCCTCGTAGGAGCAGGCTGCTGTAACTGTTAGGCAGCTGTAGCTATTGTTTGGTGGGACAGACTACCTTCTATGATTTTAATTCCTTCTTTACATAGAAACTTGTAATGTGGTATTCCTGCTATTGTTTTGAATTGTACCTTTTTGTTTGTGCCGATTTCGTCAGAAATTGCAATGAACCAGCAGAAGTCGGTGTACTGACTGTTATCACTGTACGCTTTTCATACCAGCACTTAAATCTTCTGACCTTTCTGATTGTAGTTAGATTCCTGCATAGAGTTTATCATTGCTGTTGGAGTTGCGTCAATATTAATTTTGTCTCTCAGTCCAAGCAATACAAGCGATGGTAATTATAAATGTCTTACATTTCATTTTCACCGTGGTGTAGGGGCAGCGCCTCTGAAGAGTATTCCAGCGTCCCGCGTTCGATCACAGCTACAGCCTAGATTTTGAATAAAAATCACCGGCAATGGTGACGGAATATCTCTGGTGCTGCAGTGGTGTGCTATCAATGGCCTCCTCAGATAAGACTGAGGACCGGTCAGAAATACGGGGCATCCTCTTGCCCCAAAGTCTCGTGATGATTTCTACGTTGACGAAAGGTTAGGGATTAGTGCCCCACTTGAATATACGTAAAAGGGAGTAGGAAGGGTGAGGGGGGAGGCAGACCATTAGAAAAGGATTGAATAAATACGAAAGGGCATTGTAGAAATTGGGGCGTGAAATGTCAAAACTCTGAATGCGGTAGCGGATCTAGAACAATGTGAAAGGGAAATGGAAAAGTTAATACTAAATATAGAGAAAGTCAAGTAAGTGAAAGTAGATAAGTGCTTCAGTTAATACTAACAGTAGTAGAAAATGGTGTAAGAGGAGTGGGATTCGCCATAATGATGAAGGTAAGGAAAAGAGCGTTATTGTGAACTGTTCAGTGACCTTATTCTCATCAGAACCGACAGTTAACGTACGCCAACAACAGTTTCGATATACATGTGCACCTCGCAAACAGAAGATAAAGAGAGATATTATAGGAAGGTGCTCACCGACTGGAACGCTATGGGAAGAGAGCATTTAGAAGACAGAGCTACGGAAGAACATGCACTCGTTATTGGTAATAATAATTAGTTCTGCAACATATTTGAGAAAGTAATAACGAATACAATGTTCAAAAATCACAGGAGGAAGAGGAAACATTCCACCTGGATGAACATATGAGGTCTAGTATTAAACAGATCTTTGGGAGACTTGCGATCAAATAAGGCAGAAGCCAAATATTTCATTCCTTCAGAATTTCTAAAATCACTGGAGAAAGTAAGGACAAGACGATTATTCAAGTTGGTATGTAGGATGTGTGGAACTAGACACATCCCATCAGATTTTAGCCAATATATCACCCAGATATTGGCAAAAATAAAAAGATCAAGGAAATAGAAAACTATCATCCAATAAGCTGAACAGCTAATGCATCAGCGTAGCAAACAAGAATAATATGCAAGACAATGGAAAAGAAATTTGAGAATTTGTTAGGTGACGATCAATTTGTTTTTAGGAAAGGTAAAGGCAACAGAGGAACTGCTTTGACGTTGCACTTAGTTGTGGAAGCCAAGCCTTAAGAAATATACGTTCCTGTGATTTGCCAACGTTTATAAAAGGTTGGACATCATAAAATGATGTAAGATTATCGAAATTTTCTGTGAAAGATGTATAAAAAATAGTGATAGCCGATTAGTGCTCAATATATGCACAACGTCCTATAGGGAACAATAAGATGGACCGCTGTGAATTTGAAATTCCCCACATATTGTTCTTCCTGTCCCGCAGAGCCGCATCAGCGCTGGTCTCACGCAAGTGTGTGGCTGGAGGGAGCAGGCACCGGTGCCTCTGCAGCAGCTTGCGCCGCACATGCGAGTATCTACATTTGCTCCTAGAATTGGTCAAAAATCGAAATCACCAAGTTACTCTAAAATACTTTCCAAACGTGTTAACCTTAATTTCTTTCGGCAGCCAGCACATTCCTCTAAGCTCATGTATCCCGTTGCAAAGTCGGTCGCAGACAGTGCTCATCATGCGGTCTAATATGTAACGTTTGTTTCTCTCGTTTCTGTGGTTACGTTTAGACACATACACCTCTTGAGTATGAAAATGAAATGTATATACTTTATCTTACATCATACTTTTATTGTTTAAATTGTACTTTTATAGAAAGTATTTATATCGGTACATTTTTGCTACAAAGTCTTGATATTTCAATTTTTCAAGCTGCTTTTCACGTCTTATCGAGCTATATTTCTTCTACAGCCATAAAATGTAGACTGAGGACAATTGTTTAACACTGTAACACTGTCCACATTTATAGACCATTTTACTTTTTCATTCAATCAAACTAGTGCAACATAGCAGTAATTGGTTTATTCTGTTGTACATTCCTTGGAATCAGAAGAGCTTTGTACTGTATTTTTAAGCCTCAATGTTGATTTAGTTAAACGGTGCAAAGTATTCCGGAAGTGATTGCTACTCGCAACAGAATTGATATTGAGACATTTTATGTTATTGCTCCTGAAACTACAAACATGTATACATATTTGTATGGCTGGTATCCTGTGTCACTAGCTGTCCACAAGGTTTTAATGCATGGTGCCGGAGTAATATCTAAGCAATTCCACCTATAGGCTAAGATGGAAATGCCGTATGGCTAGGTCCTCCCATCAGGTAGACCGTTCGCCTCGTGCAAGTCTTCAAAGTTGATGCCACTTCGGCGACTTGCGTGTCGATGGAGGTGAAATGATGATCATAAGGACAACAAAACACCCAGTCACTGAGCGGAGAAACTCTCCGAGCCATGCAGGAATCGAACGCGTGCCTTTCGGTATGACATTCCGTCGCGCTGACCACTCAGCTACAAGGGTATTGTAATTGTAAACTGTGGAAGCCGCACTGGTAAAGTACCGGAACTTCAAGCGCTGATAGAAAGCACCGAAGCTGAAATCGTTATAGGTACAGAAAGCTGGTTGAAGCCAGAGATAAATTCTGCGGAAATTTTTACAAAGACACAGACGGTGTTTAGAGAGGATAGATTGCATGCAACCGGTGGTGGCGTGTTTGTCGCTGTAAGTAGTAGTTTATCCTGTAGTGAAGTAGAAGTGGATAGTTCCTGTGAATTATTGTGGGTGGAGGTTAAACTCAACAACCGAGCTAGGTTAATAGTTGGCTCCTTTTACCGACCTCCAGACTCAGCAGCATTAGTGGTAGAACAACTGAGAAAAAATTTGGAATACAAATCACATATATTTTCTCAGCATGTTATAATCTCAGGTGGAGATTTCAATTTACCAGATATGGACTGGGACACTCAAATGTTTAGGACGGGTGGTAGGGACAGAGCATCGAGTGGCATTATACTGAGTGCACTATCCGAAAATTACGTCGAGCAATTAAACAAAGAACCGACTCGTGGAGATAACATCTTGGACCTACTGATAAGAAACCGACCCGAACTTTTCGACTCAGTAAGTGCAGAACAGGGAATCAGTGATTGTAAGGCCGTTGCAGCATCCCTGAATATGGAAGTTAATAAGAATATAAAAAAAAGGGAGGAAGGTTTATCTGTTTAGCAAGAGTAATAGAAGGCAGATTTCAGACTACCTAACAGATCAAAACGAAAATTTCTGTTCCGACACTGACAATGTTGAGTGTTTATGGAAAAAGTTCAAGGCAATCGTAAAATGCGTTTTAGACAGGTACGTGCCGAGTAAAACTGAGAGGGACGGGAAAAACCCACCGTGGTTCAACAACAAAGTTAGGAAGCTACTGCGAAACCAAAGAGTGCTTCACTCCTAGTGTAAACGCAGCCAAAACCTCTCAGACAAACAGAATCTAAACGATGTCAAAGTTGGCATGAGGAGGGAAATGCGTGAAGCGTTCAGTGAATTCGAAAGTAAAATTGTATGTACCGATTTGACAGAAAAACCTAGGAAGTTGTGGTCTTACGTTAACTCAGTAAGTGGCTCGAAACAGCATATCCAGACACTCCGGGATGATGATGGCATTGAAACAGAGGATGACACGCGTAATGCTGAAATACTAAACACCTTTTTCCAAAGCTGTTTCACAGAGGAAGACCGCACTCCAGTTCCTTCTCTAAATGCTCGCACAAACGAAAAAATGGCTGACATCGAAATAAGTGTCCAAGGAATAGAAAAGCAACTGGAATCGCTCAACAGAGGAAAGTCCACTGGACCTGACGGGATACCAATTCGATTCTACACAGAGTACGCGAAAGAACTTGCCCCCCTTCTAAAAGCCGTGTACCGCAAGTCTCTAGACGAACGGAAGGTTCCAAATGATTGGAAAAGAGCACAGGTAGTCCCAGTCTTCAAGAAGAGTCGTCGAGCAGATGCGCAAAACTATAGACCTATATCTCTGACGTAGATCTGCTGTAGAATTTTAGAACATGTTTTTTGCTCGCGTATCATGTCGTTTTTGGAAACCCATAATCTACTCTGTAGGAATCAACATGGATTCCGGAAACAGCGATCGTGTGAGACCTAACTCGCTTTATTTGTTCGTGAGACCCAGAAAACATTAGATAAAGGCTCCCAGGTAGATGCTATTTTCCTTGACTTCCGGAAGGCGTTCGATACAGTTCCGCACTGTCGCCTGATAAACAAAGTAAGAGCCTACGGAATATCAGACCAGCTGTGTGACTGGATTGAAGATTTTTTAGCAGACAGAACACAGCATGTTGTTATCAATTGAGAGACGTCTACAGACGTTAAAGTAACCTCTGGCGTGCCACAGGGGAGTGTTATGGGACCATTGCTTTTCACAATATATATAAATGACCTTTTCGCGGATGATGTTGAATTATACAGAGAAGTTGCAGCATTAGAAAATTGTAGCGAAATGCAGGAAGATCTGCAGCGGATAGGTACTTGGTGCAGGGAGTGGCAACTGACCCTTAACATAGACAAATGTAATGTATTGCGAATACATAGAAGCAAGGATCCATTATTGTATGATTATATGATAGCGGAACAAACACTGGTAGCAGTTACTTCTGTAAAATATCTGGGAGTATGCGTGCGGAACGATTTGAAGTGGAACGATCATATAAAATTAATTGTTGGTAAGGCGGGTACCAGGTTGAGATTCATTGGGAGAGTCCTCAGAAAACGTAGTCCATCAACGAAGGATGTGGCTTACAAAACACTCGTTCGACCTATACTTAAGTATTGCTCATCAGTGTGGGATCCTTGAGTATTGCTCATCCGTACCAGATCGGGTTGACGGAGGAGATAGAGAATATCCAAAGAAGAGCGATGCGTTTCATCACAGGGTTATTTGGTAACCGTGGTAGTGTTACGGAGATGTTTAGCAAACTCAAGTGGCCGACTCTGCAAGAGAGGCGCTCTGCATCGCGGTGTAGCTTGCTCGCCAGGTTTCGAGACGGTGCGATTCTGGATGAGGTATCGAATATATTGCTTCTCCCTACTTATACCTCCCGAGGAGATCACGAATGTAAAATTAGAGAGATTCGAGCGAGCACGGAGGCTTTCAGACAGTCGTTCTTCCCGCGAACCATACGCGACTGGAACAGAAAAGGGAGGTAATGACAGTGGCATGTAAAGTGCCCTCCGTCACACACCGTTGGGTGGCTTGCGGAGTATAAATGTAGATGTAGAAGGGGCGGACGCCTATAGGCTAATACTTGGACGAAGCAGCTGAGCCCAACATCAAGTACGTAAGGCAATATAGAATAGATTTTGTTCGAAAATTTTTTCACGTGTGCCTTGTAACAGAGGTGTATTACACACATTGTTACTAATATCATACCTATATTGAAGTTGTGACAGATCGAAGCATCGCAAGAAAGGTGTCTCACTTTCAGAAGACGCCGTTAGTCTAATGGTCGCAACCATACCCTCTATACCTCTAGAAGAAAATGATTGCAATGAAAGTTTAGAGGAAGGCAAAGATGACGAAAAGGACGATGACCTACAGCTTGAGACTGAATAAAGATTTCTTGTAATAGTCTGCATGTCAAGTTCGTATATTTTCTGAAATAACATATAATTATGGTTAAATAATGTATTTCACTTTATCCCATTTCGAAAACAGTATAACATTATTTTATTGACATAAAGTTGCAGGAGACTGCGGAGGGTGCTTTCATGGTTTTTTTTTTTTCTTATTTGCTTACCAAAGTGCCTGAGACTGATCTTCTGTCACACGTCGGTTCCATTTTCTAACATGCCATCCCAAAGCTCTGTCATGTATGTCGTACCACGAGCTGTTTCATGTGGAATGGTGATATCTACAACCATCTGGAAAGCATCGCTATGGGTAATCCATTCAGTACAGAAGTGGCCAGTTTCCTCGTGCAACAGGAGATAGATTTGGCACACACTTAAGGTGTGGTCTGGGTACGTTGACGGCACCTTCGTCGCGCAGAGCCATGGTGAGGAACAGATTGGTGACTTGTTGTGGGTTTTGCAGACTGTGACTTACTTCGCCATACCAATAACGTCTTTCTTGCCAGTCAATATCACAAATGGAATTTAATGTGGCACAGTTATAGTTCATGAACCATAAGCACTGAAACAACAAAGTAAATCGATTGCAGTTCTTTCGTAAGAATAACAAAGCAATCTGAAATTATCTGCCGGCTGAGTTGGCCGAGCGATTCTAGGCGCTACAGTCTGGAACCGCGCTACCGCTCCGGTCGCAGGTTGGAATCCTACCTCGGGCATGGATGTGTGTGAGGTCCTTAGGTTAGTTAGGTTTAATTAGTTCTAAGTTCTAGGGGACTGATGACCTTAGAAGTTATGTCCCATAGTGCTAAGAGCCATTTCTTTGAAATTATCAAACTGCTCGTTGTCTTCTGTATCGGATTCTTCACGCTACTTTTTTTGAATGATTTTTCTAAAGTGTAGCCAACACGAGTGCTTGCTTAGTCAAAGCTTCACCTTCCGTAGCTAGTGGCGAACTGTAATCAAGCTCATGGCCGTAGATTACATGTGCCTGTCGCGCCAACATCTGAGGGCTCTTCCATGGTCATTGCCACCGTGGTTCGTACCTTGCTGCCTCCACCTGTCGTTCGCCGTAGCACTGTAATCTGTTCAAGTTGAGGCCTCCACTTTCCTGTTGTAGTTATTATTATGTTCGTGGATCTCTACAGCGTCCCTGATCAAGCAAGCGTGGTAGCTCTTCTCCACAGCAGAAACAGAAGTGTAGGCGAATATTATTAAGTGGTCGGTCTCACACAACGCATGCTTCACCACAAATGATTTCTATGCCCATCTCAACCTTCAATAACATTTATGTTCGGTGATCCTGGTGTTGATGGATCGTCGAGTGATTCCACCACACACTTTTGTACGTGTATACGGTAAGCAGTATATGCCCGACAACGCAAGTGGGTCGCTTTTGTCCTTTGCCGATCTAAGAAATTCTTTGATCTTCTTGGTGACTTTGTAGTTAATCCTCACCGTCTGTTTTCGTAATGTACGGCCGATTCTGTCGCTCACACTGGGAATGTGTGGGAGAAAAGACATAACCGATATTTGTTATTCAGGCGTGTCACTTCGTCGACTTTTTGACACTGCTTAAGCGGCTGATGGAATACCTTCTGTTCCTTAGAAAGCTTTACAGATGTTGCATATCGCATCCGATGTCCTGCAGCTCACAAATGTGTCTCAAACACGTTAAGAGCATGAAAATCGTGTCTTTTTTTTTTATGGCTAGGTGATTGACAGTTCGTGCTGATATCGATTCACGTGCTTCGGTTTTAGATTCCCACTGAGCCCTAGATTCTCAGCATTCCTCGTCACCAACAATTATAGAAATTGTAGCTGTTTGTTTTGAATTGTTTAGTTTTACGACACAAAACTACTACATTCCTACGGGCCCATGTCAGAACCTTAGAACACTAAGACGAAAAAGAACTTAAAAGTGAGCACATGTTAATCCCAATCGATGGGAGGAAAGAGAGCTAAGAACAAGGATTTCCTCTTGGAGAAAGATCCACAAAATATGCCGTAGGGACAACGGAGGTCTCGAACTAGGGATTAAATGTCCTTCGCCAAATTTCTAAGACGGATAAAGAGCAAAACTCGGCCGACAGTAGGCGCATCGTTCGCTAAATCGACGGCAAACATACATTAGAACGTTGTTGTTGTTGTGGTCTTCAGTCCTGAGGCTGGTTTGATGCAGCTCTCCATGCTACTCTATCCTGTGCAAGCTTCTTTATCTCCCAGTACCTACTGCAGCCTACATCCTTCTGAATCTGCTTAGTGTATTCATCTCTTGGTCTCCCGCTACAATTTTTACCCTACACGCTGCGCCCCAATATTAAATTGGTGATCCCTCGATGTCTCAGAACATGTCCTGCCAACCGATCCCTTCCTCTAGTCGAGTTGTGCCACAATCCCCTCTTCTCCCCAATTCTATTCAATAACCTCCCCCCCCCCCCCCCGTCACCCAATGAACCATGGACGTTGTAGTTGGTGATAAGGCTTGCGTGACAGATAGCCGTACCGAAGGTGCAACCACAACGGAGGGGTATCTGTTGAGAGGCCAGACAAACGTGTGGTTCCTGAAGAGGGGCAGCAGCCTTTTCAGTAGTTGCAGGGGCAACAGTCTGGATGATTGAGTGATCTGGCCTTGTAACACTAGCCAAAACGGCCTTGCTGTGCTGGTACTGCGAACGGCTGAAAGCAAGGGGAAACTAAGGCCGTAATTTTTCCCGAGGGCATGCAGCTTTACTGTATGATTTAATGATGATGGCGTCCTCTTGGGTGAAATATTCCGGAGGTAAAATAGTCCCCCATTCGGATCTCCGGGATGGACTACTCAGGAGGACGTCGTTATCAGGAGAAAGAAAAGTGGCGTTCTACGGATCGGAGCGTCGAATGTCAGATCCCTTAATCGGCCAGGTAGGTTAGAAAATTTAAAAAGGAAAATGTATAGGTCAAGGTTAGATATAGAGGGAATTAGTGAAGTTCGGTCGCAGGAGGAACAAGACTTTTGGTCAGGTGAATACAGGGTTATAAATACAAAATCAAATAGAGGTAATGCAGGAGTAGGTTTAATAATGAATAAAAAAATAGGAGTACGGGTAAGCTACTACAAACAACATATAGAACGCATTATTGTGGCCAAGATAGACACGAAGCCCATGCCTACTATAGTAGTACAAGTTTATATGCCAACTAGTTCTGCAGATGACGAACAAATTGAAGAAATGTATGATGAGATAAAAGAAATTATTCAGGTAGTGAAGGGAGACGAAAATTTAATAGCCATGTGTGACTGGAATTCGAGAGTAGGAAAAGGGAGAGAAGGAAACATAGTAGGTGAATATGGATTGGGGCTAAGAAATGAAAGAGTAAGCCGCCTGGTAGAATTTTGCGCAGAGCATAACTTAATCATAGCTAACACTCGGTTCAATAATCATGGAAGAAGGTTGTATACATGGAAGAGCCAGGAGATACTAGAAGATATCAGATAGATTACATATTGGTAAGACAGAGATTCCTGCTACACTTCTGTTTCTGCTGTGGAGAAGAGCTACCACGCTTGCTTGTTCAGGGACGCTGTAGAGATCCACGATCATGATAATAACTACAACAGGAACGTGGAGGCCTCAACTTGAACAGGTTACAGTGCTACGGCGAACGACAGGTGGAGGCAGCAAGGTACGAACCACGGTGGCAATGACCATGGAAAAGCCCTCATATGTTGGCGCGAAAGGTACATGTAATCTACGGCCATAAGCTTGATTACAGTTCGCCACTAGCTACGGAAGGTGAAACTTTGACTAAGCAAGCACTCGTGTTAGCTGCTCTTTAGAAAAATCGTCCAAAAAAACGTAGCGTGAAGAATCCGATACAGAAGACAGCGAGCAGTTTGATAATTTCAAAGAAATGGCTCTTAGCACTATGGGACTTAACTTCTAAGGTCATCAGTCCCCTACAACTTAGAACTAATTAAACCTAACTAACCTAAGGACCTCACACACATCCATGCCCGAGGTAGGATTCCAACCTGCGACCGGAGCGGTCGCGCGGTTCCAGTCAGTAGCGCCTAGAACTAATCGGCCACCCCAGCCGGCTGATAAGTTCAGATTGCTTTGTTATTCTTACGAAAGAACTGCAATCGATTTACTTTGTTGTTTCAGTGCCATTGGTTCATAAACTATAACTGTGCAACATTAAATTCGTAATATTGCTGTTGACTGGCAAGAAAGAAGTTTTTGGTATGGCGAAGTAAGTCCCAGTCTGCAGAACCCCCATCCCGAATCCTACTTCCCCAAAACCTACATTGCGAATGGAGGACGAAGGAGGAAATATTAAATTTAAAAAAAGGTGTGCAACAGGGATGGTGACTGTCGCATCTAATGTTCAATCTGTACATCGAAGAAGTGCTGACGGAAAGTAAAGAAAGTTTCAGGACACTGGTTAAAATTCAGGGGGAAACGATTTCAGTGATAAAAGTCGCTGAAGACATTGCCATCCTCATTGAAAGTGAAGAATCATTACGAGACGAAAGAAATAAACAGTCTAATAAGTACAGAATTGACAGAAGGAAGACGAAAGTAACGAAGATTTGCGGAAATTAGATTATCGATAAGAAGCATCAATATAATTGAGCATCAGGCAGATTAAGTGAAGAAAGTCTTGTAAATGTGAAGCAAAACATACAGGGTGTTACAAAAAGATAGGGCCAAACTTTCAGGAAACATTCCGCACACACAAAGAAAGAAAATGTGTTATGTGGCCATGTGTCCGGAAACACTTACTTTCCATGTTAGAGCTCGTTTTATTACATCTCTTCAAACCACATTAATCATGGAATGGAAACACACAGTCGCCGGCCGAAGTGGCCGTGCGGTTAAAGGCGCTGCAGTCTGGAACCGCAAGACCGCTACGGTCGCAGGTTCGAATCCTGCCTCGGGCATGGATGTTTGTGATGTCCTTAGGTTAGTTAGGTTTAACTAGTTCTAAGTTCTAGGGGACTCATTACCTGAGCAGTTGAGTCGCATAGTGCTCAGAGCCATTGAAACACACAGTAACAGAACGTACCAGCGTGGCTTCACTTTGTTACAGGAAATGTTCAAAATGCCCTTCGTTAGCGAGGATACATGCATCCACCCTCCGTAGCATGGAATCCCTGATGCGCTGATGCAACCCTGGAGAATGGCGTATTGTATCACAGCCGTCCACAATACGAGCACGAAGAGTCTCTACATTTGGTACCGGGGTTGCGTAGACAAGAGCTTTCAAATGCCCCCATAAATGAAAGTCAAGAGGGTTGAGGTCACGAGAGCGTGGAGGCCATGGAATTGGTCCGCCTCTACCAATCCATCGGTCACCGAATCTGTTGTTGAGAAGCGCACGAACACTTCGACTGAAATGTGCAAGAGCTCCATCGTGCATGAACCACATGTTGTCTCGTACTTGTAAAGGCACATGTTCTAGCAGCACAGGTAGAGTATCACGTATGAAATCATGAAAACGTGCTCCATTGAGCGTAGGTGGAAGAACACGGGGCCCAATCAAGACATCACCAACAATGCCTGCCCAAACGTTCACAGAAAATCTGTGTTGATGACGTGATTGCACAATTGCGTGCGGATTCTCGTCAGCCCACACATGTTGATTGTGAAAATTAACAATTTGATCACGTTGGAATGAAGCCTCGTCCGTAAAGAGAACATTTGCACTGAAATGAGGATTGACACATTGTTGGATGAACCATTCGCAGAAGTGTACCCGTGGAGGTCAATGAGCTGCTGATAGTGCCTGCACATGCTGTACATGGTACGGAAACAACTGGTTCTCCCGTAGCACTCTCCATACAGTGACGTGGTCAACGTTACCTTGTACAGCAGCAACTTCTCTGACACTGACATTAGGGTTATCGTCAACCGCACGAAGAATTGCCTCGTCCATTGCAGGTGTCCTCGTCGTTCTAGGTCTTCCCCAGTCGCGATGTTCCGTGCTCCCTAAGACGCCGATCAATTGCTTCTAACGTCTTCCTGTCGGGACACCATCGTTCTGGAAATCTGTCTCGATACGAACGAACCGCGCCACGGCAATTGCTCCGTGCTAATCCATACATCAAATATGCATCTGACAACTCCGCATTTGTAAACATTGCACTGACTGCAAAACCACTTTCGTGATGAACACTAACCTGTTGAAGCTATGTACTGATGTGCTTGACGCTAGTACTGTAGAGCAATGAGTCGCATGTCCACACAAGCACCGAAGTTAGCATTACCTTCCTTCAATTGGGCCAACTGGCGGTGAATCGAGGAAATACACTACATACTGACGAAACTAAAATGAGCTGCAACATGGAAATTAAGCGTTTCTGAACACATGTCCACACAACATCTTTTCTTTATTTGTGTGAGTAATATTTCCTGAAAGTTTGGCCGTACCTATTTGTAACACCCAGTATATATGAGATAAACGAAGGAGGACGTGCAAGGCAGACTAACACTCTTGAAGAGGGTTGTCCTAGTCAGTCAACTAATATCAAAGATAGGCCTTAATGAGAGCGCAGTGGCGATGGCTTTTGTCAACGCAGAACGTCGTTCTGGACCGCTTGCAGCAACATTTCGCCACCACGTCCATCTCGGCACCAGACGGGAGAGCATCGCGTTTAAATGAAATTATTTCGTGGTAGAGATCCCTGGCAGCGTCTGCCTCGCAGCGAATAATAATCTTATATTCTGTCCACTGCTTTCGCACAGTGTATTCAAATGAATTCGATGGAAATACACTCTAAGACAAGGGAAAAAATAAAAAGAAGAGGCTCTAAGAAGGAATTAAAAGAATAGGACGGCAATAGGGAGATGTGATGACCAGGTACAGACAAACAAACCACGATTTCAGAAATAGTGGATGGTTTATTCTAGAGAAAGAGCTTAACTAATTCAGAAGTTAACAACGCGCTTGTCCAACTCTGGCCCTTATGTAAGCAATTACCCGCCTTGGCACTGACTGGCAGATACCTAGAGAGATAAATGGAGAGATACCTAGCGACTCGTCTCCACACCTTCAAGGGTTCCCGGTGAAGTGTCAGACGTGAAATAGTTTTGAACAGAGTATTTTTTCACATTGATTTGATCGGAGGACGGACGTACATCCAGTAAATGATTTGTGTTAAGTACTTCGACGACGTTTTCCAAGGCGCATTTCGGACTGAAAATGACGTTTGCTGCAGTCCACGTCTGCGGTTTCAAGGCGCGGCCCCGGCTTTGAAAAGTGCCTTTGTGTGTGTGTGTGTGTGTGTGTGTGTGTGTGTGTGTGTGTGTGTGTGTGTGTGTGTGTGTGTGCATGTGTGTGTGTGTGTGTGAGTGTGTGTGTGTGTGTGTGTGTGTGTGTGTGTGTGTTTTACGGATAGGATTAAAAATAAAGAGTCCATGGGTGCGTGAGTGAGAGCGAATGTGTGTATAAAAGTGATTTAAAAAACATGAAAAAAATACGAACATTAATGGCGTGCTTACGTGGTTCAGTCCCCAAAAATCAATAATGTATAAGGATAAAAAAAGTTCTCACTGTGATGTGCCTTTAGGAACAATGCTTTGCACAAACTGATACTGTTATACTTTATCTGCCACTGAGCTAGCTGCTTTTTCACAGCTGCAGCTTTTTCGTTCGCGAGGAATTTCATTGTTTTCGACTAACTTCAAAAGAATTGTCGCAAGTACATCAGCACAACAAAGACTTAAAGAATGGAGGTAATGGTAGATGGTAAATTCTGTAAAACAGCATTAATGTGTATTTCATCTAGAGTGTCACGTAACAGAAACTATTGTAATTTTAGTTCATAATAGAGGAAACTTAAGAATTTCGTAAATGTAGTTTCAGCATTCAAAAATAATTCCAAAGATAACAAGGCAGACGTAACTGTACTTAGGGCATTATAGCACTGAATATGACAAAAAGTCCCTAGTAAAGGTCTCAGAGATGTTTAATTCCTGTTACCATTTTCACGGAATTATGTATCAGCATTACTGCCTCTCCAGGTTAAGAAAACTATGTCTGATATTAGGTGAAACGAAGACATCGGCGGCAAGTAAATTCGGTGACCGGTGAAAATTTGTGCAGAACCTGGTCTCGAACCCGTTTTTTCGCTCTTTACATGGGCAGTCGTGAACCGTCTCTGTCATCCAGACACGTTTCCCATGTGAAATTACAGTGAGCCGTGTGTGTGTGTGTGTGTGTGTGTGTGTGTGTGTGTGTGTGTGTGTGTGTTTGTGTGGGTGGGTGGGTGGGTGGGTGGTTGAGTGTGTATGTGTTGTGTGTGTGTATGTAGTGAACGTTCTGTCAGAAGAAGATAAGGGGGTCATGGCTTCTGACGTCATGAATTGGGCACTGCAACTTTACGTCCTTCAGCCGATAGTTCAAGATCAAATTAGGACAGGATAGCAATAGCTAATTTACTGTTGCAGCACCCTCTTACGTCCACTTTACCTGATCTGCTGCGTCATGACACCCAGTTCTAACCTTACATACATCACCATACGTTGTCTATCCTTTCTTAACACCATTATAATTATTAAATAACTTTTCCGGTGGAACAGTAGGATAACTGCCAATTTTGCGAAATAAAGGTAATCACTACATACTTATCAGGGAAACCTTTAATGACAGATAGAAAAATGACTGAATTTTTGTTCGTTATTGGTTTCACTAGGATAAGTGTATTGTTGTTGTAATATCGTAAAATCATAACGTCAGATTAGAAGAGCAATGATGCTTCAAATGTTTGTAACTTACTGATGCACAAACATTGATATAAATGTAATTGAGATGGTATAAAAACGTTTAATAAAAGCCTTTTGTAAGGGAACTATAGCGTAAGTGTATTTTTTATCAGACTTCATGTGTTTAGTGTGTTGTATCTGTATATTGTGTAGTTGTTCACCTCTCTGCTTCTGAAATTTCGTGATATATCTGTTTTCAGCAAAGCTTTTCCTTTAAACGTGATTACAGGTAGGTAATGATATTTTTTGACTGTTAACAGAGGGTACCAACAAAAGTAATTTGTAGAGTTAACAGAGTAACTCATTCCTTTTCCATGAATAAATTTATCAGACTAATGATAAGGAATTTCAAGCAAATATTTTGTTTCCGTATTGAATATGAACCATCGATGTCGGAAAATACACAGCCCAACTCTTAGTATTTTAAGCCAAAGTGTAATGCCTGATCCTAGTTGTACACCAGACCTGCAGTCTGAAAATGCAGTGTATGCTGAAGAAGTAAACATTTCAAACAAATACATCTTACAGGAATGAAATGAAAGTAAAATTTATTTGAGAAGGATGGGTAGAAAATTGCGCTACAACAAGATGACTTCCGCTGATGTCAAACTTTTAATTCAGCTCCTGTTAAGAAAAAATGTACAAAATGAGTTTTATCACTAGAAAACTGGAGTAAAATGAAAACAAAGGAGATGAAAATTTCTGGTCTTAGTTATGAAGGTAGAACAGGGAAAGAAACTGAGACTAGAAAAGTAGTTGCATCGTGTACGACAAAAATATATTATCACGCCTACAAAAATTGCAGAATTGTTGATTCCAGTTTTTTAATTACTTCTGGCTATTGAGTGAGTTCCAAAAATGGAGCTATTAGTATAGTTCTCCTGTTAAATAAGTCGTTCTCCTGTACAGCAGTATATCTGCCAAAAAAAACCTAAGTCCGATCTGTTCATTTCGTGTGAATGTGAATGGCCAATAATTCTGTGTTTCCTGGACTTCCTTAATTAACGCTTTTGGAATTTATGAAAGATCTATATCACAGTGTCAAAACAAGTGGAAGATGAACTGCACTTGTAAACAACAGAGGAAAACAAGGTTATTGCATCTAATTTTATTTAGTTATAGTATAATTATCAGCCTGGAGTCCATCAGAACCACAGTACTCCACAACTGTGATGTAATGCACAAACAGGACGGAAGTCAACAATCAGTCGCAGTTCAATCTACACGTCATCGTACATCTAGATTTCAGCTACAGAATAGCTATCATCAGTGATAAAAGTATTAGACATACATAGGAATCAGACTGGATGGCATAAAACAAGATCAGTATCATAGATCTAGGGAACTGGAGACTTCCCAGTAAGTAATATACCATTCGAAGCGAGTCATGTTGACCTGGTAGAGTCATAACCGCACATAATGTTCCACGACCTTTCTATGTACATAGCGTAGTTCAAGCTGCGGGTGCTGTTTGCAGAGCTAAAGAAGCAAACAACGTACAGGTAATAGAGGTTAAACAGCGGCCTCTATTTACTGAAACGGCCTCTATTCACTGAAACGCGAGTCTAACCAGTAGCTCAAACAAATTTTTTATTGTGAATTATAATAGACAGACCACAGCTATGGTAAAATAACAATTTTGAATTCTATACATTACAAGCTAAAGGCATCAGATGTAATAACTTAATGGAAAGATGCACTGATCCTGGTGTGAGGAATGTGAATTATAATTATTGATAAATTTTTTTGAAGTTTTTGTTTTTAATTACCTTCATCATGATTGAAAGTTTAATCAGATCACCATATTACTTTTTATTTTGTTTTACAGTGTCTTGTGCTAATTACAAAAATCTGCATACCAGTACCCCCCGTTATTAGAACATATGAACTTGAAACTCGTGGCTACTGATCGAGAGTGACACACAGTAAAGCTCCATAGAATGTATGTATTGCCCTGAGCTTATCATTGTCACAGATACTGTCAATAGTTATAGGAAAAGTTTTTGAATCACAGAACAGCTGTGGCTGGGTGTGTAAGTCGGTGAACAGCAGCAACATTTTGAATTAAGCTCTCTTTTAGGTTGGTGCACATTTTCATAGGTTCTTGTTTCGCATGTTGGTATTTCGGTTCCTATGGTGTTATTTATCGATTGTCAGTTTTTACTTGTAGTTACCTGTTGCTGTTTGAGTTAACATAATGTCATTTTGTCATTTGGAGATAGGCTGTGAAAATGGGTTGCCGTGTGATGAAATTGGAACATTTCAGACATATTTTTGTGTTTAAGCTCAATAGAGAGGTAACAGCAGCGGAAGCAGCCAAAAACCATTTGCGCCGTGTATGGCGGTAATATTAATAAACAGGATACGACAAAAAAAAGGTTTTCTCGTTTTGCGGAGGATTGTTTTGTCATTAGTTACTTTCCACGTTCACGAAGGGGTTGCATGAAGACAGTTTAAACGCGTTAATCCACAATGATATACGTCATTGTACTCGAGAGCCGATAAACGTGATGAACTGTAATCATTCCACTATCGCTCGCGCAACATTTGCATGCGATAGGAAGGATTCAGAAATCGAGTGTATGGGTTCCGCATGCGCTGAGCCATTATCACAAGAATGTGTCGGTGGACATACGTGCGTACCTGCTTGATAGTCATCAACTGGCTTATGAACAACACTGAACATTTCTATCCGGTACCATAGCTAGTGATAAGAAATGGTATATTTATGCTAAGATCAGGAAAGGAAACGAAAGGTTGAGCCCAAACAAAGCAGCAGCTTCCCGTACAGAGTTCTACGCGCATTCACGAAATATAATGTTCGGCATCCGGTGGAACTTTAACAATGTGGTATACTAAAAATTGCTTCCCATTGGTGTTACTATCACTGCCGACACGTATTGTCACGACAACTGAGACTTCCTGCAGAAGCAATCCACGAACAACGACCAGAAGAACTGCGTGAAGAGGTGCTGTTCCACGAGAACGTCCGCCCTCGTTCTGCTACACTGACGTAATACGGTATGCAGTAGTTCGACAGGGAAGTCATATAGAACCTACGTTGTTCAACTGACTTTGTGCCTTCAGATTTTCACCTTTTCCGCCATCTGTAAAACAACATTCGAGGAACTTCGCTTCCGGGTGAAAATGCGCTCCGAACATAGCTCGACGAGTTCTGCGTCCCAAAATCACGTGATTTCTACAGTCGGGGGAATTGAGACGTTACCTCAGCGTTAGCAGATTGTTGTAAATAGTGAAGGAAAATATATTAATGACGACTAAAATCCTTTCTCGAAGGAGGCTAAGACTTATGCACCAGCATAATACACTCTCGGGTCATGTAAAATCTGTGGTTATAAACCTATTTGCTCTACATTCCTCCCTTCAAGTGGTACGTTACACACTATGAAGTCTGTGGTTCTGTGTAACTTTGATACTGGTCACGTTTTATTACTTTCAGCCCCTTATTCCAGTGTATGTGCACTACTGGCTATTAAAATTGCTGCACCACGAAGATGACGCGCTACAGACGCGAAATTCAACCGACAGGAAGAAGATGCTGTGATATGCAAATGATTAGCTTTTCAGACCATTCACACAAGGCTGGAGCCGGTGGCGACACCTACAACGTGCTGACATGAGGAAAGATTCCAACCGATTTCTCATACACAAACAGCAGTTGACCGGCGTTGCCTGGTGAAACGTTGTTGTGATGCCTCGTGTAAGGGGGAGAAATGAATACCATCACGTTTCCGACTTTAATAAAGGTCGGAATGTAGCCTATCGCGATTGTGGTTTATCGTATCGCGACATTGCTGTTCGCGTTGGTCGAGATCCAATGACTGTTAGCACAATGTGGAATCGGTGGGTTCAGGACGGTAATACGGAACGCGCGTGCTGGATCCCAACGGCCTCGTACCACTAGCAGTCGAGATGACAGGCATCTTATCCGCATGGCTGTAACGGATCGTGCAGCCACGCCTCGATCCCTGAGTCAATAGATGGGGACGTTTGCAAGACAACAACCATCTGCACAACAGTTCGACAACGTTTGCAGCAGCATGGATTATCAGTTCGGCGACCATGGCTGCGGTTACCCTTGATGCTGCATCACAGACAGGAGCGCCTGCGATGGTGTACTCAACGACGAACCTGGGTGCACGAATGGCAAAACATCATTTTTGTTGTGTCTAGACAAGACAGCCTAGACACAATGAGAGGAAGCCGAAAGGCACGCGCAAAGTTAAAGCTGGATGGCGTGAGGTCTGAAACAGGATACGTAATAAATGCTATAAAGAAAAGTACGTAGCTTCTGGAATACTTAACTTTAATCCATCCTTTTGGTACATCAGGAGATTGTGGCGATACAAGTGAGACTCTTTAGATACATGCAATGTTACTAATGGCGCCTTGCTAGGTCGTAGCCATTGACTGAGCTGAAGGCTATTCT
Source organism: Schistocerca piceifrons (assembly GCF_021461385.2). NCBI lineage: Eukaryota > Metazoa > Arthropoda > Insecta > Orthoptera > Acrididae > Schistocerca > Schistocerca piceifrons. The sequence continues at coordinate 50,752,818 of NC_060143.1, read as the reverse complement.
AACTATCTGCTCGGCAAAGGAGCGAGCCTTCGTCAGTTTAGTCGCTAGCTACGTCGACCGTACAACTGGGGCGAGTGCTAGTCCGTATCTCGAGACCTGCCTTGTGGTGGCGCTCGGTCTGCGATCACACAGTGGCGACACGCGGGTCCGACATGTACTAATGGACCGCGGCCGATTTAAAGCTACCACCTAGCAAGTGTGGTGTCTGGCGGTGACACCACTATTTTTTCGGATGAATCCAGGTTCTGTTTACAGCAGCATGATGGTCGCATCCGTGTTTGGCGACATCACACTGAACGCACATTGGAAGCTTGTATTCGTCATCGCCATACTGGCGTATCACCCGGCGTGATGGTATGGGATGCCATTGTTTACACGTCTCGGTCACCTCTTGTTCACATTGACGGCACTTTTATCAGTGAACGTTACATTTCAGATGTGTTACGACCCGTGGCTCTACCTTTCATTCGATACCAGCACATTCTCCAGGTCTATCACTAATTGGAAACGTCTGGTCAATGGTGGCGGAGCAACTGGCTCGTCACAATACGCCAGTCACTTTCTTGATGAACTGTGGTATCGTGTTGAAGCTGCACGGCTAGCTGTACTAGTACACGCCATCCAAGCTCTGTTTGACTCAATGCCCAGGCGTATCAAGGCCGTTATTACGGCCAGAGGTGGTTGTTGTGGGTACTGATTCCTCAGGATCTATGCACCCAAATTGCGTGAAAATGTAATCACATGTCAGTTGTAGTATAATATATCTGTCCAATGAATACCCGTTTCTCATTTGCATTTCTTCTTGGTGTAGCAATTTTAATGGCCAGTAGTATATTATACTTTGAGCACTAAAGATAGCTATTCTTTGACTGAAATTTAGATCTGAAATCAAGTATAGGCTGAAATGCGACTGACTGGTGCCCTACTTCCTGTTTATTTCTTTTCCTTTTCTTTGTTTCTATTTATGCAGTACAATTAGTCAGTGAATACGTTAATTCAGTACTCAATTTGTAAATTATTACCCACGGCAACATACCTAGAGAGCACTGATAGATAGCCCCATTTACACTCCGTTACTGTTCATTTCTTTCTCTAAAACCTCGTGTCTGGTCACGTCACCGTAACAAAAAGACTCGCTCGAATGTGGTGGCAACAACGCGCCTACAACCTCGTTCATTGCTACTCGGGGTTTGCTGCTGCGCCCAGGTGTCCTCACTTCGCAACTCACTTGAGTATTTGTTATTGTGCCCTATGTGTCGACATAGCGTGCTTGACGGCCATTCCCCTTACAGCAGTTCTACGCTAGGGTCTCCATGCTACTTTCACTCACTTACACTAAAGACTTAATACTTTCACCTAAAATACTTCGTAGTGCCACTACAGTAACGATGCGTCAAATCTCTTCACTTATAAATCGAGGTTGAACTACTACAGTTTCATGGTGTGTACTGCAATGATTTTGAAGAAATGGGATAATTTCAAATGGCTCTGAGCACTATGCGACTTAACTGCTGAGGTCATCAGTCGCCTAGAACTTAGAACTAATTAAACCTAACTAACCTAAGGACGTCAGACACATCCATGCCCGAGGCAGGATTCGAACCTGCGACCGTAGCGGTCGCCCGGTTCCAGACTGTAGCGCCCAGAACCGCATGGCCACTCTGGCCGGCAATGGCATAATTTATTATTGTTGTTGGTTATTCAAATACACTTGTACTGTAGGTCTACAAAATAGGAGGACAATCATTTTGTTATCTTAGGATGAAGTGCAAGGCAGGACACGCAGAATAAATTTTATTTATTGTATTTTACTTCATCTTCAGCAAATTTTAGTCAAGAAAACAAGCATGTATGTTGTGTTTTATTTCTACAATAACGAGGGACAGCAAAAGAATAGCTAACTACAGCTGTATTCAAATAGCTAATCCGTAGTAGTACTACAGAAATGTTATAGTACGAACTGCCTAATTTTTATAATAATTAATTTAAGTTACATTTTCCTTACAGGTTTTTCATCACACTATGCCTGTACACAGTGCATTGTTATAATATCAACCAATGGCCGATTAATATCTAGTAAGAGGACGTACTCAAAATGAGAGAGAAGTTATCCACAGCGTCATAAAATAAGCAGTAGAGAAGGCTTAGAAATCTGAGCTATTCTATGTTCCCGACTGAAACGCCACGTCAGTCAGAAAGGCAAAGAGGAGAGGATATACGTTTCCCGTAAATGAACTGAGTTTTGGGGACTTTCCTGATTTAAAACAATTGTGTGGTGAAATAACTATAAACAATCAAAGCACATTAGTGGGAATTAATTTACTGTTAGTGTTATGAAGCTACTGCGTATTGTGCTGGATAATGGCTGTTACGGTTCAACGGTGCAATCGGTAAAAGCGTAACCATTATAGGATGCCCTAGTTGCTTGTCTGTCTGTCCGTTCGACTGATAAGACCCCTTTTTCTAAGAGACGGCGAGGGTATCAAGAGGAAATTCATGCCAAATACTAAGGCCCACAATCTCTTGGCGGAGTAAATAGTGGAAGCTTGTAACTCACAAGGGAACCTCCCCATCGCATCCCCATCAGATCTACATAAGTTGGCACAATGGATAGGTCTTGAGAAACTGAACACAGATCAGTCGAGAAAACAGGAAGAAGTTGTGTGGAACTATGAAAAAAAAAGAGCAAAATATACAAACTGAGTAGTCCATGCTCAGGATAGGCAACATCAAGGATATTGTGAACTGATGAGCGATGTGGTCCCGTGGTTAGAGTGAGCAGATATTGAGCGAGAGGTCCTTGGTTCAAGTCTACCCTCGAGTGAAGTTTAATTTTTTGTTTTCAGACAATTATCAAAGTTGAGGCACTCACACATAATCAAATTCGCTCTCCAAAATTCCAGGACATGTTCAGATTTGCTTGGACATATGCAGGATTTGACGGTCTACACACGGAAAAATTTGAAAACGTTAAAAACATATGTTTTGAGGGAGCACAGGGAAAACTGTGCGACTGTGAAATTGTTGCATTCATTTGTTGCAGTTTATGTGACAAACTCTTATGTTTTCACCACTTTTTTGGGAGTGATTATCACATTCACAAGAAAACCTAAATCGGGAAAGGTAGAAGAATCTTTTTACCAATTCACCAAGTGTACAAGTTAGGTGGGTCGACAACATATTCCTGTCATGTGGAGCACATGTCGTCACCAGTTTCGTATAGAATATATCAGACGTGTTTTCCTGTGGAGGAATCGGTTCACCTATGACCTTGCGATCAAATGTTTTCGGTCCCCATTGGAGAGGCACGTCCTTTCGTCTACTAATCGCACGGTTTTGCGGTGCGGTCGCAGAACACAGACACTAAACTTATTACTGTGAACAGAGACGTCAATGAATGAACGGACAGATCTTAACTTTGCGAAAATAAAGAAATTAAAATTTTCACTTGAGGGAAGACTTGAACCAAAAACCTTTCGTTCCGCAATTGCTCACGCTAACCACGGGACCACGGCGCTCCCGAGATCACACTTTCCTTGATGTTGTCTATCATGGGCATGGACTACTCAGTTTGTATATTTAGCTCTTTTTTTTCATAGTTCAACTTCTTCCTGTTTTCTCGATTGATCTGTGTTCAGTTTTTCAAGGCCTATCCACTGTGCAACCTTATAACTAAATCTGAGGGGGGTGCGATGGGGAGGTTCCCTTGTCAGTGCAATCAAAAGATTTTGCCGTCTGTAGAGACCCATTTTCTCAGGAATGGTTAAAGGTTTTGTTATGTCTAGGCAAGACAGCCTAGACACAATGCGAGGAAGCTGAAAGGCACGCGTTTAGCTCACGCAGGCAAGAGATAGGTCTGTAACAGGATACGTAATGAATGCTATAAAGAAAAGTATGTAGCTTCTGGAATACTTAACTTTAATCCATCATTGTATACAGCGTTCTTGATGATACAAGTGATACTCTGTAGTTTCAGACAATATACTGCTAATAGCGCCTTGCTAGGTCGTAGCCATTGACTTAGCTGAAGGCTATTCTAACTATCTGCTCTGCAAATGAGCGAGGCTTCGTCAGTGAGCGTCGCTAGCTACGTCGTCCGTACAACTGGGTGAGTGCTAGTACGTCTCTCTAGACCTGCCGTGTGGTGGCGCTCGGTCTGCTATCACTGAAATGGCGACACGCGGGTCCGACATGTACTAATGGACCGCGGCCGATTTAAAGCTACCACCTAGCAAGTGTGGTGTCTGGCGGTGACACCACAGGTTTGAAATTGAAAAGTGTGTCAAATACTAAGGTATATGGTCCCTTGACAGTGTAAATAATCTAAGACTGAATGTCAGGCCAGTCAAAATATGCGCCCATGTATATATATCCCATTTATTGATTCTCGGAAACTCATTCAACTAAACCTACAGATAAAAATGAAACAATGGAAAATCCATAATGGAACGTTACAACCCTACAGGTGAACTATCTCTATATATGTCGGGCTTGGTTGCGTAGTGATGAAGAAAATACCTGGAAATCGAGAGCTTAGGGGTATGAAGCTCTGCCGCACCACGGATTTTCCCAGTGTTCGTTTTAGTGTAGCCTTCACCTACAATCGATGTGCCGAGTCACTGGAAACAACACGTAGTTCCGATTCCACGTTAATCTGCAGGTCCCCTCTCCCCACTTGGATAAGTGGGGTACGAGGGGTAGATTAGATATGGCGTCCAATTGAAATACATACACCAGGTCGTTGAGCCTCACGGAATTATTATTATTATTGTCTATACACGTAGCCCTGTGGGCTCGAGTCCTACTCGTGTTTGACGGGTTATTATTCCTAAAAAAAGCAATTTTAAACAAGTGGGTTAGGCAACCTGAGAAATGTGTTCTAGGGTAATAAGTAGGAGGAAGTTACATTAAACTATGCATATACAAGGCTGTTAAAATTTCGGAGAAGAAAATAATTAGTTTGAAAAGTTTGGTTGAAATGGCTCTGAGCACTATGGGACTTGACATCTCAGGTCATCAGTCCCCTAGAACTTAGAACTACTTAAACCTAACTAACCTAAGGACATCACACACATCCATGCCCGATGCAGGATTCGAACCTGCGACTGTACCACTGACGCGGCTCCGGACTGAAGCGCCTAGAACCGCTCGGCCACCACGGCTGGCTTGAACAGTATGACATCTAGATATAGCGTTTCTGTATCACATAGCATTTTTAAATGATTTTTGTTAATTTAGCTTGCAGATTATGGACTTACAGATGAATTGTGACTTTCACAACAGTTTCACTGTATGACAATTTTGCATGTTTAGATTGTTAACTCATATTTGAAATCTATATTGTATTTTTTAAATGACACGACTGTATTGCGTTAAATTGGTACAAAAATTACCTTTCTGCATTTTAACTCTTTTCATTATTATTTGATATGAAATGTCTCACAGAAAGAAAATACCAGCTGAGATCAAATTTTGATGTGAACAATAAGGCAGTTGCTTTGGAAGGAACTAACTGCTTGTAAATGAAAACGTAAGACTTATTGGACAGTATGACCATTTTACAGTTGCTGAAATGAAGTTGAAAAATATTAATGGGTAGACATCAGTAGCAGTTTTCTTCTTTCTTCTGTAAAATTATAGTAATTATCTCACGTCTTTGTTCCAAGAGTTATTATGTTCATAATAGTTACACTCAGCAACAGGTGCTCCGAAGAAGATTCCAGTTTGTCCCAAAGGTTTCTTCACTCCCGGTTCCCAATAACATTGAAGTGTTAGTAATTGTTGAATTTCTGCACTCATAGCCGTCAGATGATAGTACAATCATAATAATTTCCACATATTTCTGAACTATTGTTCAATTTGCATGTCAGTTACTTCCTTTTTCTAATTTTTACATCAGATTCACACACTCCTCGTAGAATTTAACGTCATGTTTCTATTCTTCTCCTTGTTTTGTCTGTTGTACAACTAATATTAAATTTTAAATATCTATACCTGAAAAGTGATTACTGTCCACTGCCATCCCCCTTCTTACCCATCTCCCCGTCCCCTCGTTCCAAACGTAAGTCAAAGAAACCATCGACTTTAATGTGAACAACACTCTACCTGACGCACACACACACACACACACACACACACACACACACACACACACACATACACAAGCAGACACAGACACACACACACACACACACACACACAATAGCAGTAGCGTAGCAAGGTAGTGCCTGGAGTATTGTCCCAATATTCGCTGCTATTCGTCACTGAAGTCACCACAAAATCGAAGATGAAAGTGGTGGAAAATATGAAAATGTGGTGGCCGGAGTGTGATATTAAAAAGTTGCAAGATGGTGTTGGTGGCCGGAATTTTAGTTATGCAAGATGACTGAACTAGACCAGTTGTGTTTTACGCAACCCCTCCGTTCTGCCTCCTCCTTTTTCCCTCCATCTCGCTTCTCCAGCTAATAATAGTGTATTGTTCTATTGGGTATTAGAATGGGATAGCCAATACCAGTATGGCTGTCAGACTACTTACGTATCACTTGATTTTCATAAAAATGGTGCCATATACAAAGTTACTGGTCATTACTGTTGCATTTTCCTAAAATATTACATGAACTTCACCTGAAACAGGCAAACCCGAAACCAGTTTTAAAGATACCTGCCTGTGATGTACGAAAAATGTCATCATGTTCATAGGTATAACATTCTTATAACTCATAAAACACATAACTTCACTTTAGTTGGCGCCACACTCAGAGACATACGCACACAGTCAGTTGCTAAGAGGCGGTACATATCAACTCCACTAATTTTATGTTAAATTCTATCTGCCACTCTCTGTGTAACGCTTACTTGCAAGCAACACAAGCAATATTATATATTGCGGAAGGGATTGGAAGGATAAGAATCAGACAAAACACTCTAGATACAACATTTACCACAATAAAATATTACATTCCAAATGGAAGTTAGATTTACACTTGGTTGACTGCGCACATTTATATAAACCATTGAGCAGAGCATACTACAGACTCTGTAGCTATTTCATGGAAATTCAGAGTACAAGTTGCACATTTTTCCACATTTAAAATTTTAACATTATCCATGCATACGGTAGAATCAGCTAAAAATTACATTTTCACTGCCGGAGAAATTATTGTAGACATTTCTTAATCAGAAACATTCGTGAACAAATTAAGTTACATTAACTTCTACTTGAAATCCAATAAACCCGAGATAATCAGAATATATTATCCTTCCAATTTTGAGTTTCACTTTATCTACCAGGAAACACTATTTTCGTATGAGTATATGAACTGACATCAATTACAAGGATGGCAGTAGCCACAATTAACGATTTAGAACTACAGATACAGTTTAAATATTCAATCAAAATTATAATCTACAATTTAAATTTGTCACTAAAACTCATTTTACATTTTTCAGGTATTTACATTATTTTCAGGTTGATGATGACCTCGGGCCAATGTATTTACTCTATCCAGATATACAAAATGTTTATTATTTCTCAGTTACATTTAATTTGAAATGTTTAACAGTAAGAACTACCAGACGCTTTAATTGAGTTACGTATTGCATAGTTGCTTTTAACTTCTCAATCCAACACACATTGCTAGCACTCTTCTTTGATGTTTAGCCTATTTGCAGGAGACGGTTTCACACCCATTGATCTATACACACAGCATCCAGATTTGGTACTGTGTGCAGACACTATTGCTAGTGGAACAACAAATGCTGCATCAGTTCCCCCATTCATTTCGTATTACATCAACTGAATTTACCGACTGAATAAAGTATCCCTTATTAACAAAGGAATTCCAAGTATTATACGTTGTGTGGACCTTATTTCTGACATACCTGTAATTACTTGCAATTTCAGTTAGGTAAACCAAGTTATCTGTCGGTGTCTGTATAGAACAATTATACATGATCTGCAATGCGCTTGTTTAATACATATCCACAATGAAAAGAGGGAAGATTGGTTTTTCAGGTGTGCACGACAGACAATCCTACTGCAATTGAGCCTGTTTAATTGAATGGCAACTACATTGTCGTTAAAAACATCCCTCCATTCAAAGTTTAGTTTTGGCAGTTAATGTAGCTACTCCATATCTGACTTCTCGTTGTATGGCTTCAAGAAGGGAGCTTACCTAATTGATAAAATCCCATCAATTCTTCTTAAATCTGATTTAACTTTTAAGAGTTGTTTCAGTCGTCTGTAATGAATATCACAGTTTGCCTTACCACACAAGGTCTTTGGTATCTTATGATCACATGGTAGTGACATTTCTCTGAGCAAAAGGACAAATCTGGATGAAAATCATGAGCCGGCCTTTGTGGACGAGTGGTTCTAGGCGCTTCAGTCTGTAACCGCGCGGCCACCACAGTCGCAGCTACGAAACCTGCCTCGGGCATGGATGTGTGTGATGTCCTTAGGTTAGTTAGATTTAAGTAGTTCTAAATGCCAGGGGACTGATGCCCTTAATGTTAAGTCTAGCAGTGCTCAGAGCCATTTTGAATATCATGAATACACTCAAGGTATTTCAGATCCAACTCTAAAATGTTAAAATGTAGTCTTGTGTGTGAATCGTTTGGAATTCTTTCAACATTAAAACGTTCAACAGCCATCAGAAATCAAAAACCTGGAGATACCGTAACATCTCGCTCTCTCTCTCTCTTTTTCTCTCCCTCTCGTCGTCCGAACAGGCCTCGGAAGTCCCAACGGTAGAGACCGATTGCCATGTCGTCCCAGCCGAAGGCATCACTGTACGTGGATGCTGAGGGCATGTGGTCAGCACACCGTTCTCCCAGTCGTTGTCAACTTCGTAACAGACCACTACTTTTCAGTCAAGTAGCTCTTCAATAGGGCTGAGTGGAACCCACTTACCAACAGCGGTCGGCAGACCTGAACAGTCACACATCCAAGTGTAAGCCACAGTGGAATTGTTAGCGTCGTTTAATAAGTTTTCTTAAAGCAAACTGATTTCAATCAGGATTCCAGTTCACCTTATTATTCCCACTCCCTTCGCTACAAGACCCACTATTTCAGCCCAGGTTGCGCTCAATGCGGTTGCATTGCGCAACCTCACTGGTAGGGCCTGCAAGCACGCATGGTACCTTTCTACATGTCGACGTCAGAGCCAACGTCCTGCTGATCAATAACCTCGTTACCATCCACGTACTATTCCACCCAGAGCGGATCGTTCATTGGGCATAACAGACGGAAATCTGAAGATGGGATATCCAGGTTGAAGGGGGCATGAAAAAGTCAAATGAATTTTTGTGAACTCCTCTCCGGTGCGGAGACTTTTGTGAGAGCTTGCATTGTCATGGAACAGAAGAAGTTCGCTTCCATTTCTGTGGCGACGTTGTCCCTAAAGTCGTTTCTTCCGTTTCCTCAGAGCAGCACAACACGCTTCAGAGCTGATAATTGGACGTTGAGGGAGGACAGGAAACAGAATAATCCCTTCGTAGCTCAAGAAGGCTGTAGCATTTTTGGTGGCTGAAGATGCGGCTCTTAACTTTTTCTTTGGAGGAGAGATGGTATGGCGCCACACAATGGGTGTCGTTATGTTTCTTGTTCCAATTGATGAACCCACATTTCATCGCCTGTGAAGATGTTCGACAGAAAGTTGTTACGATGAGCTGCGTAACGCGCAGGCGATCCCGCACAGATTGTTGCTCATTATGGTCTTGTGCTAGGCGGTGAGGGACCCGTCGGACACACATCTTTGGGTACCCAACTGGTAGACGAGTGTGCCAGAACTACTAACAGGGACGTCCAGTTGAGCAGCGAGGTATTTTATTGTGATCGGTCTCCTACATCGAATGAAAGTCTCCATATATTCCAACGCTGTATGAGTTACAGCCGTGTGCAGCCGGCCGGCACGAGGGATTTCAGAAAGGTTTGGGAAACCTTGTTGCGATAATGACAAACACCTCTTCCAACGACTCACGCTGCTTCTGCAAGTACCTATGAGTATCTACTAAGCTCTGATTCTCCGCCGAAAGAAGGAACACAGTTCCGTTACACGCGTCATTTTCAAGGCTACGTTTCGCGCCGACATCTGCCGGAACTTAATGCAACTATTGGGCGGTGAAGACGAACATTCCATGATGTCCCACATTTTTTTCAACCAAAATTGGCCTAGGAAAAAGTTTTTGCATCACCTACTGAACTCCTCTCCAATAGGTGATGTTATTTCTCTAAAATAATATGTTTAATTCACAAGACGGTATGTTTCTCACGTTCATTGTAATTCATTTTGGCTAGCAGCTAATGTTGTACCGTCTCTTGGAAGTGACTTTAGTAAAGATCTTAATTGCAAGTTAAAAATACTCGTACCTAATTTTCAACGTGAATCGAAGCAAAGACTTAATATTAAGAAGTGTGTGTTTGTGTGTGTGTGTGTGTGTGTGTGTGTGTGTGTGTGTGTGTGCGTGTGGCCTCGCAAAAAGAGACAAAGCCGTTACAAAAAACTAGATACCAAATTTCCATTTTTTTTTTTTTTTTTTTTTTTTTTTGCTTAATAAAATGTTTCTTCCCTGTGGCTAGTACCGCTGAATTGAATGCGCACACTTACATTTTGCTCAATGTGTATCTCTTGAGGTCTGTAATAATTAGCAGATTGTTCGTTTGTATTGGAAAAAAATATTTTGTTGTAGTGCTCAATATAATATTATTTGGATTTTGTAAAAGTATCATCTTTTCCTGGTTGTACGACATTATGATCAGTAGACTATTAGGTAACACTGTTGACCGCTTTTACCGCGCATGATATTAAGTTGTTAAATACGACCCTGAAAGCTAAATTTTGCTAAAGAGAAGTGACGAATACTTAACATCTAATGAAATATTGAATAACAGTCGTAACAGTTTTCAGATCTGACTTCAAATTTCACTTGTGTGGGTTGTGTATGCCGATTATGTTGGCGAATGGCAGCTGGAACGGCGAAATTTTATATGGCGTTGAATAAGAGATATTCAAATAACTTAATCAAATGAAACGTGTATTATCTACACATACATCTAACAATATGCCTTAGATAAATAACAGATCTCAAGTTTCAAAGAATTTGTATCCCCTGTTGCGGGACAAAAAAGGTAATAATTCCACAGATCTCTCAAAGTTTGTTTAAAAGTGAAGTCATTAACGGTACAATTAGCATTCTTAAACTAAAACGTGTTTAAGGCAAGGCGGTTTTCACTAAGTATATTTCGTGCTATACTGACAGTGATTACAAACCACACCAGAGTAAAGAGCCTTTATTTTTATTATTTCACGGTACAATGTGAAAATCATACAATTTTTTTAAAGGGAGTTCTTCATAGGTTCTATACAATTTATAGTTTTGAACTGTTCTATGTGTATGAATGTCTTAATTACACTGAATCGTTACTGTATCAGATCAAAGGCGTAGAATGTTGCATTAAGGATACATAACTCTTAGTGTAGACAATTTTCCAACAAAATGCAGTTCAGTAACATTTTAATATTATTAAGATACTCAAATTGTAACACTCTTCTGTTTGCAATAAAGTGCTGAAAGTGATCAGTAAATTAGTATGTTTCCACTGTGTCAGCATTAGGTGACAAAACTTTTTGCTGCAAGTCAAAGTTAACTGCAATTTATTGTCTTAAAATGTAAAACAATTAAATGATATATTTTATACTATAGTATTTTTCTTTGGGCGCCTACCTTCATTTCCTCTGTAGCATATTGTAATATTGTTGTCTCATAAAAATTAGCGCTTTAGAAAGAGAGAGAGAGAGAGCGGAAATTTAATGTTGTATGCGCATAAGAGAGGTGAAATCTACTGACTATGATGATGAGGCAGAAGTAGAAATACTGACCGCAATTTTTTGAAGTTGTGTGCACACATGTTGGGGGACAAATCAGTACATTATTTACAGAGGTGGCATGTAATGGAGTGTGTGTGTGTGTGTGTGTGTGTGTGTGTGTGTGTGTGTGTGTGTGTGTGGTGTGTAAGTCAGCTCCTTTGGCATCAAATTGCTGACCTCATTGGTACCTAGCCTTATACACTACTTAACCTAACTTACGCTAAGGACCACAGGCACACCCATGACCGAGGGAGCACTGGAACTTCCTCAGCCACGAGCGCGCGGTGTGTGTGTGTGTGTGTGTGTGTGTGTGTGTGTGTGTTTGTGTGTGTGTTTGTGTGTGTTCGTGCGTGTTCGCTTATGTGTTTTAATATTAGGTCTAATTCTAAGATCTGTCATTTGAGGAAACGTATTATTTATTAAGGAATCGTTTATATCGCTATCCGCACTCATTTATTCCGCAAGGTCCTAAAATAACAAGAGGTGTCTCATTCCTCTTGGGTCACCGTGCTTCCCAGCTTTGGTTGTGAACGGAATTTCTGTTGAAAAAAAGAGTTCATATCATAAATACAGGGTGAGTCACCTAACGTTACAGCTGGATATACACTCCTGGAAATGGAAAAAAGAACACATTGACTCCGGTGAGGCAGACCCACCATACTTGCTCCGGACACTGCGAGAGGGCTGTACAAGCAAAGGTCACACGCACGGCACAGCGGACACACCAGGAACCGCGGTGTTGGCCGTCGAATGGCGCTAGCTGCGCAGCATTTGTGCACCGCCGCCGTCAGTGTCAGCCAGTTTGCCGTGGCATACGGAGCTCCATCGCAGTCTTTAACACTGGTAGCGTGCCGCGACAGCGTGGACGTGAACCGTATGTGCAGTTGACGGACTTTGAGCGAGGTCGTATAGTGGGCATGAGGGAGGCCGGGTGGACGTACCGCCGAATTGCTCAACACGTGGGGCGTGAGGTCTCCACAGTACATCGATGTTGTCGCCAGTGGTCGGCGGAAGGTCCACGTGCCCGTCGACCTGGGACCGGACCGCACGGATGCACGCCAAGACCGTAGGATCCTACGCAGTGCCGTAGGGGACCGCACCGCCACTTCCCAGCAAATTAGGGACACTGTTGCTCCTGGGGTATCGGCGAGGACCATTCGCAAACGTCTCCATGAAGCTGGGCTACGGTCCCGCACACCGTTAGGCCGTCTTCCGCTCACGCCGCAACATCGTGCAGCCCGCCTCCAGTGGTGTCGCAACAGGCGTGAATGGAGGGACGAATGGAGACGTGTCGTCTTCAGCGATGAGAGTCGCTTCTGCCTTGGTGCAAATGATGGTCGTATGCGTGTTTGGCGCCGTGCAGGTGAGCGCCACAATCAGGACTGCATACGACCGAGGTACACAGGGCCAACACTCGGCATCATGGTGTGGGGAGCGATCTCCTACACTGGCCGTACACCACTGGTGATCGTCGAGGGGACACTGAATAGTGCACGGTACATCCAAACCGTCATCGAACCCATCGTTCTACCATTCCTAGACCGGCAAGGGAACTTGCTGTTCCAACAGGACAATGCACGTCCGCATGTAGCCCGGCCCCCCAACGTGCTCTAGAAGGTGTAAGTCAACTACCCTGGCCAGCAAGATCTCCTGATCTGTCCCCCATTGAGCATGTTTGGGACTGGATGAAGCGTCGTCTCACGCGGTCTGCACGTCCAGCACGAACGCTGGTCCAACTGAGGCGCCAGGTGGAAATGGCATGGCAAGCCGTTCCACAGGACTACATCCAGAATCTCTACGATCGTCTCCATGGGAGAATAGCAGCCTGCATTGCTGCGAAAGGTGGATATACACTGTACTAGTGCCGACATTGTGCATGCTCTGTTGCCAGTGTCTACGTGCCTGTGGTTCTGTCAATGTGATCATGTGATGTATCTGACCACAGGAATGTGTCAATAAAGTTTCCCCTTCCTGGGACAATGAATTCACGGTGTTCTTATTTCAATTTCCAGGAGTGTATTTCGTAAACCACATCAAATACTGCCGAACCGATTCCACAGACCCAACGTGAGGAGAGGGCTAGTGTAATTGTTTAATACAAACGATAAAAAATGCACGGAAGTATGTTTTTTAACACAAAACTACGTTTTTTTAAAATGGAACCCCGTTAATTTTGTTAGTACATCTGATCATATAAACAAATACCTAATCAGTGCCGTTTGTTGCATTATAAAATGTTAATTACATCCGGAGATATTGTAACCTAAAGTTGACACTTGAGTACCACTCCTCCGCTGTTCGATCGTGTGTATCGGAGAGCACCGCATTACGTAGGCATCCAAAGGGAACGGTGATGGACCTTAGGCACAGAAGTGACTGGAACAGCACATTACGTCCACATGCTAACACCTTTTTATTGGTCTTTTTCACTGACGCACATGTACATTACCATGAGGGGTGAGGTAAATGTACATACGTGGTTTCCGGTTTCAATTACGAAGTGAAATAGAGTGTGTCCCACTGGAAACGCGTCGACGATGGTGCACCTGCACATTCCGCAATTACCACTAGGCTGACCCTTGACAGGATGTTCGACGGGCGTTTCATAAGACACATAAATTGGCCAGCCCGTTTTCCTGATCTTACACCTCTGGACTTCTTTCTGTGGGGTACGTTAATGGAGGATGTGTACCGTGATGTGCCTACAACCCCAGAGGATATGAAACAACGTATTGCGGCAGCCTGCGGCGACATTACACCTGATGTACTGCGGCGTGTACGACATTCATTGCACCAGATATTGCAATTGTGTGCAGCAAATGATGGCCACCACATTGAACATCTATTGGCCTGACATGTCGGGACACACTCTATTCCACTCCGTAATTGAAAACGGAAACCACGTGTGTACGTGTACCTCACCCCTCATGGTAATGTACATGTGCGTCAGTGAGAAAGACCAATAAAAAGGTGTTCGCATGTGGACGTAATGTGCTGTTCCAGTCTCTTCTGTACCTAAGGACCATCACTATTCCCTTTGGATCCCTACGTAATTCGGTGCTCTCCGATACACACGATCGAACAGCGGAGGAGTGGTACTCAATCGTCAACTTTAGGTTACAATATCTCCGGATGTAATTAACATTTTACAATGCAACAAACGGCACTGATTAGGTATTTGTTTATATGTTCAGATGTGCTAACAAAACTAACGGGGTTCCATTTAAGAAAACGTAGGTTTGTGTTAAAGAACATACTTCCGTGCATTTTTTTATGGTTTGTATAAACCAATTACACTAGCCCCTCTCCTCACCTTCGATCTGTGGAATCGATTCGTCAGTATTTGATGTGGTTTACGAAATATATCCAGCGGTAATGTTAGGTGACTCACCCTGTATATAACATTTAGCAGCGTCTACCTTTTCTTATCTATTCAGACTGGTCAGATGAAGTACAGGCAGTGCGACTTTGTTACATGTGTTGCAACAAGAAACTATTACACTGTCGTACTAGTCCTAAATTATGTCATGTCACTAAGCAATGTGCGGCAGATAGTCTCCTCAGAGCCAAATCAACTCTTTCGCTCGCCGTGTTGCAGTGGCCTTCAATCAAATCACAAGTATTTTCTGCTATACACTCAGGTCACAGAAGTCTTGGGATACCTCCTAATATAGTGACAGCCATCCTTTTGCCCAGCTGAGTGCAGCAACCCAATGTGCCGAAGACTCAACAAATTGTCGGAAGACCACTGTAGAAAACTTGACCAATTCAGTCCAGATATGCGAAAGTGTGGCCAATGCAGAATTTTGTACGTAGCTATCTCTCCATTATGTCCGACAAATGTTCTATGAGTGTCCGAAGTCCGCTTGAATTGTCCAGAATATTTTCAAACCAACTGCGAACAATTGTGGCTTGGTGGCATGGCGCATTGCCATCTATAAACGTTCCATCGGTGTTTTTGAACATGAAGTCCATGAATGGCTGAAAATGACCTCCAAGCAGCCGAACATAGCCATTTCCAGTCAATCATGGTTCACTTGAACCAGAGGACCCAGTCCAATCCATTTGAACACAGCCCACACCATTATATAGCCTCCATTACCTTACACAGTGCTTCGTTCACAATCTGTGTCTGTGTCTGGTCTGCGCCACACTAGAACCCTACCGCCAGCTCTTATCACCTGAAGTCGGGGCCCATCTGAA
Organism: Schistocerca piceifrons; assembly: GCF_021461385.2. NCBI lineage: Eukaryota > Metazoa > Arthropoda > Insecta > Orthoptera > Acrididae > Schistocerca > Schistocerca piceifrons. Next base: position 50,736,748 of record NC_060143.1, on the reverse strand, counting down.
GAGGTGTTCCAATGCTGCTACAACGGACAGATTCTGAATTCGTCGACTGTACGTCTGTGCTGTTGATACTGATTGATTCCTGGAGTTTTCCAAGGTAGTGTTATAGGCCCTCTGCTGTTCCTTTTCTATATCAACGATTTAGGAGACAATCTGAGAAGCAGTCTTAAGTTGTTTGTAGTAACACTGTCGTTTATGGCCTAGTAAAGTCATCAGAAGATCAAAAGAAGTAGGAAAAAGGTTTATAAAACATATGTGTATGGAATGAAAACTGGCAATCCACCCTAAATAGTGGAAAGCGTGGGAAACCGACATGAGGTCTAAAAGGAATCCATTTAACTTCGGTTACGCGATAAATCAGTCAAATCTGAAGTCCATAAATTCAACTAAATACTTATGAATTACATTTACGAACAACTTAAACTCGAAATAACACGTACAATATGTTGTGGGGAAGACTAATCAAAGACTGCGTTTTGTTAACACTTCGAATATGCAACAGATCTCTGAAAAGACTGCCTGCACTACGCTTGTCCGTCCTCTTTTGGATACTGCTGAGCGGTATGGGGTCGTTACCAGATAGGGTTACGTAGTACAACAAGAGAGTTCAAAGTATGGCAGCACGTTTTGTATTATCGCGAAATAGGGGAGGGAGTGTCCCTGAAACTTTACAGGGTTTGGGGTGGTCACCATTAAAACAAAGGTGTCTCTTATTGTGGCGGGGTTTTCTTATGACATTTCAGTCCCCAGGTTTCTCCTCCGAATGTAAAAATATTTAGCTGCCGCCACCCTACCCAGGGAGAAACAAACATCATAATAAAACCGAGGAAAACAAAGCTCGCACGGATAGATAAAGACATTTGTTTTCGACGCCCACTATTCCAGAGTGGAATTATAGGGAATTAGTCGGAAGGTGAGTCATGAACCCTCTGCCAGGCACTTCGAAGGTTATTTATGTACATGTATATGAGGATACTTTTGAAATCCTCATACAATATGGATATGCGTCACGAATAATTCCAATTGGGACAGAAAACAATTCTGAAACGGCATTTAACATGTAAATTGAATATAAAATAGTGACCCAACACATGCATTTTCATAAATCCAGCGCAAAGAAACGAAATGGGCCTGCATATCTTATATTTGCATATAGCACTAGGAGTGCACTGCTTCCTAGGGCCGATGGACTACACTGTAGATAGCTTTCTGCATATGGAGTATAGCTGTGCAACGAGGCTGTCTGATCGTTTGCGCAAGCGTAGATTTTGGTGCAGAAAGAATTATATAAGCTGAATAATTATCTGAATCCTGTGTATCTTTCTTACGTAGCACCATAAGAGTGAATGGGACTAGGTGGCACAATGTCTTACAGACAGCCGCGCTACACTCGTTCCCTCAGATATAAATTATACCGTCGCAGCTGTATGAGCTCTCGACGGCAGAGAAAATATATAAGAAAGAGAAGGTACAAAAATTGTAACGCTTTTTGTTTTCTACCCGCTCTTGTCTCTTGAGAGCGGAAGCTTAACTCACTTAGTCGCTAGTCTTGGTATGATTCAGACGTAAAACTTATTCATGTGCAGACATTTAGTATTGTGGAAGCCTGTATGAAATTTGGAGGATGGAAGCAGCCGTAAAATACATTGTATTCAATACCAAGATGGTTTTAATTTGTAGACATTAGTAATTCCTGGACGATGAAATTTACTGCAATATTTTGGAGCAGCTGCGACTTTTCATGCAAAAATTAAGCAGGAGATTGTTGGAGAACAACACGTGGACGCCACAAGAGAGAAGACGTATTAAATTGGTAATGAATGAACTCTTATCTACGCCATTTCCGCCGGTTAATCACATTTGTTATTCTCTGTTCTCTTTCAAATAATTTTTGTAGTGGAAATTGGTTGACTTCTGCTCAGAAGCGCCACAAGGACCACCCCAACAATATCTTTTCCGAATCACGAAGTCCGATAGCTTTTCTGTAATACGAAGTCCGCTTTGCATTTCATTCTTTTCCATTTTTCACTGTCATTAAGGATTTGAAAACCCCTTTTTATTCACCATTTCTTCCCACACATTTAACCTTTCTTTCCTTCTCTTTTTCCTTTTTTACCCACTACAACTGTCGACCATGACGGGACGCAATTTTCGGATATGTCATTTTTGACCAAATTTAGAACTTTAATTTGTATTTTTCCCAACAGAGAGTAACCAAAAATCCTGAAGTTTAAAGGGTAACTAAAAGACCAACTTTATTGTACCTAAGCAAATGATTATACAACAACATTGTAAAGAATTTTTGTAACTAATTCAATCTGTTTTTCTTTTCATGGCATATATTGATGCAAAACTGTTATTTTGAGACCTTTTGGTGATTATCCGATGGAGATGTATTAAGAAAATCCATATTTTAACTAATACGATTAACGCAGAAGAGATTGACCAGCCACTGCAGGACAGAAAATTTAATGATGAGTCACATAACTATGTTTCATTCAAACATACAGTAGTCAACTGCAGAATCCATTTTTCCCATTCCACACATTCTGTAGTTTTCTTCTACATTTTTCCAAAATTATCTATCTCTACTGTAGTTTGTGGTAATTATAGTATTGTTGTAGCACATGAACATCGTGAATCTAACCGCCAAACAGTCGTTTGTTACGAAAAATTTTGCCCAGCCTGCTGCATCTTTCTCAAACCATTGTTGCAATAGAGCAATTATTTACATTGACGAGAAAATATTTCAACCTAAATTTGGGTCAAATCTTTATTAATCAGACTTACATCATTCCCTTTTTGACTTACGATTATACATCCTATTACAATGGAACGTGGTAAGGTCGAGATAGTTTCGGCAGATGGGTTAAGTGAACTAGATTCATCGCTCAACCAACTAGAAATTCCGCGTTTCCCTCCACGGACGAGTTCACAGATCAATGCAATGATCTTGCCTCAAACTCGCAACATTTGTGATAGCACACAGATAGCGACTTTAAATGACGAAATGTGGAATGGACGCGAGACTAGACCGTCAGCGCCATTGTTAACATCAATGTCAGAACCGAATATGAGACAAATTCAGCAACGTGACAAAAAACGGATACAGGAGACTGACAAACTGGACCGACTACCAGAGTTATTTGCAGACCTAAAACGAGACGTTAGTCAGAAAATTGATGCAAAGCTGGACGCACTTGGTCAGGACTTTAAACAAGGGCTAGATAAAAGCGAAGAAAAATTTGACGTATTAAACCGTACTATGACCGAAAATTTTGAACGAATGGCAAAACAGATGACAGAATTAAATAACACCACTCAACAGCTCAGCCAGCGATTTGAGACATTGTCCGGCCGAGTCACTAAACAGGAAGAAACTTTGGTTACATTCACACATGAAACAAAAAACAATATCACCCTATGTGAGAATCAGTTAACTCAAATAGTTAATGTGCAGCAGGAAGTGAACACCCGTGTGGAATAGTTAGCTCAGGCGCACACTTCAGCTAGCTCCACCCAAGAAAAGCTGACTGAAGAAGTGGGAAATATTACCCAACAGCTCACAATGGTAGTTCTTGAACAAACCTACCTCAAAGAAAAGACAGAAAAATTAGAAGACCGAGCGGACCCCGCGTCACTAAACAACGACACCAACATGGCCGATAGAATCGTACATGAATGTAAATTGTGTGACGACTATCTGGACAAAAACTTGAAACAATTTCACAGGAAATACTTTCAAAAACAAAGACACATGTTAAAGACGAGACAAAATACATAGAAGACGAAGTGACAAAATTACAAGACAATGTTGTGCCGTGTTTGGCGATGGGTGCAAACGCATCGTCAGGGAACGACAGAACAGTTAAAACCATGGCTAATGACATAGACAGAACATCTATTGTGGAATCACCCATTTCCAATCAAAATTACAATGTGCCGCTTTCTTTTCCACCAAACGAGCAATATTACTGTACAACACCTAGAGTAGCAAGTGACACAAACCACATCAATACAGTTATGCCAACCGGCATGGTCGATGACACGTTTGTAAGGCATGGGTATTTACAGACATTTTCCAGTGAGGAAAAGCACAAAGTCCACCCTATTGTGTTTATTAGATCATTTGACGGTGTTTTTCCACGTAGTTGGTCAGAAGTCGATAAAATCAGATACGTCACCAATCTCATGAGAAAACGAGCAGTTAAGTGGGGTGCCGCTATGAAACGGCGTTGCCTTACTTTTGAACAGTTCGAAGGAGCCTTTCTGGACGAATTCTGGTCCGAGAATGAGCAACAGAGTCTAAGGAGAGAAGTGTGCAACCCCGAGACCTATGACCCTAAAAAACATTAAGACAATACTTTGAGAGGTACCTACACAAGACACTGTACTGGTCCCAACCAGCCGACTTGCCAGCGATAATTGACACTTTAAAGAGCCATTAACCCTTTCCATACCGGGACAGATTGATAGGAGTACCGCAGAATGACATTAAGACTTTCTTAAACTTCATAGATCAAATGGACGTAGTTTACAGAGGCGATTCACGCCATTCAAATTTTACCCATATTAGTAACCAAAATCAGCACCCATCCCAAAGGAACCGTAGTGACGGTGGTTGGTGGAACCATCCGTCCGCGCCGAGACACAATACGATGCTTGCGCCCGAAACATATTCAAATGTAATCGTGTATAACGGTAGGAACAACCACAGAAATTCGTGGAATAATAATAATAACAACAATAATTATCACCCATATCAAAATGGTAACTACATGCAAAATGAAAATCACAGACAGTACAACAACAACCGCAATAGGGGACGTGAGAATAACCAGTACAACCCGGGCTACTTTGACAGGAACATGCCATATAACAGACATAATTACCACCAAAACAACAGGTATCCCAACAATCACCGACAGAATATGTGGAACACACAAAATTCACGCATGACAAATCATAAGCCCCCACGGAATCCACCGGCGTTCCCCGGTACAGTTATGCACTCCCCGCCACGAAGTAGCAATAACAATTGCGGCGCGCCATCAGCTGACGCGTGGGCGCCAACCGGCCGGAATGTAAACATAGTGGAGCTGGTCAATGAACCCAGCCAAACACAGCAGACGACGGAAAACAGTCGACGACCGAGCTAAGCGCTCGTGCTTCGGTCGTGAGGTGTTGTAAGAGCGCAACGGCTGAGACGGTTTGTTTCCTCAGGTACGACGACAAAATGACAGAAGAACAGGAATTAACCGACGAGGAAAACATTAAATCAGACAGTTGTGTTAAAGAACTCATACAAGCTACGGCATGGGTTACGTTTAACGATTATGCTGTACAAATTTTATTGGATACTGGTGCTGCTTCAAGTGTGATGTCAACCGCATTCTATAATGAATTGAAACAAATTATAAACATACCTACTTAACCCGTACAGAATTGTTATGTAGTTAGTGCCACAGGTACTAAATCTAAGAACATACGCATGCAAGCCCTAGTTAACTTCACATTTTCCAATACACAGTTCAAGTGTAATGTTCTGATTGTAGACAAGCTTATTGTGCACTCCATCTTAGGGACGGATTTCTTGAATAAACACAAAGCAATCATAGATTTAAGTAATGGCATATGTTAATTATCTGTAGAAGAACAACTAATCAATGATGAACTTAAGAAGACGATTGAACCACGACAAAAACTTTACGAAGTAAGTCAATTTCAATTGGTATTTCCTACCATAGATAGTGAATGTAATTTAACACTTGAAGACTCAGGCTATCAGCAGATTGAGCAGGATTTATTGTATCAAAAATGTGTTGAATCTGACTATTTAACGAAACAACAGCAAGAAGAATTGTATAAATTATTATGTGATTATCAACAAGTTTTCAGTGAGAGGCCTGGTGTAATCAGACGTTATAGCTACAAAATGGGTGTTAAGCTACATAACACTTACTGTAGGACACATTATAATATTCCATGAGCGAAGAAACCTGCAGTTTTACGTGAAATAGAGCGTATGTTGACCTGGGGTGTCATAGAAAAATGACATTCCCCTTATTCTGGCGGTAGGCAAGCAAGATGGCAATGCCAGATTGGTGCTAGACGCACTTGAAATCAACTACATTACTATACCTGTTAACACAAGCCACGTCAACTTGGACGAACAGTTGCTAAAATTTTATAATGTACAATACCTAACTAATATTGACCTCCGCTTATCGTACTGGCAGGTGTCCCTTTACAATGACAGTCGTAAATACACTGCTTTCCTTTGTGAAGGACACAGTTATCAGTTTTGTGTGTTGCTTTTTGGTTTGCGCGTAAGCGCGGGCGTGTTCGTCGAGGCGCTTGACGACGTTCTCGGCCGATGTTTGTTGTCACGCGTCACGGCGTACGTCGATGACATTGTCGTGGCAACAAATACGTGGGAGGAACATATTGATCTGTTACAGCAAATTTTATTTAAATTTTTACAAGCTGGAGTCACAGTAAATCTTTCGAAGTCCAAAGTAGGAAGGCGTGAAATCAAGTTTTTAGGCCATATTGTCTCGCCGGAAGGCATTCGTCCCGATTCTAAGAAGATTGATGCTATTCGTAATTTCCCTTCTCCACGAACCGGCAAACAGTTGAAAGCATTCTTAGGATTTTTTCTTCCTTTCGGAAGTTTGTTTCATAACAGCTTCTGAACAGCTCTCACCTGCTAACTCTACTGAAAAAGAACGCAATTTGGAGATGGACAGAGTTTTGCCAAGCTAATGTTCAGGCTATTAAAGATGCATTGATGAACGCATCCCTTTTCTGCCACCCTGACATGACGTCAGATCTTTGCCTAGCCACGGATTCGTCATCATACGGCCTTGGAGCTTTTCTATTTCAAATTCAATCCGAATCAAGACAATCTGTCATCAAACCGATAAGTTTTGCGAACCGCACGCTCACTGAGTGCGAGAGGTCGTACTCGGTGACGGAACGGGAGGCTCTTGCCAATGTTTGGGCATTCCATAAGTTTCGCTACTTTCTTTGGGGTAAACATACTCGCATATAAACAGACCACCAAGCCCTTTCTTTCTTGCTATCATGCAAATTGCTTCATTCACGGCTCACCCGGTGGTGCCTTTCGCTGCAAGAGTATACCTTCGAAATTATTTACATTAAAGGTGAATCAAGCGTAGTAGCCGATGCCCTGTCCAGTTTGCCGCAAGGCATACAGGAATTTTCGGAACTTTCCGAGATAACATCAGACTTTAACATGTTACTTATGTACGATGATACGTACGCCCCATACGACCGCAATATGTGCAAGAACTTTGCTTCACTTCAGGAAAGCGACCCCAAGTGGTCAAACATCAAAAAGAAATTACGTACGGATCGTTCTTCCCACTTGCAAAAATATTACACAATACACAAAAACGCAATTTTTCGTAGGCGTACCCCAGACTCACAGCATTGGTGTGTTTGTCTACCAGACGCACATGTTGACGATTTTATTCTGTTCACACACAAAACTTGGGGACGCTACTGAGTCACCAAACGCACTGATAAAGTAGTACAGTATTGTTATATTCCCAATTTGCTTCGGAGACTGTTGCATATTGTTCGTAAATGCATTATCTGCCAAAAAGCAACATTTTCCAACCGATCATCTTTGAATGAATTACATCCTATTGTACCAACCCGACGTTTGGAATTAGTATCGTTAGATATCGCCGGATCGTATCCCAGAGCTCGTGGAGGTGTGAAATACACCGTTGCTGTACTTGATGTCTTCTCAAAATACTTAAAATTGTATGCTATCCGCACTGTCGACACTTGTGCTATTGCTAGACGTTTGACTAACAGCTACTTTGCAAGGTTTGGAAACCCCACAGCATTATCACGGATAACGCACCCTATTTTATGGGAAGAAAATGGAAATCTTTTGTTGCCACACATGACATCAGCATTTCACCTGGAAGGGAACATAGTTGAAAGGATTTTTAAAGAGTTTGGTCAATTCATGAGAATACATTCACCTCGGAATCACATGAAGTGGGTCGAATTTTTAGCACCCTTTGAGAAGATAGTAAACAATATGCCTCATGCCTCAACAGGATACCCACCACCGGAATTATTATTAAACAAACCTGAACAGAACAAGTGGGCTATGCCCATTCCGAAGCTATCCACATCCACAACACTGGTACCTTTGGAAGAGAAAGTAAGACAGGCATACACTACGTTGTGCAATAAAGCCAAGATCAGGAAAGAGAAGTATGACAAACATGTTACAAATACACGAACCTATCAGGTTGATGACCTTGTTCTTTTGCGTTCACATCCCAAGTCTACAAAATTAAAACAACTGAACAGAAAATGGCAGCTATTATATTCAGGTCCTTTCAGAATAGCAAGCATACCTCACCCAGGTTGTTACTCCCTAGAATACCCGTTATCTCACAAACCGAGGGAGCTGCATCCCCACAGGCATTTGAAACCCTTTGTGCACTAAAACAATATAATATAATGACAACTAATTTGAACATGAGCAATTAGCTGTGAAAACGAGATAGTAAATATTTGTATTGAATACACGAACATTACGTTATACAGCCTAAGAACACGAATGTTAATTTCTAGAAATTATATACTGCAGTTACACTTGAACACGTAATTATGAAGAGAATGTGAACCCAGGTAAGCACACTTACTGAATGAGAAAGTATATTCGTATAGGAATGAGATCTACGCAGGTTACATTTGTTGTTAATTGTAAATTGTAAGGTGAATCAACAACTAGTTAGTTATTTCAAGGCATTCTAATGAGAGGAGATAATAGCTATTGAGATCAGTAATGACATAGGTATGTAGCAGAATGAATGAGGATGTAAGAATGAATGATCAGTATGAATGAGTTAATATTTAGGTTAATATAAGAAGGTAAGTTACTGTGGAGTAGTTGATGGATACAAGAGACTATTTGAGGAACATATTATTGGATTTTTATGAGAATGGAAGTGCCAGATAGCCTCACGTATGTGATAGATTAATGTTTGATGAGGAATATGCTTAATGTATAAGAATATAAATACATATATTTATTATGATGAATAAGAGAAATACGTGAGTAAGGAATGAGTGAGAATGTTTTGTAATATTGTGCTACATAGAGAAGTGAGAAAGTAGTCTACATCTTTAAGATTACGTAAGAATTTCAGTTTGAAAGAAAACATTTGCGGTGAGTTAGAGCACGTGAGTACAAGACGTTAAATGTGAATATATTTTCAGTGGCCTTGAAAATGAACGAATGCAAGAAAAGCAGAGCGAACATAATGAAGATTACAGCTGTTGAAAGAAGTGTAATAAGAATGTAACTTGGAATCACATTAGCTTCAATTTATTTCAGAAGTGTAACTTAGTAACCTTTCGTTAAGTTTTGTTAAGCCACCGTGTAGAGGAAAACATTTATAGTTTGTATACAGACAGGAGAATGATATTTTAAGGAACTTAAGTTGCAATATAGTTTTTACACAGTGCTCATGTGAATACATTTTGAAACACGTATGTAACGTAGCAGCGATGGTGAAGCATGATAAAATCTTTGACCAGAGAGCCATTTATCGTAGTTAGTCTGCGTTTGACCGCGCGAGTGTTGCGAGCAGTACGCTGGTAGTCGTCATGCAGAGCAGTCGGTCAGTAGTAGCAGCCCACTGCAGTTGTGTGATGTAGTCTGTCGGCACGAGCAGGACGCAGTCGGCGAGCGTCGACATGGCATTCTGGTCAAGATGCTGAATGAGGTATATTGTTAATGTAGGTAACCATCAGATAACGTAAAGTTTATTTATTGTAATTAATTTTCAACAAGTGCCCCAATAATAATTTTGATTTCAAAGCAATTTTTAACAAAAAAATCATTTAATTGAACCAACGATTTCCTTCCATTTCCCTTAAAGAAAAGTTTCAGTTAAATTTAAAAAAAAAAAAAAAAATATTATTTGCAATGCCGTTCCTCCAAGCCGTGGCCAACAATAAGAGCAGAAATTTGACATGCAGTTATACTGAGATAAGAATTTAATTCTGATTTTTTTGCACAGGGCCAAAGACTGATATTTCGGTTTAATTGAATTATCATTATCACTGAGATTTTCTTATCACTGAATCGACTTTCATTCTTTGTGAGGAACTTATACTTGGGTCAGATTGCTAATTTTTGTTTAATTGTCATTGTCAGTAGATTTCATTGCGGGAGGTTACACTTGGCTCCCATTTATTATTATATTTTTTATTTAAATATTTCTGTGGGGACGATATTGCTTCTTGGCTCCATTTCTATTAAATATTGTCTTATAAAATTTTTGTGGGTAGGTTACACTTGGCGACACCCAGTCCAGGATCGTATTTCGTTGAGAATCTTTTGAACAACAGTCTGATATCTGCTCTTATTTGCTTAAGTATAATTAGAATTTGGCGCAACGCTTTTACTAATCTTGTGACTTTCCATCTACAGGTCAACGGCAATTCGTTGCTCTGTTGTATTTGTGTGTTGTTTTTGCAATTGTGCTTATTTGTTTTGTGAATATTTGTGACTATTGTAAAAATGCCGCGAAAGACTGTGAATAGTGTATCGCGAAGTATTACGAACGAAATTACCGGCTCAAACAACTTTACCGATAGGACTTGTGACACGCAGTGTCATGATGACAATCCTGCATTCACTGACAATCAGTGTATTCCAATGACTAATGATGACTTTTGTCTTAATGATGAGCAAACGAACTCGGTTATGTCCTTTATTGATTTGACGACAATCGATGACGCGGGACGCTCTATTGTAATGAGCGCTGCCCAGCCTAACACAACCGGTTTACTAAATTTACGTGATGAACATACAAATTTGTCTAATGAAAATGAACAGGATACACAAAGTACGACGGATTTATTTAATTCCGAAATAGTGTCTGACAGTGTACATCCGACTGATAATCCTTTTTGTAAATTGCAGAATGACCAAATGGTCACACAAAGCGCGACAATTGCAGGTACACCATTAAACAGCACTGAGATTAGAAATGCTAATTTTGGTTCGGATCAAATTATGAAACTATTGCTGCAACGAGTTAACCAAATTATGGAAAAACAAGACAACAGTAGTGAAGATCTCAAACAACTTAGTGAACAGGTCAAACAAGATAACGAAAAACTCAAACAACAGTTAAATGAAAAATTAGACGACAATTCCAGACAGCTTAGTGAACAAATTAGAGCCGTTGCCGCGCAGTGCCATGACACTAAGGAACAGTTGCGCGTGGAAATTGAGGCTTGTTCAAAAAAAAGTAGCGAAGAAATTAGGTCTGTGCGCAAGAATTAAGGGAAATGCAGACAGTCGCAACAGAAACACTTAGAGTGGAAATTAGTACAGTCGCTAAACAATGCTCTGAAAAGGCTACACAATTACGCGACGAGTTTAAAGCAATGACAACAGAACTTTCGCACGCAATGGATGAAAAGATAGACGCGAAATTCGAACAACAGAACACTCAGATTGACGAACGCTTTAATCTTCACATACAAAACAGTGATACGCGTTTCCGCAAATTTATTCAGGATCAAAATAAACTCAAACGTCAAGTCATGGAAACAATCACTGCTCAAAGACAAGAAGACAAACGTAAAATGTTTGCGAAGGCAAAAACGTATGTAGACAGTAATATTGCTACAGTGTCCGACGAAATTAATTCCATCAAACAATCGAATACAGAATTACGTGACGAAATTTCTGACTTTAAATTGAAAACGGACACATACACAACCGATTATCAAACAGTGACCGACAGACTCGAACAATTAGAACTAACACAGGATTCAGATGTCGTCAAAACTGACGTTAAAAAACTGAATGAAACTACTCGTAAATTGCAAAAACAGATTAATGCCTCTGACACTAAAACCGATGAGCAGGTAAAAATACTGACTGAAAAATGTGATGAATTGGCCAGTCGTATTAACGTTATAGAAAGTAGTAATGACAATAAGTCAGACGATACTGCACCGGTTTCATTTAACCAAATACCTGAATTTCAAAATTTACAGCAGACAATTAATGAGATCGATTCGTCCAATAACACGTTGCGTAGAAAGTTATCGAGTTTACAACAAGAAGTAACAGAGATGAAAAGTATTTCAGTTAATAACACATCACAGCAGACGCCACTTTGCGAACGTCTGTCAGACTCGCGCAGTGCGTATAATTTGGGTAATCTACAGAGAGTATGGGGCTTTGATTCCGAACAACCACAGTTCAACAGATTCTCTTACAATCCTGAGCCTGTTCCATCACACAGAGACGATAATTTTGAATACAAACATTTTCTGTCAGTGAGAAAGTTTAAAGTGTTTAAAAACGACAGAACACAGATTCACCCGCTAGACTGGATACAACAATTTAGCTTTGCTTTTCCAGCGACTTGGCCTGTAACGCATAAACTTGAATTTATTTGCAGTTTTTTGGAAGGCGAACCGGCAACTCGTATGAGACCGATCACGAGGCAATGCTATTCAGTGGAAGAGTTTCAGAATGCTTTTCTGTCAGCGTATTGGTCGAAGACGAAACAGCGCGGAATTAAAGATCAGTTAATTAGCTTACCAAATTTTGAGAACTCCAATTTTCCCAGTGTGACGCAATTTTTTGAGCATATGGTGCAACAGAACCAGTACGTAAGTGAACCGTACAGTGAATCCGCACTTATACAATTATGCATCTCTAAATTACCACGGTCATTAAGGGTGTCACTTCTAACGGGCCAGCAAAAAGAAAACATTTTAGCATTCAGGGATCTGTTGCAGCTTTTAGAAGTACAGCAATCTGATTATTCTTTTGTAAACAAAAACTTTTCGTATAATAACCAAGGTCAACAAACTTACAGTAATTATGATCAGGGACGTAATTTCAATAGGAAAAGAAACAGACGCTTTAGGAACGACAACTACAAGAACTTAAATCACAGACAAAATTCAGATTATCAATATCGTCAAAATTTTCAGCAACAGGAAACACATTTTGGTAACAATAGACGTTTTCCACCACAACAGCATGAAAGTCAGCCGGTTGGAATACATAACCAACAATGGAATGAACAAGGTCAACCAGGCTTTAATGTTCCGCCGCGTGCACGTATAGTCCCAGATCCAACAAATAGTAACGCACGGCAGCAAGGAAACAACTACGTACAAAGAAGACAGTATTTCAATTCCTATCGCAATGCACCGTATAGGAATGACTTTCACGATAGACGTAAAAACGATGAGCACAATTATCAGCGTACATATAATAACAGTCGGTCTCACCAACAGCAAAATCATACGCAAGAACATATTCTCATGAATGAACCCGACAGTAGGTATCATACAGAGCGTAATACGTCTGGAAGAAATAAGAGAACAGTTCAAATAGTAGAAATGCCACAACATCCAGCTGAAAATAGTAACACATCAGATAGAATCTGACTAGATACTGTACAGGTCGCATCTTCCAATAATACAAGTACTACATTAGACACACAGAATGTTATCCATGAAAATGTAATTACTTTTGACGATATCAGAGACACTCTCTTGCAGGAAAGACCATTTGTTCACAAAACTATTTCACATCCTGTTATCGAAATTAAAATTGGTTCATCGAAATTTTCAGCAGTAATTGATTCCGGATCACCTATATCAGTAATAAATGAGGAGACTTTCAACGAGTGCAACAAAGAGAATACTTATCCGACATTACCTTTAGGCAAAACAAAACAAAAGTGAAGGGAGCAGAATCGAGTAAACGAGTAGACGTTAAATTACAGACGCATTTATCATTTTGTATTGGAGGTCATACTTTCCGCTCTAATTTTTGGATTGTTCCTTTACTGACAACAGAAGTTATTTTAGGTACGAATTTTCTGGTACAACACGACGCAGTTATCGATTTTCAAAATTCTTATATAATGTTAAAGGATGAAAATGTACAATTGGCTTTAGAATTTCAGCACTCTTTATCTGCGGAAGAACAAACAATTAACCGCACAGAGGTCGTTTCCGCAACACGTAACATAGACTGTAATCCCACATTGTTCACTGATACGTACGTACACAACTATAATACTCCAGACGAAGCTGACTACGACGTAATGCAATTGATTTCTGATAAGGTTAAAGAGAGCAGTGCAACTACAGACGACGAACGAACGCAATTACACAAAATTCTTTTACAGCAAGCTCCAGTTTTTGACAACATTCCTGGTACTATGTCCGGATTTATGTATGAATTTCAAGTCAAACAGCACGATACATTTAAAGCTAAACATTATCCCATTCCGTATATCCATAGAGAACAAGTTAAGAAAGAATTGCAGGATATGCTTGACCAAGGAATTTTAGAACCGGCAGTTAGTCCGTACATAAACCCGCTACATATTGTTAAGAAAAAAGATGGCTCACTTCGCCTGGTACTCGATTCACGTCACATTAATGACATTATTACTAATGAAACAGATCGACCACAGACATTAGAGGAACTTCTACAGAAATTTCACGGTACAGCTATTTATTCTATACTAGATTTGAAATCGGGATTTTGGCAAATTCAACTTCATCCGAATTGCAGAAAATATACAGCTTTTCTCTGTTTCGGCGACTGTTATCAATTTTGCAAATTACTATTCGGCTTAACTATTTCTTCTGCAGCTATTATTCGCGGTTTGAACACAATACTTCCGACAGTACTTAAGGACAGAATTACGACGTATGTAGACGACATACTTATCGCAGAAGCTAACTGGTCTGAACACAATATGATTCTTGAACGACTGTTACAAACTTTTCATGCACAAGGACTTACAGTTAATCTCAGTAAATCGCACTTTGGCAAAACTTCTATAAAATTTCTTGGACACGTAATTTCAGCTGAAGGAATTGCACCTGATCCGGAAAAACTTCAAGCTCTACGTGACATTACTGTTCCTACGACGAAGAAGCAATTACGCAGTTTTTTGGGCTTAATTAATATTTTTCGTAAATTTATTCATCACTCCGCTTTAGACACGCCTAGATTATGCCAATTAACAGGTAAAAACACTATTTGGTCATGGGATAAGCAAGCACATTCTGAATTTGTGAACCTGAAACATGCTCTGTTGAATGCACCACTTTTATCGCACCCAGATCTTACTAGAAATTTTTCCATTGCCACCGACAGTTCCAATACCGCTTTAGGCGTACACATTTTCCAGGAAATTGAAGAAGATGGTTCAATAGTAATTAAAAACATCGCATTTGCAAGTCGCATTCTGTCACCTGCTGAACGAAATTATTCTGTTACAGAACTGGAAGCATTATGTGTTGTATGGGCTTTCACGAGATTTAGGCACTTTCATTATGGCAGACATACCACCGTTTACACAGACCACAGAGCGATACAATTTTTACTTTCGGCCAAATTCACTCACGACAGATTAAGCAGATGGAAACTTTATTTACAGGAATTTAATTTTACAATAGTTCACATTCCCGGCACACAAAATGTTATAGCAGACGCACTATCGCGTTCTCCCGGCAACAATCAGCAAGACGTAACAACCAACTTCTGCAAAACAAATTTCAGTGTCATGTACATTCAGCAAGTTGCATTTGAAAATTTTATTTCATCGTCATTACAGGACATAGCACAAGAGCAAAATAAAGACAATGCGTGGAAAGAAATGAAACACCTTTGGCAAGATAGAAATAATGTTACGATTAGACACCATTACACTGTACGCAATGACATTCTGTTTCGCCGCTCTCATCCTGACAGCAACAATTGGTTATTATGCATTCCTGACGAACTGGTTAACAAATTAATCTGGTACACTCATTTAAGTTACGCACATTACGGAGCACGAAAATGTTTTCTTATACTGAGACAGAACTGTTATTTTACTAACATGGAGAAACGTATACGACGAGTTTTAGCGTCTTGTAAAATTTGCCAGAAAGCTAAATCAGACACCACTTCACATATTCCTCCTTTATATCCCATTGTACCTGTTAAATTAAGACACATGGCCGCTGTAGACATTTTTGGTCCGATTCCGAGAACTAACAGAGGTTTTTGCTACATCTTTGTCGCTGTTGAGCTCACTTCAAAATTGGTTACTTTCACTCCATTACGCAAAGCTACTGCTAAAACTGTTTCGAAAGCATTTGTAAAACATTTTCTATTTCATGTAGGGCATGTGATGAAAGTAATTTCTGACAATGGATCTCAATTTCGTTCTGGCATATGGACACGTATATTACGAGCTAGAAACATTTCTCCGATTTATATATCCAAGTACCATGCTTCTTCGAACCCCTGTGAAAGATTAATGAAAGAAATTGGTAAGCTGTGCCGAATATACTGCCACAAAAGACATATTGATTGGGATACACACATACTCTAATTCCAAGACGTAATTAATTCCATTCCAAATGAATCCACTATGCTATCTCCGTCTGTTATATTGAAAAACGTTGAACCACCAAACAAAATTAAAGAATTAGTAAACGTCCCTAAATGTCGTCGACTAAGACACCACGAAATAATTGACATTGCGCTGAACAACATCAAACGTGCCGCAGAGCACCGGAGAAGACAGCAAAAACAGGTTTGTACACGCCGCGACTTTCACGTTGGACAGAAAATATTAGTACGTACACACTATTTATCCAGTAAATTAAAAGGTAAGTGGAGTAAATTTGAACTTCTATACGCAGGTCCATATCGGATTCCTCATCCCAATGTGCTACACGTCGAAACTTTGAGAACCAGAAAATCGAAAGGCAACCACCATTGGTCAAATATTAAACCGTTTATTGAATGAAACCACTTTATGATGTAACATGCTATGATGCCATTTACTAATCTTTATGACCACTTATGCAATTATATTCACATGACTAATTACTGATGATTATCGTATTTTTTCTTGGCAAGTGCTCGGCAAGGTAAGGTTAGCAGGTCGCTTTTCTTGTCGTTACACATCAGACCGTGCACATTTTCCATTTTTTGTGTGTATATGATTGTACTCCAGTTTTGTTTGTATGCATTGTGAAATAGTTAAGATATAACACACACCAGTTGACTTTGACATTTTTGTTGCCCTATGACACCTCAAGATCGTGACTGTTTTACATTTTTGCTGCTGTATTGCGATATTCTCTGTACATTTTGGCTTTGAACACTGTCAATGTCTTTGACATATTACGTTTTCTGTCATGTTATGCTGTATGGTTAATTACGTCACCGTAAACCAGTCATTATTTAGTGGGTATATGATTTAAATGCAAGACATTAATCTCTGTTCATCAATTTCAGAAAGAAATGATGCGTGTAAGAAATAAATTCAACAGAAATGGGAATTTCACCTACGGAATAAACGAAAGAAGATGCAATAACTTTATGAGGAAGAGTAAATGGATCAGGATTAACAAGCATTAACAAGAATATACTACGCTTATCGTAGAATAGCAGTCTTAACTAATTTTTTCTTTCAGAATACAAGGTGATTGATGCAGGCTGTCAGACAGAACTACACATCTTAGGTTTAGTGATGAAATATGCTAGAGATATAGAATAGTTATGTAATGAGTAATGAAGTGATTTTTTTTGCAGATGATAATGAATGCTGATGAATAATGATGAAGAATATGCTGTTATGAATAATGAAGTTTTTCTTTACAGGTGATGATATAATGAAGTTATGATAATATGGATAATGAAGTGATTGATAATGAAGTTTTTTCTTTACAGATGAGGATAATGTTGAAGTTATGTATTTATGCTATGTAATTATTTAAGTATTTGTTGCAGTTTGTTTTGACAGCAGGTGTTATATTGCATAGTAGGATGACGGAAAGTTTTGGAAAGGACAGCTATGGAACACATTTTATACACATTTCACTACCTGTTAATTCGAAGTTCACTACTTTTCAGCATAGTGTGCGTTTCTTCTTTCAGCTCAATAATCCATTTTGTATTTTTTCCAGGAGAAGCTTTTCATGATACTTACTATACCTGTTACTTATTATACCTGTTCTAGTGCTTGCATTTTTATTTTTTACCCAATCGTGTTTATCATTTATAAATGGGATTACATATACTCTACTTGTTTCATAATCTTGCCACAGCTGACTTATGACGAATGACGTTACACATTTTCATTTATACCAATCACCCAGAAGCAAATTCTTCTCTCTTGCTTTCCCCTGTAATTACCTAACGCAATGCATGGCTAACAACAACAAAAAATGTATTACCAGTCCCAAATAATGATACCAGTTTAAGAGAGTTCTGAGTAATGCTGATCAGCAATGAATAATATGTCACTTGGAAAATGATTAATTAATTATGCTATGCTTTGTAACTGGAAAAGAATGCGATTGTTTCATAATGCTTTGTAATTAGGAGAAGGCTAATGATTCTTAATTATGCTTGTAACTGGAAAAGAATGCGATTGTTTCATAATGCTTTGTAATTAGGAGAAGGCTAATGATTCTTACTATATTGATTAATTATGCTTTGTAACTGGAAAAGAATGTGATTCTTACTATATTGAAATGACAAATGATGCTATGCTTTGTAATTAGGAGAAGGCTAATGATTAATACCATATTGGAATGACAAATGATTAATTAACTATTCCATACTTTGTAACTGGAAAAGAATGCGATTGTTTAATAATGCTTTGTAATTAGGAGAAGACTAATGATTCTTAATTATGCTTTGTAACTGGAAAAGAATGCGATTATTTAATAATGCTATGTAACTAGGAAAAGAAGGCTACTGATTCTATGTAAAACAATTAATGAACATTTTTCTGTAATACTACATACTTGGTACAGAAATGTTCAATAACTGGGCTATGAATGCCGCAAACTACTAATGAAGACTGGTATGTGACCTAATGTCCTTCACCTTATGAGCTAACTACCCTGAATTACTGCAATGTCCATTTGTCCTGTCCATCCTCATGATCATGGAGCACTATATTTGGTTTTTGCACTAATTCTACGTTGGTGTGCCTTGTAAGAGCGTGGTGTTGACACGACATGCTGTCCACCACCGTGAGCGATGAAGACGTTATTATGGTCCCACTGTTTGGTGTACCTAATGTACTGCCAAAATGAAAACATGGAACATTACTAAGACAATTCAGTGGCTTGGCTACGCTGATAAATTCTGATGGGAAAAGAACTTCAAATTGTGTCACTTGGTGTTGTACATCTGTGGAAAGATATGGACTTTCAGAACAGCTGTGTGCAATCTAAAGTGCTACAACCATGATGCAATCCTTCCCTTTCCTATCCTAATTCTTGTCACATAGTGAAAATCATTTTTTTGCTAACATCATTTATGTTCATGGGTTATACATTTTTTTTTCGATTCGCTGAACTCCAGTGCGAGTACACTTATGGCACTTGTCGACATGTTTTTTTTGCCATTATGTTTATTTATTGCGAAAATGCTAAAGACATTTTTTCGATTTGTTCTGAAGTACAGTATATGTGCACTCTTGTCTTTTATATTGTACATACATTTTTTATTTTGATGATATGTTCTGAACTACAGTGCATGTGCACTTATGTTATGTGTTAATATGTTTTCTACTGAACTTCAGTGCCTGTGCACTTTTCTCATTTTTCAATATGATTTGTACTCATTCTGTATGTTCAATACTTCAGTGCGTATGCACTTATGTCATTTGTTACTCATTGTATATACGTTTCGTCATTTGCTAATATGTTCTCAACTCCAGTGCGAGTACACTCATGTCACTTATCAACATGATTTTCTGCCATTCTGTTTATTTGTTCTGAAAATGCTGAAGAATTTTTTCAGTGCGTGTGCACTCTGTTATCTGTCAAATAATTTGTATATACAGTTTTCTGATTTGCTAATATGTTTTGTACTCATATCTTGTCTTTGTCTGAAATGTTTTGTACTCGGTGCATGTGCACAACATTTAATTCATGTATTTAAATATTCTGTAAATTGTAAAAGTTCATTAATTAAAGAAAAAATTTTGCCGCGCTTGGCAAGTCCAAATGACTCACCATCGCTGCCAAATTTTTGCCCCCCCCAGTCTAGGGTTATGAAACACGTATGTAATGTAGCAGCGATGGTGAAGCATGATAAAATCTTTGACCAGAGAGCCATTTATCGTAGTTAGTCTGCGTTTGACCGCGCGAGTGTTGCGAGCAGTACGCTAGTAGTCGTCATGCAGAGCATTCGGTCAGTAGTAGCAGCCCAGTGCAGTTGTGTGATGTAGTCTGTCGGCAGTAGTGGTCTAGTCCTGTCACGGTCACGAGCGGGACGCAGTCGGCGAGCGTCGACATGGCATTCTGGTCAAGATGCTGAATGAGGTATATTGTTAATGTAGGTAACCATCAGATAACGTGAAGTTTATTTATTGTAATTAATTTTCAACAAGTGCCCCAATAATAATTTTGATTTCAAAGCAATTTTTAACAAAAAAATCATTTAATTGAACCAACGATTTCCTTCCATTTCCCTTAAAGAAAAGTTTCAGTTAAATTTCAAAAAAAAAAAAAAATATTATTTGCAATGCAGTTCCTCCAAGCCGTGGGCAACAATAAGAGCAGAAATTTGACATGCAGTTATACTGAGGTAAGAATTTAATTCTGATTTTTTGCACAGGGCCAAAGACCGATATTTCAGTTTAATTGAATTTTCATTGTCACTGAAGTTTCATTAGCACTGAATTGTTTTTCATCATTTTTCGTGACAGCTTATACTTTGAGTCAGATTGCGATTCTCATTTTTATTGTCATTAAATTTAATTGCTAGGGAGGTTAGCATCTCTATATAATATTGTCTTTAAAATTTTTGTGGGGAGTTTACAATTGGTATAAAAGAAATTGGAAAGTGAAATTTAGTGCCAAGTTAGCCTTTATTATACTTACACACGACGGAAAACCCTGAGGAAGCAAAAGATAAGAGTGTCATTAAGGCCGTTTCGCGACTCCTACAACACCTCCACTTAGCGAACAGATGACAAAATTACATCTACTTTGAAGACAACTCTTGACTTTTCAGGTTAAACCAAGGTAAGTGCAAAGGAGCAGTGACCACCCGTGCAGACAACGTTAAGCAACGGACGCTGAGACAGAGATATTTTACTGTCAATTTGTAATGTTGCTACTTTAATTTTTGCTATGTAAGCGGTACTGCTAGACAATAATAGCGGGTTAAAAGCTGTGAGCTGTCTGGGGAAGTTAACCTTGCATTACTGAGCAACTGTTTCACCAGGCATCCAGTCTAGCTTACCGAATTCCCAATCAGACTGACATTAATTATAATGTTTTAATAGTCATATGACAACCGGTGAGATATATATATATATATATATATATATATATATATATATATATATATATATATATATATATATATATATATACATATAAAAGAGAATTTAAATAAAAAGAAATAAATCAGTTTATATTTGGAAATTTATTTTAAGATTGGTCATTGAAATTTCAGCATATTAAATTTGATTCATAAATAAACTGGTGCCTTATTTAGGATTGTGAAAATGTGAGATTGCAATCTTACGGAACACATCAAATATAGAGCCAAGATTGGGAGTCTGCATACAACACTGCATTCATAAAACAACATACTAGGAACATTGAAACATACGCAACAGAAAATTAACCACTACCAACAGATTCAAATTTTCACCCAAAGAAATTACGTTCGTAGCACAATCCTGTCCGTCATGTAATTACCACACACTGGTATACTAAATTCATATTAACTCTTTGTGAAATCTTCGCGAAAAGAATAGCTGAGGGGTACTTTGATGATTACACCACATGCTTCACGTGGTCAACTTGGTTTACACAAAGAGTGTAACTCCACAATAATTTTGATAATTAAAATAAATTAGAACGAAAAGCAATTTACAAAAGAAAAACCTCGAACTGGTTACTAACGTCTTACTGTTAACCTGACGGGTCAAACAGTTATATAAGCACGTGGTACTGGTCTCGCAAAGTACACCCCACGTGGGTTGAACATTAAGAAAAGTTGCTATGTTGAAAAATATTTTCAAGACGAGACGTTATAATCACACAAGCATTCGCATTTAAGATTGATGTTAGTTAGAGTTACTGATTAACACGTGGTTCCACTTTACTCATAAAGTAGTGACAAAGCAACTACCGGAAAATAATCTGAACTTCACACGAGAATTACACTGCGCTGCAATTTGAGATAACATTAGATATTTTAGAGCTAAACCTGAAATAAAGGTGATTAAATTTTCAGTTAGGCTGAACTTAAGACATCCATTGTCCTACGGACACGCGCTTAGGCGGAGATCTTACCACTTCAGACGCTCGCCACCGATCGACTGACCTGGGCTCCCACCGAGAGTGCTTCCCAGATACAAACGGAAGTGACCAGAGGGGCAGCTTCCTATACCAACATGACAAGGGACGGCCAGGACCATGCTAAGAATGGAAACCTCTCTGCTTTTATAAAGTGTAGCTACCTGTTCCAACGTTGGTCCTACTGTTCTCTAGCAGACAGGCTTGTCTGCTACCCTCAAGCATGCAGCTAGAAACACATTTGCTCATTCATCCTCTCACACAGAAGGGAAGGGGGATGACAGTATCTTATTATATACAGTATATAAAAGAAAGCGGATGTAGGTTCCGTATGAGACTGTGTGACATGAATTACATATAAACTGTGTTTTAAAGTGTAGTAGTGTGACAGATCGTTCTTGTATATGTGTAAAAGTAACACGTTCCATTACTCAGTCTCCTCCCAGATAGTCAGAAACGCCACAGTAAATTTAGAAGAGGAATTTCTTCCATAAATGACAACAGATTTAAGAAATCAGACATGAAAGGAATCCAACAGAGACGTTTCAAATTATAATACTATGTTCTTTATTTATGTTTTATAGAAAGAAGTAATGTGTATACACACATACATGACCTTTAACCTTTACTAAAGTAGAAGGAAGTTCATGGTTGAACTCGTGAGAGGAAATTTGGTACGTTATTATATAATACACATTATGAGAGAGAGAATCTCTGTCAGATATATTTTCCATTTGTATAGAAGGTATCCACAAGAAGTGGAGATATCGAGGAAGTACTGAGCAGATATGTGATTTACTCATGCAAGGATTTGTTAAGGTATAATACGCTTAGTCATATGAACAGTCGCAACACAAACTGATAATGTGTCATGGTGTTACATTACACAGACTTGACTTAAGGTCACTTACATTTACCCATGATTTGGTAAATTGTAAGCACCTCCTTTCACACACCCCTTGAAGGTGGTGCAAACGTTATAGTGTATTATGTTCTTTATTATGTAGTAGCTGTAGAATTTGGTAGTTTATAGGTAGTGAATAGTTTCTTCCATTCTATCTTTCTTTCTTTCTCCATTATCCTACCACCTCCTGCAGCTGGGTATTGTTTGTTTGTGGAATGTAAGAGTATGTTGTGTGACAGTTAACTTTCAGGTATGAATAAAAAGATATGAAGAAAATTAAGTACTTTGAAAAAGGATTATTGATGGGATTACAAGCCCGATCAACCACTAGCCAGATATGGAATCAAAAGAAAGAAATGAATAAGAAATGAAGGAAAGCCCGTGCTTTAAATATTAAGTTTTATATCCCTTGGCACGCCCAAAACTGAATAAAGAAACTTAAAATGACCATAAACCCCAATAAGAGAAAGCCAATGGGACATATTTCACATGCATATTCTTGTAAATTTATATGTATTTTTGTTAAAAGTTTCCATACTGTCAACATGCTGGGACACAGTGAACTTTGTTAAAATGTAAATATGGTAAAAAGAGTTCCAAACTGTGTTAAACTGAAACGTTATAAACGACGAATTTTGCGGTATTTGTGAAACTTATGGTGCATAAACCAAATAATTGTTTATAAACCGATATAAACTGCAATTTACTTCGACGATAATGAGGATCTTCACACTGTAAATGAAAATTTGTTGGCGAGTGTAAACAACGTGATGAAACACCTACCTTTGCGAACTTCGGCTCTGTTGTACCTGGCCGGCCTTCAGATGCTATGGAGACAACAAACTCAGCACGTGTCGTAGGCGATATGGAGCCTAAAACTACATCGACCACATATGCCACGGGAACAATAGTCATGAAAACGCACAAGTACCTGGAGTGTTGTGTCGTAACAGAAGACATGGAAATTGCTTCCGATCACGCACATACTCAATCTTATGGTGTCTCTGGACTCAAGATGCCATTTATGCTGGAATAATAACTTGTAATGACCACTATGTGAAAGTGAATACTGTGCGAGACTGTTATAACACAGCAATTTTGAAACTGCCGCACGCGAAATTCAGTGATGCTATTGCGCATGTGCAAAGACTACGCGCTGCCAGAGATGCATTGGGAAACCAACGCTGGAAACACACAACATTAACAGCGCTGGCGAGCAGCTTGCTCAAACAAACTGTATGTAAATATATGTATATTAATTTTGTAAAAAGGATCAAAACTGTAACAATTGTATTTAGTGTATAAGTTTAGAAAGTAAGTATTGACAAAGATTATCCCCTATGAACGCACGTGGCCTTTCCTATGAAAATATGTATATACTGACATTTAGGTATATCTACTATATTGTTTGCTAGCCTGCCACGCTACATGTTTTAGCGTGACAGTCGAGGGGGCGATGCAGCGGGACTTTGAATTTCGGCGCGCTACAGTCGTTCCCTCAGATATAAATTATGCCGCCGCTGCTGTATGAGCGCTCGACTGCAGTGAAATTATATAAGAAAGTGAAGGTACAAAAATTGTAACTCTTTTTGTTTTCTACCCGCTCTTGTCTCTTGAGACCGGAAGCTTAACTCACTTATTCGCTAGTCTTGGTATGATGCAGACGGAAAAACTTATTAATGTGCAGACATTTAGTATTGTATGAAATTTGGACGATGGAAGCAGCCATAAAAAACATTGCATTCAATACCAAGATGGATTTAATTTGTAGACGTTAGTAATTCCTGGACGATGAAATTTACAGCAATATTTTGGAGCAGCTGCGACTTTTCATGCAAAAATGAAGCAGGACATTGTTGGAAAACAAGACCTGGACGCCGCACGAGAGAAGACGTATTACATTGATAATGAATGAATTATCTACGCCATTTCCCCCTGTTAATCACATTTGTTATTCTCTGTACACTTTCAAATAATTTTTGTAGTGGAAATTGGTTGACGTTTGCTCAGAAACGCCACAAGGACCACCCCAACAATATCTTTTCCGAATCACGAAGTCCGATAGCTTTTCTGTAATACGAAGTCCGATTTGCATTTCATTCTTTTCCATTTCTCACTGTCATTAACGATTTTAAAACACCTTTTTATTCACCATTTCCTCCCACATATTCAACCTTTTCTTTCCTACTCTTTTTTTCTTTTTTATTACCCACTACACAGCAATCAACAAAGCAGCACCTCTAGGCCTCCCTGTTTCTGTATCAGAAACCAAATATCACGCAGGGGAGAACTACGTATTATTAACCATTGTCAGAGACCACTCGACAGGAGACTGCCTATTCATCAGGGTCCATGTGAGTAGTGTTGTTAGCTAACATAAGTGGTTCTAGGCACTTCAGTCGGGAACCGCACTGCTGCTAAGGTCGCAGGTTCGAGTCCTGCCTCGGGCATGGATGTCTGTGATGTCCTTGGGTTGGATACGTTTAAGTCGATCTAAGTCTACGGGACTGATGACCTCAGATGTTAAGGTCCACAGTGTTTAGAGAGATTTGAACCATTTTTAGCTAACATGAAAAACAAGATGGCTGCCAACGTCGGGCACTAATCCGAAGCATCGAATAAGGTTAGGTTAGGTTAGGTTAGTGTGTAACGTCCCGTCGACAACGAGGTCATTAGAGACGGAGCGCAAGCTCGGGTTAGGGAAGGATTGGGAAGGAAATCGGCCGTGCCCTTTCAAAGGAACCATCCCGGCATTTGCCTGAAACGATTTAGGGAAATCACGGAAAATCTAAATCAGGATGGCTGGAGACGGATTGAACCGTCGTCCTCCCGAATGCGAGTCCAGTGTGTTACCACTGCACCACCTCGCTCGGTGAAGCATCGAAAAACAAGGCATTGCAATGTACACTTCTGGAAATTGAAATAAGAACACCGTGAATTCATTGTCCCAGGAAGGGGAAACTTTATTGACACATTCCTGGGGTCAAATACATCACATGATCACACTGACAGAACCACAGGCACATAGACACAGGCAACAGAGCATGCACAATGTTGGCACTAGTACAGTGTATATCCACCTTTCGCAGCAATGCAGGCTGCTATTCTCCCATGGAGACGATCGTGGAGATGCTGGATGTAGTCCTGTGGAACGGCTTGCCATGTCATTTCCACCTGGCGCCTCAGTTGGACCAGCGTTCGTGCTGGACGTGCAGACCGCGTGAGACGACGCTTCATCCAGTCCCAAACATGCTCAATGGAGGACAGATCTGGAGATCTTGCTGGCCAGTGTAGTTGACTTACACCTTCTAGAGCACGTTGAGTGGCATGGGATACATGCGGACGTGCATTGTCCTGTTGGAACAGCAAGTTCCCTTGCCGGTCTAGGAATGGTAGAACGATGGGTTCGATGACGGTTTGGATGTACTGTGCACTATTCAGTGTCCCCTCGACGATCACCAGTGGTGTGCGGCCAGTGTAGGAGATCGCTCCCCACACCATGATGCCGGGTGTTGGCCCTGTGTGCCTCGGTCGTATGCAGTCCTGATTGTGGCGCTCACCTGCACGGCGCCAAACACGCATACGACCATCATTGGCACCAAGGCAGAAGCGACTCTCATCGCTGAAGACGACACGTCTCCATTCGTCCCTCCATTCACGCCTGTCGCGACACCACTGGAGGCGGGCTGCACGATGTTGGGGCGTGAGCGGAAGACGGCCTAACGGTGTGCGGGACCGTAGCCCAGCTTCATGGAGACGGTTGCGAATGGTCCTTGCCGATACCCCAGGAGCAACAGTGTCCCTAATTTGCTGGGAAGTGGCGGTGCGGTCCCCTACGGCACTGCGTAGGATCTTACGGTCTTGGCGTGCATCCGTGCGTCGCTGCAGTCCGGTCCCAGGTCGACGGGCACGTGCACCTTCCGCCGACCACTGGCGACAACATCGATGTACTGTGGAGACCTCACGCCCCACGTGTTGAGCAATTCGGCGGTTCGTCCACCCGGCCTCCCGCATGCCCACTATACGCCCTCGCTCAAAGTCCGTCAACTGCACATACGGTTCACGTCCACGATGTCGCGGCATGCTACCAGTGTTAAAGACTGCGATGGAGTTCCGTATGCCACGGCAAACTGGCTGACACTGACGGCGGCGGTGCACAAATGCTGCGCAGCTAGCGCCATTCGACGGCCAACACCGCGGTTCCTGGTGTGCCCGCTGTGCCATGCGTGTGATCATTGCTTGTACAGCCCTCTCGCAGTGTCCGGAGCAAGTATGGTGGGTCTGACACACCGGTGTCTGTGTGTTCTTTTTTCCATTTCCAGGAGTGTATTTTTAAATCAATCAAATAACTTCCTGTAAATCTGTGCATTATCTCAGCACACAAGTAAGCAAATAAACAAACTGAGACAGACGTTCAAACCTACAGATACGAGGTACATATTCGCGACAAACAAACGAAACATCACGTCCACATCTCTTAATTCTTTAACAAGCAAAAAAATAAGTTCTACTGCAGAAGAGGATAGGAATCTTGAGTTTGCAACACGACGAAAAGCATAGACGAATTACTACGCTATTATCAGCTTCCATTGAGCTATATATGCGCAACCTGTGGGAAACCAATTTACTGCGCGTAAGAATACGACTCCATCTCTGCTAGCATAGTAATCGTAGCCAAGCGACGCCAGTGTAAACTAGCCTCTCATATTGAGCCTCAAAACGGAAAATAAACTGAGACAATCACATCCACTTATTTGTTCACTGTAGTATCTGCACAACAGCGTGGACGAAACGAGTCAGTCTTCTTTTCGGCATTACACCTGACCAGAATAGGTCCTTCAGAACGCAGGACAGACTAATTAGATCTGGGATTAGAGTGGCGCAATCTCTTTCAAAGTAGCTGAGCCACAAGGTCCGACACTCGCGCCCAAATCCTACTGCTCGGAAAACCAACTGCCTAGGTATATAAGTAGGATCACTGTATGAACTATTCAAAAAAGCAGCTGCAGTGCACATGTCGTATAATCGAAATTGGTGATACGTATCACAAAACTAAGCAAAGCTAGTTAAGCGACCTCCTAAAAAAATTAACTACTAAAATTTGAACACTCGCAATTCTTACCTCCAACGCAGGAACAAAACTGACATCGTTGAAACAGCTTAAGTAGACGCAACCACACAGCTACATACACGTATAAACATTCGCTTACAGAACAAACCTCCTACCTTTTTACAGCCAGAGCTCCACCACAGTGCTTCTCCTATCCATGGTTATCGAGAAATTTTAGTCGATTCAGCTTTACCTAATCTTTACAGAAAGCAGTTTCAGGTGGCTTTTCTCCATCTTACGCGATATTTGTACGGTGCTATTAGGACGTGTTAGACGACGATCAATTATTCTTTAGGAAAAGTAAAGCCAACAGACAAGCAGTTCTCACGTTGCGTTTGATATTGGAAGCAAGACTAGTGAAAAATCAAGGCACGTTCATACTACGCTACTGGCCATTAAAAGTGCTACACCAAGAAGAAATGCAGATGATAAACGGGTATTCATTGGACAAATATATTATACTAGAACTGAATGTGATTACACTTTCACACAATTTGGGTGCATAGATCCTGAGAAATCAGTACCCAGAACAACCACCTCTGGCCGTAATAACGGCCTTGATACCCCTGGGCATTGAGTGAAACAGAGCTTGGATGGCGTGTACAGGTACAGCTGCCCATGCGGCTTCAACACGATACCACAGTTCATCAAGACTAGTGACTGGCGTATTGTGACGTGCCAGTTGCTCGGCCACAATTGACAATACGTTTTCAATTGGTGAGAGATCTGGAGAATGTGCTGGCCAGGACAGCAGTCGAACATTTTCTGTATACAGAAAGGCCCGTACGGGACCTGCAACGTGCGGTCATGCATTATCCTGCTGAAATGTAGGGTTTCGCAGGGATCGAATGTAGGGTGGAGCCACGGGTCTTCACACATCTGAAATGTAACGTCCACTGTTCAAAGTGCCATCAATTCGAACAAGAGGTGACCGAGACGTGTAACCAATGGCACTCCATACCACCACGCCGGGTGATACGCCAGTATGGCGATGACAATTACATGCTTCCAATGTGAGTTCACCGCGATGTCGCCAAACATGGATGCGACCAACATGATGCTGTAAACAGAACCTGGATTAATTCGAAAATTTAACGTTTTGCCATTCGTGCACCTAGGTTCGTCGTTGAGTTCACCATCGCAGGCACTCCTGTCTGTGATGCAACGTCATGGGTAACTGCAGCCATGGTCTCCGAGATGATAGTCCCTGCTGCTGCAAACGTCGTCGAACTGTTCGTGGAGATGGTTCTTGTCTTGCAAACGTCCCCTTCAGGGATCGAGACGTGGCTGCACGATGCGTTACAGCCATGCGGATAGGGTGCCTGTCATCTCGACTGCTAGTGATACGAGGCCGTTGGGATCCAGCACGGCGTTCCGTATTACTTTCCTGAACTCACCGATTCCATATTCTGCTAACAGTCATTGGATCTCGACCAACGCGAGCAGCAATGTCGCGACACGATAAACCGCAATCGCGATACGTTAAAATCCGACCTTTATCAAAGTCGGAAACGTGATGGTACGCTTTTCTCCTCCTTACACGAGGCATCACAACGTTTCACCTGGCAACGCCGGTGAACCGCTGTTTGTGTATGAGAAATCGGTTGGAAACTGTCCTCATGTCAGCACGTTGTAGGTGTCGCCACCGGCGCCAACCTTGTTTGAATGCTCTGAAAAGCTAATCATTTGCGTATCATAGCATCTTCTTCCTGTCGGTTAAATTTCGCGTCAGTAGCACGTCATCTTCGTGGTGTAGCAATTGTAATGGCCAGTAGTATATTTGTTGACCTGGAGAAAGCCTCCAGCAGTGCGTAATGTTGCGAGACGTTCGAAATTCTGAGAGAAATACGGCTAAGCTACAAGGTAAGATTTATTATATACAGTATATACAAGAGCCAAGATGGAACAATGAGAGTGAAACAACAAGAACCTAGGTGTAAGACATTGACCTAAACTTTCGCCTCTACTCTTCAATCTATATATGGAAGAACCAATTACAGAAATAAAATAAAGCTTCAAGAGTATAATTGAAATTCAGGGCGAAAGGATACCAATGTTAAGATTCGGTAATGACACCGGTACCCTCAGTGAAAGTGTAGAAGAATTACAGGATGTACTGAATATAATGAACGTCCTCAAGAGTTCAGAATACGGACTGAGGATAAATCGTATAGAGAACAGTTATTGGAAGTAGTACAAATAAGAATAACGAGAAACTTAACAACAGGAGTGATGGTCACGAAGTAGATGTAATTAAGAAATTATGCTACCTACGAGGCTAAATAAACCATGATGGTCGAAGCAACGAGGACGTAAAAAGCAGACTAACACTGGAGAAAATAGCTTTTCTGGCCGGGAGAAATCTGCTAGTGTCAAACATAGTCCTTAATCTGAGGAAGACATTTCTGAAAGTGTAGGTTTGAAGCACAGCATTATATCATAGTGAAACGTCGACTGTTGGAAAAATCGGAAAAGAACAGAAGCGTTTGAGATAAGCTGTCACGGAGGACTGATTATGATATGAATGAGTAGGTTCTCTGCGGAACCCACGAAGAAAGGAACATACGGAAAACATTGACAAGGAGAAGGGTCGGGATTGTAGAACGTCAAGATATCACAGAAGAGGTTCGATGGAGCTAGAGTAAGCTGTATCGATTGAAAACTGTAGCGGAAGATGGAGATTCGAATATATCCAGCAAATGATTGAGGAGGTAGGGTGTAAGTGCTAGTCCGAGATGGAGAGGTTGGCACAGGAGATGGATTCGGTTTATTGTATGCCAGGAGATGGAATTAAGTTATTCCGAAACCTTTCGTAATCATTAAAACGTTATTCGTTCCACAATCGTCGTAGGTTTATGATTTTGTGAAAATAAAGTCCTGAACTGTATGCAAACCCGAGTGGTTTTCACGACTATTGCGTTTAATAATATAGTTCACGCATAATGAAGCCGGAAGGGCGAAGTAGTTTCCGCGCGGCGTGTGCTCCGAGCCGCCGGCGCTCGGTCCGCCAACAGCAGGAGACCAATTAACAGCCCAGGACAAACAGCGGCCCCCCTCCGGTTATTTCGCAGGCAGCGCCTGGGGCTGTTGGCATGTCTGTTTATGCTGGTCCAAGCAGGTTCCGCAATCTGACGTCCACAGTAGCCGCATCTCAGGCCGAACTTGGAGCTCATGCTTCTAGCCAGAGAATTCAGGCCCATCGGTCGCACTGTTGACACTGCTCTGCAAATCTGATGACGAGTCCCTCAGAAACACCGTCAAAGACAGACTTCGAAACAAGTGTCTACGTCCTGGTTATGCACGGTAGGCGTATACAGTCAGCTAATTACGGCCGCTACATAACATGCACCGTATTAAATTGGGGAGAAGGTGATAGTGTATTGCAGCAATGGTAAATTTTGATGAGAGCTCTCCATGTTCCTTTTTCATTCTTGCTGGCGGAAGGGATGGAAAATTCGGTTGCTCACCATAATCGTACCTTCAGCAACATGTATAGATTTCGAATATTAAATTATGCGGTCGATTTCAAAATTATTTTTAATACTCTCTCCGCCATCTTTTCGGGAAATATTCTTCCGCCTACTGTGCTGCTGGTCGTCACTTCAAACCCAATCACCCGCAGTTATTTATTACTTATTATTTATCGATTCTGGACAGAATGACGTATTGTCAATCCACTGGGTACGGGCTCGATTCCCGGCTGGGTCGGGGAATTTTATTCGCCCAGGGACTGGGTGTTATGCTGCCCTCATCGTCTTCCTATCATCCTCATCGACTACAGGTCGCCGAAGTGGTGTCAAATTGAGAGAACGGCCCCCAGCGAACGGCCTGCCCGACGGGGGCCATAGCCATACGAATAAATAAATAAATAAATAAAATCACTTCTGGAACGTTCTACGATTGTACTGTTTGCATATTCTGAAATATTTGATGTTCGCGTTAATAGATCCACTTTCGGTCTAGGAGTTCAGTTCTGTTCTACTCTGGCTGTGCGTTGGTATTCGTAAAAAGATGGGCTTTTAGCACTGGGTGATGTACTTCATTCACTATCCTACTATAGGGTTTGGACTTGATTCTCTTTATGATATGATATTGTCTGGTGAAGACGCTGGGTATTTTAAAACATTTACATCACTGTGGCTACAGTTAGGCATTGCAGAAGTCGTCACCTACACGGACAAGAGCCAGAACAACAGCAGTATATTCTTCTCACCCTCTGTATACTTGGCAGATCAGTGAATTCGAAGAACAGGAGTAAGTCAGCTACACATCGGCCATTAATCGCTGTTTTTCGGAGACGCTGTTCATGGTCCGACGAAATGGCTGGTGGAATTCAATAGTCGCCAAACACAACAATCAGATTTGCTAAAGGAACTTTCCTCGGACGGCACAGCCCAGTAGTGGTTCGAGAACAACGAAGAGAGCCTCAACAACTGCGGTCACTATGAAACACCGTCGATTCTGTTTGGGGTATTGTTAACGGTCGAATAATGTAACAGGCTAACATTTTATTTGAATAACCGTAACCTAATGGATAAGTGTTTATCGTGTTGTTTCCATGGATTTTAACTGCTCAATAATGGTGTATTCAAAAGAGAGAACTTTTTGCAGTCATCAACTACACAAAATATTGCACAAAATAAAGATATATGTTCTCATTGCAAACGTGCGAAGACAGTCATTTATAATGTCGTAGATTTCTGTTCACAGCGAAGATCAAAAACGGTCAAATACGGAAGGTAACCCTGTGAGAGCTACACAAAAATGATTGAGAATGAAGTAAAATTTACTAACAACATTAATTTTACTAAACCAGACAGCAATTATACTAAACAAGTTATTGATTGAATACGGTAAACAAGTAACAGGTGGCTTAAGAGTACATTGGACAAGGATCCTGGGTGGCAGAAGTGAGTCAATTACTTTGGCCCTAAAAATGTGGATAACGCAATCTGAATTAATATGACGCTGAGCAGAATTCGATTGATCAAACCTACTGTAGTTTCACTACGTAGGTGCAGCTAAGAGCAAGTGACGACTGAGATCTGTACACTCTGATAATGCCGGAGCGGCAGTACGTTAGCCTGTTTGCTTCATGCGGAGATGTAACTCGCAGGTGGCGAGATGTGTGCGTTGGAGGTGAGACGTGAGGCGGCAGCTGCTAATCGATCGCGGCCACCAAAGAAATGCAAAAATCTCACCATCTGGCGATCAGACAGACGGAGAGCAGTTTACTCTCTGCCAGAGCCCTGAAGTCACACTAGATTTCATTGTGTGTGTCACACACCCACTTGCTGGTCGTACCAAGGACCAAATTGGCTCACTCATACGACAGAGCGCACAAAGATACCCAATGTCAAGACTGGTGAACCAAAAACCAAAAATTGTATCCTCGGCAAACGAGTAGTCCGCGACTTTTGAAGTCGCACTGTCAGTACAGTAAGAACATCAGCACAGACTCCCCAGTCTAAACTACTCGCAAATAAAGTCAGACTTAGGACAGGTCCCAAATACCAACCACACATGCCAGAGCATCGACCAGAAGTGCTCACCAGACCCACATCCTGCACCCCAGTGTTTTGCACCTCAGCAGAAAAAAGTCCGTCTTCCCATAGAGTGCACGAACGAGGCCGCCTTCACGCCGTCTTGAACAAATCACATGGCTCTAGAGGCGTTAAATCCCCCTCCCACACGACAGCAGAAACTCAAGTCGAACCAGGGCAAGAGTTAAGAAACCTGCGTGTCTGGAAAAAAAGAAACTGCCAATTACTGGGTTTTTTAGTTTTCGCAGAGGGGGAAGATGATTTTCTCCAAAGTCATGTCACTTCCCACAGCAACAAGCAGATACTGCCTTAATGATCTTTATCTAAATCACCTGTGCGTTGGAGAGTGTTAGTCCTGGATATGAGGTGCAATAAAGTTTCTATCTCTAAATATGTCTCAGACACCGAAGTTTATTATACGATCGAGGCGTCCAATGGAAGTGGTTCACACGCCTATTTGCAGCATCGGCGAACACAAAAACTTGTGAATTTTTATTATGCCTGGCTCTGCACGCAATGCCCAGCTTACGGATTCACCGTGTAGATGCATTCCTTCAGACCACCGCCCAAGCCCTGGCCTCTGCTGGTGCCACGGCAGATAGCTCGGCATTGTCCTGCTGGAGACTGTCCTCGACAGGAGCTGCCCTGTCTGCCCTGTACGACTGTGGGTCTGTCTGGCAAGATTGGCTGAGAGATGGGGTTGCCACCAATTGCTTCCGACTCCCAACATGCCATTCCTATGAGCCAAGAACCATAAAAATATCTATGGTTTTAGCGCCCTACCAGGCTCCATTGCCGGCCGCGGTGGCTGTGCGGTTCTAGGCACTCCAGTCCGGAGCCGCGCTGCTGCTACGGTCGCGGGTTCGAATCCTGCCTCGGGCATGGGTGTGTGTGATGTCCTTAGGATAGTTAGATTTAAGTAGTTATAAGTTGTAGGGGACTGATGACCACAGCAGTTGAGTCCCATAGTGCTCAGGGCCATTTGAACCATTTGAACCAGGCTCCATCAATGTCTGCTCAGGCCATTAACGTTCTATAGTCTTGCTCAAGATGCTCCAGGTTGTAATACAATCCGTAATAATTTTCCATGTGTGTGAAAATAGGTGAGAGAGTACTTGTCCTCTCTCAAATACACTGACAGAAAAGAATAACAGCACAAAAAAGGAGTTGTGTAACATAAACAGAAGTTGTGCTTTGAGATTTCAGATCAGTCATATAAGAGAGCCACAAGCAGCGGGACTGTGAGGATCAATGTCATGGTTACTTGAAATACACGCTGTAACTGTCGTGAGTGATCGTTAACTTAGAAGTGAGTTGATGTTAGTCAAGCATGCCTTTAAGACGACAACGACACAATTATCAGCACCTCACTGAGTTCGAACGAGGTTGTGTAATAGGGTTACGAAAAGCTGGTATTTCTTCTGTGATATTGCAGAAAGACTTGGCAGTCATTGTACATGATTGCTGGTGGCGGTGGCCACGAATGTACTGTGCCGTGCGGAGTGGTCGCGCGGATTTAAGCGCCATGTCACAGACTGAACAGCCCCTCCTGCCGGAGGTTTGAGTCCTTCCTCAGGCTTGGGTGTAGGTGTTGTTTTTAGCATAAGTTAGTTTAACCCTTTGTTGCCTGACGGTACTTAAAAATACCATAAGTTTTGACTCTCATTATTTTCTTGTGGTGCAGTTTCGTGATCTGAGAGCCTGTCGGTACGTAACAGTAACTCTGCTCTACTGTTTCATAGATGTTATTGTGCAGTACATAGACCTCCGTGGCGGTCAGAGCTTGAAATTGTTTTTCGCGCGCTGCTGTGAAATCAGAAGATTTTATGTGCTTGTTTCCATGGTGTTGCCTGAATTTGTGTGCAATTTATTGAAACTTCCGTCGAGTTTTCCATTGTACGTACTTACCTTCTCTGTTTTTGTAGTAGTTTGAAGCATTATGTTACAAGTGAATGAGATAAAGTGGATAATATAAAGCGGACTTGTTAGTACCGTCAGGTTGTGCGAACACTTTGTTGTAGCAACAATGCATTACCTCTCACTAGTTGTTCTGTCCACTTTTTCCCACACAGAAATCCGTAAATACATTTGCCTGTGGAACAATTAGAACAAATATGAAAGGTTTGCCAGCGAATTTACCTAAAGAAAAATGTCTAAAGCGTGGGGAATCAAATCACAGAGAGTCATCTTTAGACCTAACAGTATTTCAATGGAGGGACAATAAAGTAGCGTATTTTGCGTCAAACTTCCATGGCACTGAACAGAGCGTAGTGTCAAGAAAACAGAAAGATGGAACTAGAATGACTATACCATGTCCAGTTGTTGTATGTGATTACAATGAAAACATGGGTGGTGTGGATCATGCAGACAGATAACGTTCAGTTAATGGTCTTCACAAGCGATCAAAGAAATGGTGGCACCGTCTCTTCTGGGGAGCAATAGAAATAGCTTTTGTCGATGCTTACGTCATTTTCAGTGATCTACATGGGGCACTGCCACTGCTGGAATTCAGGCGTGCTGTGGCACTATGGCTAATGGGTGAATAGCAAGTGCCAAATCAAAAAAAGAGAAACTCTGGTGAAGATGAAATAACTCCCCCAAAGAGAACGAAAGATAACTTTTCTGTTCCTAGGGATGTACGTCTTGGCAACCGAGGAAACCATTTTGTAGTGTTCAGTTGTAAAAGAGGACGACGCGAAATGTGTGCGAAAAATAAAATTCAGTCGAGACCACATTCACAATGTAGTTCATGTAAAGCGTATTTGTGCTGCAATGAAAAAAGAACTGTTTCCTACAATTTCATGAGGTATCAGTAAATATGTGGTATGTATATACTGCCAAAAATGTATAGCTGAGTTACTATGTATTGTGAAGTTGCTCTAGAAGGTAAATTTACGCGAAATTAAAAGAAAATCAGAAATATCATAATTCTGTTAATTAATTTTCTAATGTAAGAATATTTAATATTTATATGGAATAACGTACAAGTTATAAAAATTGGAGCATTTTTCTGCTCATGTTGTGATTCTGTCCATGGAGTCTGATGGTACTTCTGAGTACCAGGAATGAAAAAAGTTGTAAAAAATAAAATAAAATTTTACAAAAAATCCTACCGTCATTTGAGGATTCAATAGCATTAATTCTGCAAAGAAAATGTTAAAAAGTAAATTTTTTCTTATGTCAGGAAACAAAGGGTTAAGTAGCGCATAAGTCTAGGGAGTGATGACGTCAGCAGTTCGGTCCCTTAGGAATTCACACACATTTGAACATTTTTGAATGTGCGGTGGCAAGAAGACCAGGATCTGGAAGGCCATATGACACAACCAAGTGGGAAGACCATTCTACTCAGTGTATGGCATATGACTCTGGCGCTTTGTGCAGCACCTGCACAGCAATTTCAGCACCAGTTGGCGGTACAGTAACAGAACAAACTGTTGCAAGTAGAGGGACAGCTCCCAGCCAGACAACCTGTATCGTGCTTTCTACTGACCCCACACCACCGCCATTTCCGACTTCAGTGGTGTCAAACGGGAGCTCATTGGAGGGGAGGGCGCAGTTCCGTTTCGTTTTCTGATGAAAGCTGGCTCTACCTTGGTACCATTGTTGGCAGTGTGCTTGTTAGAAGGAGGCCAGCTGAGGGCATGCAGCCAACCAGCCTGCATACTGGACGCACTGGACCTACATCTGGACTTATGGTCTGCGTTGTGATTTCGTATGACAGCAGGATCACTTTCGTGGTTATCGCACGCACCCTGACTGAAAATATGTATGTGAATTTGGTGATACACTCTGTTGTGCTACCAATCATTAACAGCATTCCAGGGGATGTTTTCCAACTGGATAGCACTTTTCCATATATTTCTGTTGTAACCGACCGTCCTCTGCAGATGTTGCCCGCTCTATTTTTATCAGACTTGTCTGCAATCGAACATATATGGCACATCATCGGACGGCAAACCCATCGTATCTCTCCCTGTATTGACCGACCAGCTGCAACAGGCATGGAACTACATGCCATAAACGGACATCCGGCACCTCTACAGCACAGTGCATGCACTTTTGCAAGCTTGCATTCAACATTTAGTGGCTACACCGGCTATTAACGTACCAGCATTTCACATTTACAAAGGTTTATCTCGTTTAGATTAACCTGTGAACTCACTTAGACAACTGTATTCCCGAAATTTCATTAATCTACATTTTTTTTTTTTTTTTTTTTTTTTTTTTTTTGTATTGGGATCGTTTTCCGTCAGTGTGTACTGAATTATCGTCACATGCTACTGTAACAATCGGCAGGCGTCATCCTGACTGAAATCCATTGGCAGGCGCGGTAAACGTGAAAGTGTAGTTTCGGCACTCAGTGTTTATAATCCGTTTTAGTGAGAACATTTTCTCCCTAGCTAGTGTAATTCGGGTTGTTAGGTATCAACTCAAAGGGATGGCGACACGATCTGTGCTGGTACTATATTCCTCCTCTCGCTATCCCATTATGACCAATAACTCTGCTTGCTCACTGCGTAACTCCAACTATATCAACCACTGAGCGCACCTGTGCGAATATAATACGCTTATCTTTCACTGAATTACCGGCATCTCTTACATCATCGCTCTAAAATATTTATTAGGAGCCAAAGGCGGAAAAGGAAATAGCAAAAATACTAAAGATTGCAAAAGAATATGAAGAATATTAAATTCAATATCGGACAATAAAGGTTACAATGTATCTTGGATAAACTCCCTCGGACTCTGGTAGTGAATTGCCTCTGCAAATACACCGTACGAAAATTCACGACACATTAACGGAACATTAGTAAATACGTCCATACATTTTGTTTTACATTTAATTACTCAGTAGTCTGAGTGGGGCATCAAACACGTAATCGTCGCTGAGTAACTTTATTCATAGTACAGGTCTAAAACCAGAAGCACTCATTTCAGCAACCTCATTTGTTCCCGTCGTTTCAGAGGGACTTTTGCCATCCATACTAGAACGTCATTTCAGCCGAACTCAGGCACTACACATGAGAGGTAGAGGAGAAGTGCCACAATTTTAAAACGTTTTCGTTGTCATTTCTACGAAGCAATTCATACGAAGTACGAGAAACAAATCATAATACACGAAACTGTACAGTCATGCTGAAAAGTATCCAAACAACCTGAATTGAATTTCGCCTGATTCGCATGCAACCGGCATAACGCGGCTATCTAGCAGGTCCTCTAATCGCTCCTTGATACAGTCGTTTGACTATTGAAAATGGTTCCAAAAAGTCACCACCATAAAACACTGCTCTGTATCACAGTAACTTAAGATGTAAAATAATACCACGATGCTATAAAATTTCAGGGAACACATTATCACAGATAAGACTATCCTTAAGGCTTGTAAGCTCACATTTATTATAATAAACGACATACCTGAAATGTTACCACTCTCATTATTGCGTCAGATAGGTAATGCACGTAGAACGTTCGTCGTATTCATGATTTCCTCTTCGAAGTAACATCCAGTGCTTATTATTTAACACAAAATGACATTAAAATTT
Organism: Schistocerca piceifrons; assembly: GCF_021461385.2. NCBI lineage: Eukaryota > Metazoa > Arthropoda > Insecta > Orthoptera > Acrididae > Schistocerca > Schistocerca piceifrons. Next base: position 50,697,253 of record NC_060143.1, on the reverse strand, counting down.
TAAGTTATCAACGAGCAGCTAGTTAAGAATATGTATGAACTTCATATAACACGACGAACCGTCTCGTTCTGCATATGGATTCAAACCCAGATCAGGCAGACTAAGCAAAGATTTCGTGACTGACGCAAACTAACAGTCATTCCTGATTAGGCATACACATAATGTTATGCCTGGATTTTAGACAGCTTCAGTTAGCAAATATCGACTTTAAGTTACACAATACAAACATTTTTAACGGACGCGAATTACTACCCAGCATCTCTTGTCCCTGTTAACGAACTACGAGAGATGATAAATATTGCTTCCTCACAAGTAAATTACTTGAAATTCCGTTAGGTAAAACTTCGTGTTGCACAGGGATTCGAACCCAGAACCTAATCGGATTGATATCGAAGATCAACCAACTGTGACATATCGGATTTCCCGGCAGTAGCTAGATAATTTAACTGAAATGATGAGACGAAACATTAATTTTTTCCTTCTCAGGACTCCGACACGACACCTATCGCTGCCATATTCTAGAGAAAACGAACGTTAAATATGGGTTTGTTGCACCAGCAGGGACATGTGAGCATGTTTGAACTAGAAGTGCTCACAGGAAATAGAGCCCCACACATATCATTGTTGACTACACACAAAGAGACGTCAGCTACAGAATTTTTCTCCACCAGCAGTTCGGAATAACATCTTGAACTTACAGTGATCTCGCAAATCTGTGTCTCACTGGGAGTCAAAAACATGAGATACCGTTAGCGTTGACAACGAATGAAATTACATTAAAAATCAAAATTATTATCCACCAGCAGATAGGTGTTCTCATACTAGAGCTTGATAAAACATAATTAAATCTTTAGTGCCGGGCAAGGATTCGAACCCATTCACGCGTAAAATGTGAAGATGTTAAGGAATTTGCAGTTTTGAACAAACAACAAATTGTAGCCGAGCTGTCTTGTCACGAAGGGATCGAATTCCGCGTTAAGGGCGGTTTGAGTTGCATTCACAGTTCAGAACCAATTTTATCGACCTACAGAAGCTCAGATAAAAGATGGAATAAGTGTCCTGTCATCCTACGTACCGTTTGTTTCTTCACTAGAAATAAATAACTAGTATAAGAAAGGTTACTGGTGTTAGTTTTTACATGTCGCTACTCCAGACTTTATTGTGGTTCTACCTAACGTCTACTTTGCAGCAAAGGAATATCATCTTTAATGTGAATTTCAGACCACACTGCCATTATATCTTCTTCACTTGGTGTAGCCAGAAGATACTGGAATCTTTCTCTCCCTGTCTAAAATGGAATCGAACCCAGACCACAGTATAAGAACCTACCATCAGTCCAACAGACCACCAAACCCTCATTTCCGTGACTCATTTTTCTACCATAACATGGCTGCGCCACACTGGATGAAAATTCTGACACACAGTCTCCCCGTAGTAAATTGCAGCACGTTCAGTAAATTCATTTACTTGGATGACCGAATCACCATGAACTAGCTGCCTCGGCCACCCAGTGCATACATTCGACTCTATTTTGTAATCACCGAAATAAAATCACGTAACTGCCACTTACACAGAACTGCCAATAGTGTGGGATGCAGAAATTTAAATAGGAAGTGTTGCTTTCTACTCTGTTTGTAGAAAACGTCGTGCAGCGCAAAAGAAAAGCTGTAACTGTTTCTCTCAGAAGTCTAGACCCGGTCATTTGCATTATCTCGCAGCACTGTGGTATGCAGAAGTTTTGGAGTAATTGTTGTTCAGATCTGTAGCGCTTCTAGGTATTTGTCAGGTAGTAGCGTAATGGTAGGTCTCGTGAACCATAGATATGATGTCGCAACTTCGATTACATTTACTGCAAAATTTTTTTGAAACGCAATTTTGCTGTTAGCTGAAGTTACCAATCTAATGTAAATTTGATCATAATTCCCTTCACTTCCCAATCATAAATAGTCGCTTGTGGATAAAGGGCTAATTTCTGTGACATTTTGTTCTTTTCAGGTTTAATAGACAGGCAGGCAGAAGATGCAGCGACGTATATCGGAAGGCAGTAAGATCTCTTGCCTTTTAGTTTGGCAGTACTCGATAGCCATTTCTAGGCGCAAGTAAATGAAGATAGGTAGCGCGTTTTTGTTATCAAGTAACGGCTTCATCAATTCCTTTAGTTTTAATGTAATCTACAAGTAATTGCTGATGTTTGATATTAACATGAAAAGGATTCCGTAGACAGGAAAAGACCCTGTTCAAATGGCTCTGAGCACTATGGGACTTAACATCTGTGGTCATCAGTCCCCAAGAACGCGGAGATTATGCTATTCTCATGTCAGCAGGATGTAAAGACTCTTCCATCGAGCGAGGAGGCGCAGTGGTTAGACACTGGATTCGCATTCGGGAGGACGACCGATCAATCCCACGTCCGGCCATCCTGATTTAGGTTTTCCGTGACTCGCATTTTTTCCACCGTGACTAATTTTGTAAGCTAAGCACAACATCCGTTTCAGCACACTCTTGAGGCTGGGAAATGTGGCCACAATGGTCTGGTGGAACGAATTATCACAGGTGCAATGCGCGGGTTGAGACATTTACTTTTAAGAAACGGAACAGATTTATTTTACGTCTGGTAACCTCAAGAGAAAGACGTTATAATTCATAATCCGCATTAAACATCACGTTCCTTCATTACCAACTGGGCAGAGCCGGTTTACGTTGGAAAATGACATAGCGGAAGTCATGGCAAACAGAAATACAGTCGCCAGTAAACTTACTTACATCAGAAAATTTTATTTTATTTGATGAACCGATAGCCATTTAAAGGAACAGTGCCTTATTTTACTTGTACTTGATTGAACTAGGGACGTTGAAAAACTTGGTGCTGGACTGTGATTCGAAATCGTATCTCCTCTTCCGAGGATCTGAATCTCTCGGAACAGTATAGTTCAATCATCTCGTTCCTTTTCCCAAAACCGCAATCTTCTCTAGGTCTCCTCCAAAGGATCCAGCACAGAAATATTCATTATTTCATTTCAAGCCCTACCAAGTGCATACCCACCTGCTGGTGAAAATTAAAGTGCATTTTTAATGTCTGTTCATGTGTTGCCAACAATCGCAATAGGTGTCGTTATTTCTGGTCAAACACGCACACATTTTACTGTTGGTGAGTAAGCAACTGATACTTAAGCTACATTCGTGGATGCACGGTATGTGTCCAGTTCGATTGTCGCTTAGGAACAATAGTTTGTATCCTTATTTTAGATTCAAACACCTAGCAGCTCGTAAGATAAACCGATACGTAGCTTTTGATTTTTCTTCGTTAACAATCCGATTACGTGTTGGGTTCGTATCTTCGTCACAGAACTTCACATCATGCGTTTCATCTTTAAATCCATGGACACTTTGTTACTTCAGAATGGAGGTGTATCAGACATATTTCGTGGTTAGCTAACAGGGACGAAAGGGTTTTGATTGGAGACCCGGTTTATTACAAAAATCGTCGTCTTTTATTTTCAAGTTTAGATTTGGTTACTGGTATTGGCAAAAATTTCGGTAATTCATGGCTCTTCATGGCTAGTTACCAATATGATGTGATTAGATTAGATTACATTACATTAGATTAATTCTTTTTCCATAGATCATGAATACGACATTTCGTAATGATGTGGAACGTGTCATTTTAAATGAAAGATTTATATAAATACCATGATTCAATTTATTTACAACAATTTTTTACACACACTCTCTCCCTCATTCTTTTTTATTTCTCTCTCTCTCTGTCTCTCTCTCTCTCTCTCTCTCCCTTTCTCTCTCTCACTCTCTCTCTCTGCCTCTCTCTCTCTCTGTCGCTGTCACACACACACACTTAATCTATTTTTATTTTTATTTGTTTGTTGTGCTCGACTATCGGCGAGGCACGAAAACGCCTGTGAATGAGTTTCTTAGTTTTGGGTACACTAACGAAAGAAATATAAAAACAACTATGAGAGTTACTGATTTATGATGCTTAGTTTGCAGTCAATTCTGAGTATTATTAGTCACTACGCTCCAGTCCCTAAACCAAGTTACAGAAATGCGAATCAGACGCATTACGTATTCCAGGCCGTAGCAGCTGCAACTTGGAGACACCAGCTATGGTCACTTCCCAGCCCGCTGTAGGATCACATCGGTTCGTCTTATTCCTGCTGGTACTGTAACTGAGATTTGGCAACAAGGCAACGTATGTTTGGCAACTCTGTGATCGACGAGTTACTTCCTGGTGTGCACGGAATTAAGCCTCAAAGTTCACTTGATTTTACCTGTTATTTCCATTGAATAATCTGAGTTATTATCGCATGAGGTGTAACAAAGTGTTGTAAACTTACGGTCTTCTGCCCAGGAAGATCGTTGCAGGGGGAAATCGCAACTAACCTCGTCCTTCAAATATCGGTTTATGAGTTGTAGCCACTATTGGCCTCGTAAAACGAAGTTAAGAAACATACCTCTTCGCCAACTCTGTGGTAACGTGCTGATTTGTGGAAAAGCTCCTGTTACGGTTCGCAGTTCCAGTCGCACTGACTGCAACGTCTTTATTCCTTCTGTGAAAGAGCTACAAGCAGTCAGATCAAACATCAATAAAGAAATCGCAAGAAAATACTTTCAGCTTGTAACAACAACGACGCTGTACTATTGTACATACAATTAAATTTCTTTCCATCTGATTTTTCGACAAATTAGTGTAATTGATGTCCTGATTTCATTTCTTTTTTGTTTCATGTCTTTGTGTTAAGAAAACTGTTTCAATGTGAATATTAATGTTTATGTCAAATGTCAAGCAATATTGTAATAGAACTGAAAAGTAACAAATGTTGAAACTGTTGTACGATGTTTAAAATTGTAACTGTGCGTCTGGTCCATACGTAGGCAATGTGTTAGGATATGTAGAATGCAAAACCTCAGGTGAATACCCTGTCTGTAAGGGAGCGGTAAAAGGCGGATTGCAGGCGAGCGCGGGAAAATGCACACGGGAACTGTACGGCACAACGGGCTCAGCAGTAGTAGTTGCAGTTTGGCATTGGTCTGAGCAACACCTTCTGGAGCGAGGAGGCTCTCCTGGAAGACGTAGTTTCACTGAGCCTCGGGTATGCTGTTCCAACGCCCACACAGCATGGCAGTATTCCATAGGCACTAAATCGAAAAATATTGCGACGATAAGAAGAATTAAAGTGCCGATGCGTGCCGCCCCCCCCCCCCTCCCGCCCAAGAACCGTGGACTTTGCTTGCGTGCCTCAGCGATACAGATGGCCGTACCGTAGGTGCAACCACAACGGAGGGGTATCTGTTGAGAGGCCAGACAAACATGTGATTCCTCAAGAGGGGCAGCAGCCTTTTCAGTAGTTGCAGGGGCAACAGTCTGGATGATTGACTGATCTGGCCTTGTAACATTAACCAAAACGGCCTTGCTGTGCTGGTACTGCGAACGGCTGAAAGCAAGGGGAAACTACAGCCGTAATTTTTCCCGAGGACATGCAGCTTTACTGTATGATTAAATGATGATGGCGTCCTCTTGGGTAAAATATTCCGGAGGTATAATAGTCCCCCATTCGGATCTCCGGGCGGGGACTACTCAAGAGGACGTCGTTATCAGGAGAAAGAAAACTGGCGTTCTACGGATCGGAGCGTGGAATGTCAGATCCCTTAATCGGGCAGGTAGGTTAGAAAATTTAAAAAGGGAAATGGATAAGTTAAAGTTAGATATAGTGGGAATTAGTGAAGGTCGGTGGCAGGAGGAACAAGACTTTTGATCAGGTGATTACAGGGTTATAAATACAAAATCAAACATGGGTAATGCAGGAGTAGGTTTAATAATGAATAAAAAAAATAGGAGTGCGGGTTAGGTACTACAAACAGCACAGTGAACGCATTATTGTGGCCAAGATAGACACAAAGCCCATGCCTACTACAGTAGTAAAAGTTTATATGCCAACTAGCTCTGCAGATGATGAAGAAATAGATGAAATGTATGACGAGATAAAAGAAATTATTCAGCTAGTGAAGGGAGACGAAGATTTAATAGTCATGGGTGACTCGAATTCGTCAGTAGGAAAAGGGAGAGAAGGAAACATAGTAGGTGAATATGGGTTGGGAAGAAGAAATCAAAGAGGAAGCCGCCTTGTAGAATTTTGCACAGAGCATAACTTAATCACAGCTAACACGTGGTTCAAGAATCATAAAAGAAGGTTGTATACCTGGAAGAATCCTGGAGATACTAAAAGGTATCAGATAGATTATATAATGGTAAGACAGAGATTTAGGAACCAGTTTTTAAATTGTAAGACATTTTCAGGGGCAGATGTGGATTCTGACCACAATCTATTGGTTATGAACTGCAGATTGAAACTGAAGAAACTGCAAAATGGTGGGAATCTAAGGAGATGGCACCTGAATAAAATGAAAGAACCAGAGGTTGTAGAGAGTTTCAGGGAGAGCATAAGGGAACAATTGATGGGAATGGGGAAAGATATACAGTAGAAGAAGAATGGGTAGCTTTGAGAGATGAAGTAGTGAAGGCAGCAGACGATCAAGTAGGTAAAAAGGCGAGGGCTAATAGAAATCCTTGGGTAACAGAAGAAATATTGAATTTAATTGATGAAAGGAGAAAATACAAAAATGCAGTAAATGAAGCAGTCAAAAAGGAATACAAACGTCTCAAAAATGAGATCGACAGGAAGTGCAAAATTGCTAAGCAGGGATGGCTAGAGGACAAATGTAAGGATGTTGAGGCTTGTCTCACTAGGGGTAAGATAGATACTGCCTACAGGAAAATTAAAGAGACCTTTGGAGAGAAGAGAACCACTTGTATGAATATCAAGAGCTCAGATGGCAACCCAGTTCTAAGCAAAGAAGGGAAGGCAGAAAGGTGGAAGGAGTATATAGAGGGTTTATACAAGGGCGATGTGTTTGAGGACAATATTATTGAAATGGAGGAGGATGTAGATGAAGACGAAATGGGAGATAAGGTACTGCGTGAAGAGTTTGACAGAGCACTGAAAGACCTGAGTCGAAACAAGGCCCCGGGAGTAGACAACATTCCATTAGAACTACTGATGGCCTTGGGAGAGCCAGTCATGACAGAACTCTACCATCTGGTGAGCAAGATATATGAGACAGGCGAAATACCCTCAGACTTCAAGAAGAATATAATAATTCCAATCCCAAAGAAAGCAGGTGTTGACAGATGTGAAAATTACCGAACTATCAGTTTAATAAGTCACAGCTGCAAAATACTAACGCTAATTCTTTACAGACGAATGGAAAAACTGGTAGAAGCGGACCTCGGGGAAGATCAGTTTGGATTCCGTAGAAATCTTGGAACACGTGAGGAAATACTAACCTTACGACTTATCTTAGAAGAAAGATTAAGAAAAGGCAAACCGACGTTTCTAGCATTTGTAGACTTAGAGAAAGCTTTTGACAATGTTGACTGGAATACTCTCTTTCAAATTCTGAAGGTGGCAGGGGTAAAATACAGGGGGCGAAAGGCTATTTACAATTTGTACAGAAACCAGATGGCAGTTATAAGAGTCGAGGGGCATGAAAGGGAAGCAGTGGTTGGGAAGGGAGTAAGACAGGGTTGTAGCCTCTCCCCGATGTTACTCAATCTGTATATTGAGCAAGCAGTAAAGGAAACAAAAGAAAAATTCGTAGTAGGTATTAAAATCCATGGAGACGAAGTAAAAACTTTTAGGTTCGCCGATGACATTGTAATTCTATCAGAGACAGCAAAGGACAGGACTTGGAAGAGCAGTTGAACGGAATGGACAGTGTCTTGAAAGGAGGATATAAGATGAACATCAACAAAAGCAAAACGATGATAATGAAATGTAGTCAAATTAAATCGGGTGATGCTGAGGGAATTAGATTAGGAAATGAGACACTTAAAGTAGTATAGGAGTTTTGCTATTTAGGGAGTAAAATAACTGATAATGGTCGAAGTAGAGAGGATATAGAATGCAGACTGGCAATGGCAAGGAAATCGTTTCTGAAGAAGAGAAATTTGTTAACATCGAGTATAGATTTAAGTGTCAGGAAGTCGTTTCTTAAAGTATTTGTATGGAGTGTAGCCAAGTATGGAAGTGAAACATGGACAATAAATAGTCTGGACAAGAAGAGAATAGAAGCTTTCGAAATGTGGTGCTACAGAAGAATGCTGAAGATAAGGTGGGTAGATCACGTAACTAATGAGGAGGTATTGAATAGGATTGGCGGAAGAGAAGTTTGCGGCACAACTTGACTAGAAGAAGGGATCGGTTGGTAGGACACGTTCTGAGGCATCAAGGGATCACCAATTTAGTATTTCAGGGCAGCGTGGAGGGTAAAAATCGTAGAGGGAGGCCGAGAGATGAATACACTAAACAGATTCAGAAGGATGTAGGTTGCAGTAGGTACTGGGAGATGAAGAAGCTTGCACAGGATAGAGTAGCATGGAGAGCTGCATCATACCAGTCTCAGGACTGAAGACCACAACAACAACAACGTCAAGAGCCATAGCTGTGGTTATATGTGTGCTCTGTGCCTCGCCATCTCGCCGCCTACCAACCGCCGCATCGGTATAAGCAGGTTGAAACCTTTAGTACTGTATGCGTATGGACCATAGAGTGAACTGTTCAATAATAACCTAAATTTTACCAGAACTTTCCCCTCATTTAATTATCCTCACAACTAACCTAGGCAGGGTCCTTTCCAAATGTTGTGCAATCCAAGTGTCCCGAAATGAAAAATTAAATTTTGTGCTAACAATAGTTACTTGCAGACCTAGTGATGTTAGAATGGTGTTTAAAGAACTGTTTTGTTAATGAACCAGTAAATGAATAACGAAGGTCTAACGAAGTTGAAAGATAACTTTAATATTGATATAGTAATGAAATTCAATTATATCGAGACAGATATAAAGGTATTTAAATGAGAAGTAAATAAGATAAAAAGAGTAGTAACTCATATACTGGAAATCTTGAACGCATGATATTTTTAGTAATAAATTTTTTTAATATAGTAATCATAACAGTTTTAGGGTCCCCCCCCCCTTTTATTCATTTGAATTCTGAAGTGTTCCACATTGGTTTGAGAAGAAAAAGCTAAAGTCAATATATAAGTCAAAATTTATCAGTGTTTCATCTTTATCAAAATTGACATTTTGTGTGTGGCTTGAAAGTGCTATGCCTAGGGTAACCTATGCCTGATTTTAACCAGATCAATAGACAGTACGAAGTTTTGTAGTATACATTACAGTGTAGTGCTATGTATTCATGGTTTTTCCATATCAGTACAGAACGTGAAACCATCAGTTCAACAGATTTTCTGGTTCTAAAATTCTACTATATTATGCAGTGTTACTACTTGTTGTTTTGCATGAATATATACCAACTTGTACAGGGAAGAAACTCAATTAATGCCTAATTAGGCTGGCGACCGAATTATTATTAAATTGGTAGCATCTTCAATGTTGCTTTTGGTCCATACTGACGTGTAATTGCATTTCGAACTTACTTGACGGATCGTTGTTATTACAGAGTGAGTGTAGATCTGATTTGCCACCATTCAGGTACACGCGGTCAATATCTATATGAAAATCCTGTCTGAAAAGGTGAACCCCACTCACTTACCATAGTACAGGCTTTAATGAGTATTGTGTGCCCCACGCGCACGTTACAAGCTCATAGTGCAATGGTGAAAATCTTACAGTGCTGCACAACAGGTAACGCCACTTTCCGCTGCTGACAAGCGAATTTTGGGTCTCTAGAAATGCATAACTATATTTATTGCATACCTCTTGAGTATGACACAGCATACCAATTAAACACAGACCCAATCAAAATCTAAGAGAGTAGTATTTTACTAATTCGTGTCGACAGAGGCACGCTTGTGTACACATACTCAGTTCTATTAAAACAGACTTTCGTCGTGGGTAGTTTTATTTCATTTCTTACAATACAGTACACAATTTTTGTATGGTTTCCTTTAGTGTCGTTGAAACAGTAGTAAACATGAGAGCGAAATTAATCATCAACGATATATACGAATTCTCTGACGTTATCTATAACAGTCTGACAATGCACATGCAGTTTATTGTTTACATGCATGTAGAAAACTTGTTCTGAGTTAAAGCTGTCAAACAATGCTTGAAGAAAAATAAAATGCCACTACCACACGACAGCTAATGTAGAAAATACTTTTCTGGCGTATTTGGGCACGATGCGCCCTCCCCATACTCGATACAAAAGCTTCGAGATGCATCTGCTGCCTGGCTGTCTATTAAACCTGAAAAGAACAAAATGTCACAGAAGCTAGCCCTTTTTCCACAAGCGACAATTTATGATTGAGAAGTGAAGGGATTTATGTTCAAAGTTGCATTAGATTGGTAACTTCAGCTGACAGCAAAATTGCGTTTAAAAAAAAAAATTTTGCAGTAAATGTAATCGAAGTCGCTACATCATATCTATGGTGCACGACACCTACCGTTACGCTACTAGCTGTCACGTACCTACAAGCGCTACAGAGCTGAACAACAATTACTCCAAAACTTCCGCATACCACAGTGCTGCGAGATAATGCAGACGGACGGGTCTAGACTTCTGAGAGAAACAGGTACAGCTTTTCTTTTGCACGGCACGACGTTTTCTACAAACAGATAGCGCAACAGAATAGCTCAAGAGGAAAGAAACACTTCCTATTTAAATTTCTGCATCCTAAACTGTTGGCAGTTCTGTTTATGTGGCAGTTACGTGATTTTATTTCGGTGATTACAAAATAGAGTCGAATGTATGCACTGGGTAGCCGAGGCAGCTAGTTCATGGTCATTCGGTCACCCAAGTAAATGAATTTACTGAACATGCTGCAATTTACTACAGGGAGCCTGTGTGTCAGAATTTTCATCCATTGTGGCGCAGCCATGTTTTGGTAGAAAAATGAGTCACGGATATGAGGGTTTGGTGATCTGTTGGACTGATGGTAGGTTCTTATACCTGTGGTCTGGGTTCGATTCCCACTTCCATCAATGATATTAGATAGGGAGAGAAAGATTCCAGTCTCTTCTGGCTACACCAAGTGAAGAAGATACAATGGCAGTGTGGTCTGAAATTCACATTAAAGATGATATTCCTTCGCTGCAAAGTAGACGTTAGGTTGAACCACAATAAAGTCTGGAGTGGCGACATGTAGAAACTATCACCAGTAACCTTTCTTATTCTAGTTATTTATTTGTAGTGACGAAACAAATCTTATGTAGGGTCACAGGACACTTATTCCATCTCTTATCGGAACTTCTGTATGTCGATAAAATTGGTTCTGAACTGAGAATGCAACTCAGACCGCCCTTAACGCGGAATTTGGTCCATGCGTGACAATACAGCTCGATTGCAATTTGTTGTTTGTTCAAAACTACAGATTCTTCAACATCTCCACATATTACGCGTGAATGCGTTCGAATCCAGGCCTGGCACTAAAGATTTCATTATGTATTATCAATCTCTAGCATGAGAACACCTATCTGCTGGTGGATAATAATTTTGATTTTTAATGTATTTTCCTTCGTTGTCAACGCTAACGATATCTCACGTTTTTGACTCCCAGTGAGACACAGAACTATTTGCGACATCACTGTAAGTTCAATACGTTATTCCGAGCTGCTGGTGGAGAAAAATTCTGTAGCTGACGTCTCTTTGTGTGTAGTCAACAACGATATGTGTGGGGCTCTATTCCCTGTGAGCACTGAACTCTTCGTCATATTATTTCTAGTTCAAACATGCTCACATGTCGCTGCTGGTGCAACAAAGCCATATTTAACGTTCGTTTTCTCTAGAGTATAACTGAAATAGGTGCCGGGTTGGAGTCCTAGGAAGGAAAAAATTATTGTTTCGTCTCGTCATTTCAGTTAAAACATCTAGTTACTGCCGAGAAAATCCGACATGTCACAGTTGGTTGTGCTTCGATATCAATCCGATTAGGTTCTGGGTTCGAATCCCTGTCCAACTCAAGGCTTTACCCCACAGAATTTCAAGTAAGTTGCTTGTGAATAAGATTATTTAACATCTCTCGTAGTTCGGTAACAGGGACAAGAGATGCTGGGCAGGAATTCGCGTCAGTTAATAATGTTTGTGTCATGTAATTTGAAGTTGATATTTGCTAACTGATACTGTCTAAAATCCAGGTATATCACTCTGTGTATGCCTAATCAGGAATGACTGTTAGTTTCCGTCAGTCACGAAATCTTTGCTTAGTCTGCCTGCCCTGGGTTTGAATCCATAGGCAGAACAAGACGGTTCGTCGTGTCATTTGAAGTTCATAGATATTCTCAACTAGCTGCTCGTGGATAACTTAAATTTTTAAAGTCATTTTCAGTATAATAATAAGTACTGTATGTTACTTTGAAGACCAAATTATGCTTACGACGAACGTACTACGTGCGTTACCTATCTGACGTAATAATGAGAGTGGTAACATTTCAGGTATGTCATTTATTGTAATAAATGTGAGCTTACAAACCTTAAGGACAGTCTTATCTGTATTAAAGTGTTCCCTGATATTTGTAGCATCGTGGTATTACTTTACATCTTGAGTTATTGCGAAATAGAGCAGTGTTTTCTAGTGGTGACTTGTTGGAACCACTTTCAATAGTCAAACGACTGTACCTAGGAGCGATTAGAGGACCTGCAAGACAGCCGTGTTATACCGGTTGCATGCGAATCATTCGAAATGCAATGCAGGTCCTTCGGATACTTTTGAGTACGACTGTACATATCATTAACAGTACTTTACCTTCTGTTAGATAAGTCAAGATGTAGATGGTAACTTAATGCTGTAGACATATCTTACACAATATAAAAAAATTTCAACTAATGTGATTTCACAGAAATGGCTATTTTAATCAGCCATAGAATGTTTATTGTACTTATACAGTTATTATTGCTGCCTATAAAATAGGTATAATATTTCCTGTTAGACTGACGTATTATGATCCAAAATTTGAAGTGCTGGTGCTGATTTCCCACTGGACAGTGCCAGGATAGTATTTCTGACACTCACTATTTTTTGCGTTTTCAGTGTCAACAGGTAGCTAGATCATCTCCATTGTCATTCCTTTACCTTTCACAAATTACTTGTTATGATTACACTTTTTCATCATTACTTACCCATAAATATATATAGAAACAACTATGACAATTTGTGTTAAAGTAAATGACTTTAATCAAATATTAGCTCTTAAAATATTTCATATTCCATATACCTTCCATCTGACGTAAGTCTCCATTACACATATCACTCTCTCTCCTTATTCACCTCAATTTATACATGGAAATTTCTTCATGTTCCATAGCTCCTGCTCCTCATGATGATCCTAGTTACAATGATCATCCTTATACTGTATATTATTCATGAAAACTAGTAACTTTTCATCTTGATGCCATTTTATATGTTTCCTGTTTATCACTACCATCAGCTGATACGTCATTTCAATTTTTTACTCTCTTTCTACTCACATGACTCATGGTACAAATCTCCCCAATTATGTAACACTCGTTACTGATACTAATTAGCTTCACTCAAAATTTTGACACATTTACCGAGGGAGGTGGTGCTGTGGTTAGCACACTGGACTCACATTTGGGTGTATGATTGTTGAGACCCGTGTCTGGCTATCCAAATGTAGGCTTACCGTGATTTCCCTAAATCCCTTGAGGCAAATGTTGTGATGGCTCCTCTGAAAGGTCACGACCGATTTCTTTCCTCATGCTTCCATAACCCGAATTTGTGCTCCTCTCTAATGACTTCGTTGTCGACGAGATGTTAAACACCAATATCTTCCTCCTGTTCCTTAGACACATGTTTCTTTCCAGGTCTGGCACCAACTCTATTTTTTGGCGTTAGTATTTGTGCAGTTTTATCGTTGAGAAATTACACAAATTATAGATTTGTTGGTATCTCAATTACTACTTTAACGCTGACTTTACGTTTTTGTGATGAATATACCACAGGCTTTGCTAAAATGTTATTAATTGATATACCTTTGCTACCACTGCGTAGTATAGTTAACAGCTACTGATTTCTTACACTTCGGATATTGGAAAGGAAAGCTGGGAGAAGAGTGAGACTTGAAACAAAGTAATGTCTCACGCAGGAAGGAGCCTGCCAGTCTCCAAATGGTATACCAGCAAAATAGTAGTTAGTTCCCTGTGCCTTGTTTGATTGTAATCTGGCGTGTGGGCTATCGCCTTAAATGTTAAGGAATTTCTAACGTAGTACTCCTTTTAATTATGCACCTTGATAACGTTTGGCCACCATTTCATCAGAAATTCATCCTCACATTTACAATATATATTAACCCCATCTTTCTTCTTAATTCTCCAAGTGAATTATTGGCATCCCACACTGTCTACTGCAAATGTGATTTTGCCTACATTTTTAAAGTGCACAGAGAAAATTCGTTTTAACCATCTGGTAAATAGCAAGTGTTCAGTTCGCTGTTTGGTTTATACTTTCGCCGTGGACCTGCCTGATGTACTTATTATCACTGTTTATTACAGTATTTGTATTATGGTTCCTCACTGTTTGGAACACTGTTAATTTCTTTATTAATTCGTTTACCTTTATTCTCCTGTTCTTATATATCTTCTAGAGAATGGTTAACTTCTTACCCGACTTGCTTATTCTTGCACTGCATCTGCAATACGGTTTCCCCCCTTAAATTGACAGCTATTCAGTTTCCTCAATTTATTAATCTTTAATGATGATACTCCTTTCTTGTGGCATCTACGTGACATTTGTAATCTGTTGGCAATAACAAATCTCAACTTCTTTAATCTCGTCTTCTAGTTCTATTTCAGCTTCCCTAACACCTTTCTCAGCTCTTCCTGTTGTTTCCATTCTCAGGCTATTTATATCATCTCTGAATTTATCAGAATGTTTCTGCAGTCTGACAATTCTCTCTTCACGATATCTGTTTATTCCTTCTTCAAACTGGTGTATTTCTGTCTTCAAGTTTTCCTTTTTGTCTGGATATTTTCTCCATACTCTCTTGGGGTATTTTCCTCTTGATTTCTTGATATTCGTTAGATAATTTCTCTGAGCTTTCTTTAGATGATTTTTTTCTTTCTTGTAATAGGTTCTCCAAGTTTTCTTTGTTCCCTTGTGATCGATTCCAACATCGATTCAAAATGGTTCCCATAGATATCTGGTTTCTCTTTCGGTGTTTTCACTGAGGTCTCAGTTTATCTGATTGAATGACCCAAAGGGCTCTCAACTGACATTCCACAACCACTGATTCCTGAATAATAGTTATCTTCCTGTGTTACGTCCATTTTCACAGCTATTACGTGTTCAACCTCTTTCTTTGAACCAGAAGACATCCAGACCGTTTATAATCCACTGGCTGGTCTTATTAGAGAATACCGGTAAACCGAATACATCTCCTAATTAACATTCAGTTAAGTAAGCACTTACTGTACTAATTAGATGAATACAAATCAACAGAATAGCTATCATCACTGAACACAGTAGTAAGCACAAGTCCACAAAAATCTAACACTAACACCAACATTCACACATCTGCACAAAATACTTTGGTGAGAAATATATCATAAATAAATAAACATATTAACCCCTAATTCCGCGACCGCAGCTCGTGGTCTTGCGGTCGTGTTCTAGCCTCCCGAGCAAGGGGTCCCGGGCTCGATTTCCGGTGGGGGTAAGGGATTTTCACCTGCCTCGATATGACTGTTTTTGATGTCCTCATCATGTCATCATCATTCATGAAAGTGGCGAGACTGGACTGAGCAAAGGTTGGGAATTTATACGGGCGCTGATAACCGCGCAGTTGAGTGCCCCACGAACCAAACATCATCATCATCATCAAATTCTCAATGAACACCGCCTGTAAAATCGATGTTCTTGCTGCAGTCACTGCTCAGTTGTATAAATATCTATACTAAGCATCTAACACCTAAGATTCACATTTCTAAAATACTGAAGACACTGTGTATAAATATCTGCCTTAGCCCTGGAACGGTCGTGTTGGTTCTGTGAGACGCACTAGTTTTTGTTTCACTGAATTTACGTTCTTATAATTGCTGATTTGACTCGAGATCTCTTCTAGCTTCCTGTAACATCCAAGAGAAAGCGTTAAAATCGTGAATCAGTTTTTTTGTTTGTTTGTTTATTCATTGTTTGGTAGCCTTCCAAAAAGCGCGCTGGTCTGTCAGACCCAGCTTGACCGTTTACATTACTAATTTCCGCCAGTGCGATCCCTTTTTATTTGTTGTGTAGGTCTATCACTGACTTACCTTACGAACTACATGTAATGCCCTTAAACCGAATTATCATTGTCTATTGTCACTGTCAATAGTTTACAATTTAAAATGGCAAAAGAAAATCTTTCATAGAGTGAAATTTAGAGAATCTTATATGATGATGAGAATGAAGTAGGCAGTTCTGACGCGACCCAGGCTTCCAAATAAACAGTGATCAATACGATAATAGTGAAATAAGTGGTGGTGAAGAGATAGATGTTGAGGCTTTTGCCAGCACAGATGAACCTACTATTGTTGATTCTAGTACATCTCCCATAACGGACTTGGGTACGTCTCTTATGCGATTTTATGAAGGAAGGAACGAAGCAACTAAATGAAGAGAAACTTGTTTCCCACAAAGTGTTCGAACAAGACGTGACAACATAGCTACCATGCATTTCCATGGAAGCATCAAGATCGAAACAGTGACCTAAATTTGGCGAGGCCTGCCAGTTTTTGATGAAATGAAGGCATATTCTGGCCTACTTTACTTAGATGGATCATTGAGTGGCGGCAAAATGAATATCTAAGACTTCTAAACTACAGATGGCACCGGAACATAAAT
Source organism: Schistocerca piceifrons (assembly GCF_021461385.2). Taxonomy (NCBI): domain Eukaryota; kingdom Metazoa; phylum Arthropoda; class Insecta; order Orthoptera; family Acrididae; genus Schistocerca; species Schistocerca piceifrons. The sequence continues at coordinate 50,680,384 of NC_060143.1, read as the reverse complement.
CTTTCGGACAAGTATGTCATTGAAAAGATTCAGATTTTTGACTCGTATCAGGTTTGACAACATCCATACGAAGGAAGAAAGAAAAACCCAAGATATTCTTGCTGCCATAAAATAAATTTTTGATATATTTTCCTTCAACTGCAATGTGTATTTCGCTACCTCAGAAAACGTTACTTTGGGCGAAATGCTCATTCCATACAGAGGTAGGTGCAGATTCAAAATGTACATCCCCAATGAAGCTGCCAAGTATGGGGTCAAGGTTTTCATCCTGGCCTGTTCTAAAACGCACTATGTAAAACATTTGGAAGACTATGCAGATGCACAACCACAAGGACCGTACAAAATCAATAAAGCAGATGATGTTGTTTTGCACCTTGTAGACCCAGTAAAACGTTCTGGAAGAAATCTAACGGTAGATATTTGATTTAATTCTTACCTAATAGTCTGGAAAGCACTACAGCGAAAGAATATTACTGTTGTTTCCACGTTAAAGGAAAATAAGCCAGAAATTAGAGTTGAGCTCTTACCCATAAAATCTAAAAAAGAATCCTTAAGTATTACTTCCATCTGAAAAAGAAAACAGTACTGCTCATTTCGTCAAAGTATCATGATGATGAGATTGACAGTTACAGTGGTGAAAGGAAGAAAAAGGCTTTTGTGTACATAGTTCCACGTAGTCAGCACGTACACAACTTTCCCACTAGAGCGCGCCCCGCTAAGCACAACAGCGCAGGCGCTGCGCTCGTCCATCTCCGCACTACGAGATGACGCTGTCTTAGAGACGGACCAAATTCTGCTTCCGCCGATCCGCGTATTAACATGTCTCGCAGCCAATGAGAGTGCTGCTAATGTAGAACCTTTTCTCCTCGCAGATCATACTCGCACAGTGAGGTATTATAACGAGTGTACAGACCTCTGATTAGTCAGTCTGCGTTAGTCTGTACCAGTCTATAGTCAAGTTTCAGTATGCGCCTAATAAGATTACCATATTCCTATACATAGCCATGAAGATAAATGTATAGACACTTTTGTCAAGTATCAGAGATATGTGAGAATAAGATTAACGTACCAAGACCAAAGGACCGTCAGATTGTCAATTGTAAACAGCATCCAGAATGAAGTTACGTAATGTCTATGATTTTTATTATTTTAATGAATGTGTGTGAGAATTAATCAAGTTCTGTTTAAAGTTGGTCACCGGCAGTCTGCTACTCTAAGCGTGCAAGTGGCATTTCTATCGTCTGACCTAACGGCAGAAGATAAACACGCCACATATTGCTGACACTCGCCTACTTCGTTACAGCGACAAGTCAAATAACCTGATGGTGCGTGTACCGAAGGTCTTACAGTACGCACACCACAAAAACAAAGTACAGTAATGTGCTACAACAAAACAAAGGGCGGCGTAGATGTCGTAGATGCTATGTGTGGTGAACTTACTGTTCCTCACTGCTTCTTTTTTCAGTTGTTGAATATTGAAGCTCTCAATGGCTACATTGTATTCAAAGTAAATAAAAACGTTTGAGTTAGATGAGAATAGCACAGAACCCTAGGATAGTCTATCATATCACTATATTTTACAATGCGTGCAATCAAGCTAAACCTCTCGTGCGAAATTCACAGGATTGCCTTTAACCTCGGACAGCAAAACTCAATACTTTTGCAAAGTTTGCAAAGTGTGGTTATGCATGAACGAATGCTGAAATGGTTAGCATCGGCTGTTTTGAAAAATGATGATTTTAGAGGACTATATCTCACAAATGTCCATTATATTCACAACTTCCATTTATATAACGAAAATTCAACAGTTTTGCATTTTAGTTTTACAACTTATTCTCATTTACAGTCGTATTTCAGTCAAATGAAATGATAATTAAATAGACATCCTAGCTGCAAGCAGGCGTTGATACACTTCGTTGGGGACATGTTGAAAACGTGCGCCCAGACCGGGACTCGAACCCGGGATCTCCTGCTTACATGGCAGACGCTCTATCCATCTGAGCCACCGCGGGCACAGAGGATAGTGCGTCTGCAGGGACTTATCCCTTGCACGCTCCCCGTGAGATCCACATTCCCAACATGTCCACAACACTACATTCGTAGTGCGCCTAATAGATGTTTGCCCATGATACTCATTACTCGTGGCAGATTAATCTACCAAGTCCCGTACGAGTTCGGGCATAGCGTGTGCGTTCGCACAAGAAGGTCAAAGGCCGGGAACCCATATTTTTAACTGTATATGACGGTAGTATCTGTTCCCGAAAGAACAGTTACCGTGGATGACCATGCAGCTTTGCTAGAAATGAAATGATAATTAAATAGACACCCTAGCTGCAAGCAGGCGTTGATACACTTCCTTGGGGACATGTTGAAAATGTGTGCCCCGACCGGGACTCGAAACCGGGATCTCCTGCTTACATGGCAGACGCTCTATCCATCTGAGCCACCGCGGGCACAGAGGATAGTGCGTCTGCAGGGACTTATCCCTTTCAATCAAATTTACTTGTATTTCCTCTTTACTTACATTTAGTACTACAAAGTAGCATACTATTCAATTTTTGTATACAATTATTGTATAATTCAGAGAGTAAATTTAATGTCTATGTAGCATTTAGTAATTCCTGAAAAATATAAGAATTCGTAATTTGAAGTAAGTATATTGTTCGTCACTTGTTTAAGTGTTTCATTTGCTGGGCACTAAAGACCCAGCCCGACGGTTCTTGAACTATTTTTCGCCCGATCCTTCTACATCTACATCTACATTGATACTCCGCAAGCCACCCCACGGTGTGTGGCGGAGGGCACTTTACGTGACACTGTCATTACCTCCCTTTCCTGTTCCAGTCGCGTATGGTTCGCGGGAAGAACGACTGTCTGAAAGCCTCCGTGCGCGCTCTAATCTCTCTAATTTTACATTCGTGATCTCCTCGGGAGGTATAAGTAGGGGGAAGCAATATATTCGATACCTCATCCAGAAACGCACCCTCTCGAAACCTGGCGAGCAAGCTACACCGCGATGCAGAGCGCCTCTCTTGCAGAGTCTGCCACTTGAGTTTATTAAACATCTCCGTAACGCTATCACGGTTACCAAATAACCCTGTGACGAAACGCGCCGCTCTTCTTTGGATCTTCTCTATCTCCTCCGTCAGACCGATCTGGTACGGATCCCACACTGATGAGCAATACTCAAGTATAGGTCGAACGAGTGTTTTGTAAGCCACCTCCTTTGTTGATAGACTACATTTTCTAAGCGCTCTCCCAATGAATCTCAACCTGGTACCCGCCTTACCAACAATTAATTTTATATGATCATTCCACTTCAAATCGTTCCGCATGCATACTCCCAGATATTTTACAGAAGTAACTGCTACCATTGTTTGTTCTGCTATCATATAATCATACAATAAAGGATCCTTCTTTCTATGTATTCGCAATACATTACATTTGTCTATGTTAAGGGTCAGTTGCCACTCCCTGCACCAAGTGCCTATCCGCTGCAGATCTTCCTGCATTTCGCTAGAATTTTCTAATGCTGCAACTTCTCTGTATACTACAGCATCATCCGCGAAAAGCCGCATGGAACTTCCGACACTATCTACTAAGTCATTTATATATATTGTGAAAAGCAATGGTCCCATAACACTCCCCTGTGGTACGCCAGAGGTTACTTTAACGTCTGTAGACGTCTCTCCATTGATAACAACATGCTGTGTTCTGTTTGCTAAAAACTCTTCAATCCAGCCACACAGCTGGTCTGATATTCCGTAGGCTCTTACGTTGTTTATCAGGCGACATTGCGGAACTGTATCGAACGCCTTCCGGAAGTCAAGAAAAATAGCATCTACCTGGAAGCCTGTATCTAATATTTTCTGGGTCTCATGAACAAATAAGGCCAGTTGGGTCTCACACGATCGCTGTTTCCGGAATCCATGTTGATTCCTACATAGTAGATTCTGGGTTTCCAGAAATGACATGATACGCGAGCAAAAAACATGTTCTAAAATTCTACAAGAGATCGACGTAAGAGATATAGGTCTATAGTTTTGCGCATCTGCTCGACGACCCTTCTTGAAGACTGGGACTATCTGTGCTCTTTTCCAATCATTTGGAACCCTCCGTTCCTCTAGAGACTTCCGGTACACGGCTGTTAGAAGGAGGGCAAGTTCTTTCGCGTACTCTGTGTAGAATCGAATTGGTATCCCGTCAGGTCCAGTGGACTTTCCTCTATTGAGTGATTCCAGATGCTTTTCTATTCCTTGGACACTTATTTCGATGTCAGCCATTTTTTCGTTTGTGCGAGGATTTAGAGAAGGAACTGCAGTGCGGTCTTCCTGTGTGAAACAGCTTTGGAAAAAGGTGTTTAGTATTTCAGCTTTACGCGTGTCATCCTCTGTTTCAATGCCATCATCATCCCGTAGTGTCTGGATATGCTGTTTCGAGCCACTTACTGATTTAACGTAAGACCAGAACTTCCTGGGATTTTCCGTCAAGTCGGTACATAGAATTTCACTTGCGAATTCAATGAACGCTTCACGCATAGCCCTCCTTACGCTAACTTTGACATCGTTTAGCTTCTGTTTGTCTGAGAGGTTTTGGCTGCGTTTAAACTTGGAGTGGAGCTCTCTTTGCTTTCGCAGTAGTTTCCTAACTTTGTTGTTGTACCACGGTGGGTTTTTCCCGTCCCTCACAGTTTTACTCGGCACGTACCTGATTTGCCAAAGTCTTTATTTGCATTTTCAGTCACATGATATGTTCGATAGGCTATGACGTCACGATCGACGAAGCTTTCCAGTCCTGATACATTGGGAACGCCTGTACCACCTCGCACAATAGCAACTGTTAACCATCCATTGCCATGGGTGAACGAATCATTGATGTCAATGCTAAAGTTCTGAGGCTATTCACTGAAGAGTGCTTAATTTTGGTTACTATAGCACCAGCAGATCTTCTTCATTCACCGACTGACATAAGCACAGGTAACGATGTTTGATGTCTGGCTTGGAGGTGCCTTCGTTGACATTTTGCCAGTCATGCCACATGACCTATCTGTCTCCAGAGCACTGTCGGTCACGCTGCTTGGTGCTCGAATCATGCTGTTGTTCAGCATGGTGTCGTAGATCAAGGGTCAGCCACACGGTGGAGCTGTGGGCACTCGTAGTTTGCAGGTCCGTTGCCAGGCGACTCTGCTGCTTGATCAGTTTGATTCGCCACTAGAGGTCGAGGTGAGTGTTTGGTTCGCTGCTGAAAGACGTTAGTATAGAACAACATGGTGTAGTTCGTCTTCGATGTAAACATTTTGTTGTGCTGGTTCAGAGGTATGTAGAATTACTCTGCTACTTCCTATTATTTGATTCAATTTCTACGCATACCTGTGTGATCCCCCCCATGAACCATGGACCTTGCCGTTGGTGGGGAGGCTTGCGTGCCTCAGCGATACAGATAGCCGTACCGTAGGTGCAACCACAACGGAGGGGTATCTGTTGAGAGGCCAGACAAACGTGTGGTTCCTGAAGAGGGGCAGCAGCCTTTTCAGTAGTTGCAAGGGCAACAGTCTGGATGATTGACTGATCTGGCCTTGTAACAATAACCAAAACGGCCTTGCTGTGCTGGTACTGCGAACGGCTGAAAGCAAGGGGAAACTACAGCCGTAAATTTTCCCGAGGGCATGCAGCTTTACTGTATGATTACATGATGATGGCGTCCTCTTGGGTAAAATATTCCTGAGGTAAAATAACCCCCATTCGGATCTCCGGGCGGGGACTACTCAAGAGGATGTCGTTATCAGGAGAAAGAAAACTGGTGTTCTACGGATCGGAGCGTGGAATGCCAGATCCCTTAATCGGGCAGGTAGGTTAGAAAATTTAAAAAGGGAAATGGATAGGTTGAAGTAAGATATAGTGGGAATTAGTGAAGTTCGGTGGCAGGAGGAACAAGACTTCTGGTCAGGTGACTACAGGGTTATAAACACAAAATCAAATAGGGGTAATGCAGGAGTAGGTTTAATAATGAATAGGAAAATAGGAATGCGGGTAAGCTACTACAAACAGCATAGTGAACGCATTATTGTGGCCAAGATAGATACGAAGCCCACACCTACTACAGTAGTACAAGTTTATATGCCAACTAGCTCTGCAGATGACGAAGAAATTGAAGAAATGTATGATGAAATAAAAGTATTTATTCAGATTGTGAAGGGAGACGAAAATTTAATAGTCATGGGTGACTGGAATTCGAGTGTAGGAAAAGGGAGAGAAGGAAACATAGTAGGTGAATATGGATTGGGGGACAGAAATGAAAGAGGAAGCCGCCTGGTAGAATTTTGCACAGAGCACAACATAATCATAACTAACATTTGGTTTAAGAATCATGAAAGAAGGTTGTATACATGGAAGAACCCTGGAGATACTAAAAGGTATCAGATAGATTATATAATGGTAAGACAGAGATTTAGGAACCAGGTTTTAAATTGTAAGACATTTCCAGGGGCAGATGTGGACTCTGACCACAATCTATTGGTTATGACCTGTAGATTAAAACTGAAGAAACTGCAAAAAGGTGGGAATTTAAGGAGATGGGACCTGGATAAACTAAAAGAACCAGAGGTTGTACAGAGATTCAGGGAGAGCATAAGGGAGCAATTGATAGGAATGGGGGAAATAAATACAGTAGAAGAAGAATGGGTAGCTTTGAGGGATGAAGTAGTGAAGGCAGCAGACGATCAAGTAGGTAAAAAGACGAGGGCTAGTAGAAATCCTTGGGTAACAGAAGAAATATTGAATTTAATTGATGAAAGGAGAAAATATAAAAATGCAGTAAGTGAAACAGGCAAAAAGGAATACAAACGTCTCAAAAATGAGATCGACAGGAAGTGCAAAATGGCTAAGCGGGGATGGCTAGAGGACAAATGTAAGGATGTAGAGGCCTATCTCACTAGGGGTAAGATAGATACCGCCTACAGGAAAATTAAAGAGACCTTTGGAGATAAGAGAACGACTTGTATGAATATCAAGAGCTCAGATGGAAACCCAGTGCTAAGTAAAGAAGGGAAAGCAGAAAGGTGGAAGGAGTATATAGAGGGTCTATACAAGGGCGATGTACTTGAGGACAATATTATGGAAATGGAAGAGGATGTAGATGAAGATGAAATGGGAGATACGATACTGCGTGAAGAGTTTGACAGAGCACTGAAAGACCTGAGTCGAAACAAGGCCCCCGGAGTAGACAATATTCCATTGGAACTACTGACGGCCGTGGGAGAGCCAGTCCTGACAAAACTCTACCATCTGGTGAGCAAGATGTATGAAACAGGCGAAATACCCTCAGACTACGAGAAGAATATAATAATTCCAATCTCAAAGAAAGCAGGTGTTGACAGATGTGAAAATTACCGAACTATCAGCTTAATAAGTCACAGCTGCAAAATACTAACACGAATTCTTTACAGACGAATGGAAAAACTAGTAGAAGCCAACCTCGGGGAAGATCAGTTTGGATTCCGTAGAAACACTGGAACACGTGAGGCAATACTGACCTTACGACTTATCTTAGAAGAAAGATTAAGGAAAGGCAAACCTACGTTTCTAGCATTTGTAGACTTAGAGAAAGCTTTTGACAATGTTGACTCGAATACTCTCTTTCAAATTCTAAAGGTGGCAGGGGTAAAATACAGGGAGCGAAAGGCTATTTACAATTTGTACAGAAACCAGATGGCAGTTATAAGAGTCGAGGGACATGAAATGGAAGCAGTGCTTGGGAAGGGAGTAAGACAGGGTTGTAGCCTCTCCCCGATGTTGTTCAATCTGTATATTGAGCAAGCAGTAAAGGAAACAAAAGAAAAATTCGGAGTAGGTATTAAAATTCATGGAGAAGAAATAAAAACTTTGAGGTTCGCCGATGACATTGTAATTCTGTCAGAGACAGCAAAGGACTTGGAAGAGCAGTTGAATGGAATGGACATTATCTTGAAAGGAGGATATAAGATGAACATCAACAAAAGCAAAACAAGGATAATGGAATGTAGTCTAATTAAGTCGGGTGATGCTGAGGGAATTAGATTAGGAAATGAGGCACTTAAAATAGTAAAGGAGTTTTGCTATTTGGGCAGCAAAATAACTGATGATGGTCGAAGTAGAGAGGATATAAAATGTAGACTGGCAATGGCAAGGAAAGCGTTTCTGAAGAAGAGAAATTTGTTTACATCCAGTATTGATTTAAGTGTCAGGAAGTCATTTCTGAAAGTATTCGTATGGAATGTAGCGATGTATGGAAGTGAAACATGGACGATAAATAGTTTGGACAAGAAGAGAATAGGAGCTTTCGAAATGTGGTGCTACAGAAGAATGTTGAAGATTAGATGGGTAGATCATGTAACTAATGAGGAAGTATTGAATAGGATTGGGGAGAAGAGAAGTTTGTGGCACAACTTGACCAGAAGAAGGGATCGGTTGGTAGGGCATGTTCTGAGGCATCAAGGGATCACCAATTTAGTACTGGAGGGCAGCGTGGAGGGTAAAAATCGTAGAGGGAGACCACGAGATGAATACACTAAGCAGATTCAGAAGGATGTAGGTTGCAGTAGGTACTGGGAGATGAAAAAGCTTGCACAGGATAGAGTAGCATGGAGAGCTGCATCAAACCAGTCTCAGGACTGAAGACCACAACAATAACAACCTGTGTGATGTCACTAATGAATTTTCTTGCCACTGTCGGAAATAATATGCGTATCACGGTTTATGGGTCCATGAAAAATCAACCGATTTTAACCGTTCAGAAAGCAATTTCGGGGACAAAACTGGAACAGAATGCTTCTCTGATATGTCTGTGACGAAAATTTGACTTGTTTCGTCGTAATAATGTTCACACCTGTCTATCTTTAGCACTTGAATTACACAGTTTTTCACACGGATTTTCGCGAACATACTTTACAACACTGCTCATTAACACTGCTCCTATTGTTTCGTATGTTGAAAACAGTCCTTAATCACGACATATGAGACGTTATTGCACTATACAGTCCATATGATAAAGTTAGTTCTCGCGATTTCTTACTTTCAAAATTACGTTCTATGGACTCAAAGCCAAGATGAAGCTACATACTGAATAACTACTGATCACAGAAGAGCAGCTTCATTTCACGTGTCGTCAAGATGGAAAGTTACTGTTGCTTTCAGATGCGAGTTGAAACACTCCCCATTGAGGTAATGGTATTGTTAGCTGTCATATAATGTGGCAGCCTAAGGTTTACTTTAACAGACCATGACATAAATGAATATGCGCTAGTCAATTTGACCGCTACAGGAATTGTTTCAGTCGGATTTTGTTTGCTCTGAAATGCTGCTTTCAAGAAATAGAGGTTTTACATTAATCATGGTGCCAAAATGTTTCCACAGAGGAAAGTCATATATTCTCGTCAAACGCAATACGAGACAGTCACTAATACTGCAGTACACATCTGTTCATGGATGACCTTGACATATGTCAAATACAATGATATATTGTTACATGACGATGTAATAATCGGCATACGTCATCCTCACCTCAATTCAATGGACGGTGCAATAGACGCAAATACGTGATATTGACAATCCGTATTTATAATCATTTATTGCCGAAAACATTTGTAGCAGTTATTTATACACTGAAGTGCTAAAGAAACTGGAACACCTGCCTCATATCATGTAGTGCCCACGCGAGCACGCGGAAGTGCCGCAACACGACGTGGCATGGACTCAACTAACGTCTCAAGTAGTGCTGGAGGGAACTGACACCATGAATCCTGCAGGGCTGTCCATAAATCCGTAAGAGCATCGAGGGGGTAGAGATCTCTCCTGAACAGCACGTTGCCAGGCATCCCAGACATGCTCAATAATGTTCATGTTTGGGGAGTTTGGTGGCCAGCAGAAGTGTTTAAACTCAGAAGAGTGTTCCTAGAACCACTCCGTAGAAATTCTGGAATCGTGGGGTGTCGCATTGTCCTGCTGAAACTGTCCAAGTCCGTCGGAATGCACAATCAAGGATAAGCGAGTGGGCCTTTGGCTCCGAAAGCCCATATCGATGATGTTTAGTTGCTTGTTTCACAGGCTGACACTTGTTGATGGCCCGGCATTGAAATGCGCAGCAGTTCACGGAAGGGTTTCACTTCTCTCACGTTGAACGATTCAAGTCAGTCATCGTGGGTCCCGTTTCTGCAGGGTCTTTTCCCGGCTGCAGCGATGTCGAAGATTTAATATATTACCATATTCCTGGTATTCGCAGTACTTTCTTGTAATGGTCGTTCGGAAAAATCGTCATACCTCGGTGACACTGTGTCCCATTGCTCGTGCGCCGACTATAACACCACGTTCAAACTCATTTACATCTTGATAACCTGCCATTGTAGCAGCAGTAACCGATCTAACAACTGCGTAAGACACTTGCTGTCTTATATAGGCGTTACCGAGCGCAGCGCCGTATTCTGCCTGTTTACATACTCTGTACTTGAATAGCATACCTACACCAGTTTCTTTGGCCGTTCAGTGTGTTTCGGTTTGCTTGTGGTCAACAATGGCTATGGGGACACACTCACTGCCGGTACGATGTACCTCCTCCAGCTACGAGAATAGGACTGACTCTCCACTCTTCTACTGCTCAACTGCACCTCACGACCGTATCACTCGCTGGTCGCACTCGGAGGCTATCGGTTCTTCGCCTATCTTCGGACTGTGTGAGTAAATTGTGCTTATCTTAGAGTAAGGAACCGCCGATCCATTAAAAATTCCAGGCCTAGCGACTGAACAGCCCTGTCGACTCGGTAAAGGCCATTCAATGTGATCTACTCTTCGCTGTGTTGAAGTACTACTCGAAGTGTCTTGTTCTAATGAAATTTTTGGTGTTTTCATAACGTTGAATGTCTTAGTGGCTGTTCTGATCCGTGTTACTTGTCAATGCATGTGGTAGGAGGCCATGTACTAGAATAGAGTAACACGTTGTATACTTTTTTTTTAATGTATTCGTGTTTAGTATAAGTTCGTCGCTGACTGGCTGAGAATAACAAGTCCCGCCCTGTTCTGAATAATGCCAAATGCCATTAAGAATTTACTATTTGCTTACCAGATGCATTTTACTATGATGTTTAATCTGTTACATAACTTATGGGAAATGCTACATATAGCTAGTAACTGTAGTGTCATAGTTGTAAAGTTACTTTTATATTTATGTTGCTTTAAGGAAAACAAGTTTCCTTCATGTCAGAATTATTTAGGTTGAAACGCGTACGTTTCATATGTATTCATTACCAGCGATGGCGAGGCATGACAGAATCTCTGACCAGAGAGTTATTTATCGTGTCTAGTCTGCGCTTGACTGCGCGAGAGTTCAGTTGCGAGTTGGACTCGGTCGGAAGTGGTGTGTGTGGAGTCGGCAGAACGAGTAGGAAGTTGCGAGCTGCAATGAGTCGGTAGTAGTCAGCCGACTGTAGTAGTGAGTGGACGGTAGTACTGAGCGGGCGTCGGCATGGATCTTCGGCGTGCGCCCTTTACATCTCTGGTCAAGGTTCGAGACGAGGTATATTGTTAAATAAGGTAATGAAGCATCATTGCGCACATCTGATAATGTAATGTATGTTAATTGTAATTAATTTGTTCAAGAAATGCCCCAATAATAATTTTGTTTTCAAAGCAATCGTTTTTAAGAAAAGAATCATTCCAATTGAAACAATATTTCCTATGCTTTTCCTCCCAGAATCAATTTATCAGATTAATTATTGCACAGGACCTAAGGTCAGCGATGCTGCCCTATTATTGTGGGTTTAATGATTAAATTTCATTTCTCAATTTTTGTGTCGAGTTTACATTTGGGTAATTATTATTCTATAATTTTTGTGGGGACCAAATATTTGGCTCGTTTTCATTATCATAGACTTTTCTTTTATTTCTGCGAGGAGGTTACACATAATTAGGATTTGGCGCAACGCTTTTACTAATTTTGTCAATTTCTTTCACAGTTCATCGGCAATTCGTTGCTCTTTGTTGTACTAGTATTTGTTGAATTTTTCATTGTCTTTGTTTCATTTGTGAATAAGTGTGATTTGTGTAAAAATGCCGCGAAGAACTATTAATAGTACATCACGAGGTGTAATGAATGAAATTACCGACTTAAACAACTTTACCGATAGTACTTGTGACACGCAGTGTAATGATGACAATTCTGCGTTCACTGACAATCAGTGCGTTCCAACCACTAATAATGATTATTATCTTAATGATGAACAAGCGAACTCAATTATCTCCTCTGTTAATTTGACGACGATTGATGACGCGGGGCGCTCTATTATAATAAGCGCTGCCCAGCTTAACACACCCGGTTTGGAAAATTCAAGTAACGTACAGACAAATTTTTCTAATGAAAATGGACAGTGTACTGAAAGTACGACGGATTCATCTAATTCCGAAATAGTGACTGACAGTGTACATTCGACTGACAAACCTCTTTGTAAATTACAGAATGACTAAATGGTCACACAAAACGTGACAATTGCAGGTACGCAATCAAACAGCACAGATAATAGAGTAGGTAATGTTACATTGGATCAAATTATGGCAATATTGCTACAAAATAGGGAAGATTCCAAACAACAGAGTGAAGATCTCAAACAACTTATTGAACAGGTCAGACAACAGAGTGAAGATAACAAACAAGATAACGAAAAACTCATGCAATACTTTAAAGAAAAATTAGACAACAATGCCAGACAGTTAAATGAGAAATTGGACAACAATTCCAGACAGCTTAGTGAATAAATTAGAGACGTTGCCTCGCAGTGTCGTGATACTAAGAAACAGTTTCACGACGAAATTGAGGCTTGTTCAAGAAAAAGTAGCGAAGAAATTAGATCTGTTGCTCAAGAATTAAGGTATATGCAAACAGCTGCAACAGAATCACTCAGAGACAAAATTAGTACAGTCGGTAAACAATGCTCTGGAAAAGCTACACAATTACGCGACGAGTTTAAGTTAATGACAGCAGAACTTTCGCGCACAATGGATGCAAAGATAGACGCGAAATTCGACCAACAGAACACTCAAATTGACGAACGTTTTAATCTTCACCTACAAAACAGTGATACGCGTTTCCGTGAATTTATACAGGAACAGAATGAAGTAAAACGACAAGTTATGGAAACAATCACTGCACAGAGACAGGAAGACAAACGTAAATTGCTTGCGAAAGCAAAAACGTATGTAGACAACAACATTGTTTCAGTGTCCAATGAAATTAATACCATCAAACAGTCGAACACAGAATTACGTAATGAAATTTCTGATCTTAAATCGAAAATAGACAAACACACTGCAGACTTTCAGACAGTGACAGACAGACTCGAACAATCAGAACTAACACAGGATTCCAATGTCATTAAAGCAGGCGTTATAAAATTGAACGAAACCACACTTAAAATTCAAAAACAAATTAATGCTTGTGACACTAAAACCGATGATTAGGTAAAAATACTGACTGAAAAATATGATGAATTGGCCAGTCGTATTGACGTTATTGAAAGTAATAATGACAGCAAATCAGATGATACCTCACCAGCTTCATTTAATCAAACACCTGAATTTCAAAATCTACAACAGACAATCAATGAGATCGACTCATCTAATAACACCTTACGCAGAAAATTTTCATGTTTACAGCAAGAGGTAACAGAGATAAAAAATGTTTCAGGGTTTAACACATCACAGCAGACGCCACTTTGCGAACATTTGTCAGACTCACGCAGCATGTATAATTTTGGTAATCTACAGAGAATACACGACTTAGATTCCGAACAGACACAGAGAAATAGATTCTCTTACAATCCTGAACCTGTTCCATCATACAGAGAGGATAATTTAGATTACAAACATTTTCTGCCAGTGAGAAAATTTAAAGTGTTTAAAAATGACAGAACACAGATTCACCCACTCGATTGGATACAACAATTTAGCTTTGCTTTTCCACCGACTTGGCCTGTTGTGCATAAACTTGAATTTATTTGCAGTTTTTTGGGAGGCGAACCGGTAACTCGTATGAGACCGATCGTGAGGCAATGCTATTCAGTAGAAGAGTTTCAGAATGCTTTTCTGTCAGCGTATTGGTCGAAGACGACACAGCGTGGAATTAAAGATCAACTAATTAGTTTACCAAATTACGAGAACACAAATTTTCCCAATGTCACGCAATTTTTTGAGCATATGGTCCAACAAAACCAGTACTTAAGTGAACCATATAGTGAATCTGCACTCATTCAATTATGTATTTCTAAATTGCCACGATCATTAAGAGTGTCACTTTTAACGACTCAGCAAAAAGATAATATCTCGGCATTCAGGGATCTGTTACAGCTTTTCGAAGTGCAGCAATCGGATCATTCCTTTATAAACAGAAATTTTTCTTATAATAACCAAGGTCAACAAACGTACAGCAATTACGATCAGCCACGTAATTTCAATAGCAAAGGTAACAGACACTTTAGGAACAACAACCACCAGAACTTAAATAACAGACAAAATTTTAATTATCAAGGTCGTCAAAATTATCAGCAGGAAGAACCACATTTTAGTAACAATTTCGTAACACATTTCACTTAAATTTTTGGATTGTTCCTTTATTGACAACAGACGTTATTTTAGGTACGAATTTTCTGGTACAACACGACGCAGTTATCGATTTTCAGAATTCCTATTTAATGTTGAAGGATGAAAATATACAATTTGCTATAGAATTTCAGCACTCACTATCTGCGGCAGAACAAACAATTAATCGCACAGAGGTCATTTCCGCATCACGTAACATTGATTGTAATTCCACATTTTTCACAGATACGTACGTACATAACTATAATACTCCAGACGAAGCTGACTACGATGTAATGCAGATGATTTCTGATAAAGTTAAGCAGATCAGTGCAAATACAGATGACGAACGCACGCAACTACACAAAATTCTTTTACAGCAAGCTCCAGTTTTCGACAACATTCCTGGTACTATGTCCGGTTATATGTACGAATTTCAAGTCACACGACACGACACATTTAAAGCAAAGCATTCTCCCATTCCATATATCCATAGAGAACAGGTCAAGAAAGAATTGCAAGCTATGCTTGACCAAGGAATTATTGAACCGGCAGTTAGTCCGTACATAAGCCCGCTACATATTGTTAAGAAAAAAGATGGCTCACTTCGCCTCGTACTTGATTCGCGTCACATCAATGACATAATTATTAATGAAACAGATCGACCACAGACATTAGAGGAACTTCTACAGAAATTTCGCGGTACTGCTATTTATTTTACAATAGATCTAAAATCGGGATTTTGGCAAATTCTGCTCCATCCGAACTGCAGAAAGTACACAGCGTTTCTCTGTTTTGGCGACTGTTATCAATTTTGCAATTTACCATTCGGTTTAACTATTTCTTCAGCAGCTTTTATTCGCGGTTTGAACACAATACTTCCGACAGAACTTAAAGACAGAATCACGACGTACGTAGATGACATTCTTATTGCAGACGCTAACTGGTCTGAACACATTATGATTCTTGAACGACTGTTGCAAACTTTTCATGCACAAGGACTCACAGTTAATCTCCGTAAATCGCACTTTGGCAAAACTTCTATAAAATTTCTTGGACATGTAATTTCAGCAGAAGGCATTGCACCTGATCCGGAAAAACTTCAAGCTTTACGTGACATTACTGTTCCTACAAGGAAGAAGCAACTACGCAGTTTTTTGGGTTTAATTAACTTTTTTCGTAAATTTATTCATCACTCTGCTTTAGACACACCTAGATTATGCCAATTGGCAGGTAAAAACACTATTTGGTCCTGGGATAAGCTAGCACATTCTGAATTTATGAACCTGAAACATGCTTTGTTGAATGCACCACTTTTATCGCACCCAGATCTTACCAGAAATTTTTCCATTGCCACCGACAGTTCCAACACCGCTTTAGGCGTACATATTTTTCAGGAAATTGAAGAAGATGGCTCAACAATAATTAAAAACATCGCATTCGCAAGCCGCATTCTGTCAGCTGCTGAACGAAATTATTCTGTTACAGAACTGGAAACGTTATGTGTTTTTTGGGCTTTTATGAGATTTAGGCACTTTCTTTATGGAGGACATACCACCGTCTACACAGACCACAGAGCGATACAATTCTTACTTGCAGCTAAATTCACTCACGACAGATTAAGCAGATGGAAGCTTTATTTACAGGAATTTAATTTCACAATTGTTCACATTCCCGGTACACAAAATGTTGTAGCAGACGCACTATCTCGTTCTCTCAGCAACAATCAGCAAGACATCGCAACCAACTTCTGTAAAGCAAATTTCAGCGTGATATACATTCAACAAGTTGCATTCGAAAAATTTTATTTCGTCATCATTACAGGACATAGCACAAGAGCAGAGTAAAGACAACGTATGGAAAGAGACTAAACACCTCTGGCAAGATAGGAACAATGTTACGATTAGAAACTATTACACGTACGTAATTACATTCTATTTCGCCGCTCTGATCCTGACAGCAACAATTGGTTATTATGCATTCCTGACGAGCTTGTTAACAAATTAATCTGGTATACTCATTTAAGTTACGCACATTACGGAGCTAGAAAATGTTTTCTTATACTGAGACAGAACTGTTATTTTGCCAACATGGAGAAACGTATACGACGAGTTTTAGCGTCATGTAAAATCTGCCAGAGAGCTAAGTCAGACACAACTTCACATATTCCTCCATTATATCCCATTGTGCCTGTTAAATTAAGACATATGGCCGCTGTAGACATTTTTGGTCCGATTCCCAGAACTAATAGAGGTTTTTGCTACATCTTTGTCGCTGTTCAACTCACTTCAAAATTTGTTACCTTCACTCCGTTACGCAAAGCTACTGCTAAAACTATTTCGAAAGTATTTGTAAAACATTTTCTATTTCATGTAGGGCATGTGTTGAAAGTAATTTCCGATAATGGATCACAATTTCGTTCTGCTATATGGACACGCATGTTACAAGCTAGAAACATTTCTCCGATCTATATATCCAAATACCATGCTTCTTCGAACCCTTGTGAACGATTAATGAAAGAAATTGGTAAACTGTGTAGAATATACTGCCATAAAAGACATATTGATTGGGCCACACACATACTCTCATTCCAGGATGTAATTAATTCCATACCAAATGAATCCACTATGCTATCTCCGTCTGTTTTACTGAAAAATGCTGAACCACCTAACAAAATTAGAGAATTAGTAACACTTCCTACATCTCGTCGACTACGACACCATGAAATAATTGTCATTGCGCTGAACAACATCAAACGTGCCGCAGAGCGCCGGAGAAGACAGCAAAAACAGGTTTGTACACGCCGTGACTTTCACATTGGACAGAAAATGTTAGTACATACACACTATTTATCCAACAAAGGAAAAGGTAGGTGCAGTAAATTTGAACTTCTATACGCAGGTCCATATCGGATTCGCAGTATTTCTCACCCCAATGTTGTACACGTCGAAACTTTGAGAACCAGAAAATCCAAAGGCCACCACCATTGGTCAAACATCAAACTTTTTATTGAATGAAGACACTTTATGATTTAACATGCTATAATGCCATTTTGCTAATTTTATGATCACTTATGCAATTATATTCACATGACTAATTACCAATGATTATCGTATTTTTTCTTGGCAAGTGCCCGGCAAGGTAAGGTTAGCAGGTCGCTCTTCTTGTCGTTACACATCAGACCGTGCATATTTTTCCAGATGAAGTTACACATTTTATGACTATTTCTGCAATTATATTCACATGACTACTTATTGATGATTATCGTATTTTTTCTAGGCAAGTGCCCGGCAAGGTAAGGTTAGCAGGTCGCTCTTCTTGTCGTTACATATCAGACTGTGCACATTTCTTCCAGAGAAACTTACGTATCTTACGAATAATTATGCAATGTTATCTAGTGACATATTAATTTTATTAAATTTTCTCTCCATTAAAGTCTTTAATTCTCGCCTCTATTAACTACACAACATACAAGCTGAACACAACGAACGTCACATTTTTTGTCTTTCTTAAGTATATATGATTGTTTCATGTTTTGTTTGTATGCACTATGAAATAGTTAAGATATAGCAAACACCAGTTGACTTTGACATTTTGCCTTATGATATCTCAACATCGTGACTACTTTACTGTTACATTGTGATACAATGAGTACATTTTTGCCTCTGAACGCTATATAAGATTTTCACATATTACGTTTTCTGTCATGTTATGCTGTATGCTTAATTATGTTACCATAAACCAGTCACTATTTAATGAGTATATGATTTAAATGCAAGACATTAATCTCTGTTCATCAATTTCAGAAAGAAATGATGCGTGAAAGAAAGAAATTAAACAAAATGGGAATTTCACCTTCGGAATGAACGAAAGAGAGTGCAATACATCGTGATGAAGAGTAAATGGATCAGAATTAACAAGCATTAACAAGAATATACTATACACATCGTAGAATAGCAGTCTTAACTAATTTTTTCTTTCAGAATACGAGGCGATTGATGCAGGCTGTCAGACAGAACTACACATCTTAGTTTTAGTGCTGAAATATGATAGAAATAAGGAATATTTGTATAATGAGTAATGAAGTGATTTTTTTGCAGATGATAATGAATGCTGATGAATACTGATGAAGAATAATGCTACTATGGATAATGAAGTTTCTCTTTACAGGTGATGATAATAATGGAGTTATGATAATATAGATAATGAAGTGATGAGTAATTAAGTTTTTCTTTACAGATGCGGATAATGTGGAAGTTATGTATTCATGCTATGTAGTTATTTAAGTATTTGTTGCAGTCCGCTTTGACAGCAGGTGTTATATTGCATAGTATAATGACTGAAGGTTTTGGAAAGGACAGCTATGGAACACATCTTTATACACATTTCCCTACCTGTTAATTCGAAGTTCACTACTTTTCAGCATAGAATGCGTTTCATCTTTCAGCTTAATAATCCATTATTTTTAGATATTTTTGCAGGAGAAATTATTTATGAAATTAATGTGCTATAAGCAGTTGTTCATTAAATCTATGTCATTTATGAATGTGATTACATATACTCTACTTGTTTCATAACCTTGCTACAGCTGACTCATGACGAATGACATTACACATTTTCATTTACAGGAACAACCCAGAAGCAAATTTTTTCTTTTTCTCTTCTTGCTATCCACTATAAATACCCAAAGCAATGCATTGCTAACAAAAAAATGTATTACCAGTCCCAAATAATGATACCAATTTAAGAGAGTTCTGAGTAATTCTGATTAGCTCTGAATAGTATGTCACTTGAATAATGAATGCATAAATACTATGTGCATAATTTCATTACTCTATTGAGATGACCAATGATTAAATAATAATGCTTTGTAACTGGGAAATGAATGCTACTGATTACTGTATTGGGATGACCAATGATTAATTAATAATGCTTTGTAACTGGGAAATGAATGCTACTAATTACTGTATTGAGGCGACCAATGATTAATTAATAAAGCCTTGTAACTGGGAAATTAATGCTACTGAACACTGTATTGGGATGACCAATGATTAATTATCAACATTATTCTGTAATACTATGTTATTGACTACCTCCTGTTTAAATAATGACTTCTGATGATTTGTAATTAGGGAATGAATTGCAATGTTCTCTGTAAAATGTTCTCTGTAAAACGAATGACTTCTATGATTTGTAATTAGATAATGAGTGTCAATGTTCTCTGTAAAACAAGTAATGAACATTTTTCTGTAATACTACATACATGGGACAGAAATGTTCGATAACTGGGCTATGACTGCCGCAAACTACTAATGTAATTCCCAATGAAGACTAGTATGTGACTTAATGTCCTTCACCTTCTGTCCTAACTACCTTGAATTACTGCAATATCCATTTGTCCTGTATATCCTCTTGATCATGGAGCACTATATTTGGTTTTTGCACTAATTCTACGTTGGTGTGCCTTGTAAGAGCGTGGTGTTGACACGACATGGTGTCCACCACCGTGAGCGATGGAGACGTTATTATGGTCCCACTGTTTGGTGTACCTGATGTACTGTCAAAATGATAACGTGGAATATTACTCCGATATTTCAGTGTCTTGGCTACGCTGATAAACACTTCTGGGAATAGAACTTCAGATTGTCTCACTTGGTGTTGTACTTCTGTGGAAAGATATGGACTTTCAGTGCAGCTGCGTGCAACCTAAAGTGCTACAAACATGATGCAATCCTTCCCTTTCCTATCCTAATTGTTGTAACATAGTGAAAATCTTTTTTTTTTTTTTTTTGCTAACATCATTTGTATTCATGGCCTATACATTTTTTTCGATTTGCTGATATATTCATTTTGCCTTTTTGCTAATAAGATTTCTACTTATCGTATATTCATTATGTGATTTTCTGATATGTTCTGAACTGTAGTACATGTGCACTTATGTCACTTGTCAACATGATTTTTTTGCCATTACGTTTATTTGTTGTGAAAATGCTAAAGAGTTTTTCAGTGCGTATGCACTTTTGTCATTTTTCTAACATGATTTCTACTCATTGTATGTGCATTTTGATTTGCTGATATGTTCTGAACTGCAGTACATGTGCACTTATGTCATTTGTCAATGAGATTTGTACTCATTATGTTTATTTGTTGTGAAAACGTTGAAGAATTTTTCAGTGCATGTGCACTTATGTCATTTGTTAATATGTTCTCTACTCACATTTTGTTACTGTCTAATATGTTTTGTACTCGGTGCATGTGCACCACATATACTTCATGTTCTACATCTGTATATTCTGTGATTGTAAAGTTAATTAGTCAATTCCAAATGACTCACCATCGCTGCCAAATTTTTGCCCCCCCAGTGGAGGGTTATGAAACGCGTACGTTTCATATGTATTCATTACCAGCGATGGCGAGGCATGACAGAATCTCTGACCAGAGAGTTATTTATCGTGTCTAGTCTGCGCTTGACTGCGCGAGAGTTCAGTTGCGAGTTGGACTCGGTCGGAAGTAGTGTGTGTGGAGTCGGCAGAGCGAGTAGGAAGTTGCGAGCTGCAATGAGTCGGTAGTAGTCAGCCGACTGTAGTAGTGAGTGGACGGTAGTACTGAGCGGGCGTCGGCATGGATCGGCGGCGTGCGCCCTTTACATCTCTGGTCAAGGTTCAAGACGAGGTATATTGTTAAATAAGGTAATGAAGCAGCATTGCGTACATCTGATAATGTAATGTATGTTAATTGTAATTAATTTGTTCAAGAAATGCCCCAATAATAATTTTGTTTTCAAAGCAATCGTTTTTAAGAAAAGAATCATTCCAATTGAAACAAAATTTCCTATGCTTTTCCTCCCAGAATCAATGTATCAGATTAATTATTGCACAGGGCCTAAGGTCAGCGAGGCAGCCCTATTATTGTGGGTTTAATGATTAAATTTCATTTCTCAATTTTTGTGTCGAGTTTATATTTGGGTCATTATTATTCTATAATTTTTGTGGGGACCAAATATTTGGCTCGTTTTCGTTATCATAGACTTTTCCTTTATTTCTGCGGGGAGGTTACACTTAGCAGGATATCCGTTAACATTTAAATATAAATCTCTTTTATTTCTGCGGGGAGGTTACAGGGTTTAGAAACGTGTATATATATTGACAAAGACTGAGTATATAACTGAAAATTATGTTATTGATATTACGCACTGAACCAATGTTTGTATGTGTGGTACTTGCTTGAAGGTTTGAATAGGATAAATTCCATTGCCACTATTTAAACTTCGTTTTTCTAGCTGTTAACTTCGGATTTTTGAATACCATAAGCATACCAGTCGAGTCAGGTGTAAAATTTTGAATGTATTTAATTTCATTTTAATAAACTGTTAAAAGTCTAACTTTTCCAGAATATTCCTCATCCCATACCATGCTCACTACCTCATCATCCTTAAGATTTTGCTCCAATTCTACCATCTTTTCGTCATACCCTTGCACATGATCCGTTAGCTGACGCTCTAATTTCTCTAAATATCCCTTATGTTCCTCAAATAGTTCTTCTTTATCTTTGAATCGTGTCTCGTTCTTTTCATCTTGCTTTTTATTGATTTGCGCGAGTGCTGCAAAATTATCCTTTGTCTTTCTGAAAAGCTCGTTCGTCTTTTTATGCCACTCAATTGCATTTTTGTGATGTGATTCCGAAATTGTATGGTATCTTAAGCCTCTTTCTGCTGTTCTTTTAAACTTTTGTACATCCTATTTTGCAGTTTATTATTTGCTAACACCATCTCAATCAGGAAGGACTGAAGATTTAAATGAGACGGTGAAAAAGGAATTGGAACACAATCGATAAAACTCTGTGTCACTTTCTAACGTCAAGCTGCTACAGAGCTCTCCGTTTCCTGTTACATTGTCACAATCACCTCAAACTACCAGTCAGATAGGGTTGTTCACTGTTACATTCACACGTTATTTAATTCACTGTCCGTCGCTACAGATCTTGCAAACTACTCTCATTACTTAATTTAACATCAATACTCTGTGAACTGCCTCACCTGACCTTCATACTAAGTTAACTGTTTACAGTTGCAGATGGACTAGCTTCCTTCTTTCCTAAGAATCGTACTCACATTTCGTACAGTATGTGCACGACCAGAGGTTAACCTTGGCGTACCAAAACACTAATACAAAACAAACACTTCCCCCTAATTACCGAATTTCTAACCTAGACACCCCATAAAACACAATGAATTCCTACCGATAACAGAAACACAACTAAATAAATCCCCCAACACTGCAACGTCGAGACTCAGGGCGTGACTGACTAAGAGAAGCAAAAATTGTCACAGTGCATGCGACACATATCAAGTTTAATTCCTCACGATCGTTTATTACTGTGGAATTCCTATCTATTTTACTGGCTACAGTGTCATCAATAAGCAAATGATTCAGACAGGGGCGATAAACTCTTGTCGTAGTGATCTCCAAAAATTGTCATTGATATCAGATCGTTCCCAGTGGTCGCAAATTTCCTGGCTACCAGTTGACAAAAGTATATTTGTTGATCTAAGAATTGACATCGTAAATCAGAGGACTCCCGGCTTCGAAAATAGTGGCACAGAGCTAACATATCTCTATGTGAGGTGTCGGTTGAGCAGTCAGGCAAACCTCTAAGATCATACTTCCTTTAAGACTCTTAGAAAACTGAGTAGCAAGCTTCCAAAGTAGTCCAGTTCACTTCATTTACAAAACTGACGTTCGAGGTACACTGGTCAGCTGTTCAGGTGTTCTCATCTTTTCTCTTGCGTAGCCTGTAATAGAATAATTCCCCTGGGCTCTTACGAGAGGGGTAGGTTGAATTTTTACCTTCCACTCCACACGCGAATGGAACATGAGAGAATCTTACTAACATTGGTAAGAGGTGCCCTCCTCCGTGAGCTTTGGTTTTAGGAATACAACATCGTAAACTGGCTTATTTCCGTTTTTCGTGTAATTATGCGTATTTCAGAAAGTGTGTTACATCCTCAGCCCTTACAATTCTGAAGCTAGACTATTCGTGGCCGGGAGATGCAGTCGCACCTAATTGATACTAGGATCTGCTTCGCTGTTTACCCCATTTTACGGGAGATACATACTGGTCAAAATCAAGAACTCGGGATAAGTCTGTAAATCACTCAAAGCCATAACACGAACTGGTTAGTCACATCAGTGATCCATTGATTGTGCTCAGTACAGAATCAAAAAATCCTGAGCCTTCTGAAGCGCACAGGGGACGGCATGTATACCTGAGCCATAGTTGTCGGTGTAGGTTTGCTGTGTATTCCGATTAGAACAACCTATCACTGAATTGTTCACAGGAACACACTCTCTACCTTACCTTCCTATTCGTAACGAATCCTAGTCCTGTTAGATAATTTTCTGGTGCTGTTGATACTATCCTATCCTTATCTGACAAGAAATCCTTGTCTGTTCCCATTTCACTTCACTGACCCCTTCGACATCTAGATTGAGCGTTTGCTCTTCCCTTTTCAAATTCCCAATTGAAATCCAAGATTGTGAAATTCCGCATCCCGACTCGTAGAACGTTGTCATTTTGTTGGTTACTCACATTTCTAATGGTGACCTCCCCAGTGGCAGTCCTTTCACGAATTTCCCGAGGGGGGACTATTCTGGAATCTTTTGCCAATGGAGCGATCATCACGACACATTTTTAGTTACAGGCCATATGTCTTGTGGGTATGCATTATGTGTCTTTAATCAGTGGCATCCATTGCCTTCTGTATCCTTATGCCGTTAACTATTGCTGATTCTTCCTCCTCCAGGGTAGTGTCCCACCCCAAGGGCAAGAGAATCCGCTGCACATCTGCCCGTTCCTCTGCCCTCTTTGGCAAGGTCATTGGCAGAATAAGTGTGTCTTCTTACTCCGGACGTCTGCTGCTGAAAACGCTGATCTTGTTCAAAATTCAAGCGATGGAAAGTTTCAGACCCAGTACCAAGCACGTTTTGGTTACTGATCAAAGGCACTACCCGTAAACCACGCAGAACGTGAATGCAGTTATATGGGAAAAGGAGACTATAGGGTCACAGCAGAACTTGGGCTTGGTACTAGAAATGAGAGGGAGGAAACAATAACTGAGTTCTGCACTAAATTCCAGCTAATAACAGCGAAATATCTATTCCAGAATCACAGAGGAAGAGGTATACTTGGAAAAGGCCGGACGATACGGAAAGAATTCAGGTAGATTACATAATGGTCAGACAGAGATTCCTAAATCAGATACTGAATTGTAAAGCGTACCCAGGGGTAGATACAGACTCACATCACAACGTAGTAGTGATGAAGAGTAGGCTGAAGTTTGAGGGATTAGTCAGGAATATACGAAGAAGTGGGATACTGTTGTAATAAGGAATGAAGAGACACGCTTAAAGTTCTATAAGGCTGTAGATACTGAAATAAGGAATATACTTGAATGGACATCTCCAAAAATCGGCAACCACAGATGTCGGAAAGCATAACATAGGTACGAAGAAGATAAATGGGAAATTAACCGTAGGTATCAGAAGAAATTCTTCATTTAATCGATAAAATGAGGAAGCACAAAAACGTTTAGGGAAATTCAGGAATACAGAAATATAAGTCGCTGAGGAATGAAATAGATACGAATTGCAGGGAAGCTAAGGCGAAATGGTTGCAAGAAAAATGCGAAGATATCGAAAAAGAAATGATTCTCGGAAGGACTGACTCAGCATATGGAAAAGTCAAAACAGCCTTCGGTAGAATTAAACGCAAGGCTCGTAACATTAAGAGTGCAGCGGTCATTCTACTGTTAAGTGCAGAGGAGAGAGCAGATAGATTGAAAGAGTACGCTGAAGGCCTGAATGAAGGGTAAGTTTTGTCTGATGAGATAGAAGAAGAATAGGGAGTAGATTTAGATAAGGGATCTAGTGTTAGAAACTGAATTTAAATGAGCATTGGAAAAATTAAGATCAAATAAGGCAGAAGGGATGGATAAAATTCCCTCAAATTTTCTAAAATCTTAGGGGTTTGGGAAAAAAACGAGTATTCACTCTGGTGTGTAGAATGTATGAGTCTGGATGTATATCATGTGACTTTCAGAAAAATATCATCCGCACAATTCCGAAAGCTTCAAGAGCTAAGAAGTGCGAGAGTTTTCGAACATACAGCTTAGCGGGCCATGCATCCAAGTTCCTTGCAAGAATAATATGCAGAAGAGTGGAAAAAGAAAAGTGAGGGTGTGTTAGATGACGATTAGTTTGGCTGAAGGATAGGTAAAAGCTACAAAGGCAATTCTCACTTTGCACTTGATAATGGTAGCAAGACTAAGGAAAACTTGAGAAACGGTCATTTGACTTGTCGACCTGCGAAAAGCATTCGACAACGTGTACAACACGTACAGCAACCAAGAGAGAACGATAAGAGTAGATGGTCTAGAACGAAATGCACGGAATAAAATGACTGTAAGACAGTGACGTAATCCATCGCCCCTTCTCTTCGATCTATACGTAGAAGAAACAATTGTGGAAATAAAAGAATTGTTCATGAGCGAAATTAAATTTCGAGGAGGAAGGTTATTAATGATACTATTCGCTGATGACATTACTATCCTCAGTGAAAGAAAGGAAAAATTACATGATCTGCTGAATGGAACTGTCTAACGAGTAAGGGCTATGGTTTAAGAGTAAATCGAATAAAGACGAAATTAATGAGATGCAGCAGAAGTGTGAAGAGAGAGAGTCTTTACATCAGGATTCATGGTTGTGAAGTAGATGTAGATAAGATATTGTAGTACCTAGGCAGCAAAACGACCAGTGACGGACGGAGCAAGCAGGACGTCAAAACCAGACTAGCACTGGCAAAAAGGGCGTTGCTGGCCTACAGAAGTCTACTAGTATCAGACATGCGCATTAATTTGAGGAAGACATTTCTGAGAGGGTACCTTGGCAGCACAGAATTGTATGGTAGTGAAACATGGACTGTGGTGAAAACCTGAACAGAAGAGAACGGAAGCATTTCAGATGTGATGCTACAGACATATGTTGAAAATTAGGAGGAATGACAAAGTACGAGTAAGGTATGAGGACGTTCTGTGCAGAATCGGCAAGGAAAGAAACATATGGAAAACACAAACAAGATGAAGGGACGTCAGGGGATAACTTCCATGGTACTAGAGAATGCTGTAGACAGTAAAAACTGTAGAGGAGGACATGTATTGAAATACATTCAACAAATAATTGAAGAAACGCTAGTCAGAGATGAAGAGGTTGGCACAGGAATGGAATTCGTGACGGTCGCATCAAACCGGTCAGAAGACGAATGACGCGAGGAACAAGAAAAAGAGGTGGCAGCACCGTACAGAACAAGTTGTTACCTGAAAAAGAAAAAAGAAACACGCGACCGCGCCGTACAGGTTACGTTCTTAAGCGAATCCTGCCGAGCTCTCATATAATACTAATGTAAACTATCGTCGTATTGTAGATTTGTTTCCGCGACATCTTGTAAACGTTGCATGAAAACTTTATAATCTTCCGCACGAGTGTTTTTCCACAAGGGAGACTAAATATGAGGAAGAAACAAGTAACAGCTGTTATACAATACTGGCCATTAAAATTGCTGCACAAAGAAGAAATGCAGATGATAAACGGGTATTCATTGGACAGATATATTATACTAGAATTGACATGTGGTTACATTTTTACGCAATTTGGGTTCATAGATAATGAGAAATAAGTACCCAGAACAACCACCTCTGTCCTTAATAGCGGCCTTGATACGTCTGGACATTGAGTCAAACAGAGCTTGGATGGCGTGTACAGGTACAGCTGCCCATGCAGCTTCGACACGATACCACAGTTCATCAAGAGTAATGACTGCCGTATTGTGACGAACCAGCTGCTAGGCCACCATTGACGAGACGTTTTCATTTGGTGAGATATCTGGATAATGTTCTGGCCAGGCAGCAGTCTAACATTTTCTGTATCCAGAAAGGCCCGTAAAGGACCTGCAACGTGCGGTCGTGCATTATCCTGCTGAAATGTAGGGTTTTGCAGCGATCGAATGAAGGGTAGAGCCACGAGTCGTAACACATCTGAAATACAACGTCCACTGTTCAAAGTGCCGTCAGTGCGCACAAGAGGTGACCGAGACGTGTAACCAATGGCACCCCATACCATCACGCCGGGTGATATACCGTTATGGTGATGACGAATACACGCTTCCAATGTGCGTTCACCGCGATGTCGCCAAACACGCATGCGAACATCATGATGCTGTAAACAGAACCTGGATTCATCCGAAAAAGTAACGTTTTGCCATTCGTGCACCCAGGTTCGTCGTTGAGTACACCATCGCAGGCGCTCCTGTCTGTGATGCAGCGTCAAGGGTAACCGCAGTCATGGTCTCCGAGCTGATAGTCCATGCTGCTGCAAACGTCGTCGAACTGCTCGTGCAGATGGTTGTTGTCTTGCTAACGTCTCTGTTGATTCAGGGATCGAGACTTGGCCGCGCGATCCATTACAGCGATGCGGATGAGATGCTTGTCATCTCGACTGCTAGTGATACGAGGCCGTTGGGATCCAGCACGGCGTTCCGTATTACCCTCCTAAACCCACCGATTCCATATTCTTCTAACAGTAATTGGATCTCGACCAACGCGAGCAGCAATGTCGCGATACGATAAACCGCAATCGCGATAGGCTACAATCCGATCTTTATCAAAGTCGGAAACGTGATGGTACCCATTTATCCTCCTTACACGAGGCATCACAACGTTTCACCCGGCAACGCCGGTGAACCGCCGTTTGTGTATGAGAAATCGGTTGGAAACGTTTCTCATGTCAGCATGTTGTAGGTGTCGCCACCGGCGCCAGCCTTGTGTGAATGCTCTGAAAAGCTAATAATTTGCATATCACAGCATTTTCTTTCTGTCGGTTTAATTTCGCGTCTGTTGGACGTCATCTTCGTGCTGTAGCTATTTTAATGGCCAGTAGTGTACATTATCTAGAAAAGGTATGAGTCCTCATTGTCATAAAAAACTAAATAGTGGGAAAGAAACGTCGTTTAACGAAAACTGTTTCAATACTGAAAAAGTAAGCTCTGCCCACTGGGATAAGAGTGCACATTAAAGTGCCCGTTCATGGTAGGGGAGTTCTGTTGGACCCGGATGGAAACCGCCCGGCGGATGGACACCGAGAGTCGCTGCCGATCTAGTTCAAAATGGTTCAAATGGCTCTGAGCACTACGGGACTTAATATCTGTGGTCATCAGTCCCCTAGAACTTAGAACTACTTAAACCTAACTACCCTAAGGACATCACACACATCAATGCCCGAGGCAGGATTCGAACCTGCGACCGTAGCGGTCACGCGGTTCCACCCTGAAGCGCATAGAACCCAAACACTTGTGCACTAGTTAGGAATAGATCACAGCAGAGTCCTATATATGGTCTCCTTTACCTGTGAACCACTCCCTCCCAGAATACCCCCAATGAACCGAAGTCTACCATTCGCCCTTCTTACCACACTTCTTACAAGCCCATTCCATTTCATATCGCTTTGCAAGTATACACCCAGATATTTAAACGGCTTGACTGTATGAAGCAGGACGCTAGCAATTGTGTAACCGAGAATTGCAGGTCTGTTCTCCCTACTCATCTGCATTAAGTTAGATTTTTCCACATTTAGAGAGTTGCCATTCGTCACACCAACTGGAAATTTTATCTAAGTCGTCTTGTACCTTCCTACGTTCACACAACTCCGACGTCTTACCGCACACCACTGCGTCACTGGCAAAGAACAGCAAACTGCTCCCCACTCTGTCCGCCAAATCTTTAAGAGCGATCCTATCAACTTCCGTAGGGTACTCCTGACTATACCCTGGACTCTGACGACTACTCATCGTCAAGGACAACGTACCGCTTTCTATTACTTAACAAGTCTTCGAACCTTTGACAAATCTAAGAACTTATTCCATATGCCCGTATCTTCTTTAAGAGCCTCCTAGGTGGGCACCGCGTCGAACGCTTTTCGGAAATTTAGAGACATGGAATCTGCTTGTGGCCCCTCGCAGTGAGTCATGTGAGAAAAGGACAAGCTGTATTTCGGACGAGCGATTCTGTTTAAAATCATGGTGATTCAGTCTCAAGAAAATTTGTTACATTCGTGCTATCATGTCTGTTTCTGTATAGGTTGCGTTGTGATTATGTTGCCATAGATCTTCGGCAACCGCTAACTAAAAAACTGTGTTTTCGGATATGAGAATTTTTCTATTACACCTTTCTCCTCTTCGTGGGTTCAATCCACATGATAAGAACTCTCATTCACGATGTACCACATACTGGACTGTGCGTGCCAGGACCTTTGCCGCATGTCCTCCTGCATTCAGAGCCCCGTTAATGTCGTGACCATGGTCGATACTGGGTAAGACGCCTGCAAACAGCCATTTCAATCAATCATGACGCAAAATATGCATTCATTATGAACTCTTCCTCCATGCTTCCGTTTTTATATTACATGACCCCTTAAGTTTGGAAACGGAGACCACACCATTTAAAGTCTTATACGAATTATTCGCCTCTTATTCGGATCTTTTTTCCGTCTTCCTGGCTGCCAAAAATATTTTGCGGCCTATACACTACTCTCAAACTATACTCAAAATCGAAATAGTACCGCCGGAGGTCAATTTTCCTTTCTCATTAGGGGACGTCAAAAAAGTTCATTCTAATGGTCATCTCCCGTCATCATCGTTAATAAGCTAAACGATATAGTTCAGTTGTGTGAGAAATTTATGACTTCCATAAAATGTCAAAATAAACTAATATTTATTAAATTAAATCATAGACTAGTTTCGACAAATTATTTTGCCATCCTCAGACTATGATTCAATTTAGCTTCCATCGGACAGAAATCGTCAGGCAAACTCTGGACAATAGAGTCCTATAAAAAATGAATATAAGATACGAATTTAGTGATTACCAGGGTTGGAACACAATTAACAGCAGTTTAATAACAATCAGTGTATAGTAATAAACGGATTGTAAACGTACCTTCGTACTGTCACATGGCTCAAAGATAACGCAAAAGATGCAAAGATATGGTGACCAAAAAAACTTCGCATTAGAAGTAAATATTTAAAAAAAAACTGAAAAACATTTTGTTTCATAATCGCGAGGTCTGTGGATCGAGTCTTGCTGCCGACGTTTCTTTCTTGTTTTATATTACCACGTAATTTAAAGAAACGTATGCGTGGTGCGCCACCAAACTATGTGATGACCGAGAACTATTTACGAATGTAAACCAAGTTTGTTTTGCAATCTAAACACTGAAAAGAATTCAGCGTTAATTGCAAGCCCTGTATGATGCATTAATTATTGTTTGCCCTGATTCAGTGATCTGTATAGCACTAATCGTGCAGTGCTCCGTAGGTTACAACTCACACTTGTCACAGATGTACGTAGAATAAAAAAATGACTATGCTGATTTGATTGAAAATCGTTGTGTATTCCTTTTTTATTTTCAATTCCCTTAGAATACTCTTTTTCTTCTTTTTGCGGGATGAATATTGTGAAAATAGCAAAGTAATTATTAAATGTTTATAATTTACACAGTGGATCTTGTGCTTTAGAAACCAAGCGCTTACTTGCTAGGCTGCTACCGACGGCCCAAAGTTTAAAAGTACGCATCAAGTTTTCGAAAAATTTCCGAAAACAGTTGAGTGTCGAGTTTTCCCGTTTACATACGTTGAAGTCCTAGTCGTGTCCCACAAATCCTGTAAATGTGAGTCAAATTGGTGATTGACTAATAAGCTGAATTCTTGTGATAAACAGATGCAAGATAGCTCTTGGTGTAGTGGCAGCTTTTCCTAAGACATACTCACAGAACACATTGTCTTTAAGGTGTCTTCATGGAGGATAGAAAGTAAGAGGGAAATGTCTGTGACAGAAAAAAATGATGAGGCTGCAAGATGACATCGCATTCTTCTTGTGCTTCTCTTTCCCACTCAGTCTTGCCCAGTGTCCTTTCCTTTAGTAAGAAATCACTAGCTTAATTAGGCTGGTGAGGTCAGTCTCTTCTTCGATATTTGTGATATTTACTTTCAAGGCTGACATGTCCTTATGTGAAGAAAACGCATCAGTGTCTGCATATTGTAACTGACCAAAAAGATTCGCGTCTCATGGCATAACTTTACGGAAGGATTCCCACGATCAATTAGAACTACAAATAACTTTTTATGATCAAGAGGGTCTCAAAATGTAGTTTCACTGTTTAGGGAATCACTTTCCGATATGCGGTTCACACACTCCGTATTATTTTCCTGGCAGTCACAATCACAATGATGTTACACATTCAACACTTCTGCATGCCAAAAGCTGAAGATTTATATTTCCTTCTTTCAGTACTTACGTAGTTGGTGTCCATAGCTCAAACCTTGGATCCTGAGTGTAACCCACGAAACAACTCACAAATGCATTTTTAACTTCACAATAACTTTTCCTAAATATCGCTCTTAAATATTATTTAGTAATGGTCTTCCAAGTATCTTTACAGTTTCTCCTTATCAGAAAGCTGGCAAACTCTAACTTTTAAATTATTTACACTATTCATTTTCCAACAGAGTCTACTGCAATGGCGAAGTACTGTATGCTCAATCAACCTTGAAACATCAAAAGACATATCACACGTAATAACCATTAAAGAGTTTAATTTTACAGTTCACGAAAACGTAAAATGAAGTTACGATCATGAAAATACGTTTCCTCGAAGCTCTACCCTCATAAAAATTTGTTGATGAATCAGTATGATTAAGGTTTCGGACGAAATATGAATGTAGGTATGGTTGTTTGTGGACGGTAAGGCGTAACCTAATAGTGTGAAAGGAAATTATTTCAATGACCGTCGATTAAGAAGGGATGAAATCGTATGTGCAGAGAGGGACAATCTAATGAGGACATTTGGAACCGTTGCCTCGTTGGGAGTTTGCTGATGTGCTGCAACTCCCAAGGACAGAAACAGGCCATCTGTTTCCCTGCTGGTTCAGGCTCACCACTGCTGAAACTACACTGTGGCGTGCTGATCAGTGGGGAGTTACAGTAGGAAAGCAACCCCAGGATTTTATGAGACGTGAAAAGCGTTTATGGGCCTATTACGAACTATTGGGATGTTGAAGGACAACAAATGTTGAGTTTGAACCTATTTGAGAGGTCTATTACATTCTTTAAAGTAAAAGATTGCAAATGAGTGTCAAATTATTGGGAATTGCCGACATAGAAAAAAAGGGGATGCAGAGTCCCTGATTTGTAGTACGCGATACATAAATCACTTCTAATATTTACTGCTGTTTCAAAATATTTAGTACAAACGACACTCGTAAGTACAATGACTATACATAATTAAAGACGAAAAGGTTTTGTAACGCGCCATTCCAAAAAATTTTCAGCCAGGATAAATGAAAAGTTAAGACGATGGCTTTGTACCTTAATTGCTCACATCGTCCCTCCCCCCCACCCCCACCCCCCAATAAACCCACACCCGCTTCAGTCCAACGCAGAGAACGTACATACAATCATGTCAAACCGTCACGAAAGTCTTTCTTTGGGATATTGCGCAACTCGCACGTCACATGGCCTTCATTGCAGCTTTTGCCATCAAGGTGTTGACCCTTGATGTAAATTCCTGGGCATTGTCATCTTTTTGGTAACTTCGTATTGGAAACACCAAGTATCGTCACACGTAGTGATTTTTTCCAGAAAGAAATGTCCGCCGGCCGCTGTGGCTGAGCGGTTGTAGGCGCTTCAGTCCGGAACCGCGCTGCTGCTACGGTCTCAAGTTCGAATCCTGCCTCAGTTTTTTTTTTGTCTGACTACAGGAGGCCACGACGTTGGGATCACAGATTTACTACAAACTTTGTACACCTTCAGTAGGCCATTAAAACAACATAATGTTGAGGTAGTAAGGTGCACTACTTTGGCAGTTCCTAAAAAATCGCAAGAGAAGTTTTACGTGTCTGTTATGTGGCTAATGTATCTGTGCGTAGCTGGTGCACGTCACAGCTCATAATGATCAAGTGGTAAATGGAGACTTTGCTCATACAACAAATAACTGGGAAAATTATAGTTTTGTGATTGGTGTGTATGACAACACATCCTGTGAAATTTTACTGAATGCCTTCTCTGAAAACTATCTGGAACAGACAATTAAGAACCCACCTCATGATGGAAATATATTCGATCTAGTGGCAACAAATAGACAGGACGTCTTTGAGGATGTCCACATTAAAACTGGTATCGGTGACCATGATGCGGTTGTGGTAACGAGGATTACCAAAGTACAAAGGATTTTAAAAAGACAGCTAGATAAAAGGCAGTAAAACGCCGGCGCGATAGCTCAGGGCTGATTGTCTTCCGTAAAAAAAAAAAAAAAAAAAAAAAAGGGTAAAGGGATAAGCGATCAACGTGGACGGATGTCATGAGACATCTGCACAGATGAAACGAAACGAACAATACCAAACAAAATTTTAGAGAAAAAGAAATAAAAAAGTGGTTGGCCTTCGAGCTTCTTAAAACGAACGTATATGAGGCGACGGTTCGGTTCCCTCTCTAACATAACTTTCATTTTACATTTTTTTCATCTCTGGTCTTATTATTTAATTTTTATGACACTTTAAAAAACCACGTATGTTTGCATAAAGTTATAGGGAATTTCATTATTTGGCTACCTAATATTTTTATGTAAATTTAATTGTTAGAACAAACGCATTTATACCACGCGGGGTAGCCGCGCGGTCTACGGCGCTCTGTCGCGGTTCGCGCGGCTCCCCCCGTCGGAGGTTTCAGTCCTCCCTCGGGTTTGGGTGTATGTGTGTGTGTGTCCTTACCCTTAGTTTAAGTTAGATTAAGTAGTGTGTAAGCCTAGGGACCGATGACCTCAGCAGTTTGGTCTAATAGGAACTTACCACAAATTTCCAATTTCCAAACACATAAGTATCGACAAGTACACGGAGAAACGCATCAAATTTTCCCGAAAATGAATGCCTGTGCTGATTTACGAAATCCCTTATACATGCAATCTGGTAAGGTACCCGGAACTATTTTGCATCTCGACGCTTCGAGCTGCAGACACAGAGACAGGCAGCATCTGGCAGTTAACCTACGTAACTGTAAAAATGGAAATGCCGTGTGGCTAGGGCCTCCCGTCGGGTAGACCGTTCGCCTGGTGCCAGTCTTTCGAGTTCATGCCACTTCGGCAACTTGCGTGTCGATGGGGATGAAATGAGGATGATAAGAACAACTCAAAACCCACTCCCTGAGTGGAGAAAATGTCCGGCCCAGTCGGGAATCGAACCCGGGCCGTTACATACGACATTCCGTCGCACTGATCACTCAGCTATCACGGGCGGACTGCGTAGCGGTTAGACGTTGCTAATGTAGCAAGAACGAATAGTGTAGGGGCAATTCTTTTTAATATCACCGAGGTTACCCTTGTGATACAAAAATGAAGGTGAAAGGTGACTCGCTGTTCTTCAGCTACTGCAGATAATAAATGTCATAACGATTCGAACCGTCGCGTCATGCATGACTCTCTTGCAAAATGCGATCGCTAACGAATTTACCCCCGGCGCCTTCACACAGATACATTATTTATATAATAGAAGCGTAAAACTTCTCAGAATTGTGCATTTTGTTATTTTAATGACACCTACTAAAGGTCCCGAGTTCGAGTCTCGGTCGGGCACACAGTTTTAATCTGCCAGGAAGTTTCACCTACTAAAGATTTTTTTTTTTTTTTTTCGTCGTTAGTCTACTGACTGGTTTGATGCGGCCCGCCACGAATTCCTCTCCTGTGCTAACCTCTTCATCTCAGAGTAGCACTTGCAACCTACGTCCTCAATTATTTGCTTGACGTATTCCAATCTCTGTCTTCCCCTAGAGTTTTTGCCCTCTACAGCTCCCTCTAGTACCATGGAAGTCATTCCCGCATGTCTTAGCAGATGTCCTATCATCCTGTCCCTTCTCCTTATCAGTGTTTTCCAGATATTCTTTTCCTCTCCGATTCTGCGCAGAAACTCCTCATTCCTCACCTTATCAGTCCACCTAATTTTCAACATTCGTCTATAGCACCACATCTCAAATGCTTCGATTCTCTTCTGTTAAGATTTTCCCACAGTCCATGTTTCACTACCATACAATGCTGTACTCCAGACGTACATCCTCAGAAATTTCTTCCTCAAATTAAGGCCGGTATTTGATATTAGTAGACTTCTCTTGGCCAGAAATGCCTTTTTTGCCATAGCGAGTCTGCTTTTGATGTCCTTCTTGCTCCGTCCGTCATTGGTTATTTTACTGCCTAGGTAGCAGAATTCCTTAACTTCATTGACTTCGTGACCATCAACCCTGATGTTAAGTTTCTCGCTGTTTTCATTTCTGCTACTTCCCATTATTTTCGTCTTTCTCCGATTTACTCTCAAACCATACTGTGTACTCATTAGACTGTTCATTCCGTTCAGCAGATCATTTAATTCTTCTTCACTTTCACTCAGGATAGCAATGTCATCAGCGAATCGTATCATTGATATCCTTTCACCTTGTATTTTAATTCCACTCCTGAACCTTTCTTTTATTTCCATCATTGCTTCCCCGATGTACAGATTGAAGAGTAGGGGCGAAAGGCTACAGCCTTGTCTTATACCCTTCTTAATACGAGCACTTCGTTCTTAATCGTCCACTCTTATTATTCCCTCTTGGTTGTTGTACATATCGTATATTACCCGTCTCTTCCTATAGCTTACCCCTACTTTTTTTCAAAATCTCGAACAGCTTGCACCATTTTATATTGGCGAACGCTTTTTCCAGGTCGACAAATCCTATGAAAGTGTCTTGATTTTTCTTTAGCCTTGCTTCCATTATTAACCGTAACGTCAGAATTGCCTCTCTCGTCCCTTAACTTTTCCTAAAGCCAAACTGATCGTCACCTAGCGCATTCTCAATTTTCTTTTCCATTCTTCTGTATATTATTCTTGTAAGCAGCTTCGATGCATGAGCTGCTAAGCTGATTGTGCGATAATGCTCACACTTGTCAGCTCTTGCGTCTTCGGAATTGTGTGGTTGATGCTTTTCCGAAAGTCAGATGGTATATCGCCAGACTCATATATTCTACACACCAACGTGAATAGTCGATTTGTTGCCACTTCCCCCAATGATTTTAGAAATTCTGATGGAATGTTACCTATCCCTTCTGCCTTATTTGACCGTAAGTCCTCCAAAGCTCTTTTAAATTCCGATTCTAATACTGGATCCCCTATCTCTTCTATATCGACTCCTGTTTCTTCTTCTACCCCATCAGACAAATCTTCACCCTCATAGAGGCTTTCAATGTATTCTTTCCACCTATCTGCTCTCTCCTCTGCATTTAACAGTGGAATTCCCGATGCACTCTTAATGTTACCACCGTTGCTTTTAATGTCACCAAAGGTTGTTTTGACTTTCCTGTATGCTGAGTCTGTCCTGACAATCATATCTTTTTCGATGTCTTCTCATTTTTCCTGCAGCCATTTCGTCCTATCTTCCCTGCACTTCCTATTTATTTCATTCCTCAGCGACTTGTATTTCTGTATTCATGACTTTCCCGGAACATGTTTGTAGTTCCTCCTTTCATCAATCAACTGAAGTATTTCTTCTGTTACCCATGGTTTCTTCGCAGCTACCTTCTTTGTACCAATGTTTTCCTTCCCATCTTCTGTGATGGCCCTTTTTAGAGATGTCCGTTCGTCTTCAACTGTACTGCCTACTGCGCTATTCCTTATTGCTGTATCTAAAGCGTTAGAGAACTTCAAACGTATCTCGTCGTTCCTTAGTACTTCCGTATCCCATTTCTTTGCGTATTGATTCTTCCTGACTAATGTCTTGAACTTCAGCCTACTCTTCATCACTACTATATTGTGATCTGAGTCTATATCTGCTCCTGGGTACGCCTTATAATCCAGTATCTGATTTCGGAATCTCTGTCTGACCATGATGTAATCTAATTGAAATATTCCCGTATCTCCCGGCCTTTTCCAAGTATACCTCCTCCTCTTGTGGTTATTGAACAGGGTATTCGCTATTACTAGCTGAAACTTGTTACAGAACTCTATTAGTCTTTCTCCTCTTTCATTCGTTGTCCCAAGCCCATATTCTCCTGTAATCTTTTCTTCTACTCCTTCCCCTACAACTGCATTCCAGTCGCCCATGACTATTAGATTTTCGTCCCCCTTTACATACTGCATTACCCTTTAATATCCTCATAGACTTTCTCTATCTTTTCATACCAATATGTACTAAAGATGTACAAAGTTTAAAGTAAATCTCAGCGTCGTAGCCTCCCCTTGTGAGAGTTGAGGTGTGGGAGACGATCTTTGTAAACATTTTCTTCTTCATAATATGCTGGAGAATGTCTTCAGCACTCATTTAGAGATTTTGCCCCACCGTGGTTTGTGAAACGGCAACTTTGACACACTACTGACACACGGTCACTGCTTAGCACTTCCTGCTCAGAGCTGAATGATCGATTCCAGATCTGTTGTTTACAGTTGTTAGTTCAAGCGGCCACCATAGTTACTGCACATGTGTTGCTTACAGTTGTTGGTTCAAGCTGCCACCCTAGTTACTGCGCATCTGTTGTTTACTGTTGTTAGTTCAAGCGGCCACCGTAGGTACTTCGCTACTTCACTTATACACCGTGAATAAAATCACTAGCTAAACGTTTTGGACTGTCAGTGTAGGTGTTCTTCAGCATTTGGCCGTAAATGACTTACTCACCCTTGAGGCAGGAGAGACATGGAACCAGCGTTGTCTTTTTTTTTTAACTTTTTTAAATTCATTGTTATTTCTTTGTTCTTTACGTGGTAATTCCCCTGAATCATCAGAAAGTATTGTGAAGACAGTAAAGCCTGTTTCGTAACTAAAATCTGCTTTTAAGTTCAAGTGAGACTTACAAGATCGTAGGAGCTGTGGTTCGACTGCTTATGTCTAAAGGGGATAGCAGTTAGAAAAAGAATGCAGACATCCCGATACAGAGACATAATATTAATGCTCGAGTAAGAAAATCATAATCGGTCTTTCTTTTCTGGACTTTAGGCATTCTCTCTTCAGTCGATATAATTAATTAAAATCACAGGAAACCATTACCTTCAATTTGTTTTTATATTTACAGTGTCATTATTTCTTATGCTCGTGTTTTGACTAGTATGTCATCAGAACAAAAGGCTACACAGCATCGTGCTGCAATGTTTGATGTGTGTTGTAATAAATGAGGGCGCCGAGTGAAGAGACGGGAGCATGTGAAACTGACGGCGACAGCTTAATGACAGGAGCAAGGCACATGACAGCGGCCCACACAGTAACAGTGACGCAGCGCAGAGACAAAAGATGACCGCGTACCCGCCCCGCGTGTATTCAGTAGCCGGCGAAAAGGATCGCGCAGCGGGAGGCCTTTGCAAGCAGGGCTGTCGACCGCCCCCCGTGCGGTGAATGGGGATTATCGCTGGGATGACAGGGCAGTGGAAAACACGGGAAAGAGCTGGCCACCAACCGAGTTTTTAAATGGAAAATCAGTAACCCGAACTGCAGTTAATCCACTATCACTTTTGTATAAAGCTTTGTCGGACTTCTTGCCGCGTCAATACAGGGTTACACCTCGACTTTCCGACGTTTACCTCTATTGTCTTCGGCCGGACCAACAGACTGTCAAAACTGCTGCTATCGTGACCTCATATGGCCCTTAGACGGCTTCTGACTGATTGGAAATAACGCAATGCTATCTCAGATGATGTTAACATCTGCGCTCTAGGCGCCACCACTTCCATAGTAGCCTGTACATTGTCTCTCTGCTTAGAGTGCTTGCTTCCATGCACCTTTGATATTCCATCCACTGTAACCGTTGAAGTTCTTTCGGACATTTTTAGTTTCACAGTTTTTTTAATTGCGGAACCCCAGTAGGTGGTGCTTCGGACAAAGCTTTTGTTTCATCAAACAGTATTTTGAATTTATTTGCGAGGTTGTACTCGGCAACTGCAGATTTCTCCAATTCTCTATTTGCAATATTCTGTCGGTGTTCTACATAGCGGTAAGGAGCGGTACGATTGAACTGACCGATATAAGTGCTTCCGCACTCACAATGTAAGTTATAAATACCAAGGATCTTGAGACCAAGATGTTCTTTAACAAGGCGTACCACATCCTTCATCATCTTAGGGGCTCTGAAAATAGATCTTATACCTCGCCTTCTCAGAGCTGTGCCCGTTTTGTAGGATGTAGCACCGCAGAAAGGAAGGAATAGAACCGGTGGATAGTCACGTGAATTGTCGGCATTTTCACGTGAACTGTAACCATTCTTTTGGAATAAGTACTTCACATGATTAATTTCGAAATCCCTACCGTTCACACCGTTTCCGACGGCTGTGCAGAACATCAATGACACATTAAAATTCTAAACTAGATAAAACTACAGTCACTGAGCACAGCCTCACAAACGAACAAAATATTGTATGACGAAACAGAAGTTCCATTGTCCCAGGCTCATACATATTGAGACTCTGTAATTAAAGAAGTTCTGGAAATAAGAATGCGCAAGAAGTAGCTAGCTCTCGACAAAGAGAAGAGGCAGAGCTAATAGCCACAACGTACATTCTACTAAGGGAACGGTGGCGCCACCAGCGTAGACGTCGACACCATCTGTGGCAGCTTTACGTAATTGTCGACCAATCAGAAGCCGCCTCTGGGATTTATAAGGCCACCACAGCAGCAGTGTTGACAGTCAGTTGCTCCTCATAAAAACGGTGAACAGAACCATCCAAAGCTAAGGGCTTTAACCTCAACTAACGCGGGAAGAAGTCGGAGAATGTTTCGTACAACAATGCTGTCGCAAAAGATATCGTTCCCGCTGTTAGTCTGTTACTTTTTCTTCATCATACATTTTCCCAGTTGGATATGATTAATTCAGAAACAGCAAGCAACATGTACCAACTGCTCCAGTTGCTGTGCAGAGTGGCTCGTATACTCAGAAGCCAGAACCTTACGACCACCTGCTTCATATAGTGTTGGTACACGTTACAAACACAATAAGGCAGCAGCTATGCTTGACGTGAATTCTGTAAGACGCTTGAGATATTTGGTGATACGTGTCAGCAGATTTATGCCAACCGGTGACAGAATTGCCGTAAATTATGCCCCAGTTTTTAGGGAGTACGATGCTGGAGCCTGATTACAACCCACTTGTGTTTCAAAGGATTGAGATCAAGAGAATTTGTTGACCAAGGTAACAACGTAAGTTTACTATCACGTTTCCCTAACCACAGTAGCAGATAGGTTGGTTGTTTTTGGGGAAGGAGACCAGACAGCGAGGTCATCGGTCTCATCGGATTGTGGAAGGACTGGGAAGGAAGTCGGCCGTGCCCTTTGAAAGGAAGCATCCCGTCATTTGCGTGGAGCAATTTAGGGAAATCACGGAAAACCTAAATCAGGATGGCCGGACGCGGGATGGAACCGTCGTCCTCCTGAATACGAGTCCAGTGTCTAACCACTGCGCCAC
This sequence comes from Schistocerca piceifrons, assembly GCF_021461385.2. Lineage (NCBI taxonomy): Eukaryota > Metazoa > Arthropoda > Insecta > Orthoptera > Acrididae > Schistocerca > Schistocerca piceifrons. The sequence goes on along the minus strand of NC_060143.1, from coordinate 50,639,232 downwards.
CTCGCTCGGTCGCAGTAGCAGAATCCTGGGTTTCTAACAAGGGCATTTATCCTACTGGAAGATGCCATGGCCATTGGGGAAGACATCAAATACGTGATCTGCAGTGATATTCACGCAGTCTTCAAGCTGCACTCGGTTTCTGCCACTGATCCAATGGAAACCCACGTGTATGTCCTTTAAAGGAAAATACTTTCCTCACCTGTGCCCATGGTGCAGTGGATGTTACGAACTTCCACTCACTTGGATGATGGAGTATCCGTATCGAAGAATACCTGGTGTAGTAAGAAACGTGATTCGTGTGGGCAGATGACACATTTCCGTAGATTTATAGCCCAGTGTCGATGATCGTGTCTGCACTCCAATGGTAACTGACAGTCTCCTTGGGACAACAGGGAATCTCTTAGAAGTAGCTACGGCGGAGCCCCATGCTCAACAACATACTCGAAACCGTCTTGTGCCTGCACCACGTCGTCTTCAAATCTGAGGCAGATCCTTTACAGGATGGACAAGCTTCCGATCACTTACTGTGATATCAGGACCGTGTTGAGGTGGATAAGCCGATTCCCGTTAGATTACCTAAGTAAAGCACCGCTGGGCGTGGCCAGTACTTGGATGGGTGACCGTCCGGATGTGATGAGAACTGTTGATAGTTTTCACTTTACTGCACAGGGCAGGAGAGATGGTGACATTGTATCACCGATAACCAGCCATTGTGTCAGTGGCCTGGGCTTATTTTGAAATCTCTACACAGTGTCTCTAGAACTGAGGGCATGGGATGCTGTTGAAAGTGTTCCGTCCAATGGATGGGCACGTTAAATCCTTAGCAGTCTCCGAGAAGAGAAGGTATGGTCCACACTGGGTGCTCCTTCTCCCTTATACAGCCACATGTAACAGATAAACCTACGTGCAAGGGTCTCATACTTCACAAAGGAAAGGTGGATGGGCTCTTAGAGGATAGGAGAAACCTCTCCAATTCGGCGGCTGAACCTGCACTTCAAGATCTCCCACCACTCATGCCATACGACCTTACTTACTTTTAAAGCATTCCACATGGCTTTTTCATCGAACACTAGAATATATTTATCATTCTAAGTCTTACTATGGTGAAAATCGGTATGAAAGTATTAGCGTCATTATAAACCACGGCGACTGGCTGTAGGGTGCCAAGTGTGATTTGCACGTCTGGCTTTATTAATTGGATGATGGTTTTTAACGGATATTGAACATCTCTGGGGCACGTGTGAATGTGTAGCACATTGTACTTGAGACAGAGCAACACGAAACACTTTGGCCAAGCAGGTAGCTGACCGATGGACGAGACCGACGCCTGGGTTTTGTAAGATTCTTGGAAGTGAGGTCTGACGGAATCCACAGGGGGCGGTAGGCATTGCACCAACACATAACTTTCCACGTCTTTATGACTTGTGTTCAGAATAATCATCTGCCACCTATAGATTGTGAGAACCACAGGAATCAAACTCTAGCCTCGTAGCGGTCCTTTCTGAATTTTTCGAACCCAGTTGTGAGGCTGAGGCTAATGGCGGGAGAATATGCGGTTGGCATTAGGATGTGTATCGTCAGATCGCAATGCTGAAATAAATGCTTTTTGATAATAGGGGAGAGTTTCATGATATCACTGAAGGCTGAATAAGAAGTACTATATCTGGCGGGGTTCTCTGTTCGAGGGAATCCCCGTGACCAGATTGCAGTGGCTCGTTATTTTGCGATTGGCGACCCACGCATTTTCGCGGCAAGGAATAGGCAGGGCGTAAGTGAGCGCCGCAAGGGAAGCAGTCCAGGCTAGTACGCGAGTGTGTCTGCTTCAAATTAGATTTAAGATGCCGCGGTTTCCTGATCGATTTGGAGCAGCGTGTTAGACGCTGCAACATCTCGGAGTTCCACAAAGGTGCCGACGACTCCATCTTCGCAAAGCACGCTGCTCGACGCCTATGTCATCCTTAAGGCGAGCATAATTCGCAGCACTGGCAGAGCAGATGAGTTACATTTCTTATTTGTGGAATCCAGGACGATCGTCTGTCTCATCTGCTTTTCCCCTGGTGATAAGTGTGTGAGCTTCTGGGTTTTACACACCAACGTTCAGTCATTGTTCTGATTAAGTATTACAGTATAGTCTAGGTGTCAGTTATCGTTCAACTTCAGTAGAGAATAAACTCTTAAGAGGACAAGAATAGGGTTAACTGACAGGGTAGTGACAGTGTTTTCTGTTTAACCTTCATAGAAATGTCACAGGTTGTGGATTAATCATTTTATATATCTATTTCGGAAATGTGATTACGAATAAATGTGAGTACTGAATTTAATCATTGTTTCTCTTCGTTCCTTCACTTAGTCTGAGTTTTAGGCTTTTAATGTGTACCCTGGAAGATATTAGCAACCATCTGAAGAACTTAAATCAACGCACTATTCCAGTCGCATAGCGTTAGACAAATTTTGTGAAAATTCCCCACTTTAAGAGCTATGTCTAGGGCCGTACTTTCCGTATTATCCTTTTAACTCTGGGCACAAGAATTTAGAGGTTAATTCTTAAAGAGATGGCATCCACGCGATTAGTTTTGGAGGGTTAAGGGAAATTCTATATCGTGGGGTTATGCAACTTATTTACTGTGAAGAGGTATGGACATCCAACGCCTTGTTGCTTATTCCCCCAGCACTTTCCCTAGAAGCTCACAATAGCACAAGAACAGCTGATCAGCTTCGCCATTTGCGAGATACTCGTTCACAGGCGTCCGGTCACAGCAATCTGCCCTTGTCAAAGTCTCTTGTGTCAGTAGATCTCCTCATTTGTAACTGCACCGTTGCTAGAATGATTTCTTATTGAAGTGTTCCCGCCTCTCAGTAGGTGAAAGAACGTAATTCACCCAGGAACATTATCGACCATGATCGTTTCGGTTGTCCAGGTGTCATGGCGCGGGGGAGGCATAATCTTGCAAGGGCGTACTGGTCTCCAAATATCTTGAAACGTCCCCTTAGAAAAATTTACACAGGACTGTGCTTAAACTGACACACAATATTTTGTTGGCGCAACGCAATCTGACTTTCAAAATTCCCTACAAAAGAATGGCCCTGACTAACATTAAACTATACCTTTCACAAATCACTTACCTCACAAAAATCTTCGCTGCTCAAGCTACTGCAATACAGCGAGCGCCACTAATGCCAGCTAAATAAAAGATTCAAACTGTGGAAGGCACTAACTACTGATAGGGATAGTTAGCAAATGAAAGATATTAATAGAGAACAAACTATGTATTTACTTTGATATCATCATATATAAATATAGCAGTTCATGACAAATTTCAAAACTCCGCCATCTCTCTCCCCACATCCACCACTGCTGGCGGCTCACCTCCAACTGCGCAACGCTACGCGCTGTTCACATCCAGCTGCCGCTGCCCAACACTACAATGGCGAGTATTACAACAATGCAAAGCAGCCACAGACTGCACACAGCACAGCCAGTGATTTTCATACAGAGGTGGCGTTACCAATAAAAAAACCTAAACAGCCTACCAATAAAAAAACCTAAACAGCCTACTTACATAGCCCCCATGCTCCCCACAAAAAATTTTACAAATTGGATTGGGCAGTGGCCAATACAGATTTGAAAAAAAATTTTCATAATTACAATAACAAAGAAATCAAATGCACACACTTATTGATACAATGTTGGTCAAAAGCTAAAATTTTCTCACAGTCCATAAAGATAGTCCTGATCATTCATCATAATAGTAATTACAGTTTTTTTTTCACAAAGCCTCATTAGTAAAGGAAATTGCACACAGAAGTAGTGGATTTCCATGCAGTCTTGAAGAAGTAGTGTTGTCCTTCCAACAGAAAGACAGTGCTGACTCTTGACATGCATACAGGTAATGGGTCACAACAGAGCAAACCCACAGAAGAGTCAGTCGAAATTTTGAAGAGTATTGGTAGGTAGGTCATCACAGAGCAGACCCACTGTAGTCCTGGTAGAGATAATGGTACTGGTGGGTCATCAAAGATGCAGACCCACTGTAGTCCTTGTAGAGATAGCCAGCAGCCATCTGTTGTGACTGTGCAGGTGCACAATCACCATTGAAGAGTCTTGCGGATAATATAGCAAGTCCATAAACCACCACTTGTGCACTCACAAAGTTTTTGAAATTGTCCTTAGAACCAGCAATGCTGTTATCCAGTCCCTTGCTGAATTATTAACACATGTCCAAACACTAACAGTCCCTACTTCTCACATATTGTCCATATACTATGACCAACAGAAACGTGTGCAGTGAAATGTAACTTACAAGTTACTTAATTTGATGAACTGGTGTCAATTACAATTTTATAACATAAGAATACAATTACAAAGGTACAAAATACATCATTAAAGAACATAACAATACAGATAACATTCGTGGTACAGGCTTTACAAAAGAATCGAACTAACATATACATCAGTGTTACAGGAATTATGACATAAGTAAATACATAAAAGATCAGAATAACTTTCGAAACATCAACTTCACACATGAGCATTAACACAAAACAGAATAAATAATGTCTAAACATCTTTACAAAGTAAATAACACATTATTAATGCCAATTGTATTTGAGGATAACAGTATTCCTCATCATAGTGAATGTAACTTAGTATTAGAAGAGAAAAAAGTTCTATGAAACAGTACACAGAGACAGGAAGAAAACAAATACACAAGGGTACACAAACATATAGTGGGATAACACAAAAGGGAAAGGACAGGGTTTGTTTTACTGCAGTATTTTGAATGGAGATCTCCCTTTGTTCATCATTATTCCCAAAAAGTCCTATCTAAGCCTGCTTTCTGTATTCTGTTCATATTTCTTTCAAAATAATTATTTCTGATTGTACAATACTCATCTGGGCCCAAATCTTTGTCATATAACTTCGCAATGCATTCTTTACCTATTCTCCATAGTCAGTTTCTTATATAGTCTACCCCCTCTTAAGCTAACTTAAATCTACTGAGCTCAGATGCTAAACTAAGGGACGATGCAATGCAGCATCACATAAAACAATTAATATAAACAGCAATGAAAAAAAAACGCAGATTTGCGAAGCAAGCAGCATTAAGAAATTAGCAAAGCAATTGTAATATTACAACTAATCTAAGGCAATGTGCAGCAAACAATAAAAATAAATCATTAGTAAAACTGGCTTAACAGAATAATGTAAAGTCAAATTCAATAACACTATACCTGGCAAACAGCAGCAACTTATACCTAAATATGACATAGCTCAGGCAGAAAAAATATTACAGTAAAAACAACAATGCAGATAAGGGAAATGTATATTCACATCTTAATGTCTATGTAATTAAAGTGGTGCACCACAACAACTTATTGTAAAAGAAATATTACCATGTACTTGAAAAGAATATTATGTTACTGTTACTAGTCCCTTCTTATTGTTCTTTCCTTTCCAAGTGCTCCTTTTTTGAAGAATGTGGATCACAAAATTATTATTTAATAGATCTGTTGACAGAAAGTGTTCACATTAGCAAATGCATCTAAGTTTATTTTATAAAACTAATGCTGTAACACAGCTGGAAAACAGGTATCAAATGAAATAAGCAATTACGCAAACCAAAGCATAAAAATATCATTCAATAGTCATGTGACATTTCATAAGTTAGTAGAAATTCTCTCAACTCTCGTAGAAAGACGCTTGTCGTAATCAGGTGTGCAGATGTAAAAATATTTCTCGTCATTTCATTAGGCATTTCAGTAAATATCATAAATTACGAGCTCCACAGTATGCTTTCAACAAGGAAATGTCAATAGTGAGGACAATGGCATCCCCTTTCTTTTTTTCTACCTGTGCCGCTGAAAGGCTAATGGCTTTTTTTCGGGCGGCTGTCGCCCAGGTGGGTGCCCGCGACGCATTACGTGCAGGTGGTCACTTAACTTTCTTACGGATATATTTACGACAGCAGTTTCCGCTGCAGTGACAGTCTCACATAAAAATATTTCACAGGTCAAGAATTAGCGTTGCAAATCTGTAGAAAGAAAATCCAATAAATATAAGTGTCAAAATAAAATATTCGTCAGCATTGTGATACAGTCACGCATTTACACACATTTCATAACTCTTAAAGTACGATTCATGGTTTCCAACATACTTCTTATTCCTCATATACGGTAGCATCATCTTACTGATCATAAACATATTTCAACAGCATAGTACACATCGTTGTCGTAATAATAACATCATAACACCTCAGTCAAATCTCAAAAACGTCGTAGCTTTCTGTAATAATTTCAAAACCTAAAAAAAATTCTCTGCTCATTTCAATAGTGTCATCTACCTCAAACATACTTTAAAATCATGCTCCCTTACCAAATATATCATTCAAAGCTCTCATAGTATCACAATGGTTCCAAAAAAATATGAACAGCTTACAAAGTACAGACAAAATACAGTTTCATAAGTGTGAAGTTACCCAACTGTGTATTGCGTAAACATGTGACACTAATGTAGTAAAAAAATGTTTATCTCTCAGTTAAATGATCAGATAGCTGTGTAATTTGTGTGTTAGAGAAATATGGTACCGATGTGTAAAGTTGTATAAGCAAATACCATATTAGCTAGGGTTCCTTGTGGTTGCCACACACATGGTACACAAAGTAAGCGTGTACCCCCCTGAGGATTAATGTAATTATACCCTCAGGTGTTACAGATTACAGCAATGGAATGAAATGTATCATGGAAAAACTTCGTATCATTGTACTTCAAATATCTTTAAAAATAACTGTTTTAAGTACAAAATTAATCACTCAAATGCGTGTCCTGCAGCGCTAAATGTGCGTCTTGCTGTAAGATAATTCTGTGGAAGTGTCGTAATTATCGTCCTCCGAAAGCTAAGTTCTGCAGAAGTCAATGTACTTACCCCATCATAAACGAAAGTGAAATGCTTTGTGTATAGATATCGTAATTATTATGTACATTACTGTGATCAAGAAATTACTATACTGTAAAGTATTGTTGTGCTACGAAAAAGGCCCTCACATTGTAGCTTACTACTAAAACATGTTTTGCTTTCCAGAATAATTCAGAAAAACTGTGCGGATATAAAACAGATACACTGCAAAAGCAACATTGTAAATTGTCACTCATTAGTAGCGTCGTGATATAATCGTGTATCTGTCAAAGAAACCAAATGCTAAGTCATCATTAATTCCACAGAAAGTACTTTAAATCCAGAATGTATTTTCAAGTCAACCAAAATGTTGCATTAAAATCTCATTAGCAGTACTGGTAAATGTTCTAAGTATGTGAGCCTTATAGTCGTTACGTAGTCGTGCAACTAACAAGCAAGAATGTACACACACAATAACACTGTGACGTCTGTTCACTATAACAATGCATTCGTCATTTCTGTTTCAATAAGTTCTCTTGGTTCTTGACTGGATATTTAACTTCAAACATTGTTGCATGTCAACAGATTCTAAGTCTGACAAGCATACTAGTAATGTAAAGTGAAAAGTTTTATGGCAATGACAAAGTTAAAAAGCAGATTATCTTTCAATAAACGGTTTTACATGTGAAATGTGGTGTAAACCTTTACTCTTCCTAGTACGCAGAGTTTCAACTTCAACGCAATTATCATGTGGTATACGTCGGATTCTGTAAGGTCCATTGTAAACTAGAAAGAATTTGTGACTCAAGTGTTTCTTCTTATGTGACAATGAATGAGCTTTAATGAGAACTTTCTGACCAATATATAATTTCTTTGCATTTGCTTTACCGTGTAGTTCTCTCCTTTTGTCTGCTGCAGATTTTATATTTTTAAGAGCCAAATCAATTATGTCTTTGTGTCGAAGTTTACGTGTATTCGGGAAAGGTACAAGCTCTCTGATTCTGTTCGGTGGTTCTTCATTCTTCAGTACAAGAGTAGGTGGTAAAGCAGTGGAATCATGAGGCATTTCATTCAGCACATTTTGAAATAATTGTAGATATCTGTCCCAATGCTGATGCTTTCTGTGACAATAAAGTCTGCAAAGCTTATTGATTTCTTTCATAATTCGTTCAGACGGGTTGCAATGTGGTGAGTACAATGAAATAAAAACAGGTTTGATTTTATGATTCCGAAGCGTGCGTGACCAAACAGCAGATCTAAATTGCGGTCCGTTATCTGAAATGACTGTAGCAACGTGGCCAACTTCACGTAAGAAATTTTTAACAAAGGCGTTGGAGACAGATCGTCCAGTGGCTTTACGTAACGGAGTGAAAGAAACAAATTTTGAAGTAAGTTCAACAGCGACTAGAACGTACGACAATCCATTGGATGTTCTGACAAGCGGTCCCAAGAGATCAACAACAGCAAATTCTTTTAATTTAGAAGGAATAATAGGAAACAACGGAGCACGATGTGAGACAGTAGATGGTTTCGCCTTTTGACAAAGTTTACAAATAGACAAGACTCTTCGAATTCTTTTTTCCATATTGTTAAAATAACAAGTCGTTCGAAGAATATGATAACATTTTCGTGGACCAAAATGTGCGTAGCTGAAATGAATGTACCAAATGAGCTTATTAACAAAATCGTCAGGAATGCAAAGTACCCATAGCTTGTCATCAACAGTGCAGCGTTTGAACAGTATGTTGTTTCTAACCAGATAATAATGCCGAATCTGTGTGTGTGTCTTGCTCTTGATGTCTTTCCAAATCGGATCTTTATCTTGTTCATGAGCAATGTCCTTTAAAGATGTGGTGATGAAGTTTTCAAAGGCGACTTTCTGAATGTAAAGAATACTGAAATTTTTCTCGAGGTTGCCTTCTGTGGCACTTTTCTCAAACCCAGCCGGTGCGCGTGACAGTGCGTCCGCAACAATGTTCTCCTTGCCGAGAATGTAGACTATTGTGAAGCGGAATTCTTGCAGAAACAATGCCCAACTTTTAACCTGTCAAGATTTAATTTTGAAGACGTAAGAAATTGTAATGCACGATGATCACTGTATACTTTTACGTGCTTACCAGAAAGAAAGAAACGGAATTTGTTAAATGCCCAAACGATAGCTAACGCTTCTAATTCAGTAACGGAATAATTTTTTTCAGATTTTGTAAGCACTCGGCTAGCAAAAGCAATGGTTTTCTGAATGGTAGTGTCATTTTCTATGGCTTCTTGAAATAAATGGGCACCAAGACCGACTTTAGAAGAATCCGTGCTAAGGCAGAAATCTTGTGACAGATCTGGATGAGCTAAGATTGGCGCATGAAGTAACGCTTCTTTCAAAGAATTGAATTCCAATTGTGCTTGTTCGTCAAAGTTCCAAATAGTATTTTTTCCAGTGAGAGAACAAAGTTTTGGTGTAACAAGAATTTGCATATTCAGAAAACGACGGTAAATATTTACGAGACCTAGAAAACTGCGGACTTGTCTTTTTGTGGATGGAACTGGAATGGCTCTGATTGCTTCTAACTTTTCAGGATCCGGCTGAATGCCTTCAGAAGAAATAATATGTCCCGAAAACTTCACCTTTGTCCTACCGAATTCAGACTTTTCCAAGTTAACTGTAATTCCAGATTCTGCAAAAATACGTAACAAACTGTTGAGGATGCGATTATGTAGTTCCCGTGAAGCTTCTGCCATTAGAATATAGTCCACATATAAGGTGATGTGACGTTTTAAGAACTCAGGTAATATGGGGAGCATATTACTAGCTACGGCAGCTGCGTCATCAGTTTCATAAGTACGTTTTGTTGCTGCCAGCGGTGTGAGTCATTGCCTATTGTCTCTTTGTTGGCGCGCGTCGTTATTGGGATTTGGAGATCTAACTTCTACAAATTCACCGTGACGAGAGGGCCCTGCTCTGCTTGAATCCCGCCAGTTCTGATGCAATTCAGGTCTGTCGTTACGATCATATCGTCTGTCGTCATGTCGGTAGATTCCATAGTTTCTTTCTTGTCGGTCACATGGTGGAGAATTTCTCCCTGAATCGTAACTGCGTGCTGGTCCGTTGCGTCTAAAGTTATTCTGTCTCCCTTGATAGTATTTGTTTTGGTTCCCATATTGCCTGTTTCTCTTATTGTCTCTGTGATAGTCATTGCCACGGAGAGGTTATCTTTCCCTGTAGTTATTACTACTCTGCCAACGGTTGTCATACAGGTGGTGTCTGTTTTGGTCACGATTTGTGTTGTGAGAATATCCTTGTCATGTCAAGTTATTACTTCTTTCATCGCGGAATTGCGACGGATGTGACCTGTAATTGTTGTGTTCCTGGTTTCGCGTTCCGCGATTGTCAGTGTCAATTTCTAATTCTTGTAAGAGTCCCTGAAATGCTTCAATGTCGTCTTTGCAACGTCCTGCCGAATTAATATGTCGTAAATGTTCAGGCAGTTTGATTAAGCAAATGCGGATGAGTTCTGAGAGGCTGTATGGGTTTGAAAGATACTGATTCTTATGCAACATGTCTTCAAAATATTTCATAAGACTGGAAAATTCAGATTGTTCGAAACGTTTCATCATTATGATGCTATGTTTTACTCGGTCTTGTGTGGCTTGAGACCAATATGCTGAGAGGAAGGCATGGTAAAACTCTCCGTCACTGTGGCAATCGTGAATTACCGATCGCATTCTTACAGCTGGTTCATTCTCCAAGTAGCCGCACATAAATTCTAATCTGTGTTCTAACGACCAGTTGGGAGGAAAACAATGCGAGAATTGATGGAGCCATGGTTGTGGATGAATGTCGTTGCCAGAATTCTTAAATGTTTTGAATTTATGTGTAGTAATGAACAGCTTATAGTCAAAATCATCATGTCGGCGAGTCGCGTATCGGTCATTGTTAGGTCGTGTCGGCCGTTCCATCTCAAAATTCGAAGCACATTGCCAATTTCTTTCATAACTTCCGAAATGCCCTGTGTTGTTATTTTGTGGCTGTTCCGTATTTCTGTGTCCCTCTTCTCGTATTGGGGCACGAGTATCATCTGAAATACGTAATTCTTGCATTACCTGTATCAGCTGATCTTGTACTTCCCGGATTTCTCTTTTGTGCTGTGTATTGATTTGATTTTGATTCTGTTTGAATTTTCTAATTTGTTCATACTCTTCTGTGTCAGCGAAGGCTACTGGTCTTGTGTCATTCAGATCATCATCTACCTTTGTAGATAAGTTAGTGACCTGATCCGAAAGTTCGGCTACTTTCTCCGATAGTGAACACATTTCCTCAGTGTGTTTTTCTGAACCAAGTTTCAGAGTGTCCATTTGTGTTGAAATCGTATCTACTGTGTCCTTTAAGTTTTCTTGAGTTTTTGCAAGTTGCGTAACCGAATCGGTAGATGCAACTGAGTCAATTTTAGCTTGCAAGGTACTGTGATTTTCATGAACAATAGTTTGCAGTTCTTTTATGGCTGCTTCATGATTCTGTAATGCATTTTCATGACGCGAAAAAATAGGTTGGAAATGCTCACAATTTTGTGGTTTTACGTCATTACAGACTTTTTGACATTTCGATTCGATGTTATGTAGCTTAGTAGTTAAATCTTCACGTGTTTGTTCAAGCGTGGTGTGAAGATTTTGTTCCATTGCGTCTAACTGTTGCTGTGTTTGTCTCTGGTGTTGTTCCATTGTGTCTAACTTTTGAAGCTTTTGCTGTGTTTGTCTCTGATTTTGTTCCATTGTGTCTAACTTCTGAAGCTTTTGCTGTGTTTGTCCCATTTGTTGTATTAATTGTAATAACAATGCATTGGTGTCTGAAACATGTTCCTCAGTGCTTTTCGGCAGTGAATTTGCACCGGCAACATTCACATTTTGACAAGCGGAAAAAGTGTCTTGACTCATTTGAGAAAACGGTGAGAACCCAAAACCTGAGTCTACAGTATTTGCAATATTGTGTTCTGTCATTCCCGATTCCCGAGGCGAGCTGTTGCCGACCGATCGATTGATAATGCTTCCCTGTTCACTACCTGTTTCACTGTCTACACCGTTATTTGACGCCCGCTCCATTTCCCTATGCACAGTTACCAAATTACTACTTTGAACATTAGTAAATTCATTACTCGGCGGCGCTGATAAGTTACGCTCGTCGTCACTATTATTTCTCAGTTTACTTTGGAGCCAAGTGTTACGTTTTTCACACGCCATTATTGCCACAATATTTCACACGATAACACAGAAAAGCACAATTTGAAGAGCAAAAATAAGAGAACACATTAACATAGCACTGATAAAATATCTAGTTAATTGCACGCGCTGCTGAGAAATCCTTGGTGTAAAACTGCAAGCATGCTACAACTGTTTTAATGTACCACAATGAAAGACTGCAACTATAAAGGAGATTCTCTCTACAATTACGCGCTAGCAATAAACAAAAGCTACACTAATTACACAAACTACAGGAAAAAATCAGAAGATTCCAGTGAGGTATCCTCGGCTAAGGGTCGCCATATGAAACGTCCCCTTAGAAAAATTTATACAAGGCTGTGCTTAAACTGACACACAATATTTTGTTGGCGCAACGCAATCTGACTTTCAAAATTCCCTACAAAAGAATGGCCCTGACTAACATTAAACTATACCTTTCACAAATCACTTACCTCACAAAAATCTTCGCTGCTCAAGCTACTGCAATACAGCGAGCGCCACTACTGCCAGCTAAATAAAAGATTCAAACTGTGGAAGGCACTAACTACTGATAGGGATAGTTAGCAAATGAAAGATATTAATAGAGAACAAACAATGTATTTACCTTGATATCATCATATATAAATATAGCAGTTCATGACAAATTTCAAAACTCCGCCATCTCTCTCCCCACATCCACCACTGCTGGCGGCTCACCTCCAACTGCACAACGCTACGCGCTGTTGACATCCAGCTGCCGCTGCCCAACACTACAATGGCGAGTATTACAACAATGCAAAGCAGCCACAGACTGCACACAGCGCAGCCAGTGATTTTCATACAGAGGTGGCGTTACCAATAAAAAAACCTAAACAGCCTACTTACAATCTGAACACGGCAAAGTCATCGATCAACTGTTCTCCTCCCCGATGTGAATCTTTTCAGGGACGGATTCGCTCCGGTGTTCTTTGTTATGGATGACAATACACGACCGCATCCGATAGCGAAAGTGTAAGAGCTCTGGCAACGAGAGGATATTCCGCGAACTGACTGACTTGCCCGTTCCCCCCGACTTAAATCCCGACAATGACGTGTGGGATGCTACTTGTTGTTACGACCAGGGACCACCATAAGCAGCGGTGACTGCAGTATAATTATTGACTTTGAATAAAAGTGGCATTTCTGTTCGTCTCACTGCGTACTCCTTTCAGCTACCTTCTGTGCCATACCGTAGCGGTTCTTTCTATGTATGGTCCACGTTTCATCGAGCTATGCTACTTGGAAGCGACTTATCATGTGAAAGTCACATTTTGCCTTATGTCTTGCACAGCAGTGTAATTTCCTGCACATTATCAATGACCATTATTGTATTTTTAGGATGCTGTGCTCTCAACAGCCTTACATATAACAAATGGTGAGCCGTTATAATAGATTAATACACCAATATATACGAAAAACATATAGCAACAACAACTAAACGCATTGGAACAAATTTGAAGTATAGTAATGACCAATGCAAGGTCATAAAATTTTATAACTCAAGAAATAGAAAACAAAAACCGAACAACTGTCTGTGATAGCCATTGTAAAACACCAGGATAAATCCATTTGAAAGAGGTTTTAAAACTTAATTGAAAAGTATTGAGTATGAAACGTCTCCTTAGAACAATTATACATGACTGTCCTTAGCCTGACACACAATATTTTTAGCGCAACGCAATCTGACTTTCAAAAATCCCTACAAAAAAATGGCCCTGACTAACATTAACCTATGCGTTTCACAAATTGCTTACCTCACAAAAATCTTGGTTACTCGAACTACTGCAATACAGCGAGCGCCACTACTGCCAGCTAAATAACAGATTCAAACTACGGAAGGCACTAACTACTGATAGGGATAGTTAGCAAATGAAAGATATTCCCCTTTGAAAAATTATACAAGACTGTGCTTAAACTGACACACAATATTTTGTTAGCGCAACGCAATCTGACTTCCAATAATCCCTACAAAAGAATGGCCCTGACTAACATTAAACTATACCTTTCACAAATCACTTACCTCACAAAATCTTCGCTACTCAAGCTACTGCAATACAGCGAGCGCCACTACTGCCAGCTAAATAAAAGATTCAAACTACGGAAGGTACTAAATACTGATAGGGATAGTTAGCAAATGAAAGATATTAATAGAGAACAAACAATGTATTTACCTTGATAGTCATAATATATATAGCAGTTCATGACAAATTACAAAACTCCGTCATCTCTCTCCCCACATCCACCACTGCTGGCGACTCACCTCCGCTTGCGCAACGCTACGCGCTGTTCACAGCCAGCTGCCTAACACTACAATGGCGAGTATTACAACAATGCAAAGCAGCCACAGACTGCACACAGGACAGCCAGTGATTTTCATACAGAGGTGGCGTTACCAATAAAAAAACCTAAACAGCCTACCAATAAAAAAACCTAAACAGCCTACTTACATAGCCCCCATGCTCCCCACAAAAAATTTTACAAATTGGTTTGGGCAGTGGCCAATACAGATTTGAAAAAAATTTTCATAATTACAATAACAAAGAAATCAAATGCACACACTTATTGATACAATGCTGGTCAAAAGCTCAAATTTTCTCACAGTCCATAAAGACAGTCCTGATCGTTCATCACGGTAAAATAGTAGTGTTTTTCTCAATGTCTGAGCAGTAGAAGAAAATGCACACGGAAGTAGTGGATTTCCATGCAGTCTTGAAGAAGTAGTGTTGTCGTTCCAACAGAAAGACAGTGCTGACTCTCGACATGCAGACAAGTAATGGGTCACAACAGAGCAAACCCACAGCAGAGTCATTCGAAGTTTTGAAGAATATTGGTAGGTAGGTCATCACAGAGCAGACCCACTGTAGTCCTGGTAGAGATTACGGTATTGGTGGTCCACCAGAGGTGCAGACCCACTGCAGTCCTTGTAGAAATAATGGTAATGGTGGGCCATCAAAGATGCAGACCCACTGCAGTCCTTGTAGAGATAATGGTAATGGTGGGCCATCAAAGATGCAGACCCACTGCAGTCCTTGTAGAGACGCCAACAGCCATCTGTTGCGACTGTGCAGGTGCACAATCACCATCGAAGGGTCTTGCGGACAATATAGCAAGTCCATAAACCACCACTTGTGCACTCACAAAGTTTTTGAAATTGTCCTTAGAACCAGCAATGCTGTTATTCAGTCCTTGCTGAATTATTAACACACGTGCAAACACCAACAGTCCCAACTTCTCACATACTGTGCATATATTATGGCCAACAGAAACGTGTGTAGTGAAATGATACTTAATTTGAAGAACTGGTAACAATTACAATTTGATAACATAAAAATACAATAACAAAGGTACAAAATACATCATTAAAGAACATAACAATACAGATAACATTTGTAGTAACACAGGCTTTACAAAAGAATCGAAATAACATATACGTCAGTGTTCCAGGAATTATGAGATGAGTACATACATAAAAGATCAGAATAACTTTCGAAACACCAACTTCACACATGAACATTGAGACAGAACAGAATAAATAATGTATAAACATCTTTACAAAGAAAATAACGTAGTATTTGAAAAATTCTACAACATAAATCTTATTAGCTAAACACTTAAAGAAAGGAAAAAGACAAATACACAAAGGTACATAAACATATAGCGGAATAATACAAAAGGAAAGGACAGGGTTTGTTGTACTGCAGTATTTTGCAAACAAAACTTTCTTTACTTCTTCGAGATCTCCCTTCATTCATCATTATTCCCAAAAAGTCCTATCTATACCTCTTTTCTGTATTCTAACCGTATTTCTTTCAAAATAATTATGGCTCATTGTACAATACTCATTTTGGCCCAAATCGTTTTCATATAACTTCTCAATGCATTCTTTCCCTATTCTCCATAGTTAGGTTCTTATATAGTCTACCACCTCTTAAGCTAACTTAAATCTACTGAGCTCAGATGCTAAACTAAGGAACGAGGCAATGCAGCAGCACAAAACACCAATTAACACAAACAGCAATGATAAAAAATACAAAAGGCAAAGCAACCAGCATAAATTACAACTAATATAATGCAATGAGCAGCAAACAAGAAAAATAAATCAGTAGTAAACTGGCTTAACAGAGTAATGCAAAGTGAAATTTAGTAGCACTATGCCTGGCAAACAGCAGCAGCAAATGATATAACTAGTACCTAAACATGACAAAGCTCAAGCAGAAAAAATAGTACACTAAAGACAACAATGCAGTCAAAGGGAAATGTACATTCACATCTTAATGTCTATGTAATTAAGGTGGTGCACCACAAGAAGTTATTCTACAAGAAAAATTACCAAGTAATTGAAAAGAAAATTTCGTATGCAATTCCTGTGAAGGGAAATGTCTTCGTAACCGAATCGGTAGATGCAACTGAGTCAAATTTAGCTTGCAAGGTCTCATGATTTTCATGAACAATAATTTGCAGTTCTTTTATGGCTGCTTCGTGATTCTGTAATGCATTTTCATGCCGCGAAAAAATAGGTTGGAAATGCTCACAAATTTGTGTTTTTACGTCATTACAAACTTTTTGACATTTCGTTTCGATGTTATGTAGCTCAGTAGTTAAATCTTCACGCGTTTGTTCAAGAGTTTGTTCCAATAAGTCTAACTTTTGAAGCTGTTGCTGTGTTTGTCTCTGGTGTTGTTCCATTGTGTCTAACTTTTGAAGATTTTGTTCCATTGTGTCTAACAGTTGCTGTGTTTGTCTCTGGTGTTGTTCCATTCTGTCTAACTTTTGAAGTTTTTGTCCCATTTGTCTCTGATTTTGTTCCATTTGTTGCATTAATTGCAATAATAATGTATTAGTGTCTGGAATCTGTTTCTCTATGCTTTTTGGCAGTGCATTTTCACCGGCAACATTCACATTTTGACAAGCAGAAAATGTATCTTGACTCATTTGAGAAAGCGGTGAGGACCCAAAACCTAAGTCTACAGTATTTGCAATGTTGTGTTCTGTCATTTCGGATTCCTGAGGCGAGCTGTTGCCGACCGATCGATCGATAATGCTTCCCTGTTCACTAATTGTTTCACTGTCTACACCATTGTTTGCAGCCCGCTCCATTTCCCTATGCACAATTACCAAATTACTACTTTGAACATCAGTTAATTCATTACTCGGTGGCGCTAACACACTGCTTTCGTTTTCACTGTCATTTCTCAGTTTACTTTGGAGCCTAGTATTACGTTTTTCACACGCCATTATTGTCATAATATTTCACACGATAACACAGAAAAGCACAATTTGAAGAGCAAAAATAAGAGAACACATTAACATAGTACTGAAAATAATATCTCGTTAACTGCAAGCGCAGCAGCGAAATACTTGGTGCAAATTAACATACATGCCACAACAACAATGAAAGACTGCAACTACAAAGGAGATTCTCTCTACAATTACGCGCTAGCAATAAACAATAGCTACACTAATTACACAAACTACAAGAAAAAAATCAGAAGATTCCAGTGAGGTATCCTCGGCTAAGGGTCGACATATGAAACGTCTCCTTAGAACAATTATACATGACTGTCCTTAACCTGACACACAATATTTTTAGCGCAACACAATCTGACTTTCAAAAATCCCTACGAAAAAAATGGCCCTGACTAACATTAACCTATGCGTTTCACAAATCGCTTACCTCACAAAAATCTTCGCTACTCCCACTACTGCAATACAGCGAGCGCCACTACTGCCAGCTAAATAAAAGATTCAAACTACGGAAGGCACTAACTACTGATAGGCATAGTTAGCAAATGAAAGATATTAACAGAGAACAAACAATGTATTTACCTTAGTATCATCAAAAGTCATAATATATATAGCAGTTCATGACAAATTACAAAACTCCGCCATCTCTCTCCCCACATCCACCACTGCTGGCGGCTCACCTCCAACTGCGCAACGCTACGCGCTGTTCGCAGCCAGCTGCCTAACACTACAATGGCAGACAACAATGCAAACCAGCCACAGATTGCACACAGCACAGCCAGTGATACTCACACAGAGCGCTACGTGGCGTTACCAATAAGAAAACCTAAAACAGCCTACTTACAAGTACAATAAAATATTTATTGCTATAGTAAACAGTTTCGGCCAAAGTGATCGTCTTCAGACCATAAACGCTGAAATATAAACTTAAATTGCGTTTCGAGGGTTGACTGACAATAACATTGAAATAAAAATTACATAAACTGTAATAAATAATAATAATAAAAAAAGTCGCACCTATGAGTGCAGACGGTGGCGGTGAACGAAGCAGGTATCGTGGATACACGAACATTAGCAGCTGATGAGAGCAACGGATCTCACTTCAGTAATGCGATACTCCGCCCACCATGTACAACGTTACGCCAGGAACAGCCAGGCATACAAGAACTAAAAGTGATTTTGCAGTAAGGTGCACACAGAATAATTATTCAAAAGTTAAAAACAAGTGAACAAATGGATACATTCCATCATATAATGAAATTATATTATACAGGGTGGTCCATTGATGGAGGCTGGGCCAAAAATCTCACGAAATGAGCGTCAAACGAAAAAACTACAAAGAACGAATTTTGTCTAGCTTGAAGAGGAAAACCAGATGGAGCTATGGTTGGCCCGCTAGATGGCGCTGCCATAGGTCAAACGGATGTCAACTGCGTTTTATTTTAAATAGGAACCCCCATTTATTATTACATATTCGTGTAATATGTAAAGAAATATGAATGTTGTAGTTGGACCACTCTTTTCGCTTTGTGATAGATGGCGCTGTAATAGTCATAAACATATGGCTCATAATTTTAGACGAACAGTTGGTAAGAGATACGGTTTTTGAATTACAATACAGAACGTAGGTACGTTTGATCATTTTATTTCGGTTGTTCCAATGTGATACATGTACGTTTGTGAACTTATCATTTTTGAGAACGCATGCTGTTTGTTACAGCGTGATTACCTGCAAATACCACACTAATGCAATAAATGCCCAAAATGACGTCCGTCAACCTCAATGCATTTGGCAATACGTGTAACGACATCCTTCTCAACAGCGAGTAGTTCACCTTCCGTAATGCTCGCACGTGCATTGACTATGCGCTGACGCATGTTGTCAGGCATTGTCGGTGGCTCACTATAGCAAATGTTCTTCAACTTTCCCCACAGAAAGAAATCCGGGGACGTCAGATCCGGTGAACGTGTTGGCCATGGTATGGTGCTTCGACGACCAATCCACCTGTCATGAAATATGATATTCAGTACCACTTCAACCACACGCGAGCTATGTGCCGGACATCCATCATCTCGGAAATACTTCGCCATTCTGTGATACAGTGAAACATCGTGTAGTAACGTCGGTAGAAGATTACGTAGGAAATCAGCATACATTGCACCATTTAGATTGCCATCGATAAAATGGGGGCCAATTATCCTACCTCCCATAATGCCGCACCATACATTAACCCGCCAAGGTCGCTGATGTTCCTCTTGTCGCAGCCATCGTGGATTTTCCGTTGCCTAATAGCGCATATTATGCCGGTTTACATTACGCTGTTGGTGAATTACGCTTCGTCGCTAAATAGAACGCGTGCAAAAAATCTGTCATCGTCCCGTAATTTCTCTTGCGCCCAGTGGCAGAACTGTACACGACATTCAAAGTCGTCGCCATGCAATTCCTGGTGCATAGAAATATGGTACGGGTCAATCGATGTTGATGTTGCATTATAAACACCGACGTTTTTGTGATTCCCGATTCTCGTGCAATTTGTCTGCTACTGATGTGCGGATTAGCCGCGACAGCAGCTAAAACACCTACTTGGGCATCTTCAATTGTTGCAGGTCGTTGTTGACGTTTCAAATGTGGCTGAACACTTCCTATTTCCTTAAATAACGTAACTATCCGGCGAACGGTGCGGACACTTGGATGATGTCGTCCAGGACACAGAGCAGCATACATAGCACACGCCCGTTGGGCATTTTGATCAAAATAGCCATACATCAACACGATATCGACCATTTCCGCAATTGGTATACGCTCCGTTTTAAGACGGGTAATGTATACCGAAGCTAATACCTTCCGCACCGGCGGAATGTTACGTGATACCACGTACTTATACGTTTGTCGCTATTACAGCGCCATCTATCACAAAGCGAAAAGAGTGGTCCAACTGAAACATTCATATTTCTTTGCGTAGTACACGAATATGTAATAAAAAATGGAGGTTCCTATTTAAAAAACCGCAGTTGATATCCGTTTGACTTAAGGCAGCGCCATCTAGAGGGCCAACCATAGCGCCATCTGGTTTCCCCCTTCAAGCAGACGAGTTTCGTTCTTTGTAGTTTTTTCATTTGATGTTTATTTCGTGAGATATTTGGCCCGGTCACTATCAATGGACTACCCTGTATAATGTAAGGTATCTATATCTTCATTTGTCATTAAGTTTTGGGTAACTATTTTTTGTGTATATCTTATTGTAATAGCAGTTATACAAAAGTTATACGAAATTTAGTAACAAATCAAGAAATAGACGCATTACATTACACAATAAAATTACATTACATTATGCATTGTAATGTATCTATTTCTTCATTTGTTGTTACATTATTATGTAATGTATATATTTCTTCATTTGTTACTAACGTTTGTGATACCATTCTCCTTCTACCTTATCGTAATGACACTTTTGCTCCTTGTATGTCTGATTAGCTATTACTGACGGCATGTGGTATGCGGTGGACACTGCATCGTGTACCTAAGCAACAGTTCCGCTGCCTAGTCCGAAAGTTAACATTTGTAGATCTGCTTCGTTCACCACCATCCTCTGCTATCACTGGAACTATTTCTTTGTTATGTACTTATTATGTCTTATGTACTTTATACTTTACTATTATTAGCAGACTGTCCTCTAAATCCATCCCACACAAAATATTTTATTTCCATCAAGACTGGTTTTAACTCAATTTTAAAAAGTATTTTATTGAAACCGCTCATATTTTCCACTAGAAATTTTCTCAAAAAGTACTGTTTGAATAAGGACAAGATTATTACGGGTGATGCAGCCATTCTGCAGTACAGTCAAATCACTGTTATAGTATTCTGGAAACTATGCCACAATCTCTGTGAAACATTTAATGGAATCCACTTCACTCCAATATACGAATGGGGGAAGGAGACGCACTTAAATATATAATCACGATTCTGCAGTATGTAACGGTTCGGGAAACTGCAAAAGAATGGCCTAGTCATACAACCAGACCTATACGGAACAGGATAAATATGAGCACATGGATAGTACCGTACGTCCAATCACCTCCGTGCAGGAAGAGAGCAGCGACATTGTGGATTGCAAAAGGATGGGAAATAGAGAAATGGGACCTGAACGACTGATCTCATCAGAGATTTTTCAGGATTTTATATGGAGCATAAGGTGACGATTAACCGAAATAGAGCAGAACCGAAATGAATATGGAAAACTAGTTCTTGGGAATCGAATAACGCAGACGACAAAGGACACAGACGAAATTAAGACGAGGCAGAGAAGAAATACCTCGTTAGTAAACGACATAACACAGTTACGAGCGGATAAATTATGATCAATAACAAATGAAAGAGGCAAAAGTGAATGGAAACATCTAAAGCACGAGAATGAAAAATGTACAAACTGGCTAAGAATGATACCAGGGGATGGGGAGTACTCAGTAGTACAAACGTTCATGAACACAGGGAAGTTACGCTTCTAAGAAAATTAATGAAAGCGTTGGAGAGAAGAGAAGCCACTGTAGAAACATCAAGAGCTCAAGTGACCAACACTTCCACGTTGTACAAATTGTTGCTTTGTGGCTGTAACGTAACAATGTGCCCTCTTCTTATTCACGAGTAAAACATATTAAAGTTTTTGAAACGTTCGTACTCAATACTTTTTCTTATGGACAAAACGTCGCACCAACTGACTGATTTCTTCACAATTAAAGAGACACTTGTGCCATTATCCATTCGTTCAGATGAAATTCTTTCCATTGTTCGAGTTTCGTAAATTTTAATGACTTTTAATAGGTGGAGTTTATATCAAGATAACGTGCTTGTGTAGAATCCATAAGAATTCGTCCAACTGGTAGACAGTCTTATGTTTAAAATAACGATGATTTATCACAATGACAGTCTTCTTCTACATATTGATATCTGATCGAAGACAACAAACAACATTGATACCTGTTTCAGAATTTGAACAAAACAGTTTCGAAAATAACGTTCGCCAAAACTGAGCAACGAAAAATTGTCTCTGTTTTCTAAATGTTTAACAGACTTGTCAGTGAAACCTCGAAGTTTCGTCGGATATGTGCGTCCCTTCAAGGTCTGTTAATTTCGCCCAATACCGCGGTCTCCAATAAAGCCACTCTGAAATGTAATATGATGTACCCATCGACAAAGTGACCGCAAATTAGCCTCGCACGTTATTCAGTTCAGGGACATTTATTAACGGTTACAACATAACATCAAGCAAATTTTACATTTCATTCTGCGATAGTTTTATTCCTGTTTAGGCGATGCTGTACTGACAGTTACTCTCGGTTCCTTAGTGTAGGTGTAATTTAAATAATAATGTTGAACACCTGGAGACATTTTACTATCGCTGATTATGCCAAATTTATTGTAAAAATAAATTCGAAAAGGATATTCGGTTTAGGAAACCGATTTCACATATAGAAGCATAGTTTAGAACAACGTTTCACAATGGTTGACTTAGTCATAAGAGCGGTGCATGTATTACACACTGTAGCGAGATAGCAATAATGAATAACTCGTTTTGCAGTTACGAACCTGAAAATCTTTGTTCCCGTACACGTTTGGCATTCACTAGCAAATTCAAGTATTAGGTGCAAGCTAAAGAAGAAATTCATCTAAAGCTACACACTGTACATTTTAACTTTCATCAAAAATTCACACGATAACGTTGTAACGCCTGAAATGCATATCCTCCTATTTCCATCTATTGTACTATAATTTTTTTCCTTGTTTTGTTACCTGAAGATATGACATTTCTGTGTCTTTATACACTCCTGGAAATGGAAAACAGAACACATTGACACCGGTGTGTCAGACCCACCATACTTGCTCCGGACACTGCGAGAGGGCTGTACAAGCAATGATCACACGCACGGCACAGCGGACACACCAGGAACCGCGGTGTTGGCCGTCGAATGGCGCTAGCTGCGCAGCATTTGTGCACCGCCACCGTCAGTGTCAGCCAGTTTGCCGTGGCATACGGAGCTCCATCGCAGTCTTTAACACTGGTAGCATGCCGCGACAGCGTGGACGTGAACCGTATGTGCAGTTGACGGACTTTGAGCGAGGGCGTATAGTGGGCATGCGGGAGGCCGGGTGGACGTACCGCCGAATTGCTCAACACGTGGGGCATGAGGTCTCCACAGTACATCGATGTTGTCGCCAGTGGTCGGCGGAAGGTGCACGTGCCCGTCGACCTGGGACCGGACCGCAGCGACGCACGGATGCACGCCAAGACCGTAGGATCCTACGCAGTGCCGTAGGGGACCGCACCGCCACTTCCCAGCAAATTAGGGACACTGTTGCTCCTGGGGTATCGGCGAGGACCATTCGCAACCGTCTCCATGAAGCTGGGCTACGGTCCCGCACACCGTTAGGCCGTCTTCCGCTCACGCCCCAACATCGTGCAGCCCGCCTCCAGTGGTGTCGCGACAGGCGTGAGTGGAGGGACGAATGGAGACGTGTCGTCTTCAGCGATGAGAGTCGCTTCTGCCTTGGTGCCAATGATGGTCGTATGCGTGTTTGGCGCCGTGCAGGTGAGCGCCACAATCAGGACTGCATACGACCGAGGCACACAGGGCCAACACCCGGCATCATGGTGTGGGGAGCGATCTCCTACACTGGCCGTACACCACTGGTGATCGTCGAGGGGACACTGAATCGTGCACGGTACATCCAAACCGTCACCGAACCCATCGTTCTACCATTCCTAGACCGGCAAGGGAACTTGCTGTTCCAACAGGACAATGCACGTCCGCATGTATCCCGTGCCACCCAACGTGCTCTAGAAGGTGTAGGTCAACTACCCTGGCCAGCAAGATCTCCGGATCTGTCCCCCATTGAGCATGTTTGGGACTGGATGAAGCGTCGTCTCACGCGGTCTGCACGTCCAGCACGAACGCTGGTCCAACTGAGGCGCCAGGTGGAAATGGCATGGCAAGCCGTTCCACAGGACTACATCCAGCATCTCTACGATCGTCTTCATTGGAGAATAGCAGCCTGCATTGCTGCGAAAGGTGGATATACACTGTACTAGTGCCGACATTGTGCATGCTCTGTTGCCTGTGTCTATGTGCCTGTGGTTCTGTCAGTGTGATCATGTGATGTATCTGACCCCAGGAATGTGTCAATACAGTTTCCCCTTCCTGGGACAATGAATTCACGGTGTTCTTATTTCAATTTCCAGGAGTGTATATTGTAATTGTTTTACTGTATATATATATATATATATATATATATATATATATATATATATATATATATATATGTTGGTTTGTTTTGTGAATATTATTTGTATTTATACGCTAGGTCTGGCCTAGGGAAAACTATGCTATCGAACCAATACATCGATAGGGCGTGTGGAGAACAAACGTGTTTAGGATCTTTTGTAGTGCTAAATCTGTCGCGTGGAGCGCGGGCAGAGAGAGGTTTTGGCTGGGGTGGTGCAGTGGAGCTGGTGTGTTGTGTGACGCTCCCGCGAGTTGCCGCGCTTTTGGGGTTGGGCAGCATGTAATTGCGCTCGACTTGCTATGATAGTTTCTGACACGGTGTCGCGGACGGGAAGCATTAGCTGGCGCACATCAAGAGCCCGTTTCGCCTGGTTACCGTGTCGAGAAGGAGGCGCGCCAACATCCAGCTTCTGCAACAGCGACGGCCGACAAGAGTGACTGTCGCCACCTCCTCGATCAACGGCTTCAAATCTTCAATCAACCAACAAGGAAGACTGGAAGCACGTAAAGTTTTTGAACTGTATGGCAGACCTCAGCTTATAAAACTGTTCAAATCACAAAATTACAGCAACGTAGCATGAACCTTTGTTGCTCATTGTCCCAATTGCATTACCGAGCAGGCTCCATTCCTTTTCCGGAATGAACCCGAGTGTCGTTGAAATTCAAACGCCAGCATTAAAGCAATATTATTCTATTTCAATGCTTTAATTTCAAAGTTCAGTTAAAGTATTCATAGCTGGCTACAATATTGAGATTACACAAGCACAAATTAAGAGTGCGAGTTTTGTTACCATATTTTAGCTTACCTTTGACTACAGCTCAGCTTGGTGCATACTAAATTCTACTATTGTTAGTTGTTCAGAATCATTTAATTCAAGTTCAAAGTTAAATTTCTTGTTTCTAAATTGCGTAGATTCAAGTAGCTTTTGAAAAGTTTGTTGAGGTAGTCCAAGACTAACCGTATTTTACTGAATTTCGATGTGCTTCAGAAAGAAAGCTCACTATTAACTTCAGTCACTAAATTAACTTTCGATTTTCCGGTTTTATTAATTCTTTTGCTAACTTAAGTCAGAGTGTAGCGGAATTTATTACTTCTGACAAACTTTCAGTTTTCACACTACACGTGTCAACCTTCAGTTGCCACGCTTCTAGTGCTAATTATATGTGTAATAACCTTTCTTTTTCAGTTACTATAGTAATTGTCCTTAGGACTGGCGACCGTAATTTCCCCCAAATCTCAAATATCTAATTACCGCTAGTTAATTGTTAACGTAACGGCCGCACATTTACTTTCTTTATTACCTTTACCCCTTTTCAAAATAAATTTCCACCAGTTTCATTTGCATTTTTCCTTTCATTTAGATGTAACCCTTTCCTCCCTCTTTACCGACAAATTGACTTCGGTGACGATTGCTTTTCCCAAATTTCCATTAGGCACACGCGGTTTAATTTTTCACTGTCATTAAGGTCGATAAGTAAGGGGGAGGTTACAACGTCTGTGACGCCAATTAAGCGGTTGCCAAAAGTCGACAGATGTAAAGGTATTTTCCAGAATACCCCAAGGAAGTGTGATAGGCCGCTATACTCTTTATAGTGTATATAAATGATGTGGTAGAAAGCGCTGGAAGCTCTTACGCACAGCTCACAGATGTGGTTGTCTACAAGAATGAATCATCAAGAACTCTATTAGTGTTTCTCCTCTCTAATTCCTACTGCCTAGACCATATTCTCCCATATTCTATTTCTGTGCTCCTTCTCCTGCAGCCCCATTCCAATCCAACACGATTATTTGTTTTCATCTCGCTTTACATACTGATTTACCTGTTAAACATCCTCATTACTTTTTCTTTCTCCATATTGTGCTTGTGATGGCCGCATGTATACCTGAACTATCGTTGTCGGAAACGAAATAATATACATACATCGACCCTATTGATAAATAAAACTTTTTAAATGTATGAAACACTGTATGGATCAGCTTTTACAGGCTATATGTATCATCGCACAGTAAAACGTGGCTGACAGTGGCATAAATATCCACAAACAAACACATTGATTTAGGCCAAAAAATAAAAATAATCACTATCTCGTTCATTGGTCACAAAGATTTTTATCAAAGAGAGTTTGGAATATTGATAACCGCTAACAAACCTACTCCACACTCGGTACTGCTTAAACCTGGGCATGAGTCAAACTGTAAAAAATAGATATCATGGGCTATCACGAAAATAATCTACAGATTTATGTATTCTTTGTATTCCACAAGATTAGATATGTTCAATAAATAGCTGAATTTCGAAGCGCTCTGAACATACCCATTGTGCAAAAACAGAAAACATTCGTCCAGTCCACGAGAAAAAGCAACCTAAATTTGGAAACATAAATGCATATTACACAAGCGCTGCAAACGCTAGCATTATTAAAGATTAATGAAAGGTAGGACTTGATATCCTCTACTGCTCACGTTAAGTCATGGGTGAACGAAGTCACCAAGCGTCAGCGCCCCACAAATCGTAAAAAATACAAACATACAACGCTGTATCTTCGACAGTTATAGTTCGCAAACTTACTTGATACATTCCATTTTATAAGGTGCACATGATGACAGACTTTGTTTCTATAATACATCAAAAAACATATAGTAGCAAACCTACTCACTCACAAATCAGTTGGCCGGCACGATAGCTCAGCGTGTCCGGTCAGAGGGCTGGTTGCTCTCTGTAATGAAAAAAAAAAAAAACTTATCGAAGGAGTCAACGATCAATTTGAACGGACCTGGGAGGCTCTGTAATAAAAAAAACCTGGGTAAAAGGATCAACAATGGACTTTAGTGGATGTCATGGGACGTCCGCTACGACCGAATACAACGAACAACAACGAATAGAATGTAAAAAAAAGTGGTAACGTGCTTGCGTCCCATACAGCAGGCCCGGGTTCCATTCCCGGCCGAGTAGGAGATTTTCTCCGCTCGTGGACTATGTGTTGTGTTGTCCTCATCATCATTTCATTCTCATCACCGGCACGCAAGTCGCCCATTGTGTTGTCGACTGAAATAAGACTTGCACTCGGCGGCCGAACTTCCCCAAATGGGGCCTCCCTAACAAACAATGCCACACGCTCATTTCATTTTCTTCCTACCACAAATAGAATAATACTAAATACGCACACTAAACTATCCTTACAAAAACTGGAAGGATTTTCCCCTAACACAATGCCACACGCTCATTTCATTTTCTTCCTACCAAAAATACAATAGTACTGAATATGCACACTAAACTATCCTTACAAAATCTGGAAGGATTTTCCCCTAACACAATGCCACACGCTCATTTCATTTTCTTCCTACCAAAAATACAATAATACTGAATACGCACGCTAAACTATCCTTACAAAAACTGGAAAGATTTTCCCCTAACATCCAAACCGCTGAAATAAAAATTATTAACTGCAAATATCATATACTAAGTACTTCCAAATATCTCAATCCAGAAGACACATCCATTCTCAAGAGGTCTCATTGTCGAATTTCCTACACCGGATGTACCATAACCACTCGCACTTTCCATTCGGAGAAGAGGTGAGCCACTAAGGAAGATCACAGTAAAAACTACCAACTTTACTGTGTCTACCGGACCAAGTATCTGATCTAACAGTAAAGTTAAACCTCCCTACCTTTCATCCATTTGTCAGATATGTTCTAGCAAACTATAGCTACCAGATATCCTTATGAAACTCCCAGTCACACATTTCAGTTACACATATTAAATTATGGGATAAGAATATAGGGAGGATGCAGGTACATGAATATCAATGTAAAAACTGAGAATAAAACTACTCAGTTCCTGCTTAAGGCCTACTACCACTGCCTGCAGATAGTGAGTGTCAAGAAAAACCATAAATGACTCAATATAACAGCAAAATATATGAGAATGATCAGGCAGATCAGAATAAAAACAGTACACGTGGTATATGAAATGATTTATTCGAATTAGTCTATACTACCACCTTCGAAAATATTTGTACTGCTCCTGAAACACCCTCCATATCATATAAAATTTGTATTTGAATCATGTACTAAAACAAAATTACATACTGCACTTACTGATTGCAAATTGAACGCATTTTACTCTCATATGCATGTACGACATATTGTCATAACATGGAACATACGTAAACCAAAGAGGATACAGTAATCTCATATAAACATAAGCATATGCAAAACTATAGACATGAAACACACAAAAGTAGCAAGCACATATACAAATACGAACTATTTATTCTGTATTAAAATGGGAAGGTTACGTTTTAACGTCCTGGAGCCAGCGCGGTCTTTACAGACGGAGCACAATCTCCGATTACGAAACGATGAAAAGGGAAATCGCACGTGACATTTTCAAAGGAACTATCCCAGCATTCTCCGGACTGCTTTAGGGAAATGACTGAGAATCTAAATCTGGAAGGCCAGAGAGGAATTTGGATCGTCATCGTCTTCCCTAAAGCATTCAGTGTGCTAACCAATGCATTATATCGCTCGATCTGGGTATTAAAGGGAGTAGTTGAGTAGTGTTTACCGACACGCCTTGGAAGCATGTCATGTTTTGTGTGAAAGTGTAGCATAAGGATTAAAGAAAGAGACTACAAATGATCATTAACATTCCTATAATTCTGCACATGAAGCAGAAAATATTAAAGGTGTACTTAGTTTGTACAAAATGATGGTAGCGTTTCCCGATTACATGAAGTAGACAAGATGTACTGCGATAGCATATTTACACCTAAATCTACATCAGTTCTCCACAGATCCCCTGTTTAGCTAGCAAACGACGAGTGGAAGGAATGAATGTCGGTAAGCCTACGTATTAGCTCTAATTTCTCGAATATTCACGTAGTGGACAGTTCACAATACGTATGTGGGAGGAATTAATATGTTGCCCGACTTTTCCTAGAAAGTACTGTTGAAATATCTAAAGTAAGCGTCTCCGTGAAGCAGAATGGTTCTTGCAGTGTCTGCTACGTGATTTTTTTGGGCAATACTGTAACCATCCCGCGGTGACCAAACGATCGAGTAACGAAACGTGTCGCTCTTTGTTGGAACTTCTTTCTTATATCAGTCTTACGTAGTAAGGGTCTCAGATTCATGAAAAATACTCGAGAATCTGCGGAACAAATGCCTTGTAAGCCACTTACTACGTGGATGAATTACATTTCCTTGAGATTCTTCCTTCGGCTTTTCCTATTATTTGTTTTATGCGGTCACCCCACTAAGGTCGTCTGGACAGTTATTACCGGATATTTTACGGTACTTACTGTTTATATCACAGTGCTATCAATAACATGTTTGTTCAGTAGTCGTCTCTTTTGCTGTGAATGCATAATATGTCACACGTTGAGGATCAACTGCCACAGCTTTCATCATTCATCCATCCTCTGCTGCACATTCGTCAAATCGATACTCTTTTCTCTTGATGCTTCATTCTTGTAGACAACCACATCTGTGAGCTGTGCGTAAGAGCTTCCAGCGCTTTCTACCACAACATTTATATACACTATAAAGAGTACAGCGGCCTATCACACTTCCATGGGGTAGTGTTTGTTTGTGGATAATTATGCCACTGTCAGCCACGTTTTCCTGTGCGATGATACATATAGCCTGTAAAAGCTTATCCATACAGTGTTTCATACATTTAAAAAGTTTTATTTATCAATAGGGTCGATGTATGTATATTATTTCGTTTCCGACAACGATAGTTCAGGTATACATGCAGCCATCACAAGCACAATATGAAGAAAGAAAAAGTAATGAGGATATTTAACAGGTAAATCAGTATGTAAAGTGAGATGAAAACAAATAATCGTGTTGGATGGAATGGGGCTGCAGGAGAAGGAGCACAAAAAATAGAATATGGGAGAATATGGTCTAGGCAGTAGGAATTAGAGAGGAGAAACACTAATAGAGTTCAACAATGAATTTAGGGTGGGAATAGCGAATACTCTGTTAAAGAATCAGAAGAGGAGGAGACACAGTTGGAAAATATCCGGAGTCAAGGGAAGATTCCATCTGGATTACATCACGGCCAGACACAAATCCTGAAATCGAATATTCTGTTCTAAAGCATACCCTGGAGCAGATGTACACTTGGATCAAACTTTAGTAAAGATGAAGAGGAAAACGAAGTTTAAAAGGGTCGTCAGTAAGAATCAATGTGGAAGGAAATCGGATAATGAATTACTGAGGAATGTATGTTTGAAGTTCACTAAGAATGTAGAGCAGGTAGCTCGGCTGAAGAGGAGTGAACATCTCCAAAACGATGAATCACAGATATTGGGCAGTCAGATAGAGGTAGAAGAAAGGTACCTCCGAAGTAGCCTTGGGTAACAGAACAAATACTTCAATAATGGGACAAAGCCGGTATCAAATTGTTTGAATAATTAATTAAATTGATCAATCAATCACCCATCCCCCTCCCCCTGGGAAATACGCCCGGGTCCCTGGGAAATACCCCTTTCCCGCCCCTCCCCTACTCTCACTGGCCACTGAAACCCATATTTTGGGGCGAAATTCAAATTTTTGTGGTAAATTAAAATTTTCTCGGCAACCTCAAATTTTCGTGGTAAATTCAATGAGTTACATTGCAGAGGATATGATAATAATAATAATTATAATAATAATAATGGAAACTTATTGCAAATTCTGATTTTGATGGAGAATTCAAACCACACTCCCCCAGTACCACAACCGGAGAACGCTTTGTATTCAGAATTGTGCACGTGGACTAAGAGTTTACAACTGGATTGCAAGTGAAACCAAATTTTGAATGTATGACCAGAAGATTACATGATTGGAAGTGCCACATCTTGGATCTTTAAAGCATAATATTAAGCCTAAGATCTGCATAGCTGCAACTGATCAGTCTCCTTTGGTAGCTGAAAGTGTGAGTATGGGTTCCCCCAAAGTGCGTAACATCCCCCAGATATAAGGAAGGAAGACAAGAGCACCTAACAAATGATTCGGTTTGTGGTTCTTGCTCGAGAACATGGACAATCTTGTTACTGCTAACGGTGGCATAAATAAGAATAACAATAGCACGTTCCGTAGAAAGAAGACTTTAATTGTGCATACACCAATAACAGGACTGTTTCACGATAATTTTATGCTTGTTAAAATCTGTGACCAAGTGGACTGTCAGGAACCGTTAGAGGAGGGATGGCCGGTAATGTTAAGAAAGGAGGTGTGGGGATGGTTTAACTAGTATCTATGTAGTAAATTCTTCAAGTTTGTCGCTCCGAGGCTTGGTGTCAAAACGAAGGTACCTTTTTTCCTACACGGAACGACCGTATGACAACAAGAAAATACGTGAAAAAAATCGTCAAGAAAGCACTGAAAACGGTTTCGAGGAAATATAAGCATCCTGTGGCTACAGCATACAATGTAGAATTAGCTGAAGTTCAATTGGACAATATAACAGATGGCTCCCTGGAATACTGCAGCAGCTACGTGTATACGGGTATTATCTTTTGTATTTGGACGCTATGCAAGACTACGCCGGAACTTTTAACAGTAGTGAGATGCGGGACCACTTAATATCAAACCACAACAACCGCGCGGTCTAGGGGCCCTGCCACGGTCCACGCGGCTCCCTGCGTCGGAGGTTCGAGTACTCCCTCGGGCATGTGTGTGTGTGTGTGTGTGTGAGTGTGTGTGTGTGTGTGTGTGTGTGTTGTCCTTAGCGTAAGATACTGTAAGTTAGATTAAGAAGTGCGTAAGCTCAAGGACCGATGACCTCAGCAGTTTGGTCCCATAAGACCTTACCACAAATTTACAAAAGAACCACAACTTCTTCATCGAAGGAGACCGCCATGGAAGCAGCAGCGTGATTGTGGGCGACGATAATACAGTTGAAATAGACTCCTTGACGTGGATGATTCTAATTGAAGAGTGAAGATATGTAAGAGACTGGGTTAAATGAAAACCTTAAATATTTTTTTCAATATTATTTATTGTGCGGAAGTGGTACAAAACTGTATCGCTTTTCAACATAATCTTACCCACGCTCAATGCAAGTCCTCCAGCGCTTACAAAGCGCATGAATTCCTTTAGAAAATAATTCTTTTGGTAGTCCGCGCAACTACTCATGCACCACCGTGGCATACCGCTTCACCAAAAGAGAGTCAGCTTAACCTCCCCTGCTGATGGTTCTGTTCGAAACTTCTTTGGTTTTGGTGATGAGGAATTGCGCCATCCTTGCTCGCTCTCTTCGTTTCCGGTTGCTGGAAGTGTACCCACGTTTCGTCCCTAGTAACGATTCTTGCAAGGAAGCCATCACCTTCTCGTTCAAAGCGCCGAAAAAGTCCTTCACAAGCATCAACACGTCGTTCTCTCATTTCAGGAGTCAGCTGCCGTGGCACCCATCTTGCATACACCTTGTGAAACTGGAGCACATCACGCACAATGTGGTGTGCTAACCCATGACTAATCTGTAAACATGCTGCAATGTCATTCAGTGTCACTCGGCGGTTTTCCTTCACTATGGCTTCAACTGCTGCAATGTTCTGTGGAGTCACAACTCGTTGTGCCTGATCTGAACGAGGAGCACCTTCCACTGAAGTCACACCATTTGCGAACTTCCTACTCCATTCGTAGACTTGCTGCTGTGACAAACATGCATCACCGTACTGAACCTTCATTCGTCGATTAATTTCAATAGGTTTCACACTTTCACTACGCAAAAACCGAATAACAGAACGCTGTTCTTCCCTGGTGCAAGTCGCAACTGGGGCGGCCATCCTTATACTGAAACTGCGACGGTATGTGTGCAACTGCACTATGCTGCCACCTACAGGACATTCTCCACGCTGCTTGTAGCACGTTTACCAACTTACAGGATAACGGCACGAAATTTAGATTTGTTAGTACAAATTTCAGGTTTTAATTTGACTCACCCTCGTAATAAACTTAGACTTCAAAATCATCTTTTAGGTTTTATAAAGTGCCCAAACATGCAACCTAAAATAACTTTTACATTTTCTTTGGCTAAAGAAAGATTGAATGCTAAAATATAGAACTACAGAACGGACTACGGGTTTGACCCTGTGCAAAACAGCCGAAGTGTTTACAAACCCAACAAACAGTATTTAGAATATGCTCCACAATACTCTGCACCAATCACATCCATGTAGATCTAGCTAACTAATAACTTATAGAACATGGACAAAGGGAATGAACTTGTCTGTAGACAAGTGTCTGTAGTATTTAACAACTTCATGCAGTTCGTGTACTGGGATAAGAAGTATACACGAAAATTGACTGGTATACAAAAAAACATGGCAGACACCCAAAACTGAGGAAATCTTATATATTACGTTCTGCCCATATTCAGTTTTAATTACCTACCTGTAAACTATGCAGAAATTCTAAACACTGACTCCAACAAGGACGACATTAGTATTACACAGAACTGCTATATTATAGTAGGAGAAATATACACTCCTGGAAATGGAAAAAAGAACACATTGACACCGGTGTGTCAGACCCACCATACTTGCTCCGGACACTGCGAGAGGGCTGTACAAGCAATGATCACACGCACGGCACAGCGGACACGCCAGGAACCGCGGTGTTGGCCGTCGAATGGCGCTAGCTGCACAGCATTTGTGCACCGCCGCCGTCAGTGTCAGCCAGTTTGCCGTGGCATACGGAGCTCCATCGCAGTCTTTAACACTGGTAGCATGCCGCGACAGCGTGGACGTGAACCGTATGTGCAGTTGACGGACTTTGAGCGAGGGCGTATAGTGGGCATGCGGGAGGCCGGGTGGACGTACCGCCGAATTGCTCAACACGTGGGGCGTGAGGTCTCCACAGTACATCGATGTTGTCGCCAGTGGTCGGCGGAAGGTGCACGTGCCCGTCGACCAGGGACCGGACCGCAGCGACACATGGATGCACGCCAAGACCGTAGGATCCTACGCAGTGCCGTAGGGGACCGCACCGCCACTTCCCAGCAAATTAGGGACACTGTTGCTCCTGGGGTATCGGCGAGGACCATTCGCAACCGTCTCCATGAAGCTGGGCTACGGTCCCGCACACCGTTAGGCCGTCTTCCGCTCACGCCCCAACATCGTGCAGCCCGCCTCCAGTGGTGTCGCGACAGGCGTGAGTGGAGGGACGAATGGAGACGTGTCGTCTTCAGCGATGAGAGTCGCTTCTGCCTTGGTACCAATGATGGTCGTATGCGTGTTTGGCGCCGTGCAGGTGAGCGCCACAATCAGGACTGCATACGACCGAGGCACACAGGGCCAACACCCGGCATCATGGTGTGGGGAGCGATCTCCTACACTGGCCGTACACCACTGGTGATCGTCGAGGGGACACTGAATAGTGCACGGTACATCCAAACCGTCATCGAACCCATCGTTCTACCATTCCTAGACCGGCAAGGGAACTTGCTGCTCCAACAGGACAATGCACGTCCGCATGTATCCGTGCCACACAACGTACTCTAGAAGGTGTAAGTCAACTACCCTGGCCAGCAAGATCTCTGGACCTGTCCCCCATTGAGCATGTTTGGGACTGGATGAAGCGTCGTCTCACGCGGTCTGCACGTCCAGCACGAACGCTGGTCCAACTGAGGCGCCAGGTGGAAATGGCATGGCAAGCCGTTCCACAGGACTACATCCAGCATCTCTACGATCGTCTCCATGGGAGAATAGCAGCCTGCATTGCTGCGAAAGGTGGATATACACTGTACTAGTGCCGACATTGTGCATGCTCTGTTGCCTGTGTCTATGTGCCTGTGGTTCTGTCAGTGTGATCATGTGATGTATCTGACCCCAGGAATGTGTCAATAAAGTTTCCCCTTCCTGGGACAATGAATTCACGGTGTTCTTATTTCAATTTCCAGGAGTCTATTTCTCCCAATCCAGGACAGTGTTCTCCACACTACCGTCAGAAATAGATACGGTGCTCATAAACAATTTTATTCCACAAGTGCTAAGAGGAAGAGTAAATGTGTCACACAGGCTTAAGCCACTCCCCATTAAAGAAATTAGGCCTTTAAGTGCAGTTAATGAGGCATGTGTAGAAAAAAGAAAAATGGGAATGGAAGAGATCGAAGCTAAAAAACCTGGAGGAAAATGCAACTGTCACAAAGTAAGTGTATAAATTTCAAACGGAGAAAGAAAAAGCTACTACAAAATTACATATCGCTTTAAACGCAGTGAGTGGCTATATCTGGCAGCAGCTGCACAATATAAAGTATATGAATATACCTACAAGAACTGGCAAGTGGTCATATGTTGGAGTCTTGGCCAAATATCATCGATTGGAGCGCATTTACTACATCAAAGGGCACACAAAAATCCTGGTTTTAAAGCTCCTGAATCTACGTAAGAAGGATCGCTACACTGTATCCAAGGGTCCTGGACTGTATGTTGTGCACCTAGGAACAGAACAACTGTTTGCAGAGTTAAAACCAACTGAAAAACAATATTTATCGAACATTCATTTGCAAAAGTTGTAAACATGAAGTTCTGTATGGCAATTCTACGAGAATGCCATCAGAATAGATGGTAGCGTACAGCCAGAAAGATGTGGAATGTTATAGCAACAATGTTACGCAGGAAATAAGAGGTACGATTAAAATCAGCCAATGCTCTTGTCTGAAATAACTGGAAGGATCAGAGCTAATACATAGTTTCAGGAAAAAAAATTAAATATTTATTGGAATTAGAGAATATGCCTCCTGTATGTCTGTGAAATTACTGGTTGGAGAAAGAATTAGATTACAGTGAACATGTAAATTATAAGTTAAGGTTTAAGTTGGATGTTATTATTTATTTCTCGATCGATCTGCCAGATACATTTTACGAGGAACAGATAAGATTAATATAAACCACAATAAACGCTTGGAACTTACAATGTGGAAACAAATTATATCAGTAATTGCATTACAATTATGTCAGGGAAACTACATTATTACATTAAATGGAACATAAATCACGTAAATTGAAGAGAATTAATCACACAGTAACATTAAGATTATGGAGACATTTCCTGGCATTGTCCGTTAACTTGTGGAGCCACATCAGAGAGCCGTCTCTGAAACCATGAATGTTACAAACCCGAAGATGATCCATTGTTTGTACCTCGCCACAGTCACAACACGAATCGTCTGTATAGCCCCATTTGGTTGTTTGCTGTCTGCATCGTCCAACTCCCGTGCGAAACCTGTTTAGAGCCGACCACTGTTTCCTGTTCAGATTGAAGCCTTCAACTCTTTTGGTTGGGTCGTGGATTAGGTGATGGTTTTCCACGACGCCTCTTCTCGTTCTCAGACCCTGCCATGCATTCTTCCATTCAGCATCTAGACCCCCTGTGCCCAATGCCCTGCTCCAGAAGATAGACTTGAGTCTCGTGGGTCCTCCCGTGTCAGCATGTATGGGTAGCCTTGGGTTTGCTTTAATTTTTTCTACTACGTCCCGGGTTGCTTTCTCTCTACGTATGGAAGCAGGAGCGATGTTTGCCAGCACCGGAAGAACTCAACAGGGGTTGGCCTGAGAGTGTTGGTGACGGTTCTCAGAGTGGCATTTAGTTGTACATCAACTTTTTAGGCGTGCGGGCTTCTGCTCCAGACTGGGGCACAGTATTCTGCTGCGCTGTACACCAGTGCCAGTGCACCAGTTCGTAGAGTGGCAGCATCACAACCCCAAGTGCTGCCTGCCAGTCTGTTGAGCAGGTAATTTCTCGTCCTTAGCTTTTGGGCAATGTCAGTTAGCTGTTGTCTGAAAGTCATGCTGCAATCTAGCTTAATACCGAGATATTTTGGGAAATTCTCGTGGCTGACAGCTTTACCATTTATAACAAGGCGCAGTTCCCTTCTCGCTTCCTTGTTGTTTAGGTGCATGACTGTGCTTACTGTTTTTGTCACATTCATTTTTAGATGCCATGTGTCATAGTATTTTTTCAGTGAAGCTAGATCTTCATTTAGTGTTGAATCCAGGTTTTCAAATGAGTTACTTCTGGCTCAGTGTAGCTAGATCTTCATTTAGTGTTGATTCCAGGTTTTCAAATGAGTTACTTCTGGCTGTAATAGCTACATCATCTGCGTAGACAAACTTACGTGAATGGAGATCAGGCAAATCTGCTATATAGATGTTAAAGAGCCAGGTAGCAAAGACTGATCCTTGCGGAAGACCATTTTTCAGGGTATGGCACTTGCTGGTTTAACCATTTACTTTGACCCTGAACTTCCTTTCGCTCAGCATGTTGTTCATGAGCTTCAACGTTGTTTTGCATTTGACTATCTTTGCCAGTTTTGAGACCATTGAGCCATGCAGTGTCGTACGCTCATGTCAGGTCAATAAGGACTATCCCTGTTTTCTTCTTTTCCTGAAACCCTTGTTCCATGTGTGTGGTAAGTGCCAGCACCTGGTCGCAGCAGCTTCTTCCTTGTCTAAAACCTGCTTGCTCCACTGGTAGATGTTCCTTCAGTACTGGTTTAAGTCTTTCCAACAGTATCCTTTCAAACAGTTTGTAGGCTATGCACAGTAATGAGATTGGCCTGAAGTTCCCTGCGTCAGTTACACATCCGCTGGATGTTATTATCACTACACCAAACAAGCATAAGGGAATGGTTGTATTTTTTGTATTAATGTAAGTATAGAAGTTAATAAAGTTTTTGTGCTAGAATGTCTGACTGTCTCATTTGCTTACCTAATAAGAGTCCTGAAAATTTTGCTATTTACGATGATCTATTTACACGTATTTCGGATGCAGATACTGGGTAGTTGGATGATCTTGAAAAGTAGCCGAAACTAGGTAGCCGAAGGCAAGGCAACATTCATTTTGTGCCTATATGAAAGATACCGAAAAAGAGCAAAATGATTCCTGGAACACCTGAATACTTAAAAAAAACGTCTACAAAGAATGAAGTGATTCCTGGAACACCAGCTCACTTGAAAGATATAAACAAAGAGGTGAGGGATTCCAGGAACACCTGGGCACTTGAAAGATGTCGACAATGCAAGAAGGGATTCCTGGACGGACTCTTACATATGTGTCTCCAGAAAGCTTTAACGACGCTCTCAAAAGTCTCTCATCCTGTAGACATGGATTTTGCCAAGTATACAGCATTGCTATTGGTTTATGCCAAATTAATGGGCGGAGCTTGAGCATACAGGGTGAGTCGCTAACTCCGAAAGTGTGATAGAAGCTGAAACGTTTGTGGGACAAAAGTTGCATGGGACAGCGGAGGCCATAAGATGACTTTTTTTTTTTTTTGGGTGGGTGGGGTCACTTCAGAGATATGAATGTCAACTTATTTTTATTTTTAATTGGATGCTACAGTTTGAATTCTTTTTTCTAATAGTGGCTATCGAGACAAATCCAATGATGTGTAACAGTAAGGTCTATGAACGTCAACAAAGTTCACAAAGGTGCCATGAACGTCCATTTACGGAAGGAGTTCGAAGTGATGACCATTGGTGTCAATGCGGGGCTGCAATCTTCTTATCATAGATAGAGTGGTATTCCTTATCACATCAGCACTTATCAAAGCACGTTCTCTGACAATTCTCTCTCGTGTATCTTGAGGTGTAGTTGGAACGTCTTAATAAACAATATCTTATACGAATAGACACAACAATCCGGAGGTGTCAAGTCTGGCGCACGAGCCGGCCATGACACATCTCCTCCGTGTCCAGTCCAGCCATTTGGGAATTGTTTCTGCAACTCATTTCTAGCAATCAACGAAAAATGTGCCTGAAACCCATCGTTTTGATATCACAATATGATCCGTGTTCCTAAAGGTATTTCCTCGAATAAATGACCTAATGTTTCTTGCAGGAATGTGGTGTACTTCCTAACATTAAGATTTCCTTCGATGAAGTAGGGGCCTATAATTATGTCCTCCAGAATCCCACACCATACATTCACTGAGCACGGTTTTCTATGTGCAACTCGCCGCAGCCAACGTGGATTTTTAGTTACCCAATAATGTATATTATGCAAATTAACATTTCCATGGCGCGTGAATGTAGCCCCGTCAGTAAATAAAATCAAATTAATATATGTGTCATCCCTCTGAATCTCAAGTTGATTCCATCGGCAGAATTCAATGCGACGCATACAATCCGTACCAGTTAATTTTTGGTGGAGACTGATATGGTGAGGATGATATTTGTGGCGATGCAGAACACGAACAACACTACTCTGGCTCATGCGAGATTCCCTTGCGTTTTGACGCGAACTATCACAAGGATCTCGAATCACAGTGGCAAGAGTACCAATTTCCGCTTCCTCGTAAGTAACTTTCCTTTGACGGATATGTTTCAGATGCGTTAAATATCAAGTTCTTCTCAATTTGTCATGCACATGTTTAAATGCACGACGTGTAGAGTGAGTACGCTGAGGATATCTTCCAGCGTATAAGTCCCTAGTTCTCACTGAATTTCGTTGGCATTCTCCGTAAATGAGAATCACGTTGACTTGTTCTTCGAAGGAATACATCATTCACATTCGTTTGATTCGTCGATACTAGTCTTCCCATTCCTATTATTGTTGTATTGCGAAACCATCGAATGGGGCCTGCCGGAGTGGCCGAGCGGTTCTAGGCTCCTCAGTCTGGAACCGCGCGACCGCTACGGTCGCAGGTTCCAATTCTGCTGCGGGCATAGATGTGTGTGATGCCCTTAGGTTAGTTAGGCTTAAGTAGTTCTAAGTTCTAGAAGACTGA
The DNA here is from genome assembly GCF_021461385.2 of Schistocerca piceifrons. Classification (NCBI taxonomy): domain Eukaryota; kingdom Metazoa; phylum Arthropoda; class Insecta; order Orthoptera; family Acrididae; genus Schistocerca; species Schistocerca piceifrons. The sequence goes on along the minus strand of NC_060143.1, from coordinate 50,598,842 downwards.
TGACCTCAGATGTTAAGTCCCATGGTTCACAGAGCTATTATTGAGCCATCGAATGGTGTTTACATGTCAGTGGCAATTTAGATGGATACACCGTATTCGGCGAATATTTACTATTTGCACGATATGCGAGAGAGAATTGTCAGATCATGTGCTTCGATAAGTGCCGAAGTGATAAGGAATGCCACTCAATCACCCGAACATCTTGCCTTACACGATAACTAATATTCATAAAGCAGAATGATCTGATTTGCGCTTCAAGTTGAACCAGGGGCGATGACTCAACTTCAGTTGTGACTTTAAAGGGATAACATTATGTATCTGATTGTGATCAACACGACTGACAGTGACTGTGAACTTAATTTGGAAACAAGATAATGTGCCTGGGTCCGACTGCAATTGCTGCTGTCGTGGGTGAAACGTAAAGTTGGAGAATTTTCTCTCGAGATTTCTACCGCCAGTGCTGCGCAATGCTCGTCATACATGTAGATTACTCGAGATATAAAGCATAATGCACCTCGGCGTCTAGCTGCTTGGTGGACCTCTCGTTCGCACTTGCCCTCGGAGCAAGTCCGACACTGTCCACACTATTGTTTGGACCACACTCTCCTCTTCCAGACACTGTCTCCCAGGGTTCAGAGAGCTCCACGTTAAGTTCTTGCTCACTAATTGAAACAGGTAGTAGAAAACTCGGAAGACACTCATGCGCCAATTGTGCACCCGTTCACGTACAGTACAGCCTCCTTCCATTAAACGCGAAAAAACTGATCTTCAAATCCCAGTGTATCGACAGGCTACCGCAGTGACGACTTCTTACGTTAAGGACTGTGGTCCAGTCAACAGGCCACGATCATCAGAACGCCTGCGGGGCATCGAAAAAACGCCATAGCCTCCTCAGCCACATAGTCTCTGGCCACAAGCTGTGTTTTCAGGAAGATTTTCACGCACAAGCAGGTACCAATCGTAGGGAAACAGGAGACATTATGAGGTCTCCTGCTAAAACACAGACTGCACCTTACTTCACCGAGGAGCAATCGACGCTCTCACGCTACGGTCGCAGGTTCGAATCCTGCCTCGGGCATGGATGTGTGGGGTGTCCTTCGGTTAGATAGGTTTAAGTAGTTCTTAGTTCTAGGGGACTGATGACCACATATGTTGAGTCCCATAGTTCTCAGAGCCATTTGAACCATTTTTTTTTTTATATTGCATGGTTCAGCTACGTAGATCACAGGTCAACACCACACATCCATTATACTTACTTTTCGATTGTGTACAACACAAGCTTTTCTAAGTGATGAGTTACAGCGTAAAATTATTCATAAGACATCACTGACTGAAAATATACAGACCATGTCTGGAGGTGGATGAATTTATTTCCAAGGCTGGGTACTTTAACTTAATTGTTAAAAGAAGCTCAGTAATATGTTTCTTCCATTCCAAGTGTTACTCAATAACTATATCAAAAAATTAAGCGCATTTTACGACATTTACTGACTTCTGGGTATGTGCTACATCAGTTATTGATTTTAAACTATTTGTTATACAGAATTCAAAAATGGCTCTGAGCACTATGGAACTTAACATCTGAGGTCATCAGTCCCGGAGAACTTAGAACTACTTTAACCTAACTAACCTAAGAACATCACACATACCCACGCCCGAGGCAGGATTCGAACCTGCGACTGTAGCAGTCATGTGGTTCCAGACTGAAGTGCGTAGAACCGCTCGGCCACCACGACCGGCTGCACAGAATTAAATATAGTGTGTTTTCTTTAAAAGTTCAGGGAGACTTCATTTTCTCAGAATCATTAATTCTTTCAGAAACAATAATACAAACCTAGATAGATTGCAGGGCACTCTCACTTCTGATTCAGTGTCATGACACTTAGTTAATGTTCGTAGGGAGAATGATCTTTGTTACTGTCGGACTTCATACATCGTGATGAAATTGTGGGCAGTAGTTAACGGGCTTGCTTCTTTCCTCTAATGAAAGGATAGCGGTAGGCTTTACCTGCGTTCAAAGGAATAGGTTGCCGATTTAAACCACTGCAGTAAAAGCATATGGCGACTGAGGCCCAAGGGATGCGCGTTTTTCCTGTGGGATCTGGGTGAAAACATTTCCGGACTGCCAAGTTCCGCAGTCTCAATGTTTTCTCCATCTCTTCTCACAATATGGCCAAAGACCTTGAGAAATTTTTGGTTGACACAAAAAGAAAGACGCTTTTTCAGACACGTTTGGGTCGGGCCCAGGTAGGCTGACTAGCACCAAGGAGACACCGCTACAATGGCCAAAGCATTGAAGACCGGCAATAAAGCAGACGATGTGTGCTTGTTAGGCAGGAAGTAGATGAGACGACTGTGGCCGTTCTGAGAATTTCCGTGGGACGAGTCACTGGCGCCCAGACGTCCAGACTCTGTTACAAAAACATGTTTGTGAAGACACGAGGCTTTTAGAGAGTTTATGGCCATTCTTCGGAAACTTCGAAATGGACGCAACAGGGGAGATAACGATCCATTTATGGAGGGGTGGGGTTCAATCCTGGTCATGTTGTTAGCAAAAGACACAGCATAAACACGTAGGGAAAAGGCCATGAAGCTCAATCTTTTAACCTTTTCTCCCAATTAACTGTAATGTCTCTGATTGGTCAAGTTGGAATATGCACAGCAAGGAGCAGTCTCTCATCTTCTAATGTGACGCCCCAGATCGTGATTAGCTTGTGCTAAAAAGTGCGAATAGTTTAAGATGTAAAAGTGCTTTGGTACCGAGCTGGCGAGGAAAGCAGAGAGAATGAGACGAGGTCTCTCTTGTACTGGCGGTTCGCTAGTAAAAATCTGCAGGTCTCTACCTAAACGGTGAGACTTGTGTCCTATACTAGTGTGCCACTTGGAGTCGGCCATCTAAACATTGGACACATTCCATCACGCATAGTCGTGGGACGGAGTCAGATTTGGTTGGAAGACCAGCAAACGGGTCCACCTGCGCGCTGGAACCCACCGGAGTTTCTGTGGCTCATAGGGAAGTGTACGCATTCCGAATTAACCAAACGCAAGACCGCGTACTTGAATTTTTCCCGCGCACGTTATCAATTACAGATTGCTGCCGTCCATGACTTGAGTTGCCGAACGCATCATTGTGTGCCGCCCTGACCAGGAGAAGGGTAAAGTATACATTGGTACGGCGCAGGGCTGGAATATATGTTTCTCACCACCCTGTTTTTTCAAACCATATTTTTCTTTTTTAGAATAGTAGAGTATAGATGCTTGATTGTGGGGTAGTTTTTGTGCAATACCCCGGATTCACAATTATGAAGTCAGATAGAGCTATTAGTGTTCTGGTTAGTATCATGTGTCGATCCCCAACTGATCAGTTTGTACACCCTAGATACCATATTAGTGAAAGCGTTTGTCAAATGAAAATGTTTGTGTCATGTTTCTTTAGTCATTTTTTTTGTCTTTTGATGTTAGGAATGAATAAATCTATTGTTATTTAGATCACAACACCTCCCTGTGTTCCGATTAACGTTACATTTGCCATTTTTATTAAAATCCAGATTACAAAAGAAAGTAGCAAGCTTGCAAACTTTTCTGTTGCTTTCTCCCTAATGGGATCTACTACACGACTGGAATCACTTACAAGACGTACCAATTCTTCTTGTTGAATGTTAATTGCAAAGTCACTTACATTATACGAAATAGGAGAGGATCTAAAATTAAACACTGTGGAACTCCATGTGTGACTTCTCTCCAGTCACTAAACTTTTGTACTCGTCCAGCATTGTCCGAATTACTCATCACAACATTTTGCATTCTGTTTATCAACTACGATTTAACCAGTTTTGTTTAAACCTATCATTTCAAATAAAATTTATGCTTTGCTAAGGGGGTAACATGATATACAGAATCAAACGCCTTGGAAAGAACATAAAACAGGTTAACTGGCAATATTTTATCACTTAAGGCTCCTAATAACTTATGTGTCAATGTATAAACAGACTTCTCAGCCGACCAACCCTTCTGGAAACTAAATTTCTGTATTAAGTTCGCTGCTTCTAATAAAATGTGAAATGCTCTTTCTCGAACATCTTGGGAAAAGATATCACCAAGGAGATCGTATGTTAATTATTGAAGTATTTCTAGTAATCTTTCTTATAAAGAGGTTTAACAACTGAATATTTTAATTAGGAAAAATTCGCTGTGCCTGTGATGCACTACATATATCACCAAGGACTTAAAAAGTTAAAACACGTTTCAGAATTCTGTTTGAAATTGTATCGACAGCACATATATTTGGGTTTTCATAATTTCTATAATTCTGTTAATTTCAGTGCAGGACGCTGTTGCTTCTAGTTGCTTAAAGTTTTCAGAAGTGACATTTGCAATGTATTCTCTTGCTTTTTCAATTGGACCATTTATTCCTATCTTTGCTGCTATATTTATAAAATGATGGTTATAAGTACTCACTAATTGTGAATTATCATTCACAACATTGTTATTTAGTTTAGTGGTTATGGTATATTGTACACTGACTGTCTGACCTTTCCCTGCTCGACAACATCGCATATAGTTTTACTCTTTCCATTAGCATTAGTTATTTCTCTCAGGACATGCATACTTCAGAACATTTTAATGACTTTCGTTAATGTATTGCTTTATTTTTCTTACTATGAATGTAATGCCGGATCCTGACTTTCCTTGGCATTTATATAAATTTCTCTTGTCTTGTGAAACGAAATTGTAATAGCTTTACTTATCCATGGCTAACTTGCTTATTAAATGGATTTTCTCGATAACTCTCATTAAAAAAGTTTTCAAATATATACACAAAATTACTGTGAAGTAAGCTGAATATGAGACTACCCTCTCTTTCTCTATGTTCCTCACTAAGTAACATCTCTCTTGGTCTACTCTTAAAACGTTGTATCCTGTGCTCACTGATAAGCCTAGAGCTTGTATGAATTTGTCTCATAACTGTAAGGTGCGATACTGTTTATTTTCATTAACTGTGGATCACGATCAGATATTCCATTAACATTTGGGTAGACATTAATTGTTACATACTGAGCATTATCTGTAAAAACGCTACCAGTCAGTTTCCTACTATCTTCCAGCACATACACTGGAAAATTAACTACTGCAATCAGAATTCCCCACCCAAGTAATCATTAGACTTCACTCTTGCTCTTAGTATCTTACAAGAACTCCGCATTTTATTCTCAATGAACACCAAAATGTTTCTTCTTCTATGACAGGTAGCTCAATAACGCATATAGTTTTCTTACAAATAACTGAACCCTTCTAGAGGCGATCTGTGGATTGTTGCAGTTACGGGAGAAGTATTCAGCAATAAGAAATCACAATCACATGCTTCTACAGTTTGATCCATCCAAAACCTGTCTGATTCATTATTTTTTTACTTTGCATCCTGTTTCGACATATGTGACAAGTCTTTTTCCGTGTTGTCAGTGAACAAAAATGATGCTAGTCTATAGTCACGTATATTTATGTTCCCAATCTCTATACTTAAATGGTGCTCAGAGAGACACACAACATCTGTCACTTCTACTATTTCTAGACATACAAGATGCTCATCTGTGTTATTTCTCAGCTCCCTTATCTTCCTATGAAACAAATCAACTTTATTTTTCTGTAAGCTGTTACATGTTTTTTGTCACTACTAGATTCTAATTTTTTTCAAGGCAGTGTGTTTATAATACGATACTTACTTAAAAATGTGTCCTATTAATTCAGTAACTATAGGGATTTTGCTTTGTGTGCTTGTGCTCCCCTCCCCTTACATTTAAGCAAGAAGCTCATCTACTTTACCCTCCCTCCTCCTATTCAAGTACAAGCCGTGATTTGTATATCGCCATCTCCAAACTGTAGGAACAGGTACAGCAGAGATACGAGACTTAGTTTCATTCAAAATAATTCATGCACCTCTTTGTTTGCATGACTGATAGCTGTATTAACCCAGGGCTGGTCACGGCGCTGCGAAATCTCCACAAACCCCTGAGAATGCGTGCTGTTGCTGCTCCTATTTCTCCCAGATCACCTTTAATGCCGTGGTCTGAAGTGATAGATTTTTTCCAGCCGCTACTACTAAAAGTACCTGATCGTGTCCGTCAAAATCTCTCCACAAGGCACCCATATTCTCCATCACTGCCTAAGTTAGGTACCAGGTTTCACGATGCATGTGGCCTGTTATTCTGCACCTATCCTTTCCTGCAGCATTTGTCCTACAACTTTTTCATGACTGCCTTGTAGCTGTAGAATTCTTTTCTCCACTTGACTTTTCTACTGCGAATCTTCTGCACTCTACATTGCTCTAAAACTCGCAAAAGCTCACCTTCTAATTCCGGTAGCAGTCAAACTAATTGTTAACCGGAACTAGAAGTGCTATCTCCAAAGAATTTCTCTTTTCCTTATATATAAAATATAAAAAACTTATCATAATACAAATATCCCCTTCATGCTAAGACACGTAGTTGAAATATATCAACTCAGTTTACAGATATTTTAGGAAAAGAGTACCATCCACGAACACTTTAATGATTAATCCCAAAAATATTTTCAACAATAGTAACATTTTGGTAAGAATCTGTAAACTCTGTTTCCCCTTTTAACTACACGTGTTAGCATAAACTGGGTATTCGCAATATGGTATTCACTCCGTTTTCATAATTACATTGAATTTTACTGTGAAGACGTTACTATATAGTTCTTATGACGACAAAGGATGTTGTAATTGTAGAGTAATTAAGTTTTTAAAAAGGCCCTTACGTAATGTAATTTTGAATGTTTATTATTTTGTCTTCTTGATAATGTTTGGTTGGAATACAATTTTGTTAAAAGATGTATGATTTGTGTTATCTTTATCCTGGCTATGAATGTAATATCTTTACAGTCTTTGATCTTTGAGCTTTTCACTATGAGTTCTGGCCTGTAATACCAATGCATGTCGCGTGTTGGTTCTTTTCAGATAGTGGCTGTTTAACCATATATCATAGTTGTACTGTTCGAAATCAACGTTACTTTTGGTTTTGACGTATAATGTTTACAGCAGATTAACTTTTAGATGTAAGTAGTTTTTCCGTTCTTACATTCTAAATAATTTTGTGATCTTTTAGGCCATTTAGATTCTATATTTCGACATGATCTTTGCTTTCTATTGCGCACAGGACAGTGGTCATGTTTTATAAACGAAAACGGTCAGAATGAAATGTTAATAAAGTCAGCATTTGAGCGTCATGCATCTTATACAGAATCTACAAGCTGATAAGTCCCTTAACAAGATGCTTAAAATGCTTCAGCCATAATTCAAATACACAGAATGTGAATATTTAAATACTAAATAACAACTTTTTATTAAAATGCAGTTATATGAAGTCATTTTTTATGTAACTGAAGGTAACCTCTGGTGCTTTACACTGCTTTCTCCTTTATGTGCTATTTTATGCAACATTTCAGATCTGAAGATGGCTGATTACTCAAACGAGATTAGTAGTGAATGACTGTTAACGTAGTGATCTACAGGATTATACACTGAAGAGCCAAAGGAACTGATACACTCGCCTAATATCGTGTACAGCCCCCACGAGCACGCAGAAATGCCGCAACATGACGTGGCATGGACTCGACATATGTCTGAAGCAATGCTGGAGGAAAATGACAACATGAATCTGCAGGGCTGTCCGTAAATCCGTAAGAGTACGAGGGGGACGGAGATTTCTTCTGAACAGAATTTGGCGAGGCATCCCACATATACTCAGTAATGTTCATGTGTGACGAGTCTGGTGGCCAGCGGAAGTGCTTAAACTCGAAAGAGTGTTCCTGGAGCCACTCTGTAGTAATTCCCTACGTGTAGGGTGTCTTACAGCCCTGCTGAAACTGACCAAGTCCGTCGGAATGCACAATGGACATGAATGGATGCTTACGGACGTGTCACCTGTCAGAGTCATATCTAGACGCATCAGAGCTCCCACATCACTCTAACTTTACCCGCCTCTCACAATAATAGAGCCTCCATCAGCTTGAAAGTCACCTGGTTTCGTTCAGGCTCGATGGGTTCATGAGGTTGTCTCCAGGGCTGTTCGCGTCTTTCCACTCGGTATAATATCAAACGAGACTCGTCCGACCAGGCTCCATGTTTCCAGTCATCAACAGTCCAGTGTCGGTGTTGATGAGCCCATGCGAAGCGCAAAACTTCGTGTCGGGGTCCTTCGGATCCGAAAGCCGATATTGATGATGTTTTGTTGAATGGTTCGCCCACTGACGATGATGGCACAGAATTGGAATTTGCAGCAATTTGCGGAAGGGTTGCACTTTTGGCACGTTGAACGATTCTCCTCAGTCTTCATTGGTCCCGTTGTTGCAGGATTTTTATCCGGTGGCAGCGAGCCATCGCTCGTGCGCCCACCATAACACCACGTTCAAACTCACTTGAATCTTGATAACCTACAATTGTAGTAGAAGTACCCGATATATCGACTGCATCTCACACTTGTCGAGTTCTGCCTGTTTACATATGTCTGAATTTGAATACGGATGTTTATATCAGTTTCTTTGGCGCTTCAGTGTATATGAAAATGTTTAAAGTCTAACATTATCCCCACGCTGACTACGTCTGGAAATAATATCCGTACGGAGCGCTGTAAGGGTGTACAGAGGCCAGTGACCCTGACCAGGACAATGGCCCCGATTCGTCTCCGCTCGATCTGTGCAGAGGCGGTGTCGTGTCGAGCGGGAGTAATCGAAGACCGAAAGGGGATCTGGGACCCTGGGAGCGGGCCGGCCGGCCAGACAGTGGAGGATTACACAGGCGACAGGGTGCACGAGCGCGCCGTGCTAAGCCCTTCATCCTCCCCCCCCCCCCTTTCCTACTCACGACCAAGCCACGTAGAACAGGAAGCGGCGGCATGGGCCGCGGCTCGCCTGCATCATATTTTACCTTGAGGAATAGCAGCGCGGCTTAAATTGATGCCGAGCTATCTGGACCGCTACTGTGCCCCTTTCGCTAACACCTCACATACCCATTTATCGGCGACCGTGACTCCGGTAGGCGAAAGCTTGGCCCGGCACAGGAACGTGAATAAATCGGCTGGCCGATTGCCGAAGAGAGGTTGTTTTGCTGTTTTACATCCCTCAGCTTCTGCCGCTTTATAAATTAGCTGCCTCGAATTTTTTGCTACGTGAGGCTTCACCGTTTCCGATCTCATTTAATCTTACCTTTAAATTGCATTTAAAGTTTTATCGATCGACTGATTCCGCCACTTAACGTGATAACCTAGTGTTTCACCTTCTCTAGGCTACGCTGTGTCATACGAAAAATTTCCTTGGGGTTACTCTTCACTTTTTCTCACCTCGTTCTCTTTGTGGCATTAAAGGTGTCGAAGAATTGGTTTTGGGACTCATTGCACCTTTTCTTTCCAGTATTTTGTATGTGATGTGTTAATCTTAACTTCCTTATTTTCATCTCTTCTAGGGAATCGCTGTTTTCTCTAGGAGAAGGTTGTTTTCATTTACTTCTCTTAGAAGTTCCAGATAAGGTTTCTGTTAGATGTGGTGCTTATTCAACTTTGTTGATCACTGCTACATCATATCAACTGCATCGGATTATTGTGTCAGTTATTTTTCCGATATCTTTCGACTTCAGCCTTTTCTTCAGGAGACAGCCATTCGTATCTGTAATAAAGTGACAACTCACTCGTTAACTTATATTCCTGCTCTAACTTCTGGAGAACTATTTTGGGGATGTCCTCATTTCATTTTATACTCCATGTGGCGGAAATTTAAGTGTTATCATTTTGTACAATGCGACGTACAATCCATATCAGGAAGATGTACACAGTCGAGAGTCAGTACCTAGTTTCTCATAGCAAGAAATATATGTACAAATGTCAGGAATAAATGACGCTTTGATCATATCATACCTCTCATTGTATTAAACACCAGGGTTCCCTCATACCAGTCCACTTAGACCACTTCACTAGCCGCATGGTTATTCGTGCTTCGCCCTCTTCACATCTGCTGGTGTGTGTATAACTGTTATACAGAAAATATCCAACAAAATATTGGGCAGCAGAAACATTTTTACGTAAAAGGCCGCACAGACACTACAGATTTCATTACATGTGCTAACAATCCTGAAGGATTCTTACCATCTACCTTTCGTCCAATACTTCCACATGTGTTTCACGTTTCATTGGTGATGTCACCATACTTTACCAAAGTTATATAAGATGACTAGCATTTGTTACAGTTCCAGAAATAATACTGTTTGCATGCAACCCAACATACTGCCACATCGAGATAGACGTAGCAAACATATTTTTTGCGTTACTGTCGAAGCTATGAACATGAGGCTTATATTCCTAGATCTCTCGGTCGCTGCTGGACTCTATAAACAGGCATTCGTGGAGTAATCCACCTCTATTTGAAAGCAACTGCCGGTTCAGTTTTTTCACCGTCTTCGTGATGCTCTCCAGTGGATCAGACTAACTTTTGATCAGCGGTTCTGCCCTTTGTACGCGCTGGAAGCGGACTAATCTGCTTAAAATTTGATTGGTAGTGTAAGTAAATCTTAACATGTCATGATTTTGACACCTATGTCCATTAATACACAACGTTTTGATCCTTGGGTGAATTTTAGAAACGCAATCTTACTAAAACGTGATAATTGAAAGTTTCCTAAGCAGTACACACATACTTTAAGAGCACAACGTTTAATAACAGGCAAAGCAAGAAGAAAGTGAATTTAAGTGAATAGGAGATTTCATGTACATTCTACAGCAACGTGGCTTGTAGCCTGCTGACACTCATTGTGATTGTTAGCCTAAGTCTGCAACAGTAACAGTTAAATAAAATGCATCGAACGTATACACTTATGCTGAACGAGGTACAACTTCTCTGCAATCTACAAAAGCGCCAAGGCTTACCTTCTCTGCCATAAAATCACAGGAAGAACAGAGTATATAATATTCCGTGCTGGATCCTGCCCATTCGTCTCCTGTAGGGCGCCTTGCAAACTGTCTCCTCGAATATCAGGAAAAGATACAAGCAAATCAAAATGGTTCAAATGGCTCTGAGCACTATGGGACTCAACTGCCGCGGTCATCAGTCCCGTAGAACTTAGAACTACTTAAACCTAACTAACCTAAGGACATCACACACATCCATGCCCGAGGCAGGATTCGAACCTGCGACCGTAGCAGCAGCGCGGCTCCGGACTGGAGCGCCTAGAATCGCACGGCCACCGCGGCCGGCCAAGCAAATCATATTAATGGAGTTTGTTACAGTAATTGAACTAAGAATACTTAGCTTGTGAATGTATAAGATTGTGTCGCAAGCAACTGGCGACTTGCACATAATCAGCGTCCTCCGAAATACACTCCTGGAAATTGAAATAAGAACACCGTGAATTCATTGTCCCAGGAAGGGGAAACTTTATTGACACATTCCTCGGGTCAGATACATCACATGATCACACTGACAGAACCACAGGCACATAGACACAGGCAACAGAGCATGCACAATGTCGGCACTAGTACAGTGTATATCCACCTTTCGCAGCAATGCAGGCTGCTATTCTCCCATGGAGACGATCGTAGAGATGCTGGATGTAGTCCTGTGGAACGGCTTGCCATGCCATTTCCACCTGGCGCCTCAGTTGGACCAGCGTTCGTGCTGGACGTGCAGACCGCGTGAGACGACGCTTCATCCAGTCCCAAACATACTCAATGGGGGACAGATCCGGAGATCTTGCTGGCCAGGGTAGTTGACTTACACCTTCTAGAGCACGTTGGGTGGCACGGGATACATGCGGACGTGAATTGTCCTGTTGGAACAGCAAGTTCCCTTGCCGGTCTAGGAATGGTAGACGATGGGTTCAATGACGGTTTGGATGTACCGTGCACTATTCAGTGTCCCCTCAACGATCACCAGTGGTGTACGGCCAGTGTAGGAGATCGCTCCCCACACCATGATGCCGGGTGTCGGGCCTGTGTGCCTCGGTCGTATGCAGTCCTGATTGTGGCGCTCAGCTGCACGGCGCCAAACATGCATACGACCATCATTGGCACCAAGGCAGAAGCGACTCTCATCGCTGAAGACGACACGTCTCCATTCGTCCCTCCATTCACGCCTGTCGTGACACCACTGGAGGCAGGCTGCACGATGTTGGGGCGTGAGCGGAAGACGGCCTAACGGTGTGCGGGACCGTAGCCCAGCTTCATGGAGACGGTTGCGAATGGTCCTCGCCGATACCCCAGGAGCAACAGTGTCCCTAATTTGCTGGGAAGTGGCGGTGCGGTCCCCTACGGCACTGCGTAGGATCCTACGGTCTTGACGTGCATCCGTGCGTCGCTGCGGTCCGGTCCCAGGTCGACGGGCACGTGCACCTTCCGCCGACCACTGGCGACAACATCGATGTACTGTGGAGACCTCACGCCCCACGTGTTGAGCAATTCGGCGGTACGTCCACCCGGCCTCCCGCATGCCCACTATACGCCCTCGCTCAAAGTCCGTCAACTGCACATACGGTTCACGTCCACGCTGTCGCGGCATGCTACCAGTGTTAAAGTCTGCGATGGAGCTCCGTATGCCACGGCAAACTGGCTGACACTGACGGCGGCGGTGCACAAATGCTGCGCAGCTAGCGCCATTCGACGGCCAACACCGCGGTTCCTGGTGTGTCCGCTGTGCCGTGCGTGTGATCATTGCTTGTACAGCCCTCTCGCAGTGTCCGGAGCAAGTATGGTGGTTCTGACACACCGGTGTCAATGTGTTCTTTTTTCCATTTCCAGGAGTGTACATAATTTCCATGCAATTAATTGATATGGATCACAAGTCACGACTCTTCTAGTGAGACCGAGGCTAGACGGTGAGTCGCTTTTATTTTCTTCGTGTAGAGGCCGCTCGTGGTAACGTCCTAGTCAGCGCGCTACTTGCTGACGCCGTCTCACAGCCTTCTCTGCAGTATCGTTCTTGATCTTCATGCCAGCGCTTGTCGTTGCGCCGGAACATTCAGAATAGATTCAGAATAGGGAATGTTAACTTTGATGTAAAATACCACACGAAAATGCTGCAAATCATCAATTATAGAAGGCAAATGTAGCTCTTTACACAGTGCGATTCTAAAACGGTTATGAATCCAAGTCTCACCAGCGCATTTAAATAACACGTAAGTGAACAGGGAAACTGAAGTGAAAAAATATTTAAATATTGTCTAATACAATTTCACTACAGTAACAAGTAAACATAGAAACACATATCCCATCAGAGCACGAGCAACCAGTGGCACATAAGGTTCAAATAAATAAAATCTATATAAACAGAAATCCGTATAGTCGCAAACCGTTTAGAAAGTGTAACTGATGTAACGAGTGACTAAATTGATGGTGATACCCTTCTGATTAGTTAACTTAAGAAAGCTTCTAATCCAAGCCTCTTAACTTATAGCCTCACAAAGAACCAAGACATATGAAATACGATTCATAGCAGTTTCACAACGTGGATCAGTGAAAAGTTAACCATTAAATGCAAGTACGTCACGAATGGTTAACAAAACGATATGGTAGATGTGCATTGCCTACAGACAACCAAATTGCGTGAAACCGTCTCATCGAACAGTACCTCAGCGACGCCACATTCAACGACGAACCACGTCATCTTTTTCTCACATAACACACAGAGTATGTACTCGAAAGCCGGTTACAACATCCTTTTTCAGCAGAAAGAGCTTTCATTACCCCGTTCATCCTCAAGTGCACAGTATAATTTCCGTAAACCTTCACTGACTAAACTCCAAACATAACAAGTATTTATAGTCGACGCTGGATAAAGAACCATCTTCGCAGTAATCCTATGATAACCAGTATACGAAATAACTGAGATAAAGAGATTGTAAAATGGAATATTGAAATTAGCTACTTAATAAACAAATTTCACGTTCCATATTCTCTGTTAGTCCTGCCTGGTATGGGTCTAATAGATTTTAGCAATATTATTGTATGGTTAGGACGAGTATAATTCCAAACATTTCCTTCGTAGACCGGATACATTTTCCCAGTACCTACTTTCATACTACACAATTCACAATTAAGTGCTTGACAATCTCGACCATTCCACCAACACCACGTGGTAAAAATGAACATCTACATCTTCCCTTGATACTCCGATTTCCTTGATTTTATTACGATGGTAATTTGTCCCTGTGTAAGTAGCAGTCCACGGTTTACTTTTATATTCGGGGGAGAAAGTTAGCGATTCAAATTTCGTGCGAGATTTCACCGCAACAAAAACCGCTTGTGTTTTAGTGACTACTGTGCCAACTAACGCCTCATATCCGTGACGTTCTCTGCGTTATCTCGTGATAATGGAAAACGATGTGCCTTTCTTTCAACTTTTTCGATGAAACATTCTGGCAGATTAAAACAGTGTGCCGGAGAGAGACTCGAACTCGGGACCTTTGCGTTTCGCCGGCAAGTGATCTGCCTGGAAACTTTTTCGGAGTCCTCCGTTAATCCTATACGTCAACGACCCCACTGCATGCGGTCATACTCAGAAGAGGACGGCTAAGCGTAATGTAGACAGTCTCTTAACAATTACTGGAGTCTGATACGATCTTTACGCATGATTCAGCCTATGTGACCATTCCATTTCGTATCCCAAGTAGTGTAACCTCCTGGTATTCCTATCAATTACCTGCTTCCACTTGTGACTCACTGAAATTTTGCTCCAATAATTCTACATTATTATGTTATGTGAATCGTGGCACATTTCTAAACATTTCATGAAAGTTGTCAATCATTGTAATACTTTAAAACGTGAACCCATATAGTTGTACATTTGTGCAACTTTCTTCAGACAGTGTTTCGGTCTAGGTAACTGCGCCATCTACTAAGAGTCCGAGATTGCTATTAATATTGTTAGCCAGACTGTTGATATACAACGTGAACAGCAAGCCGCTTCCCTACAACAAGCTTGAAGTTAGTCCACATCTGTCGTTGACTATTCACCAACATAAGCTGCTGTTTCTTCCTTCTTATGCGATCATCAATCCTATCACAAAACTTATTTCAGACCCTAATAATTGTACTTTCAGTAATAAATTCTGGAGTGTTAGTATGTTAAATGCTTGTCGGGAGTCAAGAATTATTGTATCCACTTGATTGAGTGAACCGTGGCCTTCGGGATCTCATCTGATACCCGGTGAAACAACGCTCTTGTGGATGGTTTGCGGGTTTGAACCACTTTGGGGTATGACCATGCCGTGCGTTTGACCTGCGGCCGTCGCACGGTAGCGCACTGAGTAAGTGTGCAGACGTTTGAAGACGTGCTAATGATGACTGTGTGTTGAAAATGGCTCAAAAAACACATATTGATGACGTTATGAGGGATAGAATTCTAGGGCGACTGGAGGCTGGTCAAACACATCTTGTCGTAGCACGGGCCCTCCGTGTGCCACAAAGTGTGATCTGAAGATTATGGCAACGATTCCAGCTGAGAGGAAACGTTTCCAGGCGCTACAGTACGGGACGTCCACAGTGTACAACACCACAAGAAGACCGATATCTCACAATCAGTGCTCACAGACGGCCACGGAGTACTGCAGGTACCCTTGCTCGGGATCTTATTTCAGCCACTGGAACACATCCTGCAGACGACTGAACAGACATGGTTTATTCGCCAGGAGACCTGCAAGGTGCATTTCACTGACCCCTGGTCACAGGAGAGCCTGTAAAGACTGGTGTGACGAACACAGCACATGGTCATTGGAACAGTGGTCCCAGATTATGTTCACGGACGAGTCCGGATATAGACTGAACAGTGATTCTAGCCGGGTTTTCATCTGGTGTGAACCAGGAACGACATTCCAACCCCTTAATGGTCTTGAAAGGGACCTGTATGGAGGTCGTGGTTTGATGGTTTCGGGTGGGATTATGCTTGGTACACGTACACCGCTGCATGTCTTTGACAGAGGAACTGTAACAGGAGTATCAGGACGTCATTTTCCCTTTTCAGGGGTGCAGTGAGTCCCACCTTCCTCCTGATGGATGATAACGCACGGCCCCACCGAGCTGCCACCGTGTAGGAGTACCTTGAAATAGAAGATATCAGGCGAATGGAGTGATCTGCCTGTTCTCCAGACCTAAACCTCATCGATCACGTCTGGGATGCTCTCGGTCGACGTATCGCTGCACGTCTTCAAACCCCTACGACACATCAGGGTCTCCGACAGGCACTGGTGCAAGAATGGGCGGCTATACCCCATCAGCTGCTCGACCACCTGATCCAGAGTATACCAACCCGTTTTGCGGCCTGTGTACGTGTGCATGGTGAGCATATCCCATATTGATGTCGGGGTACATGCGCAGGAAACAGTGGCGTTTTGTGGCACATGTCTTTCGGGACGGTTTTCTCAACTTATCACCAATACCGTGGACTTACAGGTCTGTGTCGTGTGTGTTCCCTATTTGCCTACGCTATTAGACCCAGTTTTGTGTAGTGCCTCGTTATGTGGCACCACATTCTGCAATTGTCCTTAATTTATGAGCATGAATGTAGTTTGTTACTATGAAGATGGTAGATGCTGATACTGGGCTGTTCCCATTGAAGCAGCCACAAATATCGATAAAGGAAGTGGAGAATCCTCCACAGACGCAGTCCCGGGATATAGATAGGCAGTGTTGTTAATGTATGTGTCGATGTATAATAAAACAGGAGTGGTATGAGTAGCTATCAATATTGATGAAAGATACGTTCCCTTATTTCTAAAATATATCACGTGATAACTTGCGAAAAAAAATAATGTCGATAAGCAATTAATTAAAACGATTCAATGAAGAACATGCACAAATTAAAAATCCAGTGCTAAGACTGGCATAATGTGCCAGCTTTTTATTAAAAGCCATAACAATATATAAAATGTAAGAATATATATGATATTAAAAAAACTATGATTAGCCACTATATTCAAGTGAAATAACAAATAAGCACAATAATATGGGTCACAATGAAAAGAATGTGAAGAAGGATTTGAAACAGATTTATGCAGTTGTAAAATCAATACATTAAATTAGGCATTCTAAAGCAGATCGTCAAAAAGCTCAAAGAAACGTTTGTCTTTGATGTCTAGCTCCTAGTTTACAAATGATAAAGGTTAAATACTGTAACATGAATAAATTTCGATTTCTTCTAATGTATTAGGAAATAGGATTTAAGTTGTAATATGTAAAATTTTCGTGTTGTTAGAAATACATTCATCAGAATGGTTATTTCATCAAGAAGCTGACCAAACAAGAATTTGGTATGTCCAGCAACGTAGTATGCTCTGTGAGACGTATGAAATATGTTATCTCGGTGTGTCCAACGATTTATTTATCGCTATCGTTGCACAGTACTTCGTACATGCCAGAATTTTGGCATTTATTAAATTCGTAAATTGTGTGATTGACTTGATTTTCTAGCAGGTTATTAGTTGTGAAGGCTGTCGCCAGATTTGTGTTATTTTAATAATTTGATTATTGTCTGCAATAAGTCCCATGTCAGTGACTTTAAAACTTCCTGTTG
The DNA here is from genome assembly GCF_021461385.2 of Schistocerca piceifrons. NCBI lineage: Eukaryota > Metazoa > Arthropoda > Insecta > Orthoptera > Acrididae > Schistocerca > Schistocerca piceifrons. The sequence continues at coordinate 50,581,277 of NC_060143.1, read as the reverse complement.
GGTTTGGTAGCAATGTGGGTATATCTAAGTCTTCTAAGAGTATAGCTTATTTTTTCTCTTTACTCATCCTTCTATTTTATATTCTTAATTATATCACAGTTCAAGGTCTGAAGATGATACTGTAATGATGGAAACCGATCACCTTTCAAAAAATGCGCCTTGCGATCTAGACTGTTTTATAGTTAGTTTCAAGGATTTCGGGAGATCTGCTTTTAACAGACTACACTCACTTTCAGTTCCTTGGTCTTCCTCGACCGTCTGGACACTATCTATTCTGCTATTGACAGCCAATACGTACGAAAAAGGTTAATTTACGTTCTGCGATAGGTAATGCGATAAGATTCCGCTATGGTAGTTAAACACTTTTCATTTAGGATATTTCTATCTGACGTGTCGCCTGTTGGTTTCTGTCTCGTGGTTTTGGGCCGAAGATCGTTTAACCGTTAAGCAATCGTCTGCCGAAGACCACGAGAAAGAAGCTAAGAGGGAATAAGTTAAAAAGTAGCTAGCAAAGCCTCAAAAATTTTCCATCTTCCTGCCTCTATCCCAACGCACTTGTGTAGTTGCTTTAAGAAGTTTCTTTACAGGGACTACATACCATGGAATGTCACTCGCATCGTGAACATATCTACAGGGTACAGTAGAAATCTGTCAAGTGATTGGAAAACTGTTCTTCTAAACTAGAGCCAGCGTTGCTTTCCACGCTCCTGACTAGAATTAAATGTTTCGAGGTCATCGTTGAGATATGATGCTACAGCCCCTTTATCTCGTTTACTGAACATATTAATATTTTAGCTGTCCTTTGCACTTCGGTAATCACTACTTTCCACTTTTGTTCAGCACTTCTAATCTGCATTCAAGGCACTTACAGTTTGTTTGTCTTGAACCAAATTTTTGACTTATTTTAATAGATTTTTTACTTTTACTTTTTTATTTTTACCGTAAATCAATCTCTCTGTGTCTAGGAATAGAAAGATTGGTAAATCGAGTTCACTCTCTGCGGAATTCATCCTACAGCTTGTAGTTAGTTCAAAATTCTACGTAAGCAGCGTTCTAAATGCGTGTCCAACTTTAACAGCTGCTGTGCTCTGCTGACAACTGCGACTCTTGCCCAGCAATCATGGACGGCGGCGGGGGAGGGAGCGAGAGAGACAAACTTTGGCTCTGCTGCCCGCAGCTGAAGACCAGCAGCGCGCCCTAGATTCATCAGGGCGGCAACGGGCGTAGCCGCGTTGTAATCAGGTTGCCGCTACAGGGAAATCCCGTCGGCTGCCAGCAGCACAAAACACGCTACGTGGACTTGCAAGCCGACACACACACACACAAACACATACACACACACACACACACACACACACACACACACACACAACGAAGTATAACAGCGTATCGCCGATGTAGCTTCGATTTGCGTCCTTGTGCTAGCTTCTCTTCTGATAGGATCTGGTTCGAGCAATGGCGGATGCGAGCAAAGGCGAAAAAAACCCTATAGCACCTTGTCACAGTTCATCCTGTTCATTCCCACGTTCAGCCTAGCACGTGACCTGTAATGACAATATCATTGTTTGTGACAAGTGAGTTAATCACGAAACTCTATAAGTCTTTCAGTTCTATCAACTCCAAACGTTAATCGAGGATGAACTCAATAATGTTTAAGAGTGGATGAGACGATCTCGTGAGTAATGAAGAGGTACTGAGTCGACTCAAGATGAAAAGAAATTTATGCCGCTATTTGACTAAAGGAACGAACAAGTCAACAGGACACACCCTATGGCATTAAAAAATTAGTTAATTTGTAAAGGCAGTAAGGTGAGGGGGACGACTAAATGTAGTTGTCAGAGAGCAACGGTTAAGTACAAAAGCAGTTTGAGGCCGAAGAATGCAGTAGTTAAAAAATGATTCAAGTGGCTCTAAGTGCTATGGCACTGAACATCTGAGGACATCACACACATCAATGCACGAAGCAGGATTCGAACCAGCGACCGTAGCAGCAGCGCGGTTCCGGACTGAAGCGCCTAGAACAGCTCGGTCACAGCGGCCGGCGCAGTAGTTAAGACCGAGTAATGTGCTTCATTGGTTAGCTCACTAGATCGGTTCCGACCGTCTCATTTAGGCTTCACCGTATTTCCCCGTATCGTCCCAGGTAAATGTTTGAATGGTTCCTTTGAAACAACACTGCTCATTTCCCTCCCCATCCTTGAAACCATCCCATCTTGTGCTTCGCCTCAAATGATCTCGTTCTCGACGGGACCTTGAACACCCTTCATGTGTTCATTAGTTATACAAGCGAGACTTTGTAAGTCGTCAGCTGTTTGACTTATTTCATGCCATCTACTCAAGCGCTTGTCTTCTTCGAAGAAGCTGTAGTCATTTATCATTCTGCTAGGATAGCTTACCTTTTGGTGAAAACTGTGACTTTTACCTCAGGAAGTGTGCTGAGGTTCGATTCGAGTCAGCTCGGCGGCAGGGTCAGTTTGCGAGTCAGCATAGTTAGCAGCCAAAACAGTTTCTCCTTCCACATGTCACTGTGAGGACGTGATGATCTGACTAGTATAGATATTTGTCTCGTGATAATGAAATGGGAAAAAGTAGGCGAAACTTAGCTCTGGATTATGGAAGGATGTTTACTGGCTGCTTGCTTGTGCTGCGTGTACGTAAATATACGGTACGCGTTTCTCCTAATTATGGAACATTAGATTTCTTTACGCGACATAGTTTGCAGTCTTATTTAGTTTGAGCAGCCTTAAGTCTTTGTTCGGGTTTACAGTCTTGTTAGAACTCATGGGAGTATATGTCCAATTTTTTATTCAATCACCCGAGCTTGTAAGTTGCTATGAAACCTTAGATTTTGTATTCAACTGACGAACAATGCATTAAGAATGAATGTAATTTGGGATGCTTATTAACTTATTTATCACTCAGATTGGTTTTTACTATCCTTCTACGTCTTCAATATGCTCACACATGTTCACTTAAGAACTACGGTCTCGAATGTACTACATATGCTTCAACGGCATTCAAAGGAGAGGAGGAACAAGCTGCCTTCAGCAGTGATGAGATTTTTATTTCCAATGACATTTTCAGCTATACTGAAAAGTGAGTGTTGTTACTGAACCTCAAGATACGATTTTGCAGAGAGGAAGCTTATAAAGCAACGTAGATTGTTTATGCTTTTTCAGTGATGTAGGATACAGAGTGCAAAATCATTTACATCGCACGAATTACACCTTTGTGGGGTAAGTCATAGACGGCTACAGTGAGGAGCTGTATTAGGTTTGTTGTATGATTTAAGGTTTCAGTTTTTCTCTGCTTTTAATTGCCGTTAAAACCCCATTTAATTGTTCCGTTTCCCCTTAGGGGCGATGAGAGCCAGTACTGGGTCCTGGCAGGGATGTGTGATTGCGTCCCATCTCCAAGCACAAAAATCCTATGTTATCGTAATTTTAAAGAAAGTTTGATATGATTTAAGCATAATATAAACGGGGAAAATAGGAAACATAAAAAGATACTCCTTAGGATGAAATATTGAATAAACATATCTTTTTACTAAAAAGTAGTAAAGAGATGGGCATATCGGCGCAATATTGATATCAAATTGATATGCCAATTAATTAAATTGATCAATTAATTACCCCACCCCAGCCGACTCACGCCCCCAATCACGCCCGCCCCTGCCCCTGGATGACATTTCTTAATTTTTTCAGCTGCATGTTGGCCCCAGCCACTCCACCTCCCCTACACCACGCCCCTCCCCAAAACCAAACTACCCTATTGGTGGGAATTCCATATTTTGGCGAGACTTTCCAATTTTGGAGAGAATTTAGTTTTTTGCTGGAATTTATTTGTCCCAGGGCTGTGCTGACATCGCACTCCATCCTCACCAGGGAATTGGCGAGAAATTAAAATTGGTAATATCCTTTCTGGGACTCGAATACTGGAGATCCAGGACAGAAAGCCAAATTGCACCACCCATAACACAATTATACCACCAGAGGTGCTTGGAATTGACGGGAAATTGAAAATGCCGGTGCCCTATACAAGACTCGAACCCAGATTCTACTGGATGGAAAGACCAAGTGCAGCCCCTACCACATGGAAGCTATCCAGATGTGGGACACAAAGGTTAGGTTAGTGTATTTTATTTATTTTGGTAGGGAAATTGATGCAAAGATCGATCCTCATTACACAATTATTCACAAAAGTTCGGTAATAATTACACAACTCTATGCATAGTGCTATACATGGATGACATAAAATCGCAATACAACTCAAAAACTGACGATACCATACTACTGGTGTTATCCTGCTGGGAAAAAAAAATCGCAATACCACTCGAAACTAGCGACCGCCTTACTCCAACTTTACCCTACACCTTCAAGCTGGTGGGAAAAAGGACAGGTGGAAAATACGTTCAACTGCTGAGATGTTGGTGTTGGCCAGAGAGGAGTTTAAAAAGCCTGAAACCATAAAGCATCCATCGTTGTTTGACGTCAGAGTTCGCTGCAGATGCCTGCTCAAAAACCACCCTGCCACCGAGGTAATTTTAAGCCAATACATGCTACCACGATTGATGGAAAAAAATGTGAAACAGTTCTAATTACCCTTCGAAATTGTCATGAAAGAGCCAGCACTCGAAATGAACGGGTCATAATGCAGCACATGTACTGGGAGAAAATCGTTCTTCTTAAAAGACTGCAGAATGCAGGTAGGATGGTAGTTGAACATGCATTCTTCGCAATGTACAATCACAAACAGTCGAAAAACAAGGACTTCTCAGTTCCCCTTACACCTCCCACTCTTCCTCCCCCTCTCTAGGATGCTCCAACGAGCGTCTCGCAAACCCGCTACCACACTCTAAGGCCTCTGCCCACACTTGGCTACCTTAATGCTGGCCGCTACCATAATGCGATGCTCCTACCCCTCTGCGCCACTCATGATACGCGGAATTCCTTCAGATGAGGGTCCTGGACAACACAAAAGGAAAATTAAGTAGCACAGCCCCTCCCATCCTGAGAACACTCCAGATGGCCTTCAAAACTCGACTTTCCTCCAAGTAGCCGTCGCCTTAAGCCTAAGGCGACGCTCCTATGCCAACCCGGTAGAGTGTATAGTCAACTAAACAATAGGAGATAAAAGGACGAACGCCTCAAGTGCAACTTGTTCATCTAAAATATAGCAACAGAGCCGCCATACGCCGCTCCCGAACAGAGAGCGGCTGTGTCCGGCGCCCACCACAGCAGACACGGTCCCCCTCCCCTTTACCCGCAGCAGCTCGCCCAACTGTGTACTTCGTGTAAGATCAGCGAGAACCGAAGCATTCCCCAGGAACACGATGTAGTAGAAGTGATGAGGAGATAATAAGAGCAGTTACGGTGGTGTTTCTTGTTGGGAAAATTAGGAAGACTACGCATCTTACATGGCATGGAGGGAACACAAAGATTTTGCGATACATCTCCAAACTACATACAGGTCGTTACGAAGGAGATCTGTGTCTCTCAGAGTGCATTCATGTCTATCTCCCACACATATATAACGATCCTATTAGATATACAGCAGTTGGTTCGTGATTGAAGTTGCTTCCACAGACCGGTGTAAAGTTTCATCACCTGTACTGTAGGATGACCATATCCAACAGACTATCGATCACATGAGAGGGTTCCTGTATTGCTCCTTGATAAGCAGTTAAAGACATCGTTTTTTTTCGGTAGCAACACACGCAATCACTGTACAATGCCATATATCGGATGATCAAAAAGTAAGTATAAATTTGAAAACTGAAGAAATCACGGAATAATGTAGATAGAGAGGTACAAATTGACACACATGCTTGGAATGACAAAAGATGATGTTCTTTACAGGAAATGCTCAATATGTCCACCATCATTCCTCAACAAGAGCTGCAGTCGAGGAATGATTTTGTGAACAGCACTGTAAAGTATGTCCACAGTTATGGTGAGGCACTGGCGTCGGATATTGTCTTTCAGCATCCTTAGAGGTGTCGGTCGATCACGATGCACATGCGACTTCAGGTAACCCCAAAGCCAATAATCGCACGGACTGAGGTCTGGGGACCTGGGAGGCCAACATGACGAATATGGCGGCTGAGCACACGATCATCACCAAACGGCGCGCGCAAGAGATCTTTCACGTGTCTAGCAATATGGGGTGTTTTGTTTTTCGGTTCTAGTATAACACCATGTCAATCCAAGCATGTGTGTAAATTTTTGCCTCTCAATCTACATTTTTCCGTGGTTTATTAAGTTTTCTAATTTATACTGACTTTTTGATCACCCAGTACTTTGTTTTTTCTACCATGACTTACAGGCCAGTGTCAGCTGCTGCTAAACCGAAATTAACACGTTTCAATCTTCTGGTTCTCACAGAAAACTGTGACATTGTATGGCATTAGCGATACAGCTACTACTCCACATACTTGTAGAAATAAAACACAGACGCCATGTTTCTGACAGCACTTCCAATAACTATTAGAAGTTACAGTTAATCTCATCTTCCCATCTGAAGGGTAGCGGAAGTCTTTGTGCTCCGTTTCGAAAAGCATTGTTCCTCCATTTTGCAGTCATGTACATGATTACTGTTCCGGTGTTGACCATCGCCGGAAGGTGCTGCTCACCATAAGATTGAAGTAGCACAAATAAAAAGAGGTACTGTCACCTTTATAGTGAAAAAGGTAAAAGAATAAAAATAAAAACATTGTGTAGGGTATCACAGCATACGAAAATAGGACGAGTCTGCCGCAATGAGGGATGCTTCCAAACAACTGTATTAAGGTAATGACTTCTACATTTATTCCCATGATCCACAGCGACAAGTACCAGATATTCAGTGTTCCGTCAAGGTTCCCTCCATCTCAACGGAGTGGTGTCAGTCAATCGTTATGTGGTAATCAACAGCATATCCAGTGGACGGTCGGGATTGGAAATATGCCGCTGATGTGGAGCGATGTACTGTAATACACACAGCAGTTGATAGGGAGATCAATTTTAGCAATTTTACCCAGAAGACGGAGAGACCAGTATCCACCAGAAACAGAGTGAGCTCAGTTAATCCTATGGGAGCGTGCTTTGACACTCGGTGGAAGTGGGAAACGCTTCCCACGCCCGGGTTCCCGGGTTCGATTCCCGGCGGGGTCAGGGATTTTCTCTGCCTCGTGATGACTGGGTGTTGTGTGCTGTCCTTAGGTTAGTTAGGTTTAAGTAGTTCGAAGTTCTAGGGGACTGATGACCATAGCTGTTAAGTCCCATAGTGATCAGAGCCATTTGAACCATTTTTGAAGTGGGAAAATGTGGTCGTAGCTCCGCCACCATTGTACGACTTGTAAGGTCAGTGTCAAATGAAGCCTGCTCCTGCAACACGAAGAGAGTACGAAAAGTGACCAGTGGTGTTTCTTGCTGGGAAAATTAGGATGACTCAACATCGAACAAGATCCATGTCCCTCAGGATCCATTTAGGTCTATCGAACGTTCTGTGAGTGTTTTTCTGTACCACCCATCAGAGAACTTTTCTGTCATCAGTCTTTTAGTCTTCTGACTGTTTTGATGCAGCGTGCCACATATTCGTCTCCCGTGCTAACCTCTCCTTCTCAGAGAAGCACTTGCAAAATCCGCCCTCAATTATTTTTTCGATGTATTTCAATCTCTGTCTTTCTCTGTAGCTTTTGCCCTCTAGATCTCCCTTTAGCACCATTGATGTCATTCGCTCGTGTCTTAACAGATATCCTATCATCCTGCACCTTCTCTTTATCAGTGTTTTTGGTATATTCCTTTCCTCTCCGATTCTGCGCAGAACCTCGTCATTCCTTATCTTATCAGGTCCACCTAATTTTCAACATTCGCCTGTAGCACCACATCCCAAATGCTTCGATTCTCTTCTGTTCTTCTTTTCCCACAGACCTTGTTTCACTACCATACAATGCTGTACTCCAGATGTACATTCCATGATATTTCTACCCTAATTTACGGCCGACGTGAATAGTCGCTTTGTTGTAACTTCCCCCAATGATTTTAGAAATTCCGATGGAATGTTATCTATCCCTTCTGTCTCATTTGATTTTAAGCCCTCCAAAGCTCTTTTAATTTCTGATTCTAATCAAAAAACGGCTCTGAGCACTATGGGACTCAACTGCTGAGGTCATTAGTCCCCTAGAACTTAGAACTACTTAAACCTAACTAACCTAATGACATCACAAACATCCATGCCCGAGGCAGGATTCGAACCTGCGACCGTAGCGGTCTTGCGGTTCCAGACTGCAGCGCCTTTAACCGCACGGCCACTTCGGCCGGCTGAATCTAATCCTGGATCCCCTAGTTCTTCTAAGTCGACTCCTATTTCTCCTGCTATGACAGCAGACAAATCTTCTCCGTCATAGAACTTTTTCAGTGTATTCTTTCCAACTATCCGCTCTCTCCTCTGCATTTAACAGTGGACTTCCCATTACACTCATAATGTTATCACACTTGCTTTTCATGTCACCGAAGGTTATTCGATTTTCCTGTACGCTGAGTCTGTTCTTCTGACATTCATTACTTCTTCGATGTCTTCACATTTTTGCTGCAGCCATTTCGTCTTAGCTTTCCTGCACGTCCTATTTATTTCATTCCTTAGCGACTTTAATTTCTGTATTCCGGAGTTTCCCGGAATATTTTTGTACTTTCTCGATCTCGATCAATTGAAGTATTTCTTGTGTTACCCATGGTTTCTTCGCAGTTACCTACTTTGTACCTATGGGTTCCTTCCCAGATTCAGTGATGGGCCGTTTTGGCGATATCCGTTCCTCTTCAACTGCACTGCCTTCTGATCTTTTCCTCATTGCCGTATCTATAGCCTCAGAGAACTTCAACCATATCTCATCATTCCTTAGTGCTTCCCTGTCCCATTTCTTGGCATATTGATTCTTCCTGACTAAAGTCTTGAACTTCAGCCTACTCTTCATCACTACTATTTTGGGATCTGAGTCTATGTCTCCTCGTGTGTATACCGTACAATCCAGTAGAGATCATCACGCCACATGTCCTGTGGATACACGTTATAGCCGGCCGGTGCGGCGGAGCGGCTCTAGGCGCTTCAGTTTGGAACCGTGCGACCGCTACGGTAGGAGGTTCGAATCCTGCCTCGGGCATGGATGTGTGTGGTGTCCTTAGTTAGGTTTAAGTAGTTCTATGTTCTAGGGGACTGATGACCTCAGATGTTAAGTCCCGTAGTGTTCAGAGCCAATTGAACCATTTATTTGCATTTATTTGATACGCGTTATATGTCTTTAATATAGCGGTTTCCATTACCTACTGCATCCTCATGCCGCTGATCATGACTGATTCATCCTTCTTTAGGGGCAGTTTCGCACCCCACGTTGGCAACGCCTTTTGTAGGAAGAGAGTGACTTTTATGCCGGAATATTTCGGCCGCCAGTGCTGAGTATTAATCAAAATTTACGCAGCAGGGGTATTCGAACCCGGGACCAAAGATGTTAAAATTATGCATGAGAGACATTGCCCCTAGACCCCAGGACTCGCATTCATAGGAGAAAGTTAGAGACCCAAAGATCTCCTTACATTGTCTTTGTCCAACGCTCCCAGCAGCTGACCAGAAGTAGACAGCTAAATTCCACGTTTCGTGTAGGAACAGTGTGAACCGAGGCTGTAACTAATGTCCCTCGCCCATTCAAGAGCACAAGATTTCTCCAGATGCACTAATGTCGAGAATATTAGCATCACTTATCGGTGTACATTAGATATGAAACAGTTGTGCCGGTATAACAGACGGTTAAGAACAGGAAACGGGTGGTTTTTGTGCATGATGGAGCTCCAGACGGACGGAGTTTGCGGCATTATACGTAAATCAACTGCGTTAGCAATTCTAGTTCTAGTGTCTTGGGTCATTACCAAGAAGGTACTGGTAAGAGAGATCATTAACACATACACTCCTACGCCTACAATGTTTTGCACTTAATACACACTTTACTGTTAGATCGTTCCGGTTTCCGACTTGTTAGTCGTATGAAATGCAACGCTGTTACTATTCCAGTCTAGGAAATATATTTCCAGCGCATGACATACATTCTCGTCGCAGGTTTGTCTACGATATACTGTGGTGATAAACTATAAAATGTGAAACTACTTCCTTGAGACATCGATACCTTGTGATGCACGTACAGTAATGCTTTCCAGATGTGTATAGCCCCCACTATTCACATCCGACCACGATTCAGAAATTATACTATGCTCGCATCGGTCCAATATAAAGTGATCGTTAGTATCGGGCAATGCCTCTTACAAAGAAAGGGAGAAAGGCATAGCAGCGTTCTTTGACGTGTGAAATTACACCTCATTCCGCCACTAACTCCGTGAAAAGGCCATATGACAATCAGATGTAAACATGGAGATTGTAGTACCACATAAACATATGTTGTTAACTTAGAATCACCGTAGTTATGAAAGTGAAGACTAGATTTTATGCCCTAGATGCGCGGAGGAATGGAGTATGTCGCATAAATCTTCGTTCGTCTAGGGAAATGTGTTGAAACAGGATGGTAGTCCTCTGATGATGCGATCACGACGTCACTTATCGTTCGGTGTTCCAAAATTGCTTTTGCTGGCTACCTTGCAAGTTTCTAGTTTGAAGTTCGAGAGGGGTAGCCAGGCGGACTTGAACATAGCAGTAGAAGGTACGGGAATACAACATGACAAGGCTGAGCAGCCGGAAGGTACGATAAGCGTGTAAAAAGCAGTTTGTTACGGTTATCCACCCTTTAGAAGCAATGTTTACTAACAAGGAGTTCTTTGTTGAGTCACTATCGATATAGTGAAAGGTTTTTATAATATGATGCGGTAGATAGAGAAGAGGAACGTGTCTCGGTTGTAAGACAAGGAACTTTTGTAGTTGATTCACTCTAGCGTTAGAAATATCTTGACACGTACGATAATGAATGCCATAATGGAAGGAGACACCGCAGTGAGAGATCACCAGAGGCTGTTTAAAAAAGTACTTGCTGTGCCAGCAGTGCGGTAATTGATTGTACATTACGGTTGTGAACAAGAGTTGAATTTAAGAGAAAATTTTGGTAAATGGAAACTGGTTCTTAGCTTGGCAACGTATAACTCGGCTTTGCTTAGTCTGCACTGCAAAAATGATAAACTGAGTTATGAGCTGTAATGAATCACTGCGTAGCAATTTGCCTGTTATCTTATTAATCAAGTTTCTGAAATAAATAGCTTATTTGTCATCTTCAAAATTACTAATCACTATTCGCGCAATGGTGCAAGGCGCGACAGTGCAATATTTTTAACAAACACATTTTTCATTTAAGAAGTGAGGATAAACTTTAGTGAAAGATTTATAAAGAAATAGGAAAGTATTCTGAAATTATATTCAGTCCTTTCAAAGACACAGAAGAAACTCTAAGTAAAATGAACAATTACTGGTTCTCAGTTTTGTCCACCTCAGCATTTCTACACACCCTAATATTGCTTGTACATACATTTAGATTGCGTAACATTTACTCTCTTGAATTTCAATAGAAGTACTTTTAACTAACATTGGTGGGAGGTAAGTAAATAGAATACTGAACAGACGACTAATAAATCACCAACACTTCTTCCAGAAGTGCTGTTTGCCTATAAGATCATGTCAAATGCACTTTCCATGCCCAATCACACTAGAGGGCATTTGAAAATATTTTCCTTTCTCTGGGGCACCTCCGCCATCCAGCTTCCTCATTTTCTGTGACACAACAACCGTCTCTCACTCTTTGTCCGAGAACTTCATTTTACTCCTTTGCTCGCTTGACTTTCACTCAACAATGCTACAGCTTCTGGCAGACAAAGAATAAGTACCACTCTTGTAGTTGGCTTGCAAAGATGCTCAAAGTGGTAAGCATTCCAAATGAACTACGTAGTATACCAAATAAACTGACGTACCTAGAATATCATTTGCCTGCTGTGAAATTAATGACGAAGCAGTATGTGGGCAATTAGATAAAGGAAGCTAAGTCATTCATGCAAGTAAGGAATGTTTTCTTACTCACCAGGCAGTGTGCAGGTGGTCGAGTTTCATGTCGGATGGCATCCTATATGTAATTGCAAATATTAGTACTTTAGGATGTGGGATTGGTTCTGATTAAATTGAGAATTCACGACTTTGCAATGAAAATAAAGTTAACGGTAATGTAGTGGTTCCTGACTAAATTTATTTTGGTGTCGGACGTGATTAGGAGAACTGAACTGATCCCAAGTTGGTTTGCATTCATTTGGAAGCGCCGGTAGCAGTAGTAGTACGCCAGAGGGAAAGGGAAAGGTGATGTACAGTTAGATCATCTGCTACCACGTGAGAGGGAGCGAGTACTCTAAATGTGGAATGATTTTAGCAATGTTTTAATGGATAGTTTAGGGCGGGCTAGCTTAATTAAGTACCCGTTTCAGCTAACCGTAACTGTGTCAGTGAAGAAACCGCCATATTCGCTGTCACCTCTGTGCATGAAGAAACCGAAAGGTCTAGTGGAATATACGTTGAAGCACCGGCAACCTAGGACTCGTAATTGAATAAAGAGAATTTAATAATAAGGTAGTCCTCTGATCCGTTCCATTGCCTGATATGCACATCTTAATGGGCTGGTTCTCAGGCGCCGTTAATTTTAGTACACTGGACTCGAATCGGGCATATTATCATATTTTGTTACATTAGGAAACGGAACGTGTCAGCCGGCCGGAGTGGCCGAGCGGTTCTAGGCACTTCAGTCTGGAACCGCGCGACCGCTACTGTCGCAGGTTCGAATCCTGCCTCGGCATGGATGTGTGTTATGTCCTTAGGTTAGTTAGGTTTAATTAGTTCTAAGTTCTAGGCGACTGATGACCTCAGAAGTTAAGCCACATAGTGCTGAGAGCCATTTTTGAAACGTGTCAGAACGTCTAAGTGCAATATGTTGGAGTTTAATAGGGTGCCTTTTGGACTAATCATTGGTGCCGCGGTGTTATCGCAGGTATAGGATATTATGTTCTAATCGTATGCGATTATCTGGACGATGTGGTGATTTTTACCAAAGATTGGCAGAAATTTATATGACGCTTGAGGAAAGTGTTCATGTCCCTTCGGAAAGAGCGGCTGATGATTAAATCTGAACATGTAAGTGTTAGCTTGCCTGACTCTTAGGTTCTTGAGCAGTAGGGAGCAATTAGTACGCTGAATTTGAGCATTGTAGATGGGTTGTATAACAATGAATATTATCGAGAGGCCGACGAAATACTGACAGAAAATTTGAAGAAGGAATTGGCCAACAACTAGCCGGCACGGTAGCTCAGTGTGTTCGGCCACAGGATTATTTGCACTCCGTAATAAAAAAAACTGGGTTAATCGATCAAAAACGAACTTCAACGGGTGTCTTACGACGTCCGCCACGAGCAGATGAAACGTACAAAAGCGAACAAAATGAGATTAAAAAAAATAAAAATCAAAATGTGGTCAGCACAACATAATGTCAATACAAAGGGCCCGGGATCGATTTCCGGCTGGTTCGGAGATTTTTTCCGCTCTGGTAATGGGTGTTGTATTGTCCTAATCATCATCACTTTATCCGTAACGACGCGCAAGTAATCGAACTGGCGTCAAATCGAAAGACTTGCACCCGGCGAACGGTCTTCCCGACGGGAGGCCCTACTCACTCAACATTTTTATTTACCTTGTGAAACGAGTGGTGATTCGTAATAGGACACGGTTCAAAACTTAGCGCAAGTGGTCATTATTTTACAACAACTATCACGCCAGAAATTAAGTAAACGAGACAAGTTACACGATTTAAATCAAATGGCTTGAGTGATCAGCAGGAAAAATTACTCCAAGAACATGAAAGAACATTTAAGAAGGAAGCTAATACTCCTTTATTAAAATGAGAGCGAAAGTCTGTTGGAAAGAAACATATATTATTTTGGATTACGCAAATCAAGTAACAGAAGTTATGATAATTTTTTGAAGAAATATGCAGATATTCCGTAACTACCCGATTCTGGATTATAGGATGTAGGAACTGTGGAATAACAAAGTGAGAGTATTATGAAGCATATATTACTGGCAGATGAATTGGGAGAGATGAAACATAATACTGATGCGATAGTAATTGCACAGCATTGTGAGTCACTAACTATAGGTGCCGACTGGATGTCAGAGCATGGAGTACATAGTTAATGAGGCCATAAATATAAATTATGCAGAAACTATAGAGAGTTTATATCGAGATAATCAGCAAAGAGAAATTTTATTTCTTTAACCGTTTTCTGGAATTTAGTGCCCTTGTTCAGAAGGCTGAAAGAAAGACAAGAAATAAGTTGGAAATAGGTAAGAATACTAAAATTAAGGACAAAAAGTTCAAAAAGTTCTAATAATTTAAAGATAAATAATGTCACATACTTTTAAATATTGCACTGTTTGAAATTATCATTAATAAGGTGCATGCAGTGCATTGATGAGGTCCTAAAAGGATACATAAGTCCTAAGTAATACTATAATAAATCCAGTAATACGAAAAGAGGTCGTAAATGCTTACATGTGGTTCATAATGTCTGCACAGAAATGGTATAAAGGAGCCAAACAATAAGCGCAGACTTCGTGCCAGAACCGGAACTAATCAGCTAATAATATACATGTCTTGCCATTGGTCTTAGGATGGGGTAAAAGTACGCTAAAATAAGATAAGAAAACCTTACACAACCATAGTTCATATGCTATAATACAAAAAAAATAGGCAAGCTTAAGGGGCTCCGGAACACCCTATACTTGCAATGTTAAAATAACGCTTATAAATTACATCTTTCCTCACAAAGTATTTGAGGTAGGATGTTGAACTTTTTACAGATTATTTATTGGAATATGGGCTACAACTTAACACAGGGATTTTACAAAATTTTAGTTCAGTTATTAAAGATGATTTTTTTCAATTGTAATGAAAATTCACAACAATTTTTTGCAATTTTTTATTTATATATTCAAAAATATACAGTTTTTTGGAAAAAGACTGTGTTAAATTATGCAGAAGGTACTGTGTAACATTTACTGAAAGTTTGAAACAAATATGTTTGGAAGAGCCTTAGAAAACATGTAATTAGTATGAGAAAATAAAAGTTTTGGGAATCGAGCGACAAAGATTGGATTAACTATGTAGTGCATTCCAGGTCCATTGAATGGATTATCTTCATCCTCTGCAAACTCCTCCTCCAGCCTCCTCTTGTTCCTCCTCCTGTTTACTCTTGCTTGTATTTCTAGACTCTTTACAGCCCTGTCTGCAGCCCGAAGGCGTTCCTTGTCTAAAGCAAGCATCGCTCGTTGTAGTGTTCGTAGATTTTGCTACCATTTTCTTCAGTTGCAGTTACTGCAACACTGTTCCAAAAGGTGGTCATGTATGAACACTTATCACATTTCAGTTGTATTTCACTAGCAAGTCCTACGTACTTTATTATGGAGAGTTCCAGACCAACTTCACTACAATGAATACATCTTACAGAGTTTGAAAAAATTCCTTTGAGAACCGACATACCAAATATTTCATTCACATCCGATTAGCCCATAAAACATTCATAGTTTTCACTCATTGAACCAAGCTTCTTCTGTGAAGTATTTTCTTTCCCACTTTGACTGCTATGGGCAGGTGTACTTGAGAGGTTAGGTTCACTCACTTGGTTATCGTCTTTATTGTTTACAGTAATAACACATACCTTTGGCTTTCCAACATTTTTCCTTTTCAGAGGATTTCTAATAACTTTACTTTTACTCATTATTATACTTCAACAAAACAAAGACTCAAGAAACAGAATTAATTACGAATATTTTCGAGATAACGACAGAGTAAATAAACATGAAACAATCGACAATCACACCAGCGATATATATTGAACCATCACAGGTTAGCCACAACACATACTCTATCTCACATCACTAAAATGTACCTGATGAACACGAACGTTAATAATAACACCATTTGACAGCAGTTTAACAGCGCCACAGTGGGTCACGCCCATGTAGAACACATTTCAAAAAAAATTTAAAAATAGTTGTAGTCTTCGGAATTGAATAAATTATATATCTAGTAAAAGGTTATAGTCTGCAGATTCAGAAAACGCAAAAAAGTAAAAATTGAACTTTTCATGATTTTGAGCCTTTCCAGAGCCCCTTAAACGGTTATCTCAAAACATGTAAAACTTCAGCCATTTAACTTGTCAGTGAAGTGCAGCAAAATTTAAGTATATGTTGCTCGTAACTATTTGTCATTGGTGACATTTGTTGAATGAAATTATCATTGCATGAATTGTCAAACTTATTTTAATAAAAGTGTGAGAAACATAAAATATAGCACAGGTACAACGAAAGTTATTTGTTATATCCAAATGCAGAGTAAAAGTCGGTGATGAAATATATCCTCGTTTGAAACATGGGTTTGAGCAACGAGAACAGTAGCGCTCTGGCTGTGATACATATTTTTGACAGATAATGGCGCTGCGCTTTGGGGTGAGAACTGTTGAGGCCGTATGTTCACAAAAGACGACGCGACCAGGACGCCACAGTGGAGCATTGCGTCGCATGGTGATCTCACCAACAGCTGGGGCACACATGCAAGGTGTGTCCCAGTTCTGTTAGGACTGTTGCTATGAACTATATTATGTTATTTTCACATAATCACTGTGCTTAATTAAAATAGTCTCCCCCTGAATCGAAACAAAGCCGCAATAGTTTTAAAACTGTTGCTAAACTGTTACTCTAGTCCTTTCTTCGAGATGCCTTTAGTACTGATGTACAATTATCTTGGATGTCCTTAATTCCTTAACAGCGTTATAACAGAATGAGATTTTCACTCTGCAGCGGAGTGTGCGCTGATATGAAACTTCCTGGCATATTAAAACTGTGTGCCCGACCGAGACTCGAACTCGGGACTTTTGCGACCTTTGCCTTTCGCCGGCAAGTGCTCTACCATCTGAGCTACCGAAGCACGACTCACGCCCGGTACTCACAGCTTTACTTCTGCCAGTATCTCGTCTCTAGGAGAGTCGTGCTTCGGTAGCTCAGATGGTAGAGCACTTGCCCGCGAAAGGCAAAGGTCCCGAGTTCGAGTCTCGGTCGGGCACACAGTTTCAATCTGCCAGGAAGTTTCAGCTTTATAACAGTTTCCTTTATAGCCAGCTTAAATTTGGGGAAGTCGGCTAGGGTCAAATACGGCGAATACTGTGGGTGATCCAAGACTGTTATGTATTTGTTCACTTTGTGAGCTGAGGTGAGGTAAATAGCAAATTGCGTTTCGGTACTCAAGTCGAATTCGACAAATTCTAGTCCACAAACGCTGGAGGGATGAAACAGTTTGATGTTGTCTCACTGCACCACTACAATTTTCCGACGGTTGTCAGACACGTACTGTTATATTCGCCGCCAGGATGGATGCTGCAGGAATCCTACCGGTTTTATTTTCTATAGGAAACTGTTTTTAAAGCATCAAGGATGGCATCTCGACAAAAGAGAGCGTTGTAGTTTGGAGTTTAACACAAGCAGTCCTAGCGGAACAGGGACACACTGCGTACACTGCGCAGCGACCATCTCATCTAAACAGACAGCAATAAATATCGAAGTATACATCCATTACAAGGTCATCTGCTCGTTGAGGAGTTCGTCTGATGTCTTCCGTATTGCAATGTAGATTTCCGATTCTTCTAATATTTCTAATCCTTCATTTTGTTTTTACATTGTGTAAAATTCATAGATTTTCATCAGAGTCATCAGTATGTGCTTTTTTTGAATAGGCAAGTTCATGCTGTTTTATTTTTAGCGTAGATGTGCTCCTTAAACCTGAAAGCTTGATCGCTGTCTTGGCGTGAAATTTTATAGACCCCAGATGTTCCTTATTTATTATTCTTATGTGGCAAGTTATGGTGGTCCTTTTATATTATCAGCCGTCTGTAAGTGAATTATATAGGTTTCGTATCTTTGAGTGGGGCAAACGATCTGTCAGTTTATTGGAAAGACATTTCTTCTGAAGCCAAGAGCGCTAAATATTAATTACTTCACCACGACTTGTTTCGACAGAACCTTGCTGTCGTCATGTGATATTCGGAAATTTAAAGAGCATATATATATCAATGAAATAGCAGAAACACATTCCACTCATAACACAATGTATGCACATTGATTTATCAGTAATAACGAAATGAAAATATGAAATAGATATGGTACCATTGTGTTCGGTGAACTGATGTGGGTGTCGTAAACAGCCGACTTCAAAGTAGGAGTTCCTTCATAGATTTTGTGTATTTACAACTTTATTTGTAAGTATAAACGCACCAGCTCCTGTCCCAAAATGTGTGTGCTACACTACACATGAACTGCGTAAAGTGCTGCGCGAAATAATTTGCAGGTAATGGCAATCGAAAAACGTGAAGTGCATAGATAAAAGGCCATGATAGTGTGTTAGTAAATCTTCGGAGTACTATAGCCTTGCGTGTGATGTAGAACTCATAGACCACAGTTACTTCACGTTGAAACTTCGCAAATGAAGCACATTATTCGTAACTGTCTATGTCAATAAAACGAATACGTTGGCGCTATGTATATTTGACATTTTCATTTTCTTTTTACTGAAAAATCAGTGTGCTTACGGTGCATTACGACTGGCGTTCCCGCTGTGTGATTAAAATTTACACACTTTAAATTTCTGAAGATCAGATGATAACAGCAAGCTTCTGTCGAAAACCTTCATCATGAAATACATTTAGCGACCTTGGTTTCAGAAGGAATTTATTTCCATATTAAGAAATTTTAATCACATTTTTATGGAATATATGCTGAGCTTTGCCCGATGTTTGGCCTCTATAGTTCATCGTAGCGTACTTGACGATACCTGGTGCAAGCTGTGGATATTGTTTCTTTCTCAGCTTCTTCTTTTTAATTTTGCTGTATACAATGTTCACAATTTCAGGGTCATATTCATTTTTAAGTACTATCTTCAGAGCATTAACCGCTTCATAACTCGTGGACCCGGTACACGTGCCAAGAAGCCCCAGCCAAAAATCGACGGGATTTATTCAATATACCATACAATAAAAAAACGGTCGTTTCTAATGTGATGGATTATTAAAATGATCGTTGACAATAACAGACCGTATAACCAATAGCCGTTAGAACTTACTTTGTAACTGTCACGCGTTTTACATTAAAAAATTTGGCATACTGCGGAAGTGCATCTAATGCAAAAAGTAGAGAAGGCCGGTCACTCTTGTACTCCATATCTCCCTGTCTTTTATAATTAGTTCTGTTTGACAACGCATGTTCTAATGTTCCCCCAAGCGTTAGCGGATTTCGTGACAGTGTGTTTTCGCACCGTAGCGCTGAGAGGATTTTATCGCTGCTTAACAGACACTGCAATTACAATAAAACATCTCTGTAATAATATGATCTATGTAATTTGGAATGAACCACACCGGCAACCTTTTGTTCTCTCTCTTCGTGATCACCCATTGTCTGGTTAAGTGGAGATTCTGTTATTTGTGTTCATTTTGAGTAATAATAATTATTTAATTTCATTGTGTTAATAGTTACAACTGATCATACTTTTTTCCCTCACTTTCTTCATGAATTTGATAAGTAAATGTGGCATACATTGTGTGGGGACGTCTGTTGGTGAATAACGGCACCAATCAGTGGAATATGATTCGTCTGCTTTCAAAATAAAACCTGCATCTACAATTTCAAAATGAAGTCCGATAGCTTTAGGTGTAAATCATGTCCCAAAATTATACTTGCCAACAGAGAATCCCAGTAGAGAAGCCTTGCTAAAAAGTATGATAGTAATTAAATTCCAAAATTCAAATATTTAATTTCGAAAAGATAAGAAAAATAGAGGAAAAGAAAAAACCACCACCATAAAAATGGCGACCACAACAGGACTCATTTATGTATATAAAGATGTATGTATATGTATTACTACGAATTTTGTATGTAAAACTAAATTTTTATATTTGTCTTACATGAAAAACCACTGTTACGAGATTCGAGACAATTTCAATGAGCTGGATAATACGCGATGTGTATCACAATCCTTAAAAGATAAAGCCACGACTCGAGACATTGCTGAAGTGCAGTAAGAAAGGAGGTAAGGATATTACTGTTTTCCTTTGCCCTGGTGTGCAAAAGTCAGTTAGGGCGTGTTAAATTCTAAAAAAAGTTCCTCACAATTGATTGCAATTTTTATTGCGAATTTTTCAAAACGTAATGTCGGCTAGATGGCCGCTTTCTAGAACGACTAAGAATTGTCGCATGATTGTTTTATTGTAAATCGGTATACATTAACAGTAATTCTTACTACATAACATTTCCCGTTTGCAAATTGAGGAGAGTTAACAGTCTATTTTATTAAATTCAGTGAGTTGTAGTTTTAATTAATGTTCAAAGTCGGTTGAAATATTAAAATAGCTACACCGCCCGGAGTAGAATCAGTCGTAGACGGTGACGACCAAAATATGGCGAATTACGAAACTAAAAATTATTAATTATCAGTGGGTGAAAATGCAGCTACGGCCGAACATAGTGAAGAGCCCACCCTGAAGGAATTTCGCGGAACTATTCACATTTTTCAGAGAACAGATGCAAGGCCTACATCGCACTGTTCATGAACAAAATGCAGTCTTTATAGAAGTTCAGAAAAAAGTAACAGACGTTTAGATGCAAAAATGCGAACAGCAGCCACTGAAAAGAAATGTGTGTGAAATCTTATAGGGCTTTACTGCTAACGTCATCAATCCCTAAGCTTACACAGTACTTAACCTAAATTATCCTAAGGACAAACACACACACCCATGCCCGAAGGGAGACTCAAACCTCCGCCGGGATCAGCCGCACAGTCCATGACTGCAGCGCCTTTCACCGCTCGGCTAGTCCCGCGCGCAGCCACTGAAATCAAAACTAGTATGAGTGGTAGTTTAGGCGCAAAACTGCACAATGTGGCTGATAATTTGAATCAAACCTACAAAATGTGACTGACAGCTTAGACGCAAAACTTCAATATCAGACTGACAGTTTAAGTAGAAAACTTCAAACTGCGGCCACTGAAATTCAAAATAATATAACAACTTTAGTAAACGAAAATTTAAACGCCATTGCCCATCAGATGTAAGAAAATGTCGCCACACAAATTCGTGACGACCTTGATAGAAAATTCAACAAAATTGAAACTATCTTCAAAAATATTAGTGAAAAATTTGACGAAATGCAAAAAACATACAAGCACTTACCGAAAGCTGTCAATGATGTGACCAAGCAGTTCGCGCAAGTCAATGCAGCACAAAATGCATTAGAAAATTCGGTGCAGCAAATAGGTACACAGGTACAGACACTTGCTACGGAACAGGAGACATCTGTAGAAGCGAAGTTTGTAGAGAGAGGCAATCAGTTTAGCTGGACTTTGTCAACTGGTTGAACATGAAAGACAAATAATTTCAAGAATGTTTACGGAACAAATACCTGAAACCGTAAAGAAAGTAACAAACGAAGCTTTGTCTGCAACAAACATGATAGGTGAAAACACCCAACAGGTTTTTGAATGGAAACAGACACTTACACAAGAGTAGACACATTAAAAAGGAAGCTGGCAACGATAAAAAACGCAGCAATCGAGGCTGATTTACGTGTCAGTAAGTTACCTGAGACGCAGACTGTGACATTTAGAGCAGCAATACCAAACAGCTGTTCGGCAACCATGCCTAGCCCGTAACCCATTCACGTAGCTTGTGAACAGGGAGCAGCCAGTTCTCTTTCAGACATACTTGTGGAGGATTGTTTATTAAAATACAGACAATTGCAAAGTATTGAACCTGATGCCAAAATACCACACCCTGTCATTTTTATCAAAAGCTTCCGTGGTATACTACCAAAATCATGGAACGATAAATGTAAAATACGGTTTGTCACTACCCATATTCAAGGTTATGGAGCCTTATGGGCGAATGAAGTAATAGATTACTGCCATACGTATGAGGAATTCGAGAAAGCTTTTCTAAGTAAGTACTTGTCAGCAAAAACAAAAGGACGTTTAAGTCGTTAGGTATATAATCCGAGATGTACAATAGTAAAGCAGCTACACTTCGTAAATATTCTGAGAAATGTATAAATAAGATGAAATATTGGGATGAACCAACGCCCAAAGAAGAAGTCATATGGCTTTTAAAATCAAAATTACCAGTCTCAATGAAAGAAAAATTACTTCATGTATCAGATTCAGATGTATAACTTTTCATGTCAACGCTGGATTTTGTTGACCTGCTGTTGCATGAAGAAGCGAAATTGAACGGAGGCAGTAATGATCACGTATCGAATAACAACAGTAATAACTATTGCCAATATCGCAATAAAAACGGTAAGGGTAATAAAAATGTGAATAGTTTCCCTCAAATCTTACAATGGTAATAATAACCTAGGACAAAGGGACGGAAGGAATTCTCCTCCTTTTAATAACAGGCGTAGGCAAGACAATAGATATAACCCTGGGTACAGTAATTACAGTAGCAACAACAGTAATCAACCAAACCGCTGCAACCTATACCACAGCATTCAAACGGTAGTAGGCATCCTAACACAGGTCCCGAAACACAATCTGCTGGCGCTCCTGCACCACCGAATAGTGCAGCTGAACGCATAGTTCTGGACAAAACTGGAGGAAACAGCCACCACTAAGAATTATAGAAGTGGTGGGCAACAATACGCCCAGCACTTCAAAGACTTTAAGCTAAATGCGTCCTCATACAGCCCTCATATGGCGGTCGCGGAAGAAGCAGCGGACAAATGTCGTGAGAGCGTGTCTTTTTTAGATATAATCAGGGCAAAAATCTGAGTGCTGAACTTTGCGCAGAAAACCATTTGTGTAAACTATCAGAAAAGGAAACAATCCAAGCGTCACTTCACGCAGTAGTAGGTGGAATACCAACCTCAGTTACTGTTGACATAGGCGCGGCTACAGATTCTATTGCTTTTGAATTCTATAATAAGATTTCTGAAGATCAGACACCACATACGCAGCCGGTTCACAATTGTAGGATCATTGGAGCGTTTGGAAATAATTCAAAGGGAGTACATATGCAGACTCATGTATTAATTAAGGCAGGTAACGAAGCTATAGAGAGCACTTTCCTGGTTCGTGAAGGTTTATCAGTGAGCATCATATGGGTAGCAGATTTCTTACAAGAAAGAGATGCAGTAATTGACCTTTCTTGCGGTAAATGTGGTTGCAAGATGAATGGTAAGGAAATAGCCTAACCACTCATTAAAAACAAGCCGGTTCACAGTAAACTATGTCAAGGATTCCGAATCAAATACATAAAACCAGATGTAGTTTTATGTGACAATCAGTTTCCTTTATTCCCAGATCAAATACATCCCAGTCAACAGGAATTTGATGTACAGTCTTGCAGACAGGAAATACGAAGCAAAGTTTATCAATAAGATTATTTAAACAATGTTAAAAAAAAAACTGATTGACCTTCTAAACAAATATATATCTGTTTTTGATGAAAAGTCAGGTATAATTAACGGATATGCGTATACAATGCAATTGAAGCCTGACGAAACATTTTGCCACTCTATGTGTTCTGTCCCATGAGCCAACAGAGGAGCTGTATAGGATGAAATTCGTCGCGTGTTACAACAATATATAAAGAAATATTTTGCTGAGTAAACATTTCCTAGAGAGGATGTACCTATGTAAAATATTATTAGAATATGTAAATACGTTGACGTATGTAAGACATTTCACAGTGAACGTAGTAGTCTTAAGACAAATTTATTTTCTTCAGGTCCATAAGTATGTCTTAAGTAAACCTCTTTCTGAACAACAAACTTTCACATTAGTCGTGGAAGTTCAGAAATAATCTTTTAATTAAAATCATTTCATTACTATGATGAAGAAAAAAGTAACAACAATCTTATTTTGATGTAATCTTAGTAACATTTTTATGGATGCAGTTATTTCATTTCTTTTGCTATGCAATTCTAAGTAAAGAAAGTAAGGCAGAGGTCATACAGATGACAAAGTTTTCTATTGTACAGATGAAATGATTAGTGGTATAAAATATTTTTTTATGCCTAGCATGTAGTTTGCAAACATAATGAGCAAGCTACCGTGGGTCGTGCTTATAAAATGAAATGATAGAACTACTGAGATTTTAGTCCGATAGTAATGAAACGGCAACATTGTGCCATAATCAGATTCGTATTCTGCACTAATTCTCGCTACTAGTTTAAACGGTACACACCAGTTTGTCTAAGGTAAAAATGGTCAGTGGTGTCCTTAGCTCCAGTAATAGTGAATAAACTCGCACTACATACTGTCAAAACACTGTACAGCTAGGCTTCACTACCGTAAAAACACCCACACAACGAAATTAAAGTCCCGAAGAACTGTAAGACAAAAAAGTTAGAAAGTTATAGAACATAAACACTATTGAAATGATACAGTTGGTACCAACAACAGAGTACATAAGCTGTGGGTTTTTCTTTGAGCACATTTGTAAAACAACATGACACGTACCGACAGGGTCTGAGTAATAAGTTTTCAATGGCAAACAGATCTGTCAGTGGTGAAGCAGTGGTCGTAAATTTGCATTTCACAGGAGAACTCTTTATACAAGAGCAAGGAGATATATGTGTTATCAAGAGACGTTATACGCTTGATAATGCAATTTCACCTGGTGAAATACATACATACACTTTGCACTAACGTCGAATGGACAGAACACTTTGTGGCAAGTGAACTTAATTTGTGTGCTTACCCATGTGACAGCATTGAAGCAATGTGATGATCCGCTGAAGTGGAAAACAGTGAAGTGTTGTGACTTGAAACTTAGATATTGTGTATCGCGCTTAAACTGTGAAACAGACTGTAGCGCTGGAACTATATGAATGTGACGTCACGTGTGACTACTACACACCGAAGCGAAGCTAAGCGCTTAAGAAACGAAAACTTTTATAAACATGTGTAATGTACGGTATGCTGCGGACATTAATGAATGTGCGGAAACCGAAACTAACATTACTGATTTTGCGCAGCACCGATGTTGATGTCAACTGACAGTAAAATGCATGAACACCCATTAGACCTTTTGTATGACAATGCTGTCATGTATACTACGTAACCCACAGCTATCACCGAACAAACTGTTGTAAATTAGTGTTGCGAGTGACTGCATCTACCTAATAATAAAATTCTTTTTAGGGACTTTGTATTAAAAACTGTGTTACTAGTCCCAGTCTACAAATGTTTCATGTAACCCTGTATCCTGAGCTGACTGAGTCCTGTCGAGCACAACCGGTCCAGGAATCCGCATTCTTCTTACTCCATCGCAGATCGTCGCAGCTCACACGTATGCAGATTTGTCAACATCGCGAGCACGCCGCCGTGACCGCTCAACACCACAACAACAGCGAACTCTGCAGTCCGACTGACTTTGCCTACAATGCGTCGCCCTTAAAACCGTCGACCAAGAATGAATAATGTGCAACTGAGTGATTATTGTAAACTGTATAAAAAAACCATGCATTTTTGTAACGTAAACCCATACGATGATTGCTAAAAATTACTACCTTAATGTCTTCTTCTGAACATGTAATTTGTTCATCCTGATTATTTGTACTAAATGATCTGATTTTGTCAATGTATAACGTTTTTAAATTCTATGAGAAAGGAACTGGATGCCTATGCCTTTCATGTCGTTACGCCAGTTTCTGGCAGGATCGCACCCGAATGGGAAGGCAAATTACATTCCTGGCAAAGCTAAAACAGGCTCCAGCTAAATCGAATGAAATGATAAAAAAAGAACAATCTAAAGACCAAAACTTAATGAAGTAAAGTAAATTTTTAAAACTTTTTACAACTTTAGAAACTTTAAAAAATTTAGGGGGCTGTGTAATGGTCCCCCAAGTGTTAGAGGATTTCGTGACTGTGTGTTTTCGCGCAGTAGCGCTGAGATGATTTTATCGCTGCTTAATAGACACTGCCATTACAAAAAAAGATAAAAAACAACTCTGTAATAATATGACGTATGTAATTTGAAATGAAACGGACTGGCAACCTTTTGTTCTCTCTCTTCTTGATCAGTCATTGTCTGGTACGGTCGCAGTTAAGTAGAGATTCTGTTATTTGTGCTCATTTTGCGTATTAATAATTACTTAATTTCATTGTGTTTATCATTACGACTAATCATACTTTTTTCTCAGTTTTTTCATGAATCTGATAACTAAATGTGGTTTACGTTGTGTGGGCATATCTGTTGGTGAATGACCGCATATTACCGGCACCAATCAGTGGAATACGATAGACCTGCTTTCAAAATAGAACCTAAAATTTTACCTTTTGCAAAACGAAGTCCGATAGCTTTTAGACGTATATGACTTCCCAGAATTATACTCGTCAACAGAGAATCCCGGTAGAGAAGCCAAGCTAAGAAATATGGTTGTA
Organism: Schistocerca piceifrons; assembly: GCF_021461385.2. Lineage (NCBI taxonomy): Eukaryota > Metazoa > Arthropoda > Insecta > Orthoptera > Acrididae > Schistocerca > Schistocerca piceifrons. The sequence goes on along the minus strand of NC_060143.1, from coordinate 50,554,801 downwards.
ATTAAATTCCAAAATTTCAATATTTTATACCAAAAAGATAAAGAAAAGTAAAAGAAAAGGAAAATCCGCCACCATAGTGTACAGAACATTTCGTTCACCAAAGGCCATTTATGAGCAGTAGCTATGAACCGCATATACGTTACTAATCATTTACGTAACTCATAAGTCGACTTTCAAAAGATTTTTTACAAGTTTGAAGATCTTACCATATATATTTCTTTTCTTTCTTCCTGCAGCATGTGGAAATGGCCTTTGTAGAAAGAAACTGGTTATGATTAAGTCATAAAATGTTATTCTGCCTGCGGTATTTTGTCATTCTATTGTATAACTAGAATAGAGTATCAGATTATGACCAGTATCAATATATAATAAGCTGTGTAACCAACGTTTGCACATAGTTCAGAGGGTATCCGTGATGCTTGTGATTCCATATTTCAGTAATAACATGCTTCACATAAGAAGTATTGTTTCTAATCAAATGAAGTGGGGATTAAAAATAAAGTGCTTTACATAAGAAGTATTGTTTATAATCAGATATAGAGTAGATTTATAGATTCAAAGATGTTCGCAAAATGAAAGTATATCATTTTCTGATGGAATATTAAACAGTAAGTGAATCGAGTTCTGTTCCTCAATGTGTATGATTTATTACATATAAGCTACGTAAAGTTCTGCCTGAAAGTATTTGCAGGTAAGGGGAGTCCAAAACAGCGCTTAGGTAAACGACTATGATATTCAGGGTGTTGTAAATCTTTGGAGGAAGCCTAGCATATCATGTAATATTGATAGACGACTGTTAATTCACACAGAAATTTCGAAGTATGAAACACGCTGTTTGTAGTCAGTGTGTAAATGAGTATAAACAGATCAGTTATTAATAACTGTGCTTGCAGAAGTACACAAAATGAGTAACGTTTAAATCCCATGGTTGGTGGAATAAGACGTAAAGTTTTACGTTTAAACGTTACTTTATTAAATGTACCTAATGAAGGCTGATGACATGCTTATTGATTTTTATCAGACTTCTTGAGTATCCACTGTTGAAACACTGCATGATTAATAAACCATACAGAGTGAGTGAAATGTAGTCAACTGTCTTGTATTTTTGCGAACGAAGAGAAGCTTTATGCAGTTTCACTAAAATTAAATTATAAAACATAAATACTAGGGATGTGTAGGAGAATCGTCAAAAATTACATAGTCACAACAGTGTGTCAATTCCTTTGTGTATGTCGTATATAGGCTTACCAATTTTCATATATCATTTCTTGCGCCTATTTCCATAAATTAGATTTTTCTTTAGTTGTACAAACGATTGTAATGTAGTTTGCTGATAGACTGAAATAAGGATTCATGGTCAAAGCAACTCTTTAGAAATTTCTTTGCAATAGAGTCAATGTTTCATTCATTCAATTAGGAACTATTAGGTATTCTACCTGTGTCAACATTATCAGACCGATATCCCTGACATCCATCAACAGTATTACTCTCTTGGCGCTATCATGTGGTGCCGGTGTGTGTGTGCGTGTGTGTGTGTGTGTGTGTGTGTGTGTGTGTGTGTGCGTGGGCGGCCTACTGCTGGAATCAGTGCGTATAGCCTCTGATTTAGCAGCATTAAATGCTATGATTTGCTCTTCTCGGTATTCTGGTGTTTAAGCTAATTTGCAAACAGTAATAATGTTCCTAAAGAATTTCACCGGATGTCAATATTCGGAAAGTGTCTTGGCTAGACGTGTATTCAATTAAAAAATAATTGTTTCTAGGACTTGCAACCATTAATTGTTTGCTCGTCTACCATTCGTTGACTGAGAGCTGTGCTACACTGTTTACATTAAACGAAGAGTGATTTAACGTTGCACAGCAATGTATGAAAGCTTGTGATTTATTACTCAGCTTTATTTAATGTCTGTCTATTGTCACGGCTTCACGTAGTTCATATATTAAGTGTTAATAGCAAAATAGTTTCATGTTAGAAAACAGTGCTGGGAGTTTTTAGATGTTATTAGCTCATAACTAGCACCACCTCGCCAAAAATATCGTTTAAATACTAGTTAAAATATAATCATAATAATATCGCCGAACAGAATAAGCTTACTTAACCATCAGACAAAGCGTTAGTTATAACAACAAGAAATGCACACCCAGTCTCAGAAGCAAACTAATCAAAATGGGCGTTTATTAAAATTCTACAGTTTGTTTACAATACAGGCTTTTATTTATAAATCTGGAATGAGGGCGTACATTAAAATATTACCGGGTTAGAATTACAAATTATCTGTTTTCAGATCCGTTTAAAATGACATTCCTTTAATGCGAGTATGAAACATTAAAAAAGTAATAGCAAACAAAATATGAATCGAGGAGAGAAACGGAGGGAAGGAGTTTTACTAAACAGAGATCAATATGTCTGTGTCAATGTATATACAAAGTAATTCTCTTTTAAGTTTTACGAAGGAGTCAGCTAATACATAAAACCATCATTACGTCTTAGAAACTAAGCTAGGTACTACACACACCTTTCGTTGCCAACACCGGGGTCACTTCATCGACTAACATGGAGAAATGCCGTGTTCGGTCTTTCCTCTGCTGTTGCAATGTGAAAGTCTGTGTGTGTCCCAAGGAAGCGTAATAACACCTCTGATGTTTTCAGTATAGAAAAATATATAAAACTTCTGAAAATGTAATTTTTGGGGCACAGAATTCTATGACAGTGAACAATGTTTACTGGGGAACAGTAACGGAAGGGAATCGAATCATTTGGGATGTAGTGCTACAGAGGAATGTTTAAAATAAATGTAACCGATACGGTATATACTGAGGACATTCTCTGCAGCATCGACGAAGAAAGGAACATAGGGATTACAGTGATGAGAAGAAGGGACAGGATGATAGGACATGTGTTAAGACATTAGTGAGTAGCTCACATGGTACAAGAAGAACTATAGAGGGCAAAAACTGTAGGGGAAGACAGAGTTTGGAATAGATCCGACAATTAATTGAGTGCGTAAGGTGCAAATGCTACCATGAGATGAAGAGGTTGGCACGGGCGAGGAATTCGTGATGGGCCACATCAAACCAGTTAGATGACCGGTGGCTCAAAAATAAAATAAATGAATAAATAAAATAAATAAAATGATTTTTCTAACAGGATCAGTAGTAGTTTAATGTCTTTCTCGGACGTTCTTGTTATATACATCTAGTTGCAGCCGTTGGCTGTAGTAAATATTTCAAGAAGCATGTGGACATACCATAATTTCCTCCTAGTATAGCTAGAGGCAGCTCTCTTCGAATTCAGATTAATGTAAGTAATTCCTATACCAAAGACAGAGAACTATATTAAAAGAGTATTAGTTATCACATGGAGCACGACAAATCGTCACCTTAACACCTCATACATCCAAGTTCCTGACAAGAAATATATAGAGAAAACTGGAAAAGGAAGTCAAGGACGTGTTATATGACGAGCAGTAAGGCTTTAGAAAAGGTAAAGGCAACAGAGAGACAATTCTGCCAGTGTAGTTGATACTGGAAGCAAGACAAAGAAAAACCAAGGCACGTTCATAGGATTTGTGGAACTAGAAAAAGCGTTCGACATAATAAAATGGTGCAAGACGTTCGAAATTCTCAGAAGAATACGGGTCAGCTATAGGGAGAGACGGGTAATATACGATATGTACAAGAACCAAGAGGTAATAATTACAGTGGACGAAGAAGAACGAAGTACTCGGATTAAAAAGCGTGTAAGACATGGATGTAGTTTTTCGCCCCTATTGTTCAGTCTGTACATCGAGGAAGCAATGATGGATAGAAAAGAAAGGTTCAAGAGTGGGATTAATATTGAAGATGGAAGGATATCTATGATACGATTCGCTGAAAACATTGCTATCCAGAGTGAAAGTGAACAAGAATTACATGGTCAACCGACTGGAATGAAGATTCTAGTGAGTGCAGATTATGGATTGAGAGTAAATCGAAGAAAGACGAAAATTATGAGGAGTAGCAGAATTAAGAACAGCGAGAAACTTAACATCAGGATTGATGGTCACGAAGTAGACGAATGTAAGGAATTCTGCTACCTAGGCACCATAATTAATAACGGACGTAGTAAGGAGGACACTGGCAAAAAGGGCATTCCTGGCCAATAGAAGTCTACTGGTACCAAACATAGGCCGTAATTTGAGGAAGAAATTTCTGAGAACGTACGCTTGGAGTACAGCACTGTATGGTAGTGAAACAAGGACTGTGGGAAATTCGGAACAGAAGAGAATCGAATCATTTGACGTATGGTGCTACAGACAAATGTTGAAAATCAGGTGGGCTGACGAGATAGGAAATGAGGAGGTTCAGCGCAAATCGAAGAGGAAAGGAATATGCGGAAAACCCTGACAAACAGAAGGGACAGGTTTATAGGACATCCGTTGAGACATCAGGGAATGACTTCCACGGTACTAGAGGGAGCTGTAGAGGGAAAAAACTATAGAGAAAGACAGACTTATACATCCAGCAAATAATTGAGGACGTAGCTTGCAAGTGTTACTCTGAGCTGAAGAGTTTGGTACCGGAGCGGAATTCGTTGTGGAACGCATCAAACCAGTCAGTAGAAGGGTGTCTCAAATAAATAAATACATACATACATAATAGTAAGAACCGATATGAAATGGGACGATCGCTTGTAATCAGAATCAGGGAAGACGAGGCATTAGATTTGTTACAATGTTTCTGGGAAACTGCAATACATCTGTAAAGGAAATCGCTTACAAGATGTTAGTGTGTTCAATTACAGAGGACCCTTTCAGAGTTTGCAGCCCTTGTCAGAAGGACATGACACGGAGCAAATCCAGAGACACTGTACTTGGATCCTCTGAGGTGAGAACAGCCCACACAAAGGGTACCAGAAATGTTCTGCAACATAAATGAAAATCCTAGGAAGGAAGAGGACGTAGTTATCGCGACGCGCTGTCGGGCAGATGTGTAGAACTTGTATTCGAATAGGGCTGACCGATCATTAAGTAGCCACCTCCTTGTATCTCATTTAGTGGTCATGAGAATAAGAGAGATTACGAGTGCACAGAGGAATGTAGACAGTCTTTTGGTTCCTCAATATGCGAGTAGAGCTGAAAAGAAAATGCGTAATGTTGGTACGAAGTACCCTCTACCATGCCTTGTATAGTGTTTTTCGGCGTATTTAAGGAAATCTCCGTCGGTAAGCCTTACCCCCCCCCCTGTGCTTCTGCTGCCGTTCTTTGTAAATACGACCACTCCGTAAAATTTCGCCTTGCATAGCTACGTCTGCATTAAGTAGGGTGGAAGGTCCATAACAGGAAAGCCTTTTTCCTCAGCGAAAGTGACCTGATCGTCGGCGAAATTTAGGGAGAAAAATGCGTCGTCACCCTGTTGTCATTCCCCTACTTTCCTAGTTCCTTTTCCAATTTTTCAGTGCTTCTTTCAAAAATATTTTAAGGAGTGCAGTCGCTAAGGAGCATCTTTGTCTCAGACATTTCCTAATCTTACATTTCTCTTACAGTAACTTCCGAACTGTAACACAACAAATATTATCTGAATGCAACTTTTTAACAGCTTGCACATAATATTTTTTAATGTTCTGGTTTTTCATCGCTTCCCACATACAACAAGTCTATAAAAATCCAAGTGTGCCTTCAAGTAATGTGCCATTCTCCTGTCAGTCACCTGTCCAATACTACAAATATTATCAATACAAGGTTTGACTGTCCGGAAGCCACTCTGTTTTTCTGAATCCTTCTCTCTCAATTCTCGGCTTAAGGATCTTACCCTACAGTCTCGATACCGAACTGGCAACTGTGATCCGTTGATAATTTTTGCAGTCATCCTTGCTTCCTTTTTTAAATAAGTTGATGATGAATCCTTCTTTAAACTCGACGGAGATTTCCTCTCCACTAACAAAGAGATTAAACAGTTTCGCTAGATATTCAGTTAATACCTTTGGTCCGGCCGTCAACAAATACATCCATGTATACAGCTCCATGTCCTTGTATTTCACCATTTTAGGATTGTTTAACTGTCTCCTGTACTTCTGCTGTTGTTATACATTTCTCATTTATGATCGTTACATCCAAAGGATCATATATCTTGAAAACTGGATCGATCTTTTTTACACAGTTCTTCATAGGATGTCTCTCATCTAGGCTTATCAGCTGTATGTTTAAACCACTTCTTTTATTTGTCTTGGCTGTTTTATCACCCAGGCTTATTTGCACTTTTAGCTTCTTATACAGATGGTAATTTCTTCATATTTAAATTCCCACACGGCCTTTTTTGCTCAAATTACTGCTTTTGGTGCCTCTCCCCTCAGATGCACATACCTACTCCTATCATCAGTCTTATTGATCATAGGCTACCTGTTAGACACCTCCTTTCTTTCCCTCATCTTTACTGCAGTATCATCATTCCACCAATCGCTTTTAAATTCGTGCTAGGTGTAATCAACTGCACCGAGGCTTCCTAGTCCGCCTGAGAAACTGGTCTCACAGTTGTCTTGTACACTACTTCCTATGTCTCATCAGTAGCCTGATGCATCACTCACTCTAAGCTTGTGTAAGAATTCAACTGAAGGTCGCTGCAGTAGACGTAACTTATACTGTTGTTGGTCCACTTTCTCTCCATTCTCATTTCAATTGTTTTAGCACCTACTATTTTTAAGAGGGAACAAAAATTCACTTCGAAGCATGAAATGTCAGATCTACATTCTGCCCTCTGATAAACTGTGCTGTTCTCCACCTTCGCACGATTTCTTCTATCCCCATAGCATAATGAATTCCACTCTCTCGTCAGGCGACGAGTGGCCTACCGGGACTATCCTCAGAGGAGGATGCGGATAGGAAGGTGTGGGGTAAGCACACCGCTCTCTAGGTCGTTATGATGGCATACAGAGCGTAATTTTCTTGTAGGATGTATCCATGTATATTTGTGGATCTCCTTGTGTTGAAAAAAAAAATTATTTCACAACTTAAGACTGTTCGTTCCACACATTTCTACCAGCCTCTCACCATTATCATTCACAGTATCTTCCGAAAATTTGCCTACTGCCTTGCTAGCAAACTGCTTGACCACTCTTCCAAAACGTACAGATCCTTCCTGTTGTCAATGCCATCTATGAATTTTATCAACTCATTAAAGGAATTATTCTCCTCAACGTCAGTAGCATTATCTGTGGGTGCATATACTGCAATCATCGCTACACTGTATCCTTTCAGGTTCATGTTCACACGGTTTAGAGATTAGTGCGCATACTGTATGTAAGTCGTACGCTTCCACGGCCGGTGTCATTTTGGATAAAATAATTTTGGGTATTGTGCTACGTCATTATAAACTACTGAAACAACTAAACTGCGGACGTTTCGACCATCTTGCTGCGATATTCTTCAGGGCAGTTCACTGTCGAGGAAAGCAGCAAGTCGGTTGGAACGTGAGCAGTTTAGTTGTTTTGGTAGTTTACAATTTATCCAAAATTCGTTCACACAGTTCAATTTCATAATGCAGCATTTACACTTTTCGTACACCGCAACAGATATCCTCTTCTTTGTCTAACAGTCTTTGTACACTCAAATGTAAACATGAACGTAATCATCCACTTATTTTACTTCCTTACCTTCCTTTTCTGTTTCTGTTAGAGCGGTTACGTCTATATTGTTCTGATAGATTTCGCTGAATACTTCTTTCTGCTTAGTCGCGATGTCCTGAACGTTCAGTATATTAAGAATCGCGTACCACTTTAATCTGTTGGGCCACTTCCGTTTAGTTCTCATCTGGTTTAGAGGCTTTACTCTTGGAATTTTTGCAGGTAGAAATTTTCCGAGTGAGAGAGCAGGCCCGAACGCTTCAGCGCCCAACGTGAAGGATCAGGTAATTTTTAATCAAAGGTTTCTCCTATTATAGCGATTGTCGTATTGGACGAAAGGGCTCAACCCTCCCTGCGTTTTATTCTAAATTCTATATTAAGTAAATGCCCTCTAAACGGCAGGAGTCTCTTCGTTTTATTGTATGGCCCCTAATGTGCCCCCCTCCGCCGTTTCTATCACTCTGATGGCTGGCTCTGACCACTATGGGACTCAACTGCTGTGGTCGTAAGTCCCCTAGAACTTAGAACTACTTAAACCTAACTAACCTAAGGACATCACACACATCCATGCCCGAGGCAGGATTCGAACCTGCGACCGTAGCGGTCGTGCGGTTCCAGACTGTATCGCCTTTAACCGCTCGGCCATTCCAGCCGGCGTTCACTCTGATGTCCACCCTCCCCAGTGGAGGTAGAAAACATAAATGAAAGGCATCGTCGGGCTTCGAAACATAATACAGCTGGGGTAGAGAGAAATAGGATTTTGCCAAGGGAATCCTATAGAAAAGGAAACAAAAGCCTGACACAGGTAAGTGGGAGTACCGTCAGACTTAACTAAGGGAGAATACGGTTACCACCCACTTACTCTCAAGAAGGGACTACACTTGGTCTAGAATTTCGTTAAATGACCAGTCTTACATGAGTGACCTTTTAAGGAAGATATGTCTCCCACCAGCATAGCTTAGTGCATCACTGAGGCACACGAAACTCCCCACTAACATTGAGGTGGTAGTTCCGTTGACTTCCAATTGGAATTTCCGCTGTCCGACTCCATACATCAGTGTTCACTGTGTTCGGCTGCTATGTAAGGAACCGTAGTTCGATTCTCGGTACTGCCAGAGATTTTTCCTCGGTGAGAGGGTTGAAACTGGGTGCTCACAGCCCCTTGATGCCAACCGAGGAACTACTTGATTGAGAAGTAACCGACTCGAAGCTGAAAAAAGCCGACAACGGCCGCGAGAACAGACTGCTGATCTCATGCCTCTCCATACGCCATTGGCAGTATGTAACAAAATGAAACATCCTCAGCCGTCCTAATGATGTCATTTGTTGTATGGCTACCAGTTTCCGTGCTTCAATGCACTTTCTTCAGGCTTTATTTGATGCTGAGCGGCTTAACACCACCTGTATACATGATGCATCAGTGACCAACATCCATAACTGATTTTCGCACACTGCCTGTTACCGCAATGTTGTCTCTCGAACCATCAAATATCAACTGGCTGCTTCATGGCAGTGGACGACACAGTGGTTGGTCCCTCATTGGCCCTTCTGGACCAGAACGCTGAGTTTTGTTTTGCTTGGTTATCCTTCTGTCCTCTTCCCAATCTTCAAAGTTTTTTTGGGGGGGGTTCTCATTCTTGTGGTTAGTTTGATGCAGCGTCTCATGACTTGCTATACTGGGCCAAATTTTTAATTTTAGTGTAGCTCAACGAAAGTTTTAGATATTGAACAAATTAAAGCGCTTTCGCAATTTATGTACTTTAGGTGAAAGCGTAACTTTAAAGTAACAGCAACCACAGCCGAAATTCCGCGGTGGCTGTTAAAGACCTTTGATTATGCATTTTAAAAACATGAAATCGATCGTGACCAATAAAGGGCTTTAATAGCCTTAGCGGAAGCACAGGGTATGCATAAAGTCCGGGATCGCTTTCCATTATTTGTTGCACTAGAACTAAACATTGAACAGATGTCATCACACATATTGCATTTTGAACAAAAACTCTGAAAGTTTTTGTTGTTTTTGTTTTTTGCAAACATTTGATATGAGAACCATGAGTGAGCCGGCAGACCTCACCCCGGTAGCTGAATTCTTACGTTACCCGTCGCAGCGTGGCATTGGCGACTGCATCAGTCGCTTCCCGTGTTCTCTCCCGAAGCTCTGCTACATCCCGTGGTAGAGGCCATACATGCATCAGATCTTCAATGCGTCCCACAGAAAACTGACACACGGAGTGAGATCTGGTGATGGGGGAGACCATTTCATGAAACAGCTGTCCACTTCTGTAGCACAGCTGCCATGTTTGCGACTAGCGCTGACAATCGGGGAAATACCAAACTACGCTCTGGCTGTATACACGAAAAAAACTTTCGGGGATTCTCTTCAAAATGACATATATATGATATCTGCACAATGTTTGGTTCTTATGCAATAAATAATTGAAAGTGTCAAAAATGGTTCAAATGACTCTGAGCATTATGGGACTTAACATCTGAAGGCATTAGTCCCTTAGAACTGAGAACTACTTAAACCTAACCAACCTATGGACATCACACACATCCATGCCCGAGGCAGGATTGGAACCTGAGACCGTACCGTCCGCGCAGTTCCAGACTGAAGCGCCTAGAACCGCTCGGCCACACCGGCCGGCTTGAAAGTGTAACCGGACTTTGTGGACACTCTGTATTTTCATTCAAAGTACCTGTGGGGTTCTACCGGATGTCCTGAAGAAGGTATCACACATCTGTGGAAGAGTGCTCTTGCTCTGCCTCTGTTCAGTTTCCTAATATTTTTGGCTTTATCATGAGCCTACGTCATCGTGTCATCGAGTAGACATTAAGTGTCTTCAAAAACTTTCATTTTTAAATAGAGGCTACGTTTTCTGTCTCTTTTCTTTTTCTTAACTACATTAAAGAGACTTCAGACTGAAGCCAGCTATTTTCTGTCAAATAAGATTCTTCGCTTTGAAAAGAACTGAGGTTTTAAATACAATTTATTATTCATATTTATTATAACGACAGATAATAGGTAGAGTTGTTTGCCTTAATGCTTTTAAGCATAGAGAAGATCTCAAGTTTCGAGAAGACACTGCTTCCACAAGGAAGAGAGGTTATTTAATTCTGTGTGTCTGTTACGTGACAAAAGAGACACCCGTGTCGTTGATAGTGTCTAAAACCTCGATCAAGAGGAAGTCATCCATTGGACACACGTGATTTAGATTTTATTGTGGCTTTAGGTATTTTTTAATTCTTATTCTTTTATTTCGGTGTTAATATTATTTTTGTTTATTCACACTAACTGTAAACAACATATAAACTATTTTGGTCCTTAGTAATTGATTTTCTACGAAGGAAACTGAGTTTGGTCGGCTTCCTTTCCTTTCACAAATTGACTGCATCGTCCGCATGACATCGCGGGCGCCGTGTAGAGTGCGCTGACCATCTAGGACCGCGGTGGTGGTGTCGCAATCGGGCAAGCGAGGCGTTTTGCGAGGAGTAGTGAGCTGGTAGTTTGGCGGCTAACTCTTCCTTTCTCGCTGCCAACGGGGTCACGTCGCTCGAATTTGGGCTCAGGCATACTGGGGAGTTTGTGTGCAAATAGCTTTCTCGAGTCAGGGCTTTCGTGGGTGAAGAGCTCACTGAAGCGCTCCTCCGTTGATTAATCTTCCGTAAGGCAATCCAGTTGCGCGTGACTCGTGGCCACGGAATTAAGCCCCCTTTTTGCTTGTGTGGCCTAGTGTGAATTTCGGCTCTGAGTGACTTATTTCTTGTTTGAAAGGGTGGACTGAACTATTGCAATCCAGTTGCGCGTGATTCGTGGCCACGGAATTAAGACCCCTTTTTGCTTGTGTGGCCTAGTGTGAATTTCGGCTCTGAGAGACTCATTTCTTGTTTGAAAGGGTGGACTGAACTATTGCAATCCAGTTGCGCGTGATTCGTGGCCACGGAATTACGACCCCTTTTTGCTTGTGTGGCCTAGTGTGAATTTCGGCTCTGAGAGACTCACTTCTTGTTTGAAAGCGTGGACTGAACTAATGCAAGTGAGTGTGCCTTTTTTCGGCTTTATAAGAGTTTCAGTGCCCCGCCAGTTTTGCTCACAGCACCTTCCTAAATCGAAAATGAGCCGACTTGAATTGCAAATTTTTGGCTGTTTAGGTCCATGCTCGGTAGTACTTCTGGAATTATTTTTCTATTCTACCATCGTTTTTAGTGATACCCACAGTGAGCACCTTTCTAAATTGAAAGTGGGTCGACTTGAATTGCGCTATAACACATTTACTCAACTTTTGCCATCTCACCGAGAGTTGTAACTGCGAGTGGTGGTGGCCCTGACATGACGCGCTTTTACTCTGTTCACGCGTCACGGACAGTGTGGTAAACCACCTTATGGGACTCTCGTCCCGTAGTGCCTTTGCAGCTGTGCTTCTACGCGCCACGCCGACCTGCACCATCTTCGCCGAGGAGATCGCCACTCACTATCTTATGTAACTGTAATCCATTAATCCATGTTAGTGCTGTTTCCTTCAGTCTAAAGGCTTGAGCAGTCAGTGGAGGTTGCCGCTCGGTAACTTACGCAGTTGTAATCTAGTAATTCTCTCATGTAAGTGCTATTTTTCTCATTCTATGGCTCTAAGTGGCAATTTATTCTGAGCCAGTTTGGTACTCCCCTGTTCTAACTGTGTAACATGTTTTTCCTTTTTTTTTTTTTTTTAAATCTGACCAAGTATTTTAATTAGTGTGGGAAGCTACTCCTGTTGTAAACTGCTCATTCCTTTGATTTACTTGTTTACTTAAAGTGGCAGTCACCCTCGCCACCTTTCTTTTAAAGTCAGGGGCTGTAACATCACTAGCTTTGGGGAGCTCTAGCTTAATTTGGCCACAATTGCCTGTATTTCGTAGGCGCGATGCCAAAATGCAAACTGAATCCTTTTAGTTGTTTCTAATTTTGTCAGATTATCGCCCTGTTTGGTTGTGTTTGTTTTCTTTAGTTTCACTAGTCAAATCTTGTAAGAGGAAAAACGTATAATCTGCATTGCGTGTCTCAAACCTAGTGCTTAAGGGATTTATCCCTGCCGAAATTTCTGGCCGCGTGTTGACAACTGTGACTGGTCTTGTTTGAAGCAGAGTTCATTGCTGCTGAACTTTTTCGTTTCTTAAGAAAAAGGTGGGGAAAGCAAAGGCTGCAGCGCTAAATATTAAATCTGTTTTTCTACTCACTGATTTCTAAGGTTAGCTACGGCACCTGAATTTGTTTCTCGCTGGAGATACATAGGGAGCGTCTACTCCTCACATTTCATGTACGTAATACTTTCATCTTTATTTTTAATAGTAAAATTTCAGGACATTGCGTCATAGTTTCACGGTAGTTTAAATGTTGAGTCCGCCCAGTGAGGCAAGTTTTTAACGTTCTTGTCAAACGTTGTCGAAAATGTGTTTGACATTTTCGTGCCCGCAACTGTTTTTCCCAAGTCGTGATCTTTCTTAAAAAAATATACATTCTGTGGTTTAAATGGTAATAACATCTGGTCCTAATGTGTCACTAGAGCCTTGCAATTCTTAGGCTTCTCTATAAAGATTTTTAATATAATAAAAGGACATCTTTCATTTTATAACTCTTTATATAATGGTAAGACAGAGATTTTGGAACGAGATATTAAATTGTAAGACATTTCTAGGGGCTGAAGTGGACTCAGTAGTCATTAGGCATCGTGGGAGACCAGAATACGGCGCTCTGCGGAACTCACGGACTTCGAACGTAGCCAGGTGATTGGGTGTCACTTGTGTCATACGTCTGTGCGCGAGATTCCACACTCCTAAACATCCCTAGGTCCACTGTTTCCAATTTGAAACACCTGGTTAAAGCCGCAGGGCAGAACAGGCAGTCGGAGTTGTGGAAAAGGGGCAAAAAATGAGCGTCTGTCAGTTACAATCGAACACATATAAGTTTATTTGGTTGCCCACTCGAACACATATAAATTTATTTGGTGTCGCAAACATTAGAGCGCAAATTTCCGAGATGTACTATCGACTGAATATGCAACAAAAACACATGATTTAAAACACAACTACAATAAATTTTTACAAGGCAGATAGCCCAGGGCTTTACCCTTCAAAAAAATTTTTAAATGAGGCTGAAGGCACAAACTTTCTAAGACTTAGCAAATAAGGAATTTTAATTTTAAGACGGCTGAAGGCCCCTGACTGAGAAACACAACCAAAATAAATTTTCAAAATGCAGAAAGCCCAAAGCTTTATCCAAAAATATTTTCAATGAGGGTGAAGGCCCAAACAATGCAAGGCTTGACCAGTAGGGAACTTCAATTTCAAAACGTCTGAAGGCCCATTACTTAAAACCTTACTAAAAGTATACAAAGTCAGACCATCGGCTATGAGCCATTAAAATACACAATCAAGCACCAATAAGAAAAGGCGGTACAGCCAGTGGCGCTCAGAACTTTCCAGGGGTCGGTCTGCACTTGACATATTAATGTTCGATTAGGGGAGACAGGTAGTCGGCCCAACTATATCCGATCCGCCAGAAACCCAACCAAGAGCCAGTCAACGGACCCACCGACAAGACGACTTGATTTCCACCCAACCAGTAGACAAGGAACTCCAAAGCCAAAACGTGAAAGGCGCAGCCGTCGCAACCAAGTATGCATAAGCTGTCAAAACTACACACACGTGGTGGACAGTGACAACACGGTAAGGAAATGACACTGCCTGAATTTTACGTCAGCGGCCAGGGCAGGTAACTGGAACACTAACAGCCACAAGGCAGAAAATTCCGCTGGTGCACTTGGACTTCAAATAACCAAAATACAGTTACAGTCCACCAGATGGTAGCCAAACCTTCGCCAACTAAAATACTCGCTGTTGCTCACGGGAATACCCCCAACACCCAACCATGAAAACCAAAGGCTTCAGTTATTAAATCACCACTCAACTTTGATGTCCTGGCTCGGTGAGCCACGAACCTAGTAGCAATCGAAACAGCTCCCACACGCTCCGACACTGTAGAGACCGCCAGTGGGTCCGGCCCACTGCACCGCTCGGAGATTTCCTGGCTGATCCACACCAACTGATCGACTCCTCAGAGCCAGTACGCCGACTACGTTCAAAACAACTTGTCAATCCAAATCACACAAACTACACACAGTTTCACGAACACTTGGATGAAGAACCAGACAATGTTAACGGCAGTGACTGTACAATAACAGGGACGATTCACTAGTCGGCACACACAGCCAACCCATAAGCGATCGCCGGCAAGACGACCGACCGACAACTAACCAAAGTCGTCGCCACTCCAATAATGTCCATCGGCAACCGTCGGGCGAGTCATAACGGTCGGGGCCTCACTGCTACCGCACCCTGACTGAACTTGTGCCACGTGCCAACTCAAACACTGCCAGGTCCGAACCAACTGCTGGCACGTTCCAACTGACTGGTCGACACACGACGACCGGGAAGTCATAGCAGTCCAGCAAGGATAATAAAGCAGGGTTTATATCGATAAGCGCTGCTGCTGCCACTCATGGACAGCCAAAGCAGCAACTCAATGACACAGGTCATTGAAACTAACCCAACGAGGTGGCAGTACGGCAAAAACATGGCACGAACACGAGCCACGCACGGCTCACAGTGTGATAGTGAAGTGGAAACGCAAAGGGACTCTTCCAGCACAAAAGCGTACGGGCCAAACTCGTCTGTTGACTGGCAGAGACCACCGACTGTTCAAGAGGGTCGTAATGTGAAGTAGGCAGACATCAATCCCGACCATCAGACAGGTATTCCAAAGTGCATCAGGATCCACTGCAAGTACTATGACAGTTAGGCGGGAGGTGAGAAAACTTGGGCTGTTCATAAACCACATACCACGCCGGTATATACCAAACGACGCAACGCTTGGTGTAAGGAGAGTAAACACTGGCTGATGGAACAGTGGGAAAACGTTGTTTGGAGTGATGAATCACGGACACAATGTGGCGATCCGATGGCAGGGTGTGGGTGCGGCGAATGCCCGGTGAACGTCATCTGACCGTGAGCACTATGGGACTTAACATCTGAGGTCATCAGTCCCCAAGAACTTAGAACTACTTAAACCTAACTAACCCAAGGGTATCACACACATCCATGCCCGAGGCAGGATTCGAACCTGCGTCCGTAGTGGTCGCGCGGTTCCAGACTGAAGCGCCTACAACCGTTCGGCCGCACCGGCCGGCTAGGTCATCTGCCAGCGTGTGTAGTGCCAACAGTAAAATTATGATGTGTTTTCATGTCTTTCATGGAGGGGCTTGCACTAGTTGTTGTTTTGCGTAGCACTATCACAGCACGGGCCTAAGTTGATTTTTTAAACACCTTCTTGCTTCCCACCGTTGAACAGCAGTTCGGGGATGACGATTGCATCTTTCAGCACTATCGAGAATCTGTTCATAATGCACGGCCTGTGGCGAAGTGGCTACACGACAATAACATCCCTGTGACGGACAGGCCTGCACAGAGTCCTGAGCTGAATCTTATAGAACACCTTTGGGATGTTTTGGAAAGCCGACTTCGTGCCAGGCCTCACCGACTGACATCAATACCTCTCCTCAGTGCAGCACTCCGTGACGAATGGGCTGCCATTCCCTAAGAAATCTTCCAGCACATGACGGAACGTATGCCTGCGAGAGTGGAAGCTGTCATCAAGGATAAGTATGGGTCACCACCATACTGAATTCCAGCATTGCCGATGTAGGGTGCCACGAACATTCAAGTCATTTTCAGCCAGGTGTCCGGATACTTTTGATCACATAGTGCCAATCTTACTTTTAATACACTTTCCACTACGTTTAACTGCTCTTCCAAGCCCTTTGCCGTCTCTGACAGAATTGCAATGTCATCGGCAAACTTCTTTGTTTTTATTTCTTCTCCCAGAAGTTTATTTCTATTCCAAAGTTTCCGTTTTCTATATTGCTAGATCAGTATGCACATTGAATAACATTGGGGATAGGCTACAACCCTGTCTCACTCTCTTCTCAACTACTGCTTCCCTTTCAGGCCCCTTGATTGTCATAACTGCCATGTGGTTTAAGTACAAACTGTAAATATCTTTTCGCGCCCTGTACTTTATGCCTACCACGTTTATAATTTAAGATAAGGTACTTCATTCAACATTTTCAACAGCCATCTCTAACTCCACAAACACTATAAACATAGGTTTACCTTTCCGTAACCTATCTTCCATGAGAAGGCATAGAGTCAGAATTGCCTCGTGTGTTCCTAGATTTCTCCGGAATTCAAACTAATCTTCCCCGAGATCCGATTCTAACAGTTTTTCACTTCATTTGTAAAGATTTCGTGTTAGTATTTTTCAACCGTGACTTATTAAACTGATAGTTCGGTAATTTTCATACTTGTCAGCACCTGCTTTCTTTGGAATTACTATATTCTTCTCAAAGTCGAAGGTTATTTCGTCTGTCTGATATGTCTAGCTCACCAGAAGGAAGAGTGTTGCCTTGACTGGCTCACCCAAGGCTTTCAGTGGTTCTAATGGAATGTTGTATACTCGTGTCGCTCTTTTCCGACTTAGGTCTTTCAGTGCTCTGTCAAATTCCTCACGCAATGGCATATCTCGCATCTCGTCTTCATCTACGTCCTCTTCCATTTCCATAATATTGCCCTCAAGTACTTCTCCCTTTTATAGACACTTAATATACTCCTTGCATCTTTCTGCTCTCCCATGTTTGCTTCGGACTAGTTTTCCATCTGAGTTCGTGATATTCTTACAGGTGGTTCTCTTTTCTCCCAAGGTCTTTTTAATTTTCCTGTAGGTGCCATTTACCTTTCCCCTAGTGATAAATGTTTCTAAATCCTTACATGTGTCCTCAAGCCATTCCCGCTAAGCCATTTTGCACTTACTGTCAATCTCATTTTTTTAGTCCTTTATAGTCCCTTTCCACTGCCACATTTACTACATTTTCGTCAGTTATATTCGATCCTCTGGTGTCTTCAATGTTTCACCTCCCAAAGCTATCCACTCTTTTTCTACTGTATTCCTTTCCCCTGTTCTTGTAAATCACTCCATGCTGCTCCCTCTGAAGCACTCTAAACCTGACACACTTCCAGTTTATCCAGGTCCCTCCCTATCTTCTTGCACATCCCTCAGTTTTAATCTACAATTCATAACCAATATATTGTGGTCAGAGTCCCTAGAAGTAGGTGGCAGCACAATGCACCTGACATGAAAAACGTATGATTTTGGGGGTGTCCTGATACATTCGATCACGTAGTGTAAGATGGACATCGACAAATTCTAAACCAGCATAATGGAATGTAGTAAAATTAAATCTAAATCAGATAATTCTGAGGGAATTAGATTAGTAACTGAGGCACTTAAATTAGTAGATGAGTTTTGCTATTTGGGCAGCAAAATAACCGACGGGGGTCGAAGCAGAAGGGGTATAAAATGTAGACTGTCACGGCAAGAGAAGAGTTTCTGAAGAAGAGAAACTTGTTAAAACAGAGTACAGATTTTAAGTGTCAGGAAGTTTTTTTTTTGAAAGTATTTGTATGGAGTGTTGCCATGAATATAATGTGAAGCTTAGACGATATACAATTTAGACAAACGGAGAATAGAAGCTTTTGAAATGTGGTACTATAGAAGAATGCTTAAAATTATATGGGTAGATCACGTAACTAATGAGGCAGTACTGAACAGAATTGGGAAGGAAAGAGATTTGCGGCACAGCCTGACTAGAAGAAGGTTGGTACGACATATTCTAAGACATCAAGGGATTGCCAATTCAGTACCGTTGGGCAGCGAAAGGGAGGGGGGGGGGCGATAATAATCGTAGAGGGAGTCCAAGAGATGACTCAGTAAGCAGATTCAGACAGATGTAGGTTCCAGAAGTTACTTAGAGATGAGGAGGTTTGCAACGGATAGAGTATTACGGATAGCTACATCAAACTAGTCTTCGGACTGAAGACCACAACAACGACAACAACAATATCAACAACAACATCCTTTCCTGGGATAAAATGTGGCTTGAGCGATAGTTTGGCTTCCCTCCCACTCATTGTGCTAGGGAGAAGAAACAGGATGCCCTCTACATACAGTCATACTACAGTCCATTCAAGGGGTGTATGCAACACGATTTACCTCACCTTTCTGTCTTCATCAGCAGTTTTTGCCCCATACTGCAGCATCTCGTACCACGGAGGTTATTCTCTGACCTCTTAGCAGATGTCCTATCGCCGTCTCCCTTTTTTTGCCATTGTGTTCCATAAGGTCGTTTCTTCGCCGATAATGCAAAAGCATTCTCATTTCTTATTTGATCAGTCTACCTTATTTTCAGCATCCCATTGAGACCGTCCGTAGTCAACTGCAGAAAGTCTTGCTATAGTTCCACTGTACATTAAGGAGGAAAGCCCGGAGCAGAGGAGAGAGTTGTCGACGGGCAAGTGAACCTGGTGGTGTACCACCGAGTGGATTACAGAGCTTCGTCGAAGCTTACTTTACGGCAGGCACGGGGTGGTGTGGTGCCGAGGCCTACTTTAAATCTTGTAGAAGACAGCTGTGGAAACACGGTAATGTTTGCGACGTGTTATTAATCCGTCGTGTACGGCCTTCCATGGAGAAAGGGCGCTCGGCGCGGAGGAAGTTACTCGTTCCGGTGGGTTGAGTTGGCCGCTGTAACCGTACTGGGCGACGGCTTTTGGCCGCTTGCTAAAAGTGGAATACGATCTGCGCTTAGCATCTACCTTCCCTGTAACATTGGGATGGCGTTGTGTGCTGGTGGGAAGTTATGCTTTGTCGATTAACATAATTCAATATTGTTTCGGCATGATATAGGTAAGCATCTGCAGGTCTGTCAAAATTCACTCGTACTTTAACGGTTTTGCGAGTTTTCCCTGCTCCTGACAGTCCAGAGCTTTATTAGCCGTATATTAATCTGCAATGTCAGTTTCCCGGTTGCTTTTTGAAACAAAGTTATTTTTATTTTCATATTGTATGAAGTTCATTTTAAAGCTTTTGTGCGTTTTGCAGTTTATTGAATTATTCTAAACGGACCGATTTTACCGAAAAAACACTCTTTTTTCATAAACTTAAATCTGCTGTCACTAGCCTATTAGTGTCTCACAGCAAACGTTCGCTAGTTGTTGGCTGTTGGAAGGTTATAGCCTAGAGTGTGTGTTACACTTCCAAACAAAGTAACTGCCTAGTAATTTTGCGGTACCATTAACTGACACCATGTAGATTTTATTTAAAATCAGGCTTTAAAGTTTTCTTATTTAGGAAAATATTTTATTAATTGTAGGTATTGCCATGGTGTTAAAATCTAGAGCTCGGGGTGGGTTGGTGGCTTGTGAAATCATTACGTTTGTTGTTACGTATGCTAGTTTCTTGTTCTATTAGTTTCCTTTACCATCCTTTAATCAGAGGGCTCATGATACGCCAGGCGGCAGCTGTAGCTACAGTTTGGAGCCTCGGGCCCTGTTGTACCCGTTTATAATACATTTTGTAATTAACGGAGTTTTTTGGTTACAGCTATTTATTTAATGCAATATATCATAATAAAGTTTGGTGAACTTGAAGTTGTTGCCTCTGGGTTAGGTTCCCATATGCACTCCCTATTTTGAACGTAATTTAGTCCTCTCTCTTATGTTCACGATGGTTCTTGGGACGTATTTTTTTTTATTTGTTTGAAAAGTAATCGTATATAGCAGTCGGGCTTCAGGTGCCAGGGCTGTGGTCATATGTGTGTTAGCTTCGTTTGAGTGGGTGTGTATGTGGGTGTTTGTCGTCTATTTTCGACAAAAGCTTGTTTTTTGACAGTCTCTATGTTGTGCCTATCAGCGACTCAGCTTCTCCGCTATATGATGAGTAGCAACTGTCATTTTCATTAGATAGATGTAGGTCACAAATAGTCTCAAAGAAGTTTCACATCTTCATGCTCTCTGTTTATGAGAAAGAGGGACCGTTCACTATGGTAATACCACATCTCAAATGATTCAATTCCCTCTCATCTCCGCGTATTGTGGTATTTGGCACGAAAGAACTATGCTGTTCAATGGATACTATTTCGAAATGTCTACTTTACCCCTTAGGATGGAGAACAATGCAAACGCAAATAAATTCTCCATCAGACCCTATATATACCAAGCAAGATATCAGCTGTAAGTGACCATCAGCCCCTGAGATATCCAAAGGGAGGAAAGCAAACTTCCGCATTCTGATCTTGATGACGTAATCGGGACCGACCGACATCCGTGTCATCCTCCAACAGTGGCGTCACTGGAAGCAGTGGGGAAAATATGACATCAACACACCGCGCTCCCAGCCGTTGTCGGCTCCCTCGGTCGTGGAGGCGCCTGTTATCGTTCAGATGGCTCCCCAATTGGCACAACGAGGCTGAGTGGATCCTATTCCAGTCCTGTCACCGAGGAAATATCACTGACAGTAGCGGAATCGAGCTCGCGCCCTCCACAGCCAGATAGGCTGAACGCTGCGCCACGGAAGGGGACAGGATATCTAACGAAGGATTTCGTGTAAACGAACCTATGCTCTGGTTTCTACATAAATACCATTATTTACATGGCAGTGCGATTCCCTTTAGAAAATAAGAATAGCTTTTGTAAACGTTTAGTACAACTTAGTGCTGATGTTCAAACTTGTACGGTTTTACACAGTCCTACTACCTCATACGAACTGAGTATGGTATAGGATGAATGACTAGGCTCGGTGATTCTCATAGAGGTTTTAATCGGTAAATACTCCAAACAGGGCAGTGGCCTCTTATACCAGTCTTCAGTTCAGAAAAATGTGACAGCACATACATCTCCGAATATACGCTGAATAAACATTTACAGAACGTAGTCCTCTTCCCTTTACATTCGACGGAAAGGACGTCATTCATTTCATTGCAAGTACATGAATACGAAGTTGACATTAATTAATCGTTTTTCTAGATTTACAGATTTTAATATTGACGATCATATACTTACCTAAGGATTGTGTATTGGCATTGTTCATACTGTTGTGTAGCTAACTGAACATAAAATTAAAAAAAATAAAGTATTTTAACTGTTCCCGTATTTCACAGTTGAAAGTTGTCCATACTCTTTTTACAATATTTCCAAGACGGATTAATTCAACTGAAATGCTCGCAAGAGTTGCTGTACTGAACATGTTTCGTTCTGGTTTCGCGTATATGCGAGAGTGAATTGCTAACCGTTGCATGGTATCTATTTACCTTAATTTTCCGTCGGTGTTTGGTAAACCATGGTAATAATATTAAACCGGAAACATCCCTAAAGTTCTGCAAAATTATATTTATATGTCACAAACAGCCATTGGGTGACTGCTGAATGTTCAGACGTAGATACAATGAAATGCAACTCTCACAGATAGTATTTTGATAGAAGATACAAAAGATAAAAAAAAGATGAGGTCTAGAGTGTTTACATACTAAAGTATTATACTTCTTTTCACGCTGAAATAGTTGCATTAACTAAGAACAGGAACAATGTGTTTTTATGTGATGATACATTGATACTTCTTACAATTGAAGAAAGGAATTTACAGTTTCAATCTCCGAGGTCATTCAATAAGTAATGAAACACTTTTTTTCCTGGAAGCTGGTTGGATTTATTCAGGGTTCCAGTGATAATATTATTTTTCACTCCTTCGGCTACAAAACCATATTTTAAATTTATTAACTTTTCTTGTGTCTTTATCACACTTATTTTAAATTCCATAACGCCTCACGCTTTTCGAATTTTCGTCATTTTTAAGGGCAGTGAAAATGACGGAGAGCAGAAACGCGTAAGGTGTTTCTGAAATTAAAAAAGTGTAGTCAAGGCGTAATAAAAGTTATTAAAGCGCATCCAAACTCCCGCTACTTCTCACAGTATTTTCATGCAAATTGCAGCTCGTATTTTTCAACATACCCACTGTTCAGAGCCGCAGCCTTACTCCATCTTGCTGTGAGGAATTGTATTCCCTCATGGTAACCACTCTGCTGGTCAACGTCGGATCTAAAGTCTTGCTGAATCATTAACCTCCCCATCTCCAACGTAGAGCTTCCCGAGGAGTGCATCCTCCATTTATCAAACTCGTTGCTGTTTGTGATCTTCTGTTAAGCAGCGAGGCATCCAGTGGGCACGCATCCTTTAGTACCCTAACTAGTGGCCTAGCGTATCAGCACCACCGACAGAGACGTCCACTTGTGCAGTGAGGTGTTACTGGACCGATATGTTTCTTGGTCTGTAACTGTGTTTCCAAGCTGGCATAAGAAGCTAAAATCGGGTTCGTAAACCACATAACACAAGTTCGCAGAACGTGAGGTTCTTTTATTATTTAATATTATTGACATCAGTTTCGCTCTCCTTGGAACCTAGCTGGCACCAAAACAGTAGCTGTGACACAGATTGCTAAGTAAACTATTACTCCTCCTCATAAACGTTGTACCTTTAAAAATGGTTATCACCTGGCAAACTAAGGGGTACCCACAAGTCTAAAGAATGGCATCCCAATTTCTGTGTTATATGCTTCTCTATCAAGTAATCATCCATGTGTTTTAGATAGTAATTCAGACTTTAAAATATGATTTCGTTATCTGAGAAGAGCGTGTCTCTGATCTACACGCAAGAGAGATTACAAATTACGTGGTTCACTAAACATTTTACTTGAAATTGGTTTCTACTGCAAGCGGGGAGCAATTGATACCAGCCCAGTACATCGATACAAATACTTGAAATTTTCAGTGATGGGAGTTTTCATAAAACACTCATTTTTCATTTACGTTTTTAGTCCGCACTGTGTCTCTTTAGTGCCGTAATATCTGTTAATTTATCATTCACCGCATTTCATTACCTCTTGGTTATTTTAATTATTCGCGAATTCCATTATTTAATAGTAGTCCTCAACGTTGTTCGGCTGGCTGCTGAAAATGTTTTATATGAGCAATTAGTTCTGACACTTTTTATAATGGATGGAAAAATAAATTAATAATGTAGTGACCATTTATTCACTGTCATTACTTGTAGCTACGCTCGTCTCAGTAGTTTATTTTCTGCCAGGAAACACATCTCCTAATTTGAGCTTCCTCGTGATACATAAGTAGGGTAGCAAACACTTTCAGCTCTGCACGTTTACATGGAAACGGCTCTTAGCGTAGCTCATTCAAGTTATTTTAATAGCCACTTGAAAAAGCTAGATTTTTGTCCTGTGAAAGGTGGTGAAAGTTTGCAACTATATGAAGGACCTAGATTTGGTTATCAGCGTTTCCAGCGACATTTCATCTGCAGGAGAATTCGGAAGAGTGTTACTCAAACTCACGGTTGGAGAACAGCCGGAAAGAGAATTTGAGATCTGTTTTCATACACCGACCATAACGACTGGAAGAGCAAGACTAAAATGCACTTACGCTGTGAGAGAATTTCTGTTGCTGCTCTCAGCAATTCTTATCGCTGGTCACAGGGTCAGGCAACAAACCATAGGCATCTCATGATCCCTTTTGTTTGCTCACCAAGTCTTTTCTGCTTTGGATACAGTGTGGACGCTGACGAAGTAGATTGTAGAAAATATTTTAGGAGTCCGTAGTATAGATTAGTTCAAACAAAATATTTCATGTAACGTGTGACTAATTTTCATTGGCTACAATTGCATTACAGACACAAGATTTCATTTCTACCTTAGTTGCTAAGAGTGTACTTATCGATTGTTTTGAAGTCCAATTGTGAAGCTGTTCTCATGTTTACGTAATTGAATTTCTCAAATGTGATTTTGTTTGTCGTTTGTTGGCCAGTTCAGCTGTATAGTTTAAATATGTTCCATGTATTTACAAATCCCGGTTCTGCCGATATTACATTGATAGTTATCTTTGCATGGGACCCCACAATGAAAGTTTACCCGTGGTGCTGACTATATAAAATGATTGGGAATGTAGTAAAATTTACTAAAACATTAATTTTTTTGAAGAAAAACAATAAATAATTTATTGAATACGTAAACAAGTAACAGTTGGTATGAGAACAATGGACAACGATCCTGGGTGGCAGAAGTGAGTCAACTGCTCCGTCCCTAAAAATGTGGACAATGCAACCTGAACAGATCTGACACTGAGCAGACTTTGATTGATTACTTACAGAAGTCCATATAGGTGGTGCTGACGGATAGTGGCGATTGAGATCTGTGCGCCCAGACAAGGCCGCAGCAGCTGTATGTTACCCTACTTGCTTCGTGCAGCAATGTAACTTGCAGGTGGCGGGGTGCGTGTGGCAGAGGCGAGGCGTAAGGCGGCACCTATGAAAGAAATGCAAAATCTCACGGTCTAGTGATTAGGCAGACGGATCGCTATTTATTCTCTACCATAGCCCTGAAATCTTGGTAGATTTCAGTATGTGACCCACCCGTTCACTGGTCGTACCAAGGACCAATTTGGCTCACTTATAAGACAGAGCACACAAGGATACCAAACGTCAAGACTGGTATATCAAAAACGAATAAGTGTGCCCTTGGCGAACGAGTAGTCCGAAACATTTGACGTCATACTATTGGTACAGAAAGAAATTCATTACAGGCTCTCCAGTCTAACTACTTGCAAGTGAAGTCAGCGTCAGGACAGGTCCCAAGCACCAGCCACACATGCCAGAGCTCCCACCACAAGATTCTTCTAGACCGAAGTCCAGAACCTGAGTGCCTCGCACCTCTCCAGATAAAAAATTTCGTTTTTCCTCAAAGTCCATGAACGACGCTGCCTTCACTCCGTCTTGAGCCAATCACAGGGCTTAGAGGCGCTAAATCTCCCCTCCTAAACGACAGCACAAACTTATGTCGAACCAGCGGAATAGTTAAGAAACCTGCATCTCTGTAAAAAAAAAGAAACCCCAATTACTGGTTTTTTTAACTTTTCACGGAGGGAGAAGGTGTTTTTCCCCAAAGTCGTGTGACCTCCCGTGGCAACAAGTGAACAAATACAATCTTAAAGATCTTTATCTAATTAACCTGTACCTTGAAGCATGTTAGTCCTAGCTACAAGGCGTAATAAAGATCCTACCTCTAAACGTTTCACAGACGCCGGAGTTTCTTATACAACCGAGGCAGCAGATCGAAGTATATCACAGGCCTACTTTCAGTATCGGTGAATACGAAAACTCGTCAATTTTTATTACCTATGGCTCTGCACAGAATGCCCAGTTTACGACTCCACTGTGTAGACGTGTCCCTTCAGTCCATCACCCCCAGCCCAGCCTGTGGCTGGCGCAATGCAGGTATAGGAGCATTGTCCTGCTGGAGACCTCTCTCGACTAGGAGCTGCTCTGTCTGCCCTGTACGGCTGTGGGCCTGTCCACCTAGATTTATTGAGGGATGAGCTCGCAGCCAATTGCTTTCAACTTCCAACAAGAACATAAAAATAGCTCATGCTCTTAGTGCCCTACATGGCTCCATCAACGTCTGTTCAGGCCATTAACTTTCTAGAGTCCTGCTCAAGGTGTGTAAGGTTGTAACAGAATCTTTAATAATTTTCTGTATACGAAAAATAGGTGAGAGTAACCGCTCCTCTCTCAATATTTGCATACAGATTTTGTTACAAAAACTCTGCTGTAACTTGCAGAGAGTGTGGGTGACGATCTCCTGTCCACAGAGAACCAGATTCAAGAGTGTTTATTCATATGTGGCTCAAATGGTTCTGAACACTGTGGGACCTCACATTTGCGGTCATCATTCCCCTAGAACTTAGAACTACTTAAACTTAACTAACCTAAGGACATTACACACATCCATGCCCGAGGCAGGATTAGAACCTGCGACCATAGCGGTCGCTCGGTTCTAGACCGAAGCGCCTAAAGCTGCTCGGCCACACCGGCCGTCTTATTCATATCTGCACTAAACTGAAAGAGCCTGGTGCAGTTCCCAGCAGTCACACATTGATAAGCCAGAGCATTACAAACACATATTTAATAGTTGGAATGTCCACTACTAGCATGGATAACATTAGCGACGCATTGTCACATGGAAGCAAGAAGGCCTTGCTAGATCGCTGGAAGGAATTGGCACCTGATCTGCATACTCAAATCATTTAATTCCCGTGAATTCCTGGGGGGGGGGGGGAGTAAGGAGGCAGCGATGAGCTCTGACGCCATATTCAGTCACATCCAAGATAGATCTGGTTCAGACTTGGTGAGATCGGTGGCCAGCATATCTACTGACACTCACCACAGTGTTAGTTGAACCACTCCATCATACTCCTAACCTTGTGAGTGGGGGCATTATCTTCTTGGAAAGTGGCACTGCTGTTGAGAAACATGATCGTCATGAAGGGGTGTACGCGGTCTGCAACTAGCATACAATACTCTTTGGCTGTCATGGTGCCTTGCGTGAGCTCCGCTGGATCCAAAGATGCCCACATATATGTTCCCCAGAGTATAATGGAACCGCCACCAGCTTGTCTCCATCACACAGTACAGGTTTCAAGCAGCTGTGCCCCTGGAAGACAACGAATTTGCCTCCCCCCATCGGAACGATGACGAAGGTATCGGGATTCATCAGACCTTGCAACGCTCTGGCACTGTGCCGCGTCCAGTGTGGTGGTCAAGTACCTGTTCAATTCTAGACGTCGATATCGTGGTGTTCATACAGGGTGTTTCAAAAATGACCGGTATATTTGAAACGGCAATAAAAACTAAACGAGCAACGATAGAAATACACCGTTTGTTGCAATATGCTTGGGACAACAGTACATTTTCAGGCAGACAAACTTTCGAAATTACAGTAGTTACAATTTTCAACAACAGATGGCGCTGCGGTCTGGGAAACGCTATAGTACGATATTTTCCACATATCCACCATGCTTAGCAATAATATGGCGTAATCTCTGAATGAAATTACCCGAAACCTTTGACAACGTGTCTGGCGGAATGGCTTCACATGCAGATGAGATGTACTGCTTCAGCTGTTCAATTGTTTCTGGATTCTGGCGGTGCACCTGGTCTTTCAAGTGTCTCCACAGAAAGAAGTCACAGGGGTTCATGTCTGGCGAATAGGTAGGCCAATCCACGCCGCCTCCTGTATGTTTCGGATAGCCCAAAGCAATCACACGATCATCGAAATATTCATTCAGGAAATTAAAGACGTCGGCCGTGCGATGTGGCCGGGCACCATCTTGTATAAACCACGAGGTGTTCGCAGTGTCGTCTAAGGCAGTTTGTACCGCCACAAATTCACGAAGAATGTCCAGATAGCGTGATGAAGTAACCGTTTCGGATCTGAAAAATGGGCCAATGATTCCTTTGGAAGAAATGGCGGCCCAGACCAGTACTTTTTGAGGATGCAGGGACGATGGGACTGCAACATGAGGCTTTTCGGTTCCCCATATGCGCCAGTTCTGTTTATTGACGAAGCCGTCCAGGTAAAAATAAACTTCGTCAGTAAACCAAATGCTGCCCACATGCATATCGCCGTCATCAATCCTGTGCACTATATCGTTAGCGAATGTCTCTCGTGCAGCAATGGCAGTGGCGCTGAGGGGTTGCCGCGTTTGAATTTTGTATGGATAGAGGAGTAAACTCTGGCGCATGAGACGATACGTGGACGTTGGCGTCATTTGGACCGCAGCTGCAACACGGCGAACGGAAACCCGAGGCCGCTGTTGGATCACTTGCTGCACTAGCTGCGCGTTGCCTTCTGTGGTTGCCGTACGCGGTCGCCCTACCTTTCCAGCATGTTCATCCGTCACGTTGCCAGTCCGTTGAAATTTTTCAAACAGATCCTTTATTGTATCGCTTTTCAGTCCTTTGGTTACATTAAACCTCCGTTGAAAACTTTGTCTTGTTGCAACAACACTGTGT
Source organism: Schistocerca piceifrons (assembly GCF_021461385.2). Classification (NCBI taxonomy): domain Eukaryota; kingdom Metazoa; phylum Arthropoda; class Insecta; order Orthoptera; family Acrididae; genus Schistocerca; species Schistocerca piceifrons. Next base: position 50,526,372 of record NC_060143.1, on the reverse strand, counting down.
TCTAGGCGGTGGAATTCCAACACCAGAAAAATCCTCTGTTCTAAGGAATAAACCATGTTGTCTACACCACACTTGCATGTTGTGAACAGCACACGCTTACAGCAGAAAGACGACGTACAGAATGGCGCACCCACAGACTGTGTTGTCTTCTATATCTTTCACATCACTTGCAGCGCCATCTGTTGTTGAAAATTGTAACTACTGTAATTTTGAAAGTTTGTCCGCCTTAAAATGTACTGATGTCCCAAGCATATTGCAATAAACGGTGTATTTCTATCGCTGCTCGTTTATTTTTTATTGCCGTTTCAAATATACCGGTCATTTTTGAAACACCCTGTATAAGCACATGCATGGGTCGTCGGCTGCAGAGGCCCATCATAAAGAGGATTCGGTGCACTGTGTGTTCAGACAGGCTTGTACTCCATCCAGCATGAATGTCTGATGTGAGTTCTGCCCCAGTTTTCGGCCTGTCCTATTGTACCTGTCTACCCAGCCTGTAGCGTCCGTTATCTGTAACGAAGTTTGGCTGCCAAGCCCCATGACATCTGGAAGTCCTTTCACACTGGTTTCGCCACGTGTGGAAGACACTCACCACAGCACTCCCCGCAAACCCGACAGTTCATGCAGTTCCCGTAATGCCGGTGCTGTGCCTCTTGGTCATCACAATCAGCCCACGGTGAATCTCAGACAGAGTGCGCGCTTTGCCCGATCTACAGACAGGCAGCACCCTCATGCAACGTACGTGTGTCTGATTAGCAGTTATTCCTCGCCAGGTGATGCTGATATTGCCTGAACGGCTTTCTATCGATGCTGCTATTGCCTGAACGGCTTTCTATCGATGGCAGTTCTGTGGTCATAATGTTCTGGCAGATGGTGTATTGCAACTGAAAGTGTAAACGAACAGACTGTCTCCAGTAGAAGACATTTAGTTGATAAGATTTAGTCCTTCAATAAATGTAGAAATTCCTGCTGCACGTTTTCCATATTACGTATGTACGCCCCCTCTTCTTATGATTTAATGCGAAATCATTACTTCCAAGAAGAAGATGAAGGTAGACGATAGGAATTACGTCGTTGACTAGTTCAAAATCGCCTTCTAATGCTGTTGATGATTTTAAGTGTGGAAGCCACATTTACTCGAGGCGATATCTACAACACACGTAACACATATCGTGGTCCTACGAGAACCCATATGTCTGTTGAAGACACATACTCAAGAACGCTTCCAAGTAAACGTACGATGTGCTCTGATAGATAGTCAGTCGTCTGGGTACCGTGTGTTACTGTATCGTTTTACAGGACGCCGCTCATCTCACAGAAGAACGCCATGACAATTTCAGAAGACCTCCATCTTGTGTTTTCAAGATTATTCCAAAGCACAAGTCGAAGGAAGGTAGACTCTACAAATATGGGCTTAGAACATAATGATTTGCTTTTGAACGCGTAGATTGTGTGAATATTCTTTCGGATGGCATTCTAGCATCAGTACCTCTGTAACCGATGAAAACTGTACACATGGTATATCTAATGTTTAATTGAAATCAGTTTATACTACCATCTGCTGAAATATTAATTAGGGAACTTGAAATACAGCGTATTAACAAATGAGCAATCATTTATCGTTTTCTTTTTTATCCTATAGTTTTCTTGAACATTTCTCCGTCTTAACATGCCGATGGAAACTTTTTCCGTTCATCTGCTGTCAGTTGAAAGACACTGAAAAATCAGTACCCAAAGCTACAGTGGCATCTAATAGGGAATCCGATTACATTCAGTGAGAACGGCTCGTCTGAAACTAAACCTGCCCTTTACAGAAAATATATCTTATAAATCGTAGTTCCTGTGTTTCATAAGCCGTCCAATTCTAATACAGAGTGTTGACTTATAGCCAAAATGCAGTTATGTATCTTGAACTTCAGCACACCGCTCTTGATAGCTTTTAGAGACCACCAAAACGTCGATATCCTTAAATGGAACCAATTAATCAAAGGCTCTTGTCTTACAGAAACAGACAGCAAGGACAAGATAAAAATTATGTAGTTCTTCAGAAATCAGTATGCTGTTATAAAAGAAGATGGACCAAACGTTGGTTTTTTCCTGAAAACATGCAAGGCAGTGACATGGCTTGTCTCCGCTAATATTTAATCTTTAATCAGAAAATGCAGCGAGGAAATTCACAGAAACCATTAGCAAGTGGAAACATTTAGCGGTGAGTACTTCAAAACTATAATTTTTTTTTTCAGATGGCAGTACGTTATTGGACAAAAATCAGTACAAGTTACAAAATATTATCACCATATGAATCATACCACAGAGAGGAGCAAGATAAATGGACTTGAACTGAAAAACAAACAGCAGCCGTGCACCTTGAGGACGAAAACATAGCACATGTGAATAATTTGTGGTATCTAGGAAGCTGTGTGCAAGCGGATGATAGGATTACAACAGATAATAAAGCTCGAATCACCAAGCAAGCAAAAAGACTTAGTTATCGTGAAAATAATCCTACTGACCTCATGCTGTGACTTACTATTAACAAATATGATTCTTAAAGATCTACGTTCACAGCAAGTCCAGGGAACATTGACCACGTATATAGATGAAACTTAGACGTTGGGGAAGAGGGAAAGAAATGACAGCAAGCTTCCGAGACGAGGTGCTGGAGAAGAATTTTTGGTGATGGAGATGAATTGTGGAGATACTACTGAGTGCCAGTCTCAGATAAGGAGAACGGAAGAGCAGGAGAAAGGAGCCTAATCAAAAGTAACCCCTTGAAGGGAATGACCCGGTTAAAAAGTAAAAACACCATAGGCAGTCAGTCCTATTATGCAAGACTAGCTTTGGTACCAGACGTCACTCAAGATGTTGATATGAGACTGTGTGGTAGTTAGAATGAAAGGAAAACTTCAAAGTATCAGGGATAAAAAATTTTTATAGCAAATACATTCTAACTATTTACAATATTTGTAAAAGTATAAGAGATAAAACTTTTTTAATGAAAGTATGTTCTATGTACAATACTTGTTTTTAAACAATATTTTTCATTTTATTGTCCTGGGCATGTATGTAAAATGTTTTTCAATTTCCTACTCGAGAGCAAGCTACACATAGGGGTTTGAGGTAGATGCCGTAATACTTTAAGTTTGTCCTTGAGATTTGTTGATTGAATAACTATAGGCTAATTGGATTGGAAATTAATGTCTTTTAAATTGGAATGGCAGTTGAGTAGAGATCAGTGATATTCGGGGGAGAAACAGTGTGTGTCCTTTGTAGTTTCCAATCATAAGTTCGGTTTCGATGATGTTGTTCGATAGCTTTTTGTCAGTCGTCCTTGTTCTATTACATAATTTTGGCGGGTGGAGATTTCTGAGTAGTGTGACTGGAGATTCTATTTTAAGTCGAAGGCAGTGTAATAGCATTCCTGGTACTTGCAAAGAGCTTAGTAATACTGCAGGGAAGTTCACACTTCCCTCAACGTTTACCATCTTGTCGATTGGCGTTTATAACCTCTCTCCACCGGGAATTTTCATTTGAATATTAAAACTTATATCGTCGACCATATTATTTTTAGTTTGCGAAATTCCCTTTTCTATAGTTATGATTGAATAATCAACGAAAGGATAACGTTCTACGAGTCTAGGTGTGGAATTTAAGAAACTTCAACTTGGTATGGAAGATAGAGAAATGAAAATGGAAATGCATAGGCTCAATCTAGGTATAGTAGAGGTCACTGTAGTGAAATGGAAAGAAGACAATGATCTCTGGTCATGTGAGTATAGGGTAATATAAACAGCAGCAGGAAAGAAATAACGGTAGAAGGATTCATTATCAGTATGAAGATTGGACAGAGAGCGTTTTACTGTGAAAAGTTAATTGATAGGGTTGTTCTTATCAGAGTCGACGAAAACGATAACTCGGGTAAACATGCCGACTTCGCTAGCTGAACATAAAGAGGTAGAGAAAGTATACGAGGATACTAAAAGGATAATACAGTAAAAAAAGGGAGATGTAAATCTAATAGCCAAGAGCAACTGAAATGCAGTTGTAGCGGAAGGAGTAGAAGAAATGGTTACAGAAGATTATGGGCTTGGGACAAGAAATGGCAGAGGGGATAGACTGATAGTTCTGTAATAAATTTCAGCTTGTAATAGCGGATATTCTATTCAAGAATCACAAGAGGAAGATGTGTACTTGGAAAAGGCCGGGTGATACGTGGATTCAGTTAGATTGCATCATGATCAGACATAGATTCCAAAATCACTGGATTGCAAGGAGTACTCAGGAGCAGATATAGACTCAGATCAGAATGTAGTAATGATGAGGAGTATGCTGAAGCTTAAGAGATTATTCAGGAAGAATCAATTCGCAAAGACGTGGTATACGGAAGTATTAAGGAGAAACGAAATACGCCTGAAGTTCTCTAAAGATATAGATACACCAGTTCGGAATAGCTCAACAGGCAGTACAGTTGAAGAGGAATGGATATCTCTAAATTGGCCTACCAAAGGAGTTGGAAGGAAAAATACAGGTACAGAGAAGGTAACTGCGAAGAAACCAAGCAGAAACCAAGCGTAACAGAAGAAATAATGCAGATGACCGATAAGAGAAGGAAGTACAAAAATGTTCAGGGAAATTCAGGCATAAAGAAATACAAGTTGCTGAAAATGAATAAATAGGATGTGCGGGGAAGCTGAGAAGATATGGCTGAAGGAAAAATGTCAAGAAATCCAAAAATATGACTATCGAAATGTCTGGTTCAGCATATAGGAAAGTACAAATGACGTTCGGTGAAATTAAAGGGAAGGGTGGCAACATTATGTGTGAAACGGCAATTCCACTGTTAAAAGCAGAGGAGAGAGCGGATAGGCGCAAAGAGTACGTTGAAGACCTCTATGAGAGGGAAGATTTGTCTGATGTGATAGAAAATGGAACACGAGTGATTTTAGATGAGACTTGGGGATTTAGTAATAGAACCAGAATTTAAAGGATCATTGGAGGATTTAAGATTAAATAAAGCAGTAGGGATAGATAACATTCCATCACAATTTCTAAAATCATTACAGAGGTAGCAACAAAACGACAATTCACGTTGGTGTGTAGAATGTATGAGTATGGCAACATACCATCTGACTTTCGGAAAAATATCAACCACACAATTCTGAAGACTGCAAGAGCTGAAAAGTGCGGGAATTATGGCACGATTAGCTTAACAGCTCACGCATCCAAGTTGCTGACATGAATAACGTAGAGAAAAATGGAAAAGAAAACTGAGGATGTGTTATAGGACAATCAGTTTGGCATTAGGAAAGGGAAAGGGCAGGAGAGGCTATTCTGACATTGCGATTGACAATGAAAGCAAGACTAAAGAAAAATAAACGTACGTTTATAGGATTTGTCGACCTGGAAAAAGGATTCAACAGTGTAAAATGGTGTATGGTGTTCGCAATTCTGAGAAAAACAGGTATAAGCTATAGTGACAGACGGGTAATATATTATATATACAGGAGAGAAGACGGAAAAATAACAGTGGACGACCAAGAACAAAGAGCTCGTATTAAAAAGGGGGAAGACAGGGATGTAATCCTTCACCCCTAGGGTTCAATCTGTACATTGAAGAAGCAATGTTGCAAACAATAGATTTAGTAGTAGAATTAAAATTCAAGGTGAAAGAATATCAATGATACGCTTCGCTGATGATATTGCTATCCTGGGTGAAAGTAAAGATGAATTACATGATCCGCTGATTCTAATGGACAGTGTAATGAGTACACAACATGACTTGAGAGTAAATCGAAGAAAGCCGAAAGTAATGAGATGCAGAAAAAATGAGAAACTTAACATCGGGCTTGATGGTCAGAAAGTAGTTGAAGTTCTGCTACATAGGCAGCAAAATGACCAACGACGGACGGAGCAAGGATGACATAAAAAGTAGACTAGTACTGGCAAAAAGGGCATACCTACCCAAGAGAAAGCTACTGTTATCAAACATAGCCCGTCATTTGAGGAAGAACATTCTGAGAATGTACGTTTGGAGAACAGCTCTGTATGGTACTGGAAGATGGACTGTGGGAAAACCGGAACAGAAGAGAATCGAAGCATTTGATGTGTGGTGCTCGGGAAGAATATTGTAAATTAGGTGTACTAGTAAGGTAAAGAATAGGAGCTGCAGCACAGAGTCGGGTAGGAACATAATAAGTGGAAAACACTGAAACGTGAAGGTGTAACGCTATACTTGTGCACACGATACTCATTAAATCCTGTACTACGGTAAGTTGACGGGCTTCACCTAATGAGAAAGGATTTTTGTGTAGAAATTGACCGAGTGTACCTGAATGGAGTCAAATCAGAGTTACACCCACTCTGTAATAACAATGATATGTCAAGCAATTCCGAAATGCAACTGCATGTCAGGATGGACAAGAAATAACACAGAATATGATACCAATTTGCTAATAATACGGTCGCCAGCCTAATTAGGTATTAACTGAGTTTCTTTCCTGTACAAGTTGATATACGTTCATACAAAACAACACGTTATAACACTGCATAATATGGTAAATTTTAGAACCAGAAAATCTACTGAACTGATAATTTCAGTTTCTGTACTAATATGGATAAACCATAAATACATAACATTGCACTATAGTGTTTACTACAAAACTTCGTACTGTCTATTGATCTGATAAAATTCGGGCATAGGTTACCCTAGAAATAGCACTTTCGAAACACACACACAATGTCAATTTTGATAAAGGTAAAACACTGATAAATTTTGGTTTCTATTTTGGCTTTGACTTTGCTGGTCAAATCAGTTTAGAACACTTCAGAATTCAAATGAATAAAAAGGGGGGGGGGACCCTGAAACTGTTATGATCACTGTATTAAAACAATTAATTACTGAAATCATTATGCCCTCAAGATTTCCAATATATGATTTACTACTCTTTTTGTCTTATTTCCTACTCATTTGAATACCATTATATCTGTCTCGAAATAATTAAGCTTCATTACTAAATCAATATCAAAATTATCTTTCAACTTTGTCAGAACTTTGTTATTCGTCTATTAGTTCATTAACAAAAAAAGTTCTTTAAACATCATTCTAACATAGCTAGGTCTGCAGGTAATTATTATTAACATAAACTTTAATTCTTCATTTCGGGACACTCGGATTGCGCATCATTTGGAAAGGACCCTGTCTAGGTTAGTTGTGAGGATAATTAAATGATAGGACTGTTCTGGTAAAATTTAAGTTGTTATTGAACAGCATGGCATTTTTCCATGCTGTATAGGCGTCGGAACGGCATATCCGAGGCTCAATGAAACTACGTCTTCCAGGAGAGCCTCCTCGATCCAGAACGTGTTGCTCAGACCAAAGCCCAACTCCGACTACCACTGCTGAGCCCGTTGTGCCGTACAGTTCCCGCGTGAATTTTCCCGCGCCCGCCTGCCATCCACCTGTTACCGCTCCCTTACAGACAGGGTATTCACCCGAGATTTTGCATTCTACATATCCTAACACATTGTCTACGTATGTACCAGACTCACAGTTATAATTTTAACATCTTAACTACAAAGCATATACAAATACCTGTTTACACTATAAGACAATCTGTTAATGCTTGCATTGAATGGCAGTCATTTCCTAATTTACTAATAAACACACAATAATATTTAGAAAAATCACTACACATATTTGCTGCTTATTAATCATATTTGGGTAGTCCTTTTCGCATCATTTTATCACATCACCTGCACCACACTTACAATTTTCCTTTAACTATTTATCTGCCCTCTTTGATTTTTGGCAGTCCTTTATATTATGACTCATATACTGCCCACTTTGGTTTTTGGCAGTTCCATCTTTTATCTGGCTTGCAGCATTTGCTTTTTCTTTTCAACCCTTTTCTCCATACATATTTACATTTATAGTACATTTGGTAATCTGAAACTCACATAAGTACATTAGCACACTGATATTGGTATACATATATTTACAAAAAATTGTTACAGTTGGACTAAATTAGTAAGATACAGCACATGTACTGCAAATTGCTCTCTGAGTGTACTTGGGTCAATCACTCATAGGAACATACAGCTTCAGGTCCACAACATTTTTTACACCTAAAGGTCTTTTGGATTTTGGGTAGATCAGGTAGTAAGCATTATCATGTGGAATGTTCTGTGTTATATACGGTCCATTGTAAATATATTTAAATTTGGAAATTTCATGGTTCAGTTCACTAGAGTTTTCGTGGGTTTTTAAAAGAACATAATCCCCAATTTTAAATTTTGAAACTTTTAGATTTTTATCATGTCTTTTAGATCTAGATTCAGCTTTTTGCTTTGCCCTTTTTCTGACTATTTCTTTCTTTTGATTCAACCCCAAGCTTGCACAAGGTGGAAACTCTAGTTTTTCCTCAATTAAACTTTTACTTCTGCTGCCTAACAAAATTTCTTCCGGAGGGAACCCAGTAGTTTCATGATGTACTGTGTTCATGACATTCTCAAAGTCCAATATAAATCTCCCCAGGCTCTACATCATGCCCCTTCCTGTTTTTTTTTTTTTTTTTTTTTTTTTCGCAACGCACCTTGGTCGACTGTGACATCGTCCCAAGATACGTTCCTGACCTGTGAACCATTTATATCTGGTGGCTTTCTCGGTTTCTGGAGTTCAAAGTCTTTGCTTACTTGAACTCTTTGCAACACTAACACCGAGTCGTCAGGTGGCTCTTTCTTTCTGTGTTCAGTCTCAACATCTGGGTTTTGTTTTGACACTTCATCATCGGTAGGTACAATATCGCAGTTAGCTGTATTCCCATTATTTTCACTAGTACCGAAATATTCATCATCTGAACTATCGTCAGAATCCGACCATTCTGGATCGCTTTCAGGTTCTAACATAAAAGCTTTTCTGAGACAGGCACTAAGCTCTTCCTCTGCATTTTCATCAGGCTTTGATTTTAACTCAGTATCTTCTTTTGGCAAAACGGCCTCATTGTCGGCTTTTCTCACATCCACTGTTACTTCATATTTAGTGTAATCCTCATGGACTTCAATTACTTTTAGGTAATTATCTGCCCCTTCCTCACGGTGCCTTTCGGTAGCAGCTTGTACTGTTGGCGGATCGTTAACAGAAGTTACTTCCTCGTCAATGCTTAGGATTTCATCCTCTAATTCCTTCCCATCTTTAATAATTGTCCTACCGGCAGCACGCGTACTTTGCGCGGCGCTATTTACTCTCTCCTCTTCAAATTTGAGCCACGTCACCTTATTGACGTCCCTACTATTTCCATTTCCACTAATTAATCTCCTTGCCTCATACTCCTTCTTACAATCCTCCCACTCACATTGCTTGAGGCCTTTGTACAGATCGTCGATCTGCACGCGCCAATCAGTTACTTCTGCTAATTCATTCTCGCCATTTACTTTATTGCTAACACTGCTAACCGCACCTCTCTGTGTATCCACTGTTTCATCTACTATTTCCTTCGCCCCGGAATTACCACTCGTAACGTATTCACCAGTTCTTACGGCAATGTTCGTACCTAATGGTGCCGCTTTGCTAGAGGCTTCTCTCAGAACAGCTGTTCTGCTCGGCTGGGCCGTTACCCTCTGATGCTCCACTAGCCTGATAACATGTAGCGCTCTGCGCGGCGGAGATGAGTCATCTGTGTGTGCACCTGACGCTTGTTCCGCAACTACACGTTGCGTCGTTCCTTGCCTGTATCTAACCTGTCTCATAATTTTACTGTCAGTCCGGTAACATTTCTTAAATCGGGGCCGGTATGTTGTGTCCGCTTCCGTTTGGCCCGCAACTTTAGCGGAAATCAGTTTCCCGCGTCGTTATTATTTTTCGCGGTGTACCCTCTACCGCGACCTAGATAACTTCCTCTTCCTCTTTCTCTGCCTCTACCTCTCTGTATCATATTGACGCGAAACCCATCGCCGTCATTTCTCTCGTCATTATTACGATTATTTCTGTTACCAAAATTCTGATAATTGGCACGACTTTCGCGCCAATGGTCTTCGTCTTCTACCCTTTCGAGAAATGCTTGGAAGCTGCGATGATTGCTTCCCACGTATCTCTTCGAATCTTCTGGAAGCTTTTTATATAGCTCCCAGACGATTTCAGAATCGGATCTCCTCCCTCTTAAATGTGTCAATTTCCGGTACCAATATTCGCAGAAATCTTTCAAAGAATTCCTGCTCCTGTTATCATGAAGCTTGGCCATGATAAACTCGCGCCACAAATGATCCTGTTTTTGTTCGGACCAATATTCTTCCGTAAACTTTTGCTTAAATTCTTCGAACGTCAGTTTTTCGGTATTCAAATTAATTCCCCAGCGCTTAGCGTCACCTGCTAAGGCGCTAATTACTACGTTTATCTTTTCCTGACCAGACAAGTGTTCAGGAAACATTCTCTCGCAATTTTTGATGAAATCCAACGGATGCCATCCGTTATGTTTCTTGGCGGGATCGAAGCGTTCCTCACCTTCCAACAGCTTCGTAAGTGGTGTTCCATTACAGACAACACCAGGCCTATCTTTGATTTTACTCTCGAGATCGAAAATTTTGCCTTGAATTTTCGATGTATTTTGTTCACACTTTTGTACACATCCAGTAACTTTTTCGCCTAAATTTCTTTCAGTGTCTGAAACTGCCCTTTTCAACTGTGATATTCAGTGTTGACATTCGTTTACGATCTCAGTTTTAAGACCGAAAACTTTTTTGTCTACTTTTGTTTCAACCAGAGGCTCTACTTTCCCTTGGATGTTGAGAATTTCAACATCAAACCTACTGTTAATGTTGTCAGTTTGCCCCTGCATAGTATCCATATTTTTATTAATTGTGTCAATTTCAAATTTCATAGTATTTACCACAGAACTTACATTACCCACTTTTTGTTCTACCTGTTCTATTTGTTTATTAATTTTAATTCCTTGTTCTTCGACCTGTGCTTTAAGCTGACCAACTTGTTTTTTGAGCTGCTGATCTACGTGTGTTTGAAGCTGACTAACCTGATTACTGACTTGTTTCTGAAGATGATCATTCTGTGTTATGAGCTGCTCGTCAACGTGTGTTTTAAGCTGATCATTCTGTGATTTGAGCTCATCAACAAGTGTTTTAAGCTGATCATTCTACCCTGCAATTTGTTTGGTTAATTGTTCAAATAAATCGTTCATGCATAAAATTTTCACGTTGTTTTGTTCTACGAAATCGGTGTGTTCCGATCCTACATAGAAATTTTCTTTCGGTTCTTTCTTTATCTGTGGCGAATCAAACATCTCAGTGGATTCGTTCACATACCCACTATCATCTACAAAATCATTTTCTACTTCCTGTTTTATTCCTTGCTGTGTTCGAGGCAATCTCGACATTTCAATCTGTTCGTTAACATGTTCGTGATATTGTATGTACGCCAATTGTCTACCACTAACGCTATCTGTTATTTGGCCGCGTAAACTCCTGCTATTGCCAGCCGCATTTTCCAATACGCTCGGCACATATACTGTGTCTACGTCCCTGTCCATACTGAATGCAAATTACACCTCTCCACCGTACTTGACGTTCACTGCTATTTACTTTATTAAATATTATTGCAATACGTGCCACTGAACATCCACTGTACGGTATTCGCATTAATTTGTGACCAACAACAACTGGATGTCCTGTCACCGGGAGCCACTTGTAATCGCTGCGCTTGTGCACACGACACTCATTAAAGCCTGTACTATGGTAAGTTGACGGGCTTCACCTTATGAGAAAGGATTTTTGTATAGAAATTGACCGCGTGTACCTGAATGGAGGCAAATCAGACCTACACCCACTCTGTAATAACAATGGTACGTCAAGCAAATTCGAAATGCAACTACACGTCAGGATGGACAAGAAACAACACCGAATATGCTACCAATTTGCTAATAATACGGTCGCCAGCCTAATTAGGCATTAACTGAGTTTCTACCCTGTACAAGTTGATGTACGTTCATGCAAAACAACACGTAATAACACTGCATAATATGGTAAATTTTAGAACCAGAAAATCTACTGAACTGATAATTTCACTTTCTGTACTAATATGGATAAAACATAAATACATAACATTACACTATAATGTTTACTACAAAACTTCGTACTGTCTATAGATCTGATTAAAATCGGGCATAGGTTACTCTAGAAATAGCACTTTCGAAACACACACACAATGTCAATTTTGATAAAGGTAAAACACTGATAAATTTTGGTTTCTATTTTGGCTTTGACTTTGTTGGTCAAATCAGTTTAGAACACTTCAGAATTCAAGTGAATAAAAAAGGGGGGGGGGACCCTGAAACTGTTATGATCACTGTATTAAAACAATTAATTACTGAAATCATTATGCCCTCAAGATTTCCAATATATGATTTACTACTCTTTTTGTCTTATTTCCTACTCATTTAAATACCAATATATCTGTCTCGAAATAATTAAGCTTCATTACTAAATCAATATCAAAATTATCTTCCAACTTTGTCAGACCTTTGTTATTCGTCTATTAGTTCATTAACAAAAAAATTCTTTAAACATCATTCTAACATAGCTAGGTCTGCAGGTAATTATTATTAACATAAACTTTAATTCTTCATTTCGGGACACTGGGATGCGCAACATTTGGAAAGGACCCTGTCTAGGTTAGTTGTGAGGATAATTAAATGATAGGACTGTTCTGGTAAAATTTAAGTTGTTATTGAACAGTATGGAACAAAAGTGACACTGGTCCACACGAATACAGTACTAAAAGTTTCAACCTGTTTGTATCGATGTGGTGGTTGGTGGGCGGCAAGACGGCGAGGCACAGAGCACACATACAACCACAGCAATGGCTCTTGATGAATCGGCACTTTACTTCTTCATAGCGTCGCAATACTTTTTCATTTCGTGCCTATGGAATTTTGCCATGCAGTAAAGGCGTCGGAACGGCATATCCGAGGCTCAATGAAACTACGTCTTCCAGGAGAGCCTCCTCGATCCAGAACGTGTTGCTCAGACCAAAGCCCAACTCCGACTACCACTGCTGAGCCCATTGTGCCTTACAGTTCCCGCGTGCGTTTTCCCGCGCCCACCCGCCATGCACCTTTTACCGCTCCCTTACAGACAGAGTATTCACCCGACGTTTTGCATTCTACATATCCCAACACATTGCCTGCGTATGGACCAGACGCACAATTATAATTTTAACATCTTACAACAGTCTCAACAATTGTTACACTTCAATTCTATTGCAATATTGCTTGAAATTTGACATAAACATTAATATTCACATCGAAATTTGTTTACAGTTTTCTTAACACAATGACATGAAACAAAAAAAAGAAATGAAATCAGAACATCGATTACACTAATTTATCGAAAAATCAGACGGAAAAAAATTTATTTGCATGTACAATAGTACAGCTTTGTTGTTGTTACAAAGGGACAGAATGATACATCTCTTACGACATCACCGAATAACTTCTGTGGTACTAGAATCAGCAATACATTCACCAAATAATTGAGGACGTAGTATATGCAACTGCTCCTCTTAGATGAAGAGGCTGCCAGAGGAGAAGAATTCATGGCGGACCGCATCAAATCTGTCAGAAAACTGATGACTCAAAAAAGAAAATAGATGGGAACAGTGTTTGGATAAATTTGGTCAGTGAGTTCGGTTTCAGCAGCGGATGCGTCGCAGAAATCACTGTTGAGTTTAATGAGGCCGGTCATCTGTTTAGTAGAATCTGTGCCTTCGCCAATTTGTAAAAGTTGTTAAGCTTAACTTGCTCTTTTTTCGCCTTTCTATAGTTCAACTCTCATATTTTTTGTTAGTCGCTGTATTTGAATCTGTGGCCAGAGATTTAATTTATTTCAGCTCGCACTGATATTGTCTACTGATGTTGACTTGGGGATAACTGGAATCGTTTGTGGAGAGTCTCCTGAGACTATGACTAGAGCTGCTCCCTTCCCCTCAGAGTTTCCTTGCAAGTCTTGTTCTTTCGATGACTTCGAGTGACCTTTCTTTGTGCCACTGTGGATTCGTTCCAGAAGGTACTTTCAGCATGCTTTCGAAGTTTTCTCCGACCAGATGCTCTTAATATTGTACGTACTGTGGTGAAACAAACTCTGTATCATTTGAGGGATACAGTGGCGAGCCAGTGAGCTGGGGCTTACCCCACTTCATTGCTAGTAGCGCCAGGTCACCACAACGCGTATGTGCGTAGCACAGAGGTTTTGCACCATTATTTAAGAACTAAACTAAAATTTAAAGTTGATTTTCCTAATTTTGTCAGCATGTGTTTTAGTATATTAATGCTTAAACTGTCAAATCTCGGATTTACCAGACATCATCTTCCCTAAATACATGGTTTTAAGAAAAAATAGTGGCGACAAATGATACAACTAGGTACCCAAAACTTGGTCACAATGTGAACATGTATGTCACAATTCTGGTACAAGTCTCAAAGTGATTAAAGCAATATCTTGGTCAGAATCCCCGTTTCTAAGAAGAAGTGAAGGCGCCAAATATTAGAAATACGAAAATTTGTATGAAGCTTCAGGTCAACATAAAAATAGTCACTACGTGATCCCATTGAGCTATCTCTAATAGTTTTCAGCATTCTTCTTGTTTTGGTTGCGCCTTTTCCCGCACATATTGCAGGGTCGGCGTGGCTGCAATCGGATATGGCATGGGTAGGATGAAGAGCATGTCGAATACCCTTCCTGCTGCCACCCCGTAACCCCCCGGGAAAGAATCAGTGTACCCCAGCTGTTTGCGACTAGTGTAAATCATAAAAGAGTGTCAACATGTATCAAATGTCTGCGAGTCATGTAACTGAGACGGGACGAGTGGAACCAGCCCGTTATTCACCTATGGGGATGTGGAAAACCGCCTAAAAACCACATCCAGGCTAGTCGGCACACTGGACGTCATCGTTAACCCAGCGGGCGGATTCGATCCGATACCGACTCACCTACCCGAGTCCAGGAAGCTGCGCATTAGCGCTCTCGCCTGACGTGGCAGGTTAGTTTTCGCGTAATTTACCGGAATCAAAATTTGGAACAAAACCGTCGTTATTTGTAGTACATTATCCGTTGTATTAATGCTAGAAAGTTCTGATACAGCACGTGATGAAACCTATGAAATAATAATAGATCTATAACAAATTTCAAGGCCCGGATGTAAATATCAACAAATAAAAGGTCTAATAAAATAGTAGTTCAGAGGTCATATTCTACTGTCAGTTCCGTTTTAAAAATTCTAGACGGAAAAGTTTAAATGCAGGTTAGTTAAAACATTTTCTGTAATTCTGTAACTTTTTCTGTAATTCTGTAACTCTATTACATTCATACAAAAATTACTATTCTAAAGTAATACACAATAGTGTTAATAAATATAGTGTCCGAGAAAGTGACCTCGAGAGGCTACTACCGGGGGCATAGACCGGATGACAGCAGGTGTTCCTAGGCCATCCGCTGTGCATATATATATATATATATATATATATATATATATATATACGGCCTGAGAAGCGAGACTTCACTTCGCACCCAGCTACCGTGCGGATCACGTCAGTCATACGCCGCGGATGACGTCACAGCCAGACCTCACAATAACTCCGGTTTTCGGTACAAATAGGAAGTGAAACCGCGAGAACTGTACGCCGTTCTGAATCGCTTAGATTTCGAGGAGGTAACTGTCAGTGTACCACAGAAAATGTTAACAAATCTGCGTGGCCTGTGGTGATAGTTATTTTCCACTTTTGTGACGAGCAATTACTTTTGATTATTATAAGTCATGGAAAAAGACCATTTAATGGGAACTTACGGTAGAGGTCGCCTCTGAAGTGCTCATAGCGCTGTTTAGTTTACAGAGATTTATCATTAGTATTAATATCATGAAGACTACGATACTGTGCGTGTGATAATTTGTATCTATCAATTAGAACTCAAATCTTCATTTATAATCGTACTTCCTGACCCTGCTGAGTAAACAAAGAATTGAACCGTTTCCTTCAGTGGACTGGACAAGAATGTGGACTTGTCGACTGGGAACTACTGTTAGTATGTTCTCCATTGGTTTCTGGCTGACACGATAATGGTTTCCAGGCTCTTGTAAGAGACGGCAAAGAATTTTATGATTTTGCTACTTCTTAATATTGTTATTAACCCGCCGCCCCACAGTACCGATATTGTTCTTCGACTATATTCAAAGACAGTTGTAGAACGGAATGGACAGCTCGACCTCTTTCCAAAGTGTGGCTGCAATGCCAAAAAGGCTTCGAATGATCAACAACTTTCCAGAACAATTCACAAGATTCGAGAGCGCTCTGTCATATTCCACACTGACATGCACTGATATAAGAAGTTCCGGGATTTCCTAAATATTCCGGAATCTTGACAAATATTCCAGACTTTTCCTCAACATTCCAGAACGTGCCAGACCGTTGTAGAACATTCTGGAACATTTTGGAATGTTGTGGAGTGCCCTTGGAGCTCTCGAATGTTCTGTAATGTTGTCGAATACTCTCGACTGTTCTACGAATTTCTAGAGTGGGAAATTGGGAACTATACCATAAAACTCCCTGGTTAAAGATTTTTAGTGGCACGCACATTGTACACTTACTTTTCTAACGTAAAATTATTGATAAGCATTCAACCAATGTATATTTATGACATTTTAGTCCAGTTTCGACCTCTGGTTACTTCCAAATGTGTCTGTGGCGGTGACACACATTTCAACGGCGCAAATACAATCGAAAATAACGACAGGCCGAAACTGGGCAGTAATAGATGTGACCCAACAAAAATAATCTTGCATAGTAGATCTGGCAGCTTACGATGGACTTTTAAAATTGTTTTGTAACTGAGAAATTATATCAAGGCTGTGGAACTACATATTAAGAAATTTATGGGACGTGGTTGTCTCTTGATTGACACAGCAATGGAGACAAGAAAAGAGTGGACGTCTGAGACAGAGTTCAGGGTTGAAACTAAAGCTGGAAGCATGCAAGAGCTGATTAGGAGACTAACATTATGCAGGAATGAAGTATCAGCAACTACGTGAAGTATTAAGTTGAGAGCAAACAGAACATGATCAAAAAGGTGCGGCAGCAGACACCTAACAAATTCACAGATACGCAAGTAACGACTCAGTACATCCCACTCAACAGTGTAACGGAGTCAACTGAAGCGGGATTTCTAGGAATAAAGGTGATTCCCTATTCGAGAGGGCGTTTTCGGTAAACGTAATGACTCTATATTCGCGAAAGACTGTGCAACAGTTCCGTAGCCTCTATGAGATACAACCAAGTTTTCAGATCATAAGAGTAAGAAATATTAGAAAATCTAGTTATCTCTCTCTCTTTCAAATAGATCCAGTTTTGGTATTACGTAAAACTAATTTTGGTATTAAGTAGAGTCCACCATGTAATGTACAGTTACTTGCGGGATATAAATGAAGATGTAGACGAGTACGGATGCGTAGATGCAGATATTTCATCTTCGGATCATGTTGTCAACTGACTTCGGTAATCAGCCTGCACAGTGCAAAGTAGTGGTGGACATATATATTGACATATCTTCGGTCTGTAATCATCCCTTTGTCGTGCTGCAAAGGAAGCAACGTTTCCGTTAAATTTTATCGCTCACCCACATATATTCAGCCATGCTACAACAAGAAAGAAATACAGCATTTCGGTATTAACTTTTCCGTCACACGCAGACTGTAATAGCCGGTTGCCGTACTGAGTTCGAACAACAGTATATAATTTGGTCAGTTGATGAAGTACCGTTATTTATAGACGTTTCAGTCTGCTCTCATTCATCGTTATCCAATCAGATTCTAAGGACATGCCATTCGGATGTACTAAACTGCCCAGCGATTCTCTCGGAGCTCTTTCCATGGCTGCTCCTAACTGTCGGCTATAAAACCGCTGGGCCGGTACTCAACAGATCGAGGACTGTGCCGAAGTGTATGCGGCCATCAGAACCCGATAACGAGTGTATCAGTTTCTGCGCAACGCTGGCGGTGGTATTTCTGTTGTACGTTGAAGACCCTGTATATTCGACGTTAGTGTAAAGTGTGGCGCTGTTTTATTCCCTTACATAATGAAGGCGAACAATTACATAATCGACTAAATTTCACCAAGCACAAACAGTTAATAAAATTTTTCTGTTTAAATATTCAGTCGTCTTCCCTAACTTGTTTATATGCTTGCTTCTGCAATCTATTTTGTAGCAGCATATACACCACGACAATGTAGGTACCGTCATTTATCAGTAGAAGAATATAGGTTTAAGACTATCTCTAGAGGGTTCATATGTAACGCGAACAAAAGAAAAACTTTAATTTTGCATTCTGAAAGTCTTTTATGATCCACAGTTTTTAATGGACTGAAATCTTATCGTTTACATGAAATCCGACCTACAAGTGAACAAAACGCAATCTGATTAACATTATGGGATACTGTATAGTGACGTGGACTTTCTCAGAGCGTAACTGAATTATTAAAGGGAGTTTTACCTTGCACTAAACCAAGAAAAATCTTAGGTTAACACAAGTGACGATCTCTATACAGATCAGAAGAGTGAAAAATAACTTAGCAAGAATCCCAAATTAATGAATGTCGAACCTATAACTGGATACTGTTCAGAAAATGATTACAAAATTTCATGTCATACGTATCAGGGTGCCCATCAACTGGCCACGTGCCTTTACTTTAGCACACAATTACAGAAGACAGCGAGAAATTACGCTTTATTCATACTAAAACGCATAATGTTACTTAACGAGTGGAGAAGCATACAGATAAACGTCCAAGCCTGGATGAGTAGAAAGTCGATATTAATTCTCAACTGTTATAAAGAAAACGGGAATCTGATCAGGTAATTAGCATTGCCCATTTTAAATACAACTGCAAAATGCCTCAGAGAAACAAGTTTGAAAAACCACATTGAAATGCAGTTCGAGGCTAGTGTTGAGTGGGAGGATGCTGGGCCATAAATTTACTAACAAATTTAATGAAAAATAAAGCGTATTGCCATATCAAACAGACCAAAAAATCTCAGCAAGTACCACGAGTACTTAATTTACTAGTGACTTTTTCTGTGGCAGCAAGGCAGCTGGTGGCAAAATTTACAAAACCTCTAACGTAGCATATAAAACAAATTAAAAAAAGTAATCTTAGGAAAATTTTTCTGAAATCCTGACTTTAAATCCAAATCTTACCACAGGTGTTTAATAACATCACAAACGTGGCATTTAATAATACTTTCCAAATGTAAGGTTAAGAAAACTACACAAATCATTAACAACCAATTAACATGAAGCAAACTGCATTTAATTTGGAAAAACCAGGAATCCAAGAACATAGATTGTTGACAGGTTTACATAAAATACAGTCTGTTTTTCGTGCAGACAAGGTGCCTCTGTAGGACCAAAAAACACACAACTTGGTTGACCAACTGAGATCTTAGGCTCTCACTTTAGTACGGTTAAGAAGGAGAGCAACCACTTTGGGACTGGCCATTTCTTTCAATCAAGACCCTTTTAGCGGATCTCACAATAGAAACCATATGTGTACTCCTGCTCTGCTGTAACACATAAACTACTGGTTAACAAGCTCATAAACGAATTACGGCGCCGAAAGACACTGGACAAAATATTCAAAAAGCGAGTCTTCCGATGATGTCGTGTTTTGTATTGCCCAGTTTGGATGACGCCAGTTCTTGCGACCAGACCCTGGCCAGAGGCTTCCACATTATCAGCTTTAGAGTTAAAAATCTACCTGAAAATGATGTTAAGCGGTTTACTTGAAACGTTCACAAAAACTGATTTACAGACTTCGATGTGTAACCAGGATGGCTAGTAAGAGAACAGACTTTTAACAAATCAAATACACTGAAACACCAAAGAAACTGCTATAGGCAAATGTTGAGATATTTAAAGTGGCAGAATACGGCACTGCGGTCGGCGACACCTATATAAGAAATCTAGTGTCTGGCGCAGTTGTTAGATTCCTGCTACAATGATGGGTTATTAAGATTCAAGTGAATTTGCACGTGGTGTTATAGTCGGCGCAAGAGCGATGGGATTCAGCATCTCCGAGGTAACGATGAAGTGGGGGTTTTCCAGTACGACCATTTCACGAGTGTACCAAGAATATCCGGAAAACATCAAATCTCCGACATCACTACGGCCGGAAAAAGATCTTGCATGAACGGTACCAACGACGACTGCAGAGTATCGTTCAGCGTGACAGAACTGCAACCCTGCCACAAAGAGCTGCAGATTTCAATGCTGGGGCATCAACAAGTATCAGAGTGCGAACTAATTAACGGAATATCATCGATATGGGCATTCGGAGCCGACGGCCCACTCGTGTATATTGGATGACTGCGTGACAGTAAGCTTTAGGCCTCGCCCTAGCCCGTCAACACCACCATTGGACTGTTGATGACTGGAAACATGTTGCCTGGTTGGACGAATCACGTTTCAAATTCTATCGAGCGGTTGGACGTGTACAGGCACGGAGACAATCTCGTGAATCCATGGGCCCCGCATGTCAACAGGGGAATGTTCAGTATGGTGGAGGCTCTGTAATGGTGTGGGGGCTGTCCAGTTGGAGTGGTATGACACCCTTGATACTTCTAGATACGACACTGACTGGTGTCACGTACGTAAGAATCGCGTCTGATCATCATCCATTCATGTCCAATGTGTATTCCGACGGACTTCGGCAGTTCCAGCAGGACAGTGCGACACCGCATTGTTTGGGGTGTCTACAAAACACTCTTCTGAATTTAAACACTTCCGCAGGTCACCAAACTCCTCAGACGTGAACAATATCGAGCATATCTGGGATGTCTTGCAACGGTCTGTTCAGAAGAGATCTCCTCCCCCTCGTACTCTTACGGATTTATGGACAGCTCTACAGGATTCGTGGTGTCAATTCCCTCCAGCATTACTTCAGACATTAGTTGACTGTTGAGTGTTTCGGCACTTCTGCACGCAAGTGGTGACCCTACACGATATTAAACAGTTGCACCAATGTCGTTGGCTGTTCAGTGTATAACGGTTGAGATTGTAGCTGAATGCTCACCATTATTCTCACGCCAACCAATGCCTGCCAATCAATGTTCAGCAAATCCACCCATCGCCCTCGTGTTCAGTCCTCTCTAACTGGTTCACTGGAGACCATCCCGATATCACGGTGGACACATTGGCTCCTTTAGAGTAATCTAAATCTAAGTACCAGTAGGTGGTCAAGCAACATACTGAAATAACGGGCTCCACAGTGCAGTCTCCACTTATCCGGCCGACACAGCACATCACGTAACTCGCTCATTCCAAATGCAGCAGTGAGCCATGGATGTTATCGGCCACGACGTTACGGTGCTTACTACCCACCATCGCCACACAAACCGCTAGACAGTCGGCCTCTGAGAGAGAGAGCAACCGTCCCCCCGATGTTGCGCTTAAATCGACCTCATCGTCGACGCGCTTCTTTCTGGAGGCGGGAAATCGCTCTGACTCCACCACCGCCAGTTATGCTGCCAACCAGAGGGCTATATCAATATTAAATCGCGCTATGATATACTCGCGCGGAATATACGTGACGTATCATTACGTACAGGCTGTGCGAATAGGCCACCATCTCATCAAAATTCTGAACGATATTGCCTGAATGAGTCCATATCTTTTGTCACAAGACAAAGCGTCTGTACTTAACTCGTCGTCACGTCCATACAGCAGCAAACGAAAGCGCCGAGTCTCTCTCTTTGTCAAATGTCTGTGCAGCCCTTGCATAGTTTTCTCACCAAGCAAGACTTCTGGTTGACTTATCTTCGATTCTAAGCGACTTTCTTAAGATATGATGTGCATTTCCCCGGAAAAGAAATAAGCTAACCTAGCAGACTGCTGCTTAACTAGGATTATTTTATTCGTATAAGTGCTTAACGAGGCGCGTACGAGTAAAGGTGCCAACAGGAGATGGTCCCATTCTGGAACTATTTTCGGAAGTTGGCACTACGATGTTGGTGAGGGTCTTTGTCTAGCGGCATTCGTTGCTTGTGGAAAGTCAGTGAAGGGTGGGAGGGGGCGTGGAGGTGCACGGCAGTGTGTTGAGGACTCGACTAGCTACAGCGTGACTAGCAAAGTCAAGACAGGAATGGTCGCCTCCCCACTGTGTGGAACGCAGGGAGTACGCCAAGAGTCCTCGGAGCAGACCTCGACCCTCTTGAATGCGCGAACTAGCCAGGTGAACTGCCGAATAGAGGTATAAGCGGCAGGTGGGGAACGGCTATTCGGTTAACAGACTTGGTAAGGGAAAATGGAAAGGGCAGGGAGCCGGCTAAGTGCCCGAATTGACTAATGACTGCTCTGTGTTAATTTGTTTTCAACGAGTCAACCAATTGCTGAGTTTCCAATAAGAATGGTGTTGTCAGTTGTGTTGCACAGTTAGGAACTGTAGTTGCTCATTGGAAAAAAAAACTTTACACTATGAAAATAAACCGGTGTATCACGAAGGAGTTATCCGAGTAGAATGGAAATCGATAGTTAAAAACCATTCAAAACCGAAGATCGCACGAAATATTTATATTATTATTACTATCACTTAACGCTTCCGGGCTGAGATTGCGTGGTCCATACACAAAAGTCTCCCCTGACGTTTCGTCTCCAAGGACAAGTGGTATCTCAGCCCGTAAGTGTTAAGTGATGACAACACCTGCCGATGACAACACCTGCCGTGAAAGCCTTCATTCTATGACTATCATTATTATTATTATTATTATTATTCAAGTCAGCCAGTTTTAACTGCCTTTGCTGTCATCTTCTGGTATAAGAAATTTTCTTGCAGTAAACCATGTTCATTTAACGCTGAACCTATTGCACAAGATATCACACAGATGGGTGAATTTGATGTAAATGAACACACAAATTAGAGATTATAATTTTTTTTTAAACTTATGTTATAAAAAAGAGAAAGGGCTTCACAAATTGAACAACTCAATAATGACTTGATCCACCTGTGGCGATTGTGCAAGCCCTTATTGGGAATGGTACTGATTGATACAGTTTTTGGAAGTTCTCCTGAGGGATATCGTGGCACATTCTGCCCAACTGGCCCGTTCGAGCGTCAAAATCCAGAGCCGGTTAGAGGGCCCTGCCCATAACGTTCCAAACGTACTCACCTGGGGACAGATTCGCCGACCTTTCTGGCCAAAATCGGGTTTGGTAAATAAGTAAGTCGATATAGACTTTCACCATGTACCACAGAGGCCATGCACTATTGATCAAAACTATCTGGACAACCCCATAAACATACGTTTTTTATATTAGATGCATTGTGCTGCCACCTACTATCAGGTACTCCGTATCAGCAACGTCAGTGGTGATTAGACATCGTGAGAGAGCAGAATGGGATGCTACGCGGAACTCACGAACCTTTAACGTGATCAGGTGATTGGGTGCCACTTCTGTCATGCGTCTGTATGCAAGTTTTCCGCACTCCTAACCACCCCTCGGTCTACTGGTTCCGGTGCGGTAGTGAAGTGAAAACGTGAAGGGACACGTACAGCACAATAGCCGGCAGGCCGACCTCGTCTGTTGACTGATAGAGACCGCCGACGGTAGAATGGTGTCGTAATGTCTAATACGCAGAGATCTATCCAGACCATCACACAGGAATTCAAAACTGCATCAGGATCCACTGCATGTACTATGACAGTTAGGCGGGAGGTGAGAAAACCTGAAATTAACTTTCGAGCGGCTGCCGCACATCACGCGGGTAAATGTCAAACGTCGCCTTGCTTAGTGTAAGGAGCATTAACATTGGACGATTGAACAGCGGAAAAACGTTGTGTGGAGTGACGAATCACGGAACACAATGTAGCGATCCCATGGCAGGGTGTGGGTATGACGAATGCCCGGTGAACGTCATCAGTCACCGTGTTTAGTGCCAACAATAAAATTCGGAGGCGGTAGTGTTATGGTGTGGTCGTATTTATTCCATGGAGGAGGCTTGAACCCCTTGCCGTTTTGCATGGCACTATCACAGCACAGGCCTACATTGATGTTTTAAGCATCTTCTTGCTTCGCACTGCTGAAGAGCAATTCGGGGATGGCGATTGCATCCTTAAACACGATCGAGCACCTGTTCGTAATGCACGGCCTGTGGAAGAGTGGTTACACGACAAAAACATTCCTGTAAAGGACTGGCCTGTGCAGAGTCCTGACCTGAATCCTATAGAACACCTTTGGGATGTTTTGGAACACCGACTACGTGCCATGCCTCACCGACCGACGTCGATACCTCTCCTCGGTGCAGCACTCCGTGAATAATGGGCTGCCATTCCCCAAGAAACCTTCCAGCACCTGATTGAACGTATGCCTGCGAGAGTGGAAGCTCTCATCAAGGCTAAGGTGGGGCACCCCCATATTAAAATCCAGAATTACCGTTGGCGGGCGCCACTTTCAGCCAGGTCTCCGGATAATCTTGATCACATAATGTATCTTGCTGAAAGTAAGCCCAAGATGGCTTTCCATGAAGGGAAGCAAGACGGGGCGCACAATATCACCGAGGTACCGCTGTGCTGCAAGGGTGCCGCGGATGAAAAGAAAAGGAGTCATGGAAATGGGATCCCAGACCCTTACTCCTGACTCTCGGGCTGTATGGCCGACGATAGTCAGCTTGATATTCCGCAGTCCGGGGCGCCTCCAACCACGCCTTCTGACGAGAATCTCATTGCCTGGTGTAATATTGTTTTCAGTGATGAATCGCGCTTCGAACTCAGACCCAATGACTAGCGGAGAAGTGTTTGGAGACGTCTCGGGCTGCGGTGGTATAGTAAGATGATTGTACAGTTTTATGAAAGTTGTTATAGTTATCGCCGGCCAGGGTGGACGAGCGGTTCTAAGCGCTTCAGTCCGTAACCGCACGACCACTACGGTCGCAGGTTCGAATCCTGCCTCGGGCATGGATGTGTGTGATGTCCTTAGGTTAGTTAGGTTTAAGTAGTTCTAAGTTCTAGGGGACTGATGACCTCAGATGTTAAGTCACATAGTGCTCAGAGCCATTTTGTTATAGTTATCAGTTTTTCTGAGCCGGTTGACTTTAAATAACGGGTAATTGTTAAAGTTAGTTATCTTCACGTTTCTTATAAAGATAGCTCAATTTTTTATTCAAGCATTACAGTTTCAAAAACTAAGCTTTATCATATCGTATGTATTACTGAGCCTTTTAACTGAAGGTAAAAATAGGGAATTTTGCTGTCCTGCAGAGTCAGTAAGTGGAATGCATTTGTTAACAAGCAGTCGTTAAGTTACTGATTTTCTAGAAAACTAGGAATGTATTCCGTTAGGGGTCAAATTTTATTTTAATGGGTTTAAGTTTGGTTCAAATGGTTCAAATGGCTCTGATCACTATGGGACTCAACTGCTGAGGTCATTAGTCCCCTAGAACTTAGAACTAGTTAAACCTAACTAACCTAAGGACATCACAAACATCCATGCCCGAGGCAGGATTCGAACCTGCGACCGTAGCGGTCTTGCGATTCCAGACTGCAGCTCCTTTAATCGCACGGCCACTTCGGCCGGCGGGTTTAAGTTTCACTGTATATATATGTTTGTTCAATTAAATAATCATCAGTTTCTAAAAATTTATTACTGCTTTCTCTTTTGCTCCAATTAAACACGCCAGTGGGATTAAGGTATAGTTCCGTCACATAGCCGACTTTCAATGTGAAGTTTGTTTAATATTGTTCATTCAGCATGTGAGGTACTGACTGTTACTTCTTCACGTTAGTAATTGGTAGTATTCGAACATATTTCTTTCCAGTATAAGCCCAATAACGCTTTTCTCGAAACAGCGCTTTCATTATCAGGTTGTAATACTATCAGGTTAAAATACTAATACGTGAACCAACACGACCGCGGCATTCATGAAACAAAATACAATATAAACACATTTGATTCTGACATTAAAATCATCGATTTCTGTCGGTAACCCAAAGAAGCTACATATGTCATTGTACCGTGGAGAACGAGATGGGGTGTTTTTATCGAGCAAAAGTACCAGCACGTTCAATTCCCTATGGCGCCTCGTCTTCGCAGACTTCCGAAACGTCGTCATACGATTTCCGCGGTTTCTTCTTTTTACGGTTTCATTCTTGCGAGATAAGCTTTTAACCATAGTTCATATCAGTGCCAGTAAACGCTACTTCACATTATTCAATGGTAGATGGGACTCCAAAATTTTACGCGGCGATGCATCCACATGTTGGCATTGCTTTCTTTGCTCTTTTGTTTCTGGATGGTGATTAAAGTCTAAATAAGCCATTTACTTTGACCTGACACAGCTAGAAAACACTTTTCTCAGTTAATTAGTTAGTTTTATGTTTCATGGAACACTTGCACGATATCGTAATCTAATGGGGCAAGTCGTTTCATATTCACATCGCCAATTATGTTGTAAGTACCTGTAAGGTTAGATACAGTTTATTTACAAGTAATCCTTTAAAAAAATGCAAATGTCAATCAGTTACTCCTGCCTACCACCCTTTAAACATTATAACAACAGATAGTCATCCACGGAATAGAAGCAATTTTTTAATTTTGTTTTCAAATTTTACCTGGATGTCTGTC
Source organism: Schistocerca piceifrons (assembly GCF_021461385.2). Classification (NCBI taxonomy): domain Eukaryota; kingdom Metazoa; phylum Arthropoda; class Insecta; order Orthoptera; family Acrididae; genus Schistocerca; species Schistocerca piceifrons. The sequence goes on along the minus strand of NC_060143.1, from coordinate 50,499,710 downwards.
AGTCATTTTATACAATGGGCGGATTGTAACACCAATAATCGATAGATTTATGTATGTTCCGTATAAGTCCTCAGTTGACAATGTACACTTGCGTATCAGCATTTCGAGATTTTTGGTTGTGTAAATGTGCAATAATTATGTTAATTATTTTGGCGTTTTAAGGAATTATATTGTTACTGTACCTCTGCTTTTATGTGTAATATTCCATGAATTGTAATAATTTGTAAGAAACTTCGTTCATTTTACTGTTCCATAAGTAGAGAAGCTAAATGTTAAATCTCTAGTAAAGCCCCGCTCCTACCAAAGTGGTTTGGCGGGGCTGCAAAAGGTGGACTTGGCGCTCGAGGCTCTTGACTGCTTTGCGGCGAGTGGCAATTCGAGTTCTGACTGTGATACTGAGTGGTCAGTGGCAGCCTTGGTCAGCTATTGTGGTTAATTTGGATGTATAAATTGAGGGAAGAAGAGCTTGGGAGCATGTAAAATAGCCTCGGAAGGAATGTGCCCTATCGAGCATGGTGTCATTATTGGCTTTCTTTGTTTATATTTACGACTCCAATAAGATATATATGGCTCTGGGCACTATGCGACTTAACTTCTGAGGTCATCAGTCGCCTAGAACTTAGAACTAATTAAACCTAAGTAACCTAAGGACATCACACACATCCACGCCCGAGGCAGGATTCGAACCTGCGACCATAGCGGTCGCTCGTGTCCAGACTGTAGCGCCTAGAACCGCACGGCCACTCCGGCCGCAAGATATATTTCAGGGCGTAGGAAGCATCAAGAAAGATGACTGCTTTACGACCAATATTATAGTAAATGTAATTTGGTACAAGGGCCACCACCTTCAGCAGAACTGTTCTCTAAATATGTACATCTAATTGACCCGGTATTAAGTTTGAATAATAACTTTCTGTGAAACTTCTAACTTACGGGCGCACGCCTGTGATTAAACCCCAGTCGCATTCCTACACAGGGTCCTTTCGAAGTGCATTAATTCCGAGTATCCAGTTTTAATAAAACTTTGGAGTACGAAGTCTGGTTAGTTTTCTGTACTGTAGTACATGATTCACTCCATACAATTTTTTATCTTAAAGTCTCCTAAACTGTGTTCATAAACAGAGCTTTTCGTTAAATAAGAAGTTACCATTACATTAATCAATGACAAAAATGTAAAGTGCTTAGATCTTGTTTGTATGTAAGAGTTATAAAAAGATAACAGTATTATTTCATCTTTAGCCGGTTTGTAAACTTGTAAATGTTTGTTTCTTTGTGTATATTGTTTTAAAATACTTTTTGTAGTTGTGTATTTATTTACAAAGCCAGTTTCACTTTGAGAGAATAGCTGCTAGGTCCCCTCGTTTACTGTTGAACTAATTTGCATTATTCATTATACTTAATGTTGTTAATAAAAAAGCATTTTCCATTTTCTTAATTTTGTTTGTTACTATTTATAATTGATTATGGATCTTGAAACAACACCAGTTTAGGGGAACCCATAAGCTACTTAACTACTGTGATCAATGAAAGTGTTGACTCCTTCTAAGCATTTGTAGAAATAAGTACAATCATTTATTCTGAACCAAAACTTTTCTTATAAATAATAAATTTACTGCCCATTTGTTTAGAGTAACTTCATGTGCAAATGGCTGAAGCCTACGGTAATCAGTGTTGTTTCAGATCATGATCTTTTTTGATATAGTTAATTAAAATAATAGTAGTTCATACTGTTGCAGGTCAGACTTTGTTAGTAGATTCATAGGCCCTTCTGCATTTGTTCATTATATTGCATAGTACTTTTTGCCAATAGTAAATGTTATTGTGAGGCTTTGAATAACGCATATATATAACTTTCGTATTAATACAACGTCAGTTCAAAACCCGTTTCTTTGCTGTCATTACTGTTTCACTTATTTCGCGATTACTATATTACAGTCCGATTCCTTGCTGTTAGGCACAGCCACGATCAGGTTGAACCCTTCACAGAAGGCCACTGCTAATTTGGTAAGTGCCCTTAGTGTGTGTTACAAGGTGATTTAAAAACTTTGGTTGCAGTATTGTGCATCCGCTTCAGTGCTAACAGCAACCTTAAAGTGGCGTAATGAATGTTATTTTTTCATCTGTTATTGTAATTATGCCCCCCATGAACCATAGACCTCGCCGTTGGTGGGGAGGCTTGTGTGCCTCAGCGATGCAGATAGCCATACCGTTGGTGCAACCACAACGAAGGGGTATCCGTTGGGAGGCCAGACAAACGTGTGGTTTCTGAAGAGGGGCAGCAGCCTTTTCAGTAGTTGCAGGGGCAACAGTCTGGATGATTGACTGATCTGGCCTTGTAACACTAACCAAAACGGCCTTGCTGTGCTGGCACTGCGTACGGCTGAAACCAAGGGGAAATTACAGCCCTAATTCTTCCCGAGGGCATGCAGCTTTACTGTTTGGTTAAATGATGATGGCGTCCTCTTTGGTAAAATATTCCGTACGTGGAATAGTCCCCCATTCGGATCTCCAGGCAGGGACTACTCAGGAGGACGTTATCAGGAGAAATCAAACTGACGCTCCACGGATGGGAGCGTGGAATGTCAGACCCCCTTAATCGGGCAGGTAGGTTAGAAAATTTAAAAAGGGAAATGGATAGGTTAAAGTTAGATATAGCGGGAATTAGCCAAGTTCCGTGGCAGGAAGAACCTGACTTCTGGTCAGGTGAATAGAGGGATATAAATACAAAATCAAATAGGGGTAATGCAGGAGTAGGTTTAATAATGAATAGGAAAATAGGAATTCGGGTAAGCCACTACAAACAGCATAGTGAACGCATTATTGTGGCCAAGATAGATACAAAGCCCATGCCCTACACAGTAGTATAAGTTTATATGCCAACTAGTTCTGCAGATGACGAGTAAATTGATGAAATTTATGATGAGATAAAAGAAATTATTCAGATAGTGAAGGGAGACGAAAATTTAATAGTCATGGGTGACTGGAACTCGACAATAGAAAAAGGAAGAGAAGGAGATGTAGTAGGTGAATATGGATTGGGGGGAAGAATTTAAAGAGGTAGCTGCCTGGTAGAATTTTGCACAGAGTATAACTTAATCATAGTTAACACTTGGTTCCAGAATCATGAAAGAAGTTTGTTTACGTGGAAGCAGCCTTGAGATACTAGAAGGTATCAGACAGATTATATAATGGTCTCCCCCATGAACCATGGACCTTGCCGTTGGTGGGGAGGCTTGCGTGCCTCAGCGATACTGATAGCCGTACCGTAGGTGCAACCACAACGGAGGGGTATCTGTTGAGAGGCCAGACAAACGTGTGGTTCCTGAAGAGGGGCAGCAGCCTTTTCAGTAGTTGCAAGGGCAACAGTCTGGATGATTGACTGATCTGGCCTTGTAACACTAACCAAAACGGCCTTGCTGTGCTGGTACTGCGAACGGCTGAAAGCAAGGGGAAACTACAGCCGTAATTTTTCCCGAGGGCATGCAGCTTTACTGTATGATTACATGATGATGGCGTCCTCTTGGGTAAAATATTCCGGAGGTAAAATAGTCCCCCATTTGGATCTCCGGGCGGGGACTACTCAAGAGGATGTCGTTATCAGGAGAAGGAAAACTGGCGTTCTACGGATTGGAGCGTGGACTGTCAGATCCCTTAATCGGACAGGTAGGTTAGAAAATTTAAAAAGGGAAATGGATAGGTTGAAGTTAGATATAGTGGGAATTAGTGAAGTTCGGTGGCAGGAGGAACAAGACTTCTGGTCAGGTGACTACAGGGTTATAAACACAAAATCAAATAGGGGTAATGCAGGAGTAGGTTCAATAATGAATAGGAAAATAGGAATGCGGGTAAGCTACTACAAACAGCATAGTGAACGCATTATTGTGGCCAAGATAGATACGAAGCCCACACCTACTACAGTAGTACAAGTTTATATGCCAACTAGCTCTGCAGATGACGAAGAAATTGAAGAAATGTATGATGAAATAAAAGAAATTATTCAGATTGTGAAGGGAGACGAAAATTTAATAGTCATGGGTGACTGGAATTCGAGTGTAGGAAAAGGGAGAGAAGGAAACATAGTAGGTGAATATGGATTGGGGGACAGAAATGAAAGAGGAAGCCGCCTGGTAGAATTTTGCACAGAGCACAAAATAATCATAACTAACACTTGGTTTAAGAATCATGAAAGAAGGTTGTATACATGGAAGAACCCTGGAGATACTAAAAGGTATCAGATAGATTATATAATGGTAAGACAGAGATTTAGGGACCAGGTTTTAAATTGTAAGACATTTCCAGGGGCAGATGTGGACTCTGATAACAATCTATTGGTTATGACCTGTAGATTAAAACTGAAGAAACTGAAAAAAGGTGGGAATTTAAGGAGATGGGACCTGGATAAACTAAAAGAACCAGAGGTTGTACAGAGATTCAGGGAGAGCATAAGGGAGCAATTGACAGGAATGGGGGAAATAAATACAGTAGAAGAAGAATGGGTAGCTTTGAGGGATGAAGTAGTGAAGGCAGCAGAGGATCAAGAAGTTTGTATACATGGAAGCAGCCTGGAGATACTAGAAGGTATCAGACAGATCATATAATGGTAAGACAGAGAGTCAGGTACCAGGTTTTAAATTGTAAGATATTTGCAGGGGCAGATGTGGACTCTGACTAAAATCTATTTGTTATGAACTGTAGATAAAAACTGAAGAAACTGCAAAAAGGTTGGAATCTGAGGAGATGGGACCTAGATAAACTGAAAGAACCACAGGTTGTAGAGAGCTTCAGGGAGAGCACTAGGGAATGGTTGACAAGAATGCGGGAAGAAATACAACAGACGAAAAATGGGTAGCTTTGTGTGATGAAATAGTGAAAGTAGCAGATGATCAAGTAGGTAAAAGACTAAGGCTAATAGAAATCCTTATGGTAACAGAGGAGATAGTGAATGTAATTGATGAAAGGAGAAAATACAAAAATGCCGTAAATGAAGCAGCAAAAAAGAATACAAACGTCTCAAAAATGAAGTCGACAGAAAGTGCAAAATGGCTAAGCAGGGATGGCTAGAGGACAATGTAAGGATGTAGAAGCGCATATCATTAGGAGTAAGAGAGACACTACCTACAGGAAAATTAAAGAGACCTTTGGAGAAAAGGGAACCACTTGCATGAATATCAAGAGCTCAAATGGAAACCCAGTTCTAAGCAAAGAAGGGAAAACAGAAAGGTGGAAGGAGTATGTAGAGGTTCTGTACAAGGGCGATGTTCTTGAGGACAGTATTATAGAAATTGAAGAGAATGTAAATGAAGATGAAATAGGAGGTATGATACTGCGTGAAGAGTTTGACAGAGCACTGAAAGACGTAAGTCGAAACAAGGCCTCGGGAGTAGACAACATTCCATTAGAACTACTGACAACCTTGGTAGAGTCAGGCCCAACAAAACTCTACCATCTACTGAACAAGATGTATGAGACACGCGAAATACCCTCAGACTTCAAAAAGAATATAATAGTTTCAATCCCAAAGAAACCAGGTGTTGACAGATGTGAAAATTACCGAAATATCAGTTTAATAAGCCACGGCTGCAAAATACTAACACGAATTCTTTACAAACGGATGGAAAAACTGGTAGAAGCCGATCTCGTGGAAGAACAGTTTGGATTCCGTAGAAATGTTGTAACACGTGAGGCAATACTGACCCCACAACTTATCTTAGGAAATTGATTAAGAAAATGCAAACCTATGTTTCTATCATTTGTAGACTTAGAGAAAACTTTTGACAATGTTGACTGGAATACTCTTTCAAATCCTTAAGACATCAGGGGTAAAATACAGGGAGCGAAAGGCTATTTACAATTTGTACAGAAAAAATGGTTCAAATGGCTCTGAGCACTATGGGACTCAACTTCTGAGGTCATCAGTCCCCTGAACTTAGAACTACTTAAACCTAAGGACATCACAAACAACAATGCCCGAGGCAGGATTCGAACCTGCGACCGTAGCAGCAGCGCGGTTCCGGACTGGAGCGCCTAGAACCGCTCGGCCACCACGGCCGGCTAATTTGTACAGAAATCAGATGGCAGTTATGAGTCGAGGGACATGAAAGGGAAGCAGTGGTTGGGAAGGGTGTGAGGTAGGGTTGTAGCCTATCCTCGATGTTATTCAACCTGTATGTTGAGCAATTAGTAAAGGAAAAAAAAAGAAAAATTCGGAGTAGGAATTAAAATCCATGGAGAAAAAATTAAAACCTCCATGTTCGCCGATGACATTGTAATTCTGTTAGAGACAGCAAAGGAGCTGGATGAGCAGCTGAACTGAATGGTCAGTGTCTTGAAAGGAGGGTATAAGATGAACATCAACAAAAGCAAAACGAGGATAATGGACTGTAGCCAAATTAAATCGAGTGCTGCTGCGGCAGTTACATTAGGAAATGAGACGCTGAAAGTAGTTAATGAGTTTTGCTATTTGGGGAGCAAAATAACGCATGATGGTCGAAGTAAAGAGGATATAAATGTAGACTGGCAATGGCAAGGAAAGCGATTCTGAGGAAGAGAAATTTGTAAACATTGAGCATAGATTTAAGTGTGAGGAAGTCGTTTCTGAAAGTATTAGTATGGAGTGTATCCATGTAAGGAAGTGACGCGTACGACAAACAGTTTAGACAAGAAGAGGATAGAAGCTCTCGAAATGTGGTGCCACAGAAGAATGCTGAAGATAAGATGGGTAGATCACATAACTGATGGGGAGGTACTGAATACAATTGGAGAGAAGAGATATTTGTTGTGCAACTTGACTAGAAGAAGGGATCGGTTGGTAGGGCGTATTCTGAGGCATCATGGGATCACGAATTTAGTATTGGAGGGCAGCGTGGAGGATTAAAATCGTAGAGGGAGATCAAGAGATGAATAAGATGAAGAAACTTGCACAGGATAGAGTAGCATGGAGAGCTGCATCAAACCAGTCTCAGGACTTAATACCACAACCACAACATTGTAATTAGGTACGTCATTGTTTTATTTGAACTGCAGCGGATTATATACAACAAATATCATAATGGACGACATATACAGTGAAGCAGTAGTCAAAATGCTTAACTCCTTAAACTCATGTCTACAGGATGATTGTGGGAGAGTACTGCTCATCACTCCTGCAGCACGTTTTGAGCAATGAAGACTTTTTTCCTTAAAGATTAGTTATCGCAGAATATGATTCCATACAGCATTACCGAATGAAAATATGTGTAATATACCAAGTTTCTGGCTTGTATCTCCCGAAAATTTACAATGAATTTAAGTGCAAATGTGCCTGAAATAATGTGTTTTGGGATTAACAAATTTTGCTTTCATCAGTTTAAATTCTCATCAGCATGGGCATCTCATAAGTTTGAACGACTATCTTGTGTCTTGCAAAATTAAGAGTGAGACAATCGGCAGAAAAACAGTCAATGATACCTTTAAGACATTGTTTATCATATCATGTCTTGCTGTATGTGCGCTAGAACTGATTACAATATGAGGGTAAGCCGCAAAAATAACTAAGTCTGCTTACTGTACGTGAGGTGGAAGATAATTTATATCTATAAGGAATAATAGCTGACCTAAGACTGAACCTTCCTTTATTTTGTTGAATGAATTACTTGCTGCATTTATGTGGTTAGATACGACATTTTCTGTTGGTTGTCTCTATATCAAGCACATAAAAGCTGTTTATATGGGTGATATCGTGACTAACATGGATTCAAAGCCCTAGATATGTCGCCGAAAATACCAGTTGGTACTAGTTTCTTGTTTAATGCTGTTACGGTTTGCCTAGTGAAGGTGTAATAGCATTATGAGTAGATCAACTCTTCTGGCATTCAAACTGTGATTTACTGGGAATATTATTGTCACTCAGGTGCGATACTACTCTAGAGCACACCACCGTCTCAAATATTTCACAATATTTGAAGCAGGTCGACAGTAATTGACAACTGTCCTATCATCTTTCTTGTAAAGGGGTTCAACAACGTCTTATTTCAGTCTCTCTGGAAAAATGCCTTTAGTGCTGCATTACTTATTTCAGAAAGGCAGGGCTTCTTATGTGTGATCGAGTCTTTAACATTCTATTGCAAACACTTTAAATTCATATGAGATATTATTTTATGAAGAATGTGGTGGTTTCCCTTTTGAATTGCCTATCCCTGTACTTTTACTGTGTTTAAGAAGCGACTATTAAAAATATTTACTGCCTGTGACTTATCATTCATAGCCTTTCCGTTTAATTCAGTAGCGATGTTATCCCATTCTGTCCTGGCTCCATATAACCTTAAGCCTATTGTCAGAATTACTGACTTAGGACAAAATGTGAATGTTCCTTGATTTTTTGTAGTGTGCAACCACTGGAGGAGGTCTGCTTGTTCTTGTCAATAGATACATTTCCCTCTCCCTTTCACAAGATACTTTCATTCCTCTAGTGATTCATGGGATTTTGCACTTCAGTTTAATTTCTTCACTAATTAGCTTAGGTAAAAAGCTATTAACAAATAATAAAATTCATTTACCATAATAATACTAAAAGTTTAGCAGCATTTGGTTTATTGTAAATTTAATCTCAGATTATCTCTTATAAACTGTTCTTAATAAGCCTTTGATCTGGAGTCATTAATAATTGTAACTGGTTTCCACTGAGGGGTATTAGTGCTATAAGGAATTATATTATTTGTCCTAAGTAACTGTGCATCATGATCGGAAAGATCTTTTGTTGTGGGTATTCAGTTCTTTTCTTGCTCTGAGCTTCATCATAGAAAACGTCATGAGGTAGGATCATATTGTCTTCATCCAACCCTGCTGGAAAGCCAATTACTGAAATCAAAGTGTGGAATCCAAATAAAGTTATATTTTTCGTATCAGAATCCTTTAGAGAATCTATGTTCAGTTCACCACTAACTATTAACTGCTTGCTTTTATAGGACAGATAACATAGTAAGTTATCCAGATTGCTCATAAATAGTTCAAAATATCTCCGTGGAGTTCTACATACAGTTGCAATTAAAAGCGAAATATTTTTCAGTATTAGTTCACAAGCGCGCACTTCGATGTACTTAGCAATACAAACCGTGCTTGTCTCAATGTTTTTGAACTTGTGTTCTGTCTTAAAACATTTAACAGTTCTTCCTTCTCCCATGTTATTCACACATGTGTAATATGCTAGAGTGTAATTTTTACGTTGAACATCTCTAACCCTGTGGTTATGTGGAGCTCACCCAGGCACCAAATGTCTATCTTTCTAGAGCCCTCTAAATTTTCCATACAGAGAAGAAAGTCATCTACCTTTCTACTTAGCTTTCTAATATTTTCACGAAGTAAGCTAACCTTACTTTTCTGTGCAGTTTTAAGCGTTATTTTGTTGTTTCAACTTCTTCCATATCAGATACCTGGATCCTGATCGTATCCTTAAAAAAGGAACTTCTCTGACATAAGTAACCACAGGGATCTTGATTTGTGTGTGATTGATCCCAGCACATTGTCTGCAAGAAAGACAGACGACCTACGTTTACCTCTCTTATATGGGCATGATGTGATCCTCTTACTACGATAAAATAAACTTTAAATGATCCAGGCCTCATTTTCAGTCTTTTCATTACTGCCAGGATTTGGGTTCAGTGGGGTTGGAGTACCTGGGCGTTCACTTCATCAGCGATTACCGGTTCGTCAGAGAGACATAATCTAAGCCGTTCTTTGTAATTCTCACGTGCTTGTCCGCACTCGGAGCGTCCACGTAGCGTATCCACTGGGTTATGTTATTGGTGCATTGTTTCTATATACATTCACGAACTTAGCTTGGATTGTTACTGAGCTGTTCCCCTTCAAATACAAAAAACGAATTATCGCACAGTACTCCACTTTGGAAGTTGGCTGCATTTTTTGGCTCTCCTAGTGACGCACTACAGTACTGTTCAGCGGGAAATTCACTGTACACCACTATTGCAGAGACCTATCGAAAAATAAAGCAAAAATTTATTACGGAACTTTCCTTTTTGAAGGTGATAGTCGAACCTGGATGGCTACCACACATACATATGCATGGTTATCGTGTTTGACGTGGAGTGGTTATTGATCTTGAAAAAGACGACTGCTTACGTGACCCACCTGCGCCACATTGCACACTTTCGCCTAAACGGATGCTGTAGTTCGCAGGCAGCGCCCACATTGATCAGATGGCACGTGCCCGTAGCGCTATCGCCAAATTCCCATCTCGGCATGCCCTACCCATCCTGCGGGACTCTGTTTCACCGGCGCAGCGCTGTGCGGTGCGGCCAACGACCGTGCGACCTGGAGATACATTATATGTGCGGAGATGTTATCTCGGCGAGCCCCGGTGTTTATTACGCTCGAGCGGTGTAATCGATTAGCTGTGGTTGCTCATATTTACGAACGCTTTACAAAGCTGCGCTAAATTTCGCGTTGCACGCCCCGAGTATTAAGCATCGCACTTGAACTAGCCTGTGCGTGTGGCGACTGAATTATTACTACGCAAAGTATGAGTGGCTGTAATAGCCGTACCAGCTGACCGGAAGTGGAGTTGTATTATCACAGGGCTCCAGGATCTGTTACGAATCAATGTACAGATGATAAAAACAGTACTGGCCATTAAAATTGCTACACCTAGAAGAAATGCAGATAATAAACGCGGAATTCATTGGACAACTATATTATACACGTGATTACATTTTCACGCAATTTGGGTGCATAGATCCTGAGAAATCAGTACCCAGACCTACTACCTCTGGCCGTAATAACGGCCTTGATACGCCTGGGCGTTGAGTCAAACAGAGCTAGGATGGCGTGTATAGGTACAGCTGCCCATGCAGCTTCAACACGGTACCACAGTTCATCAAGAGTAGTAAGTGGCGTATTGTGACGAGCCAGTTACTCGGCCACCGTTGACCAGACGTTTTCTATTGGTGAGAGATCTGGAGAATGCGCTGGCCAGGGCAGCAGTAGAACATTTTCTGTATCCAGAAAGGCCCGTAAAGGACTTGCAACATGCGCTCGAGCATTATCCTGCTGAAATGTAGGGTTTCTCTTGGATCGAATGAAAGGTAGAGCCACGGGTCGTAACACATCTGAAATGTAACGTCCACTGTTAAATGTTCCGTCAATGCGAACAAGAGGTGACCGAGACGTGTAACCAATGGCACCCCATACCATCACGCCGGGTGACACGCCAATATGGAGATGACGAATACACGCTTCTAATGTGTGTTCACCGCGTTGTCGCCAAACCCGGATGCGACCATCATGATACTGTAAACAGAACCTGGATTCATCCGAAAAATGACGTTTTACCCTTCATGCACCCAGGTTCGTCGTTAAGTACACCATCGCAGGCGCTCCTGTCTGTGATACTGCGTCAAGGGTAACCGCAGCCATGGTCTCAGAGCTGATAGTCCATGATGCTGCAAACGTGGTCGAACTGTTCGTGCAGATGGTTGTTGTCTTGCAAACGCCCCCATATGTTGACCCAGGGATCGAGACGTGGCTGCACGATCCGTTACAGCCATGCGGAAAAGATGCCTGTCATCTCGAATGCTAGTGATACGAGGCCGTTGGGATCCCGCACGGCGTTCCATATAACCCTCCTGAACCCACAGATTCCATATTCTGCTAACAGTCATTGGATCTCGACCAACGAGAGCAGCAATGTCCCGATACGATAAACAGCAATCGCGATAGGCTACAATCCAACATTTATCAAAGTCAGAAGCGTGATGGTACGCATTTCTCCTGCTTACACGAGGCATCACAACAACGGTACACCAGGCAACCCCCGTCAACTGCTGTTTGTGTATGAGAAATCGGTTGGAAACTTTCCTCATGTCAGGACGTTGTAGGTGTCGCCACCTGCGCTAACCATGTGTGAATGCTTTGAAAAGCTAGTCATTTGCATATCACAGCATCTTCTTCCTGTTGGTTAAATTTCACGTCTGTAGCACGTCATCGTCTTGGTTTACCAATGTTAATGGACAGTAGTGTAGTTTATACACACTGTCTGATCAGGTGTATCCAGACGTATATTATTGGACGTCAATATGGAATCTACCCATAGTTTAAAATAGTTTGAACTTCGCAACTGACACTTGCCAAGCTGTCACTGAATGTCTGTGGAGAAATAGCAGCCCATTCTTCCTCAAAGACTGAAACCGTAGAAGTTGTGATGCTCGACGCTGGAGCTTGGAGCGAAGAACTTATCCCCAAGGTGTTCCATCAGGTTCAATTCTGTTTCAAGAATATTATTGTCCGCAAACCACTAACCCACAGAGTCTGCTTTGAGATAAAGCGTATTGTCAAGCTAATGCAAACTATCATCGTTTCCATAGTGTTCGTCCACTGTGTGCAGCATTCCTTCCGGTGTTAACGATTCATCAATCGCAAAAGGCTCCATACCACACCCACGAGAAACTCCCATCGCCTTCGTAGTTCTGACTTGGCATTACACATGACGGCAGGTAATGTTCTCTACACGTTCGCCAAAGCCAAACACTTTCACAGCACTGCCACACAATACAACGTGACTCTTCATTACAAATCACTCGTCTCCAATGACTTAGCAAGCTGGACTGCTGGGAGCACAGTGGAACTCGAGAGTATTAGCTTCCGCTGATTTCATGCAGTTTTTTTACAACCACCTTCTTCAATGCTCCCACTCCCTGTTCGTCAGTAGTTGTACCTTCGTTTTCCCAGTTCACAGTCACATCAGCAACAGTCGACTGCGACAGCTTAAGAAGTGTGAAATGTTACTGATGCATTTGTTACTCCGGTGATATACACTAAGTAGTACAGGTTCGAATACAATGTGCTCTACTGACCTTCCAATTCTCCTATTACTGCTTCTCTACTGATCTCATAATGCTCCTCGCCTCAGGTTATGCCGGCGGGTCAGCCTCTCGTGACATCTAGTGGTCAATACCGCATTATATGGGTGTGTCCTGATACTTTTGATCAGACATAAAACATAGTTAGGACGAATTACACTAAGAAACAGCTATGGATGGCGTCACCAACGGCTACCTATAATTAGTAACTTCCATAATATTGGCCAGAGACAAAACTGAAGCAGCCTTCAGCTGCAATAATCATGTTTTTCCTGAGACATTTGCAGAAATTTCGCTTAACGACTTGGACTAATGCCTCTTTTCATCGGGCTAGGCTGCACATTACTATTCTCCAATGATCTGTGGACCAGCTCGTAATAAACCAAATGATATACACTGAATTATCGTAGAAACTGGTACATTTGCCTAATATCATGTAAAGGCCCCAGAAGCATGCACAAGTGCCGCAAAACCATATGGAATGAACTCGACAAATGTCTGAAGTAGTGCTGGACGGAATTGACGCCATGAATCCTTCAGAGCTGTCCATAAATCAGTAAGAGTATGAGAGGCTGCAGATCTCTCCTGAACACCACGTTGCAAGACGTCCCACATTGCATAATAAAGTTCACGTTTGCGGACTTTGGTGGCCAGCGGACCTGTTTAATTTGAGAAATGTGTTACTCGACACTCTCTGTCACCATTCTGGATGTGTGTGGTGCAGCATTCTCCTGCTGTATTTGCCCAAGTACATCGGAATGCATAATGTACAGTGTCATATCTAGACGTATCTGGGGTCCAACATCACTCTAGCCGCACACGTCTCACATTATTACATAGCCTCCACCAGCTTGATCAGCCCCTTCCTGACATGCGTACATGGATTCATGATTTGGTCTCCATACCTGTACACGTCCATCCGCTCGATACAATATGAAACGAGACTCATCCGACCAGGCAACATTTCCAGTCATCTCAACAGTCGAATATCGGAGTTGCCGCGCCCAGGCGAGACGGAGAGCTTTGTGTCGTGAAGTCATCAAGGGTACACAAATGGGACTTCGGCTCCGAAAGCACATATCGATGATATTTCGTAGAATGGTTCGCACGTTGACACTTGTTGATGGACCAGCACTACAATCCGCAGCAATTTGAGGAATGCTTGTACTTCTGTCACGTTGAAAGATTGTGTTCAGTCGTCCTTGGTCCTGTTCTTGCAGGATCTTTTTCCGGCTTCAATGATGTCGGAGATTTGATGTTTTACCGGATATCTGATATTCAGGGTACACTCGTGAAATAGTCGTGCAGGAAAACCCCCACTTCATCACTACCTAGGTGATACCGTGTCCCATTGCTCGTGCGCCGACTATAACACCACTTACAAACTCACTTAAACCTTGATAACCGACCACTGAAACAGCAGTAACCGATCTAACAACTGTGGCACACACTTGAGTTGCCGACTGCAGAGCCGTATTCTGCCTGTTTACATATCTATTTGAATACGCATGCTTATACCAGTTCCTTTGCCGCTTCAGTTTAAATAGCTTGTATTACATATAACGAACAAAACAATTCAACTTCGTTAATGAATTTTCCTACTTTTTAATTGTTGCTAGCACCATCGGAGAACAAAGCCCGTCCGAATATTTCCTGCTACAAAGTATCATACGTCAATGAAATTTGTGGATTGGCTTTGATTAAACTCTAACGTATATATCGTCACGAAGGTTAGGAATCCATCCCCATCAAAGGTGGGATAGGTGTATATTAAAACTTACTGAAATTTATAAGGGAATGTAGGTTGTAAACCCGTACGCATTTACGATGGGTTTGCTAAATTTCTTACTGGTACGCTAGAAAAACACGCCAGTACTACGTAGACGCCGAGGGAACTCAAATGGGAATCTCTGGAGGATTTCGAGGAACACTACTGAGAAAATTTAGAAAACCGGCATTTGAAGCTCACTGCAGCCAACATACGTTTTACGTGAGGACCACGAAGATATAAGAGAATTTAGGGTTCGTACGGAGGCGTGAACAGAGTGATTTTTAGCGTTTCATAAACACAGTCGTTTTTGCCTCGTTCTCTTGGTGAGTGGTACAGGAAAATAAATGTCCAGTAGTAGTACAGGATACCCTCCGCCACGCACCGTACCGTGGCTTGCGGATAACGTATGTAGAGGAAGCTGTAGGTATTTCGATGAAGTCATGCGTGAAACCACCAAAAGCTGCTGTACTGCGTATGTATGCTCGGACAGCCAGTTTCGGTCAAGCGATTATTTTCAAGTCACGGTTACCATAAAAGGGTTTGGATTATGTACATGACGCCTGGGAACCTTCCATTAACCTAATATACCAGTGTCTGGAACTTGGTGATGTTCGTTCTACAGAAACTGTCTGTCCGCAAATAAACACTTATTACAACATCTTTTCGTGGTTTTACTACTTTTTCTTTATATACACTAAGTTGTATAGCTTTGTTTACAGAAAATATATATAGAACCTTAATGGCAGATTAAAACTTAGTGCTGATAGGGAATAAAAGGAACATCGTCTTTTGCGGGCAATGTTCTTATCGACTGAGCTACCCACACAAGACGCACTATCCCCACCCCCCAGAGACCTGCAGATCCACCAGGACCCCTCCTCCTGCTTTACAAACCTCACGGACGTTTTCCTGCATACCTTGCAGGTACTAGTACTCATCACAGTACGGACTGCTTACCGAATCAGACCTGGAACCAAGAATCTACACTTTCGTGAGGATTACTCCAACCGACCACCTCTATCAGGAAGCTTCGAATTAGAGAATATTCCACTGGTGACTGAAAGATATTTCATCGGATCTTCGACGGAACATTGCATCGTAATTCGGAATAACACAGAACTGCATACCGTACTCGTATTTATCCGCAGACACCAGTTAAGCGACTGCCAAGTAAGATGTCTGCCGAAAATAGATAACGCATGTATACGTACAGAATGTAGACACGCGGTTGACAGCATATGGAAGTTTGGGTGTAGCTGTGAGTCACGTTCGGGTAGCCAAATAGTAAGGCGGCCGCTCGCGATACGAGAGGAATCCGGATCCGAGCCCGGTCCGACACAAATTTTCACCGTCGTTCCATTATATACGTGATGGTTGTCCATATTCGCAACTACGAATACCTTTAATGTGTTTCATAACGGCTGCAGTCTCCGCAGCGCCTGGTCCTCTGGACATACTTGCTCTTCCGAAGGATTCTATCTATCTATCGCCTGAGCCTTGTCCCGCAGTTACGCAGTGTCAGCCGAAGTTAATCGGATTTGGCATGTTAATGGTTAAGGGGTGGCCGGCTGCCCTTACTGCCGCCACCCTGTACCCCCCGGGACGGAATTAGTGTACCCCAACTATCTGCGTCGAGTGTAATGCAGGAAATAGTGCGAAAGTGTTCAGAGCGTGTAACTGGGGTGGAACATGGGGACCAGCCCGGTATTCACCTAGTGGGATGTGGAAAACCGCCTATGAACCACATCCAGGCTGGCTGGCACACCGGCCCTCCTCGTTAATTCGCCGGGTAGTTTCGATCCGGGTCCGGCGCGCCTACCCGAGTCCAGGAACCAGCGCGTTAGTGCTCTCGGCTACCCTGGCGGGTCACGTCCGAAGGATTATCGCATCTTAATTCGGAGTAACATAGGCACTGCAGTATCACATCTTATACAGTGTGGACTTCAGCGTAACTATTACTTTTCAACGAACGTGTCATTTCTGTTCATTTCACTGCGTACTTCTTTCAGTTACCTTCCGGTTTACATTATAGCAGTCGTTTCTGGATGTGGTCCAGATTTCACCGAGCTACGTTACTTGACAATTATACACCATACGAAAATCGCTTCCGTCTTCAATTTTTGCACACCGTTGTGCATTACTAAATTGATTTATAGAAGTCTAAAAATTACATGGACACACTCAACCTCCCAATATTTGACAACACTTCGGCCGATCCAGAAATGTGGGAAAAATTACTTTTATGGAGGAAATTTGTTTATCATATTTACCATTTCACGCAGTGAATCCTAGATTGTGAACGTTTGGTTCGTAATCTCTTTTTAGCAAGCAATGGACGCTATAAAAGCGTCCTTTTACAAATTTATGACTTGTCTTTGATCTTCTCACAGAAAAAGGGACCTTGTTACATACCAGGCACGCAGAAAAATCCGTCTGACGAAGAGGCATTTAACGAATGTCTGAGACGAAATCACATCGCTGTAGCTGGTAAACGTGTAAGATGCATTATTCTGCCAGTTATTTAGACACTGGACGCACGTTAGGGATCCATTCACGTTGTGGGCTGTTCCGAGATTCGCTGGGTGAACATTGCATACACGACGCAGATTAATGTGTCAGTAGCAGATGGTATCAGAAAAGTTTAACTGCGTGTACAAAAGTCTTAGTAAAAGCCATTTGTGTACCACTTACGAATAACATAATATATACGTTAAAAAACAGTTGGGTGAACTACCTTTTTTAATTTAACGATATGTGAAAAAAGTCTGTATCATTTCACCCATCCATCTGCGTTGGAACACAATATACGGTAATTTAGTTTGAAAGTAATCAAGAAGGACTTGTGTACTAATTTAATCTTAGAATGAATATAATAATGCAGAAACGTACACTACTGGCCATTAAAATTGCAGATGATAAACGGGTATTCATTGGACAAATATATTATACTAGAAATGACATGTGATTACATTTTCAGGCAATTGGGTGCATAGATCCTGAGAAATGAGTATCCAGAACAACCACCTCTGGCCCTAATAACGGCCTTGATACGCCTGGGCATTGTTCAAACAGAGCTTGGATGGCGTGCACAGGTAAAGCTGCCCATGCAGCTTCTATACGATACCACAGTTCATCATGCATCAAGAGTAGCGACTGGCGTATTGTGATGACCAGTTTCCGGGCCACCATTGACCAAACGTTTTCATTTGGTGATAGATCTGGAGAATGTGCTGGCCAGGGCAGCAGTCGAACATTTTCTGTATCCAGAAAGGCCCGTACAGGACCTGCAACATGCGGTCGTGCATTATCCTGCTGAAATGTAAGGTTTCGATGGGATCGAATGAAGGGTAGAGCCACGGGTCGTAACACATCTGAAATGTAACGTCCACTGTTCAAAGTGCCGTCAATGCGAACAAGAGGTGACCGAGACGTGTAACCAATGGCACCCCATACCATCACGCCGGGTGATATGGCGGTATGGTGATGACGAATACACGCTTCCAATGTGCTTTCACCGCGATGTCGCCAAACACGGATGCGACCATCATGATGCTGTAAACAGAACCTGGATTCATCCGAACAAATGACGTTTTGCCATTCGTGCGCCCAAGTTCGTCGTTGAGTACACCATCGCAGGCGCTCCTGCCTGTGATGCAGCGTCAAGGGTAACCGCAGCCATGGTCTCCTAGCTGATGGTCTATGCTGCTGCAAACGTCGTCGAACTGTTAGTGCTGATGGTTGTTGCCTTGCAAACGTCCCCATCTGTTGACTCAGGGATCGAGATTTGGCTGCGCGATCCGTTACAGTGATGCGGATGAGATGCTTGTCATCTCGACTGCTAGTGATACGAGGCCGTTGGGATCCAGCATGGTGTTTCGTATTACCCTCCTGAACCCACCTATTCCGTATTCTGCTAACAGTCATTGGATCTCATCCAACGCGAGCAGGAATGTCGCGATACGATAAACCACAGTTGTGGTAGGCTACAATCCGACCTACATCAGAGTCGGAAACGTTATGGTACGCATTTCACCTCCTTACACGAGGCATCATAACAACGTTTCACCAGGCAACACCGGTCAACTGCTGTTGGTGTATGAGAAATCGGTTGGAAACTTTCCTCATGTCAGGACGTTCTAGGTGTCGCACCGGCGCCAACCTTGTTCGAATGCTCCGAAAAGCAGATTATTTACATATCACGGCATCTTTTTCCTGTGGGTTAAATTTCGCGTCTGTAACACGTCATCTTCGTGGTGTAGCAATTTTAATGGCCAGAAGTGTAGAAAACTGTTCTCGAATGTATATGATTAAGAGCGGCTTATAGCAACTTCTAATTGTTGTTTCTTCTACAGAAGGAATGATAACGCAGAGTGTATAAAAAAGGATGACTTGACTTAAAAACTTAATATTTATTGCTAGCAACATATCAAAAACAGAGACAAAATGCAAAATCCCACCAGCATCAGCATAGACATTATCGGGACGATAGGCAAATTGGCCGTATGTACACTGACAGAAGTCATTCCAGTTCTTATTCTGTTCTTCACATCATCTTTATCACGAGGTAATGCGTTACGACAACACTTTTCTCCACGTATTTCCACAAGAAAAAATACATGTGGCTATGACCGGAGATCTTAGTGACCAAGAAAGCAGAGCACTGTGTCATGGTGCCATGATCCCGATCCAGCACTAATGCAGCGCTTCGTTGACGAATTGTCAAAAAATACTGAGCTAATGTAGTGAAACTCCATCCTGTTCGAATACGAAACCATCAGACCCTTCCTCAAGTAGCGGGAAAAGTGAAGACTGCACCATTTGAAGATATGTCATTTAAGTAACCGTGTTTCCTCAAAAAAGAAGGGGGCATAAACTTTTTCGTGAGAAATGGCGCAAAAAACGCTTTTGGTGGGTCCCTTTCATGCTCAACAACGGTATGAAGGATCTGAAGTCCCCATATGCACACGTTCTGTCAGTTCGCTTTGCTGCTGACGTGAAACATATCTTAATCACTGAAAGCCAACAGCGGAAAAACTCGGTAGGTTTTCGCGTCTTCCACCAGAGTAGACAACACTTCTGCTTTTGCCACGAGTCCGAAAAGGCTACACTAGTTCTAGTCTGCACAGTTTGTGAACCAAACATCGCCATAACACTCGCCAAATTACAAGCTCGCTGCTTGCACGGGGAGTAGGCTTAACGACCTGGACTCTTACCTCTGCTACGGTATATTGATAAGTTTCACTTATGGACCGTCTGACAGCAACTGAATAAAACACAAATTTAGTGCCATACGCGTTTCGCCTTTATTTTCTGCAAGGCATCATCAGGGGCAGGTTGCGTAGACAGTTTCTTACATATTATGCTCCTGTTGCATTTTTGGTGTTGTTCTTCTTCCTATGAGCGCCAGTTTGCTGTTTTTTCCACATTCCACAGCACTATGCACTGAACGCTTCTTTTAATCATTAAAACAAGCGTTCAGTGCATAGTGCTGTGGAATGTGGAAAAAACAGCAAACTGGCGCTCATAGGAAGAAGAACAACACCAAAAATGCAACAGGAGCGTAATATGTAAGAAACTGTCTACGCAACCTGCCATTGATGATGCCTTGCAGAAAATAAAGGCGAAACGCGTATGGCACTAAAATTGTGTTTTATTCAGTTGCTGTCAGACGGTCCATAAGTGAAACTTATCAATATACCGTAGTATTACGGGCAACTGAGGAGGACAGGACCACAAAAGTTGAAGATGTCTTACCTCTGCATAAACATCCTTTCTCCTCAGACTGACGACAGCAACGACGAATGGTTTTCAGAGATGACGGATGAGACCACAAAATGTCGGCGAAAGTCACGCTTTTTGTTGTGCAGACACTATCTTGCTATAGACTGAGCAGGCACATAGCCTGGCATCTAGTGGTGATTCGCTAAAACTCTAAGCCTTGCCCATTCAACCAGCACACATTTCCTTTCTGGTATAGCGCTTGTTTCGAGATTGTTACACTCCAAAATCATGTCGTTCTTTTTGATAAACGCTTCATATGTAATGGTATTTTTGATGAATGATTCACACACTGAATCTCAAATTTACTATTTTATAAACGGTTTATCGCTCGTCAATGAAAACTTGACTTACGAAAGCGGATAGTTCCCTTGAAAGGGCAAGGCCGACATCCCGTGCATCCCTAATACGATGGGACCGATAACCTCGCTGTTTCGACCCTTCCCCGAAATCGACCAACACACTTAGGGCAGCATTCTCACATATAAACATGATATTCGGTTCAGTATGTAACTTATACCTTTCCAAATCAGTTGTGCAATTTTATCAATATAACACTACGTAAAAATTACGTCTCTTCAGTCTTACACAAATTTTTTTCTAGCAAAATTCATAATAAAGTTTTTCTTGTAGTATTATCCTTCACCTTCTACTTGAGATTCTACATAATATTTTTCTTTTCTTACCTATGATTCTAGGACCGTTTTTGTTCAGTTACTCTTCTATTTCTTTCTTCCTCCTGATCCGACGATGGTTAGTACGCCGGTGTTAAACAGATAAAGTAAAATATATAACCAAAGTTCCCAGATGGTGTGAAGTTGCGTCTCTCCACACCACGATGTACGGCGTCTCATGAGTCAAAGCCATCTTCTCCAAGTCTGGAGGCGTCTGTGGTTTTATTCCTCCTCCCAAGTTAATCTCCGGTGAGCAGACCCACACGGTGAACTCTAAAAACTCGATGAACAAGCTTTCATATGCTAATTAGGTCAACATTCGGAATGGGTCATAAAGTAAAGTGAGCATTACTAACGTCAATGACCAGTACCGCCGGTGAATGGAACAAATCTGTATCTAACAAGACAGACAGCGCATACAGCTGAAAACAGCACTATTTTTCAGATATGTTGAATTCAGTACAGATACAAAGATAAGAGACGGTAGGAAATCAAACGAAACACAGTTACACCGTGATGACTGGGTGTTGTGTGATGTCCTTAGGTTAGTTAGGTTTAAGTAGTTCTAACTTCTAGGGGACTGATGACCATAGATGTTAAGTCCCATAGTCTCAGAGCCATTTGAACCAATCAGTTACACCGTAACGAACCACAAGAGTCCGTGGGCCAGTTATATCAAATATTCAGAAAGCATCTCTGAATTATGTGAGGTAGATTTAGTGTTTACGTAGTATACTTATGGGACGGTGACGTGTTTACTCCATGGTGCTTATTACGCATTTGTTTAAATCTGTTGTAGGTGCCGAGTGCCGAGTTGGTGAATGATAAAAGTGTGTCGGTGCTGGTTGACTGTGGACGCTGTCAGCGACATTCTCAAGGATGGGAAACTTTGTACATCACAGCATACGTGAAATTAGCATGTAGGATGGTTCAACGAGAAATAGTATATTAGATTGGCCACACGGCTAAGATGTCGATGTGCCATCTACCATATCTAGCTGGACCTACGTGGTAAACCATACCGTTCATTATGGAACGTTGACTAGTGCAGTTACATGCTGAGGTAGTGGACGAGTTCTGTCGTGTTGCTGCTACCAAAAGCGCAATGCGTTGTGGAAGAGATCGCTGTTTCGGTGTTCTAAACAGAAGGACAGTATCCAATTGGATAAATGAATTCCTTGATGTGTTTTCAGCAGCCACCGTGAAGCATAAGGTACACAAAATAATAAAACGCCAGAAAATAGCCGAAGAGATCGTTTACTTCAAATATCTACACGATATTAGACAGATGTACAAGATTCTTTGGCTCTTTCTTTGTATAGTTCAATGTAATCTGGCTTCCCTGTTGAATCATGCTCTAAGATGTATTTTCCGATTATGGTCGTCAAGAACATTAAAATTTAGTTTCTTGGATGTATACTCCAATACACCTCAGTTCCTTGATGGCTCATACTCATACCGTCAGCGATGGTTGTAAGCAACGGTCTCAGTTTTGTATCTGTCATGTAAGAGGTAGTGACATTTGTCACATGTTTATGCTTTGAAGTGTTGGTACCTCTATGAGTCTTCTGTTGATGGTATGTTATTGTTACGTTCCCAGTTTTATGAATGCTTACAACCGCGTTATTCGCATATTTAGGATCTGTTTTGTTTCTACCTGTTTTGGCATTGTGGTACTAATGATCAACATGTTCTAGTCTAAAACTTGATGTACAATAAATGACGAATTTTTTTGGCTCGCTTTTGTCCCTTCTTCAAATCTGAGTTATCCCTAAGCTATAGCGGTGTAAATGTACGTTAAATCTAAAAACCAAATGAAAATTGATTACTTCGCGCGGGAAACCTGCACATTTGACGGACTTCACTGTCCTTTTAAGGACATGAATGTTTAAGATAAGAGTACTGAAAAGAGACAAAGTCGTGTGTAAAATCGTTAAGTAGTGACCACCTCTTGTAGCAGGTTGGGATGACAGGTTACGGTTCCATGAAATCTTATTTCTTAATGGTGACTTTCGATGAATTACACTGGGGCTGAAAATAACAACAAAAAAACTTCTTGACAAGACGGTCACAGTATTCCATTTACGTAGTACGGCTGGTCTGAGATTCAAAAGGTGTAAGTTATTGTGAATCAGGTTACTATTTCCAGGAGAATAAAACAGAGGGCGCTGATAGACACTGAAATTTTCGCCTGCTCCAATAGTACTGTTTCTCCTGGGTGGACTAGGGTTTTAAAAAAAATTTAAACTGAATTTTATGATAAATTTTATAAATAATCGACAAGTACGCCAAAGAAGAAGATAATGGACATGTTATTCCATGGGCTCTTGCCCTTATATGCATGAACTGTCTTTACTTTGTCTCTCACTTATCTGTCTGGATTCGGACCTAAGAGGACGTTCTTGTACCAGCTGACAGTGTAAGTCGCACTTAAAACCCCAAAAATATAATGGTTGTTTTGTCAAAATAATTTGTGTATGTGGTCAATCAATTGGTAGTCTGTTACCTGGATGTCTTAAGTAGATATGGGCCTTAACAAAGAATTTTCATTGTTATGCGCCATCTTAGAAAAATCTTCAACATTTTTTTTTTTTTACCTCATCTTCGAGACATGCCGTCGGTTAGGACAATTAACCTTATTTCAGATCCCACGAGGCTGTAGGCAGCTACTAATAATTTAACAATTTTACTTACAGATTTTCTTTATATAACGAGATAACATGCCAGGCAGAAAAGGTCTGGTCACATGAATCCAGTTCCATGATAGGATTTCATTTGTAGATGCTACTCTTGTTATATTGCTGAATCGAGACGAAACCACGATGTTACGTATTGCAGTAGCTTACATCGAACACGACTTCTCAAGAGCCTAGTGTTGGATAGATAAGAAAAGGACAATTAATTATCGACGATTGCGTAACTACCCGGAGAACTGAGTCAGTTTACCGAGTCCTTATACACGTCGGGCTAAATTAAACAACATATTACACTGTTAATAATATTCCTACATTAGTTATTTCTCTTTTACGCTGAGCCATTGCATTAACGTGTGTTTCTTTTTTATATAAGTCACGGCTCATATTCCTTCTATTACATTACACTGATTGCGAAGAAAAAGAGTCACAAACAATTTTTATTATATTACATTACAGAATGTGGAAAATGAAAAAAGGTCTAGTGTGGTATGTGCTACTGGTTCTATTCCAAGGTATGTCCTGAGTTTTTAATCAGTCTAGTCCTTCTTGCACATTTTGTAGACGGGCTCCCATTTCCTATTTAGCAGTTGCCGCGTACTGTATCGACACTGGTTTAAGCAGAATGGATATTCACTTTTAAAATACAAGATAAGATCAGTACTATCGGTTTCCACGTGCGTAGAAGGGTAACGGAAATTTACACCATTCCTCACGTACGAAGAGTCCGTAAGCCTTGAGAAACGCTGTAAAGCTGTAACAGGCTATAGTTGTTTTTCCTCTATGTAGACAACATTTTCCTGTCGTTATTAGTTTCTGTTGTTTGATGTCCGACCCCGTAGCTGAGTGGACAGCGTGGCGGCTTGTCATGCCGGGAGCCCGGGTTCGATTCCTGGCTGAGTTTGAGATTTCATCTGCCCGAGGACTGAGCGTTTGTGTCGTCGCCATCATCATCATTTCATCCTCTTTGACGCGCAAGTGGCCGAAGTGATGCCGGCACGGTAGCTCAGCGTGCTTGGTCAGAGGGTTAGCTACACTCTGTAATAATAAAACTGAGTGAACGGATCAACAAAGAACCTGAACGGCTGTCATTGGACGTCGGACAAGAAAAAATTCATCGACAAATATAGAGCAAAATCAGATTTAAAGAAAAAAAATGGCGTCAGATCGAAAGACTTCCAGCAGGCGATCAGGTCTAACCGCCGGGAGGCGTTCGCCACACGACATCTCATTTTTTTCTTGTCATTTGAAAAATAGAGAAAACGCACCATTTCATTTTCGCACTCAACAAACCAACTTGGTAATGTTCAGTGGAGTAATTCAAGTGCTAATACCCCGCATAAATAGGAAATATTTGTGTCTGTGAACGGACTACGCCATTTGTAATTTAGTTTGTCTTCTACACATTACATAGTCAATTTCTTTACATTTTAATATATCTATCGAAATAGAACATCTCGTACGTAGTGCGTCGTGTTTCCACTCTAGATTAGCCAATGGACGTTACGCGATCGATGTGTCTTGTCCTCCAGTTTTCTCGTTGTGAATAATACACAGAGTTCACGGTATTTTGCTTGCGGGGAAACAGAATAAACTTTTTTTCGTCGTTTTTGCTCCCCGGGAAATATCGCTTCTATTTTCTTGTCTGGTTTGAAATTATGAATCTGTGAAGGCTTTGCGCAGTTTCCAAAGGCTGCGTTTCCAGCAGACTTAATGTCACTCGTTTGCTGCGTTTGTTGCGTAATTTGCTGTAACTATCACCCTGGTTCCGTCTTTCAGAGTCGCAAAGCCAACAGACGGAACCGTCTCCAGCAAGAGGGCAGCCAGACTAGGCGGCGGTGGACGGTAATCCAGAGCCACACTGCCCGGCTCTCGACATGGCGCCAGCGAAATCTGCACGGAGGTCGACGGCCTTCTTTCCCTTTATGTTTCCTTTCCTCTGAAACTGAATGCACGTAAAGCAGGGAGCTCTAAGTGCCCAGCGTTACAAACACGTTTTAACGAACCGCGCATAAAGAAACAAAGAATTTCCGGATGGGAAACTACCCGTTGTGAAAGGCGCATTATACTTTTAGGATTCGTCATTTGTGTAGGTTATAACAGAGTTATGTTAGTTGATGATAGATATTTGGACGAAATTATGGATTACTGCTCTTTTAATATCGTTTTACGGTCAAAGGAAATGTCTCTTAAGCTGCACTACAAATTTCAAATACTGAGTAAAAATCGCAGCGTCCACTCCACATACACAGGTCAGCGTTCTCTTTCCACTATTATTATTTTCATTGCGAATGAGTGAGCGTCAAACGACGGCTTTATTGTGGAGATGTCGTTTTCTTCCTTCTCCTCTGTTTAAGACCACTCCGGTTTCACCCACAATGCACTTGCCATTGCCGAAAATCACATCTACATAAAAATATACTTCTACAAGCTATTTTCATGAGTGTTTCCTAGCGATTTTGGATCATTTACTTCGTTCATTATTTTTTTATAGGTTTCTCTTTCCGTTTCACTCGCTTTTTCATAAAGTACTAGATTTGTTTGGAAACTGTAGTTAGCTTTATTTTGTGGCTATTATAATTTAACTATGATTTTCTAACAGTTGTCTGAATATTTATTGTTTTATCTCTTAGTTGATTCGTAATCTGAACCAGCCAAGTACAGGATTTGGTCTCAGCAAGTCCCATAGAACGTTCGGTTTGGTTTTCGAGGATCTCAGTATGCCCTTTTGCTAGTTTAAAGTCGTGTAATTCAGAATTGGAGGTGTAGAAATTAGACCCTGTGTCTGACATACAGTAACTGTCCACCGTCCAAAATAATGGATTATGAATTAAATGCCTGTTAAATAGAATAAGAATCACAAGTAATTTGGTTCATTGAGTTAAAGAAATCATTTGTCTAACAATGATAATATTGATCTGGTAAAACCTTGGAACACCTGGTAACACTGTGTGAGGTAAGATTGCAGTAATCTCGTAACTGAAGGAATTGCAGTCGTTGAACTGACCATGGCTATTTCGACTTTCGTAGAAAAGCAAGATAGTACTAAAGAAGGGAATGCATTGAAGTTGGAAGCTAGCTGGTCATTGAATCTGAATGCGTCTTCAAAGTGAAGCTACAAGGTAGTGGACACTATGTTAAACGGCTTTAATCTGTACGCGTCACCTTGTGGTTGTGCCTAGATCTCGAGCATAGTACATCATAGGTGGAGCCTGAAGTGGCTGCAGAGTCAGTTATTGGTGGCACACTAATGACTGTTGCCAAGTGTTAAGTGTGAATCAATCTGAAATCTCTTCACGTCTCTTGAAACGCCGGCTCTGGCGAGGTCACAGTCTGACTCCTGCAAATCGAGATGATGCGGTGAAGGCGCTATATGGAGAAGAAGTAGAAGTAATTTTGTACTCAGTTCTCGTTACATGAAAATCGCGCATTACCCCATTTTCACTCTTAACCCTCTTGGGGCTATCTATCCTCTGAGGTCAGGCTGTTAAAAATGTTCTTTAGAAAATTCTGCTCCCCATTCCTAGGCTCCTCTTTACGTGGTTAACCAGTAATGCAAGTCTTATCTACATCTATCTACATCTACATCTACATCCATACTCCGCAAGCCACCTGACGGTGTGTGGCGGAGGGTACCTTGAGTACCTCTATCGGTTCTCCCTTCTATTCCAGTCTCGTATTGTTCGTGGAAAGAAGGATTGTCGGTATTCCTCTGTGTGGGCTCTAATCTCTCTGATTTTATCCTCATGGTCTCTTCGCGAGATATACGTAGGAGGGAGCAATATACTGCTTGACTCTTCGGTGAAGGTATGTTCTCGAAACTTTGACAAAAGCCCGTACCGAGCTACTGAGCGTCTCTCCTGCAGAGTCTTCCACTGGAGTTTATCTATCATCTCCGTAACGCTTTCGCGATTACTAAATGATCCTGTAACGAAGCGCGCTGCTCTCCGTTGGATCCTCTCTAACCCTTCTATCAACCATATCTGGTACGGATCCCACACTGCTGAGCGGTATTCAAGCAGTGGGCGAACAAGCGTACTGTAACCTACTTCCTTTGTTTTCGGATTGCATTTCCTTAGGATTCTTCCAATGAATCTCAGTCTGGCATCTGCTTTTCCGACGACCAACATTATATGATCATTCCATTTTAAATCACTCCTAATGCGTACTCCCAGATAATTTATGGTATTAACTGCTTCCAGTTGCTGACCTGCTATTTTGTAGCTAAATGATAAAGGATCTATCTTTCTGTGTATTCGCAGCACATTACACTTGTCTACATTGAGATTCAATTGCCGTTCCCTGCACCATGCGTCAATTCGCTGCAGATCCTCCTGCATTTCAGTACAATTTTCCATTGTTACAACCTCTCGATACACCACAGCATCATCTGCAAAAAGCCTCAGTGAACTTCCGATGTC
This sequence comes from Schistocerca piceifrons, assembly GCF_021461385.2. Classification (NCBI taxonomy): domain Eukaryota; kingdom Metazoa; phylum Arthropoda; class Insecta; order Orthoptera; family Acrididae; genus Schistocerca; species Schistocerca piceifrons. The sequence goes on along the minus strand of NC_060143.1, from coordinate 50,471,525 downwards.
ATCCACAAGGTCATTTATGTATATTGAGAATAGCAACGGTCCTATGACACTCCCCTGCGGCACACCTGAAATCACTCTTACTTCGGAAGACTTCTCTCCATTGAGAATGGCATGCTGCGACCTGTTATCTAGGAACTCCTCAATCCAATCACACAATTGGTCTGATAGTCCATATGCTCTTACTTTGTTCATTAAACGACTGTGGGGAACTGTATCGAACGCCTTGCCGAAGTCAAGAAACACGGCATCTACCTGTGAACCCGTGTCTATGGCCCTCTGAGTCTCGTGGACGAATAGCGCGAGCTGGGTTTCACAAGACCGTCTTTTTCGAAACCCATGCTGATTCCTACAGAGTAGATTTCTAGTCTCCAGAAAAGTCATTATACTCGAACACAATACGTGTTCCAAAATTCTGCAACTGATCGACGTTAGAGATATAGGTCTATAGTTCTGCACATCTGTTCGACGTCCCTTCTTGAAAACGGGGATGACCTGTGCCCTTTTCCAATCCTTTGGATCGCTACGCTCTTCTAGAGACCTACGGTACACCGCTGCAAGAAGGGGGCCAAGTTCCTTCGCGTACTCTGTGTAAAATTGAACTGGTATCCCATCAGGTTCAGAGGCCTTTCCTCTTTTGAGCGATTTTAATTGTTTCTCTATCCCTCTGTCGTCTATTTCGATATCTACCATTTTGTCATCTGTGCGACAATCTAGAGAAGGAACTACAATGCAATCTTCCTCTGTGAAACAACTTTGGAAAAAAACATTTAGTATTTCGGCCTTTAGTCTGTCATCCTCTGTTTCAGTACCATTTTGGTCACAGAGTGTCTGGACATTTTGTTTTGATCCACCTACCGCTTTGACATAAGACCAAAATTTCTTAGGATTTTCTGCCAAGGAAAAAAGGAATCTCACTCTTGAGTTTCTCTGTCCAGCCTCTAGTTTATTTATATTAGCTAATCCTGGCAATTGTTTGTAGTTTATAAACTTTTGGTTTATGTCAATTGAACATTCAGTGATGCCTCACGCCTACAAAGCATCCACGAACTGTGGGCCGAACTCCATTTTCGACAAAACGTCTCTAACGTCCGGCTTGCTCTGGAGGAAATTCGGTTTTATTCGTTTTGTGCCCAATAGTGCAGTCTTAGAGTTCACTAAAAACGGCGTTACTTCTCAAAACACTTCTAGGTTGTAAAACTGATCGCAGCTGGGGGCCTTGCACCACGAAGAACGTTATCTGTGCACAAACAACAGATTTGCCTTGCTATTTCAGTCAACCAAGGAAGAGGCACAGGGAGATGTCAGTGTAGTTAATACTCAACATACTTTCAATAGGAAATCATCTGTTTCAAGAAAGTTGGAAGTGGGAGGAAAGTTTTGTTGTTAAATAGTAGCCATAGAAGTGGTGTGGACCAGATCATGTAGAAAAATTAGGTGACAGGTACCAGGTCACAAGATTTTTCAAGCCTAGTGCATGTCTTAGCCAAGTGACAGAGGATTTAAGATTATTCTGCAAACGTTTTATAAAGTAGGATCTTGATGTGATAGTCGACGGACTGTGAAACAATATTGATAGGGATCAGGGCTATAATACTGAGTGTGATCTGGTAAAAATAGCAAATGCAACAAACCATAAAAAATTTGGCTTGGTTCCTGCTTTCATGCATTATGATCTGTCCCAAATGAACAGCTCAGTCGGAAGGGTCAATATGGAGCTTGATCTGCTGATTTGGACAGGCATAGGTTTGGTTTATTTTGATGCTATTGGTAGGTGGGGCTTCACAAGGCATTGCCTGTATTTCAATACGATAGGAAGGGTATATTGGACGGGATGATACAAAAATCTTTAAGAGGGGCACAAAACTCGTGGGAGTAGTAATCCCACAGCAGAAAAATATTATAAAAAATTGCTGGGCTGTATTATGAAAAGTTATTAAAAAGTCCAGAAGTATGTGCATTATGTCAGAGGTTAGCAACTCGGATAATAAAACTAAAACAATTTGTGAAGAGGGAAACTCAATGAAAAGTTCGTTAACAACAACTCACAAGTATAAAATAATTTTTGTCATAATCTGTAATTGTTGAAGAGAAGAAAAGGATCCAGCTATTCATTAGCAAATGTAATGCTGTATGTGGAAGAGTCTATACCTGCACAATTTTGACAAAGCTGAAATTCAATCCACCTCTCCTCCTGAAAATAGAAGAATAGTAAATTCACTCAAAAGTAAAAGCTTTCGTGGAATTGATGGCATTTCTAACAGAGTACTAAAGCCTTTTTCCCGACAGATAAATAGGATTCTTAGCCGTATATGTAGTAGCTCACTGAAACAGGGCATTTTTTTGGGTAGATTGAAATATGCTATTGTTAAACCACTGCATAAAAGAGGGATATGTCTGATACAAATAACTGTGGTCCAATCTCACTTCTGACACCTTTATGCAAATTCTTGAAAAGGTTATGTATTCAAGAGTAGCTTCACATATTAGTAAGAATGAAGTATTAACAAGATGTCAGTTGGGTTTTCAGAAAGGCTTTTCAACAGAAAATGCTATGTATGCTTTCACTGATCAAATAAGAAGTGCTCTGAAAATCCTAACATCACACACTGGGGTATTTTATGATCTCTCAAAGGCTTTTGACTGTGTGAATCATGAAATTCGTCTACATAAGCTTAAGTATTGTGGTATGAATGGGACAGTGTACAAATTGTTTAATTCGTATTTAACTGAAAGAATTTTGAAGGTAGAAATTAACATTACAGAAAGACTGCAAAAATCAGCAGATTCCTCTTACTGGGGAGGTAGCAAGAATGGTATCCTACGGGCTTCAGTTTTCGCTTTTTTATTGTTGCTAACACATATTAATGGCTTGCCTCTCTACATTCATGAAGATGAAAAGCCATCTCTTTTTGCTGATGATGCAAGTAAACTAATCACACCAAACAAACAAAAATCAGCTGAGGAAATGACAAACAGTGTCTTTTAGAAAATTATTTAGTGGTTCTCTGGAAATGCACTCTCACTAAGTTTTGAGGAAACACAGTATACACAATTCTGTGCAGCATATGACATACACCACTGATAAATACAGACTTTAAACTAAAATCTATTGCTAGCTTCTTATGCTATTAGGGTTGCTGCAAATTTTGGTGATAAACATATCAGTACATTAGCCTACTACACCTATTTTCATTCACTGCTTTTATATGGCATCATATTTTTGAGTAATCCATCATTAAGAGAAAAAGTTTTCATTGTAGAAAAGCGTTTAGTCACAATAATAGCTGGAGCTCACACAAGATCAACATGTCGATATTTTGCAATTCTTCAGTTTCTCCTGGCTCCAAAAGTCCATGGGTGTACTGCCGGTCCATAGTGTCCAACAGGCACAATATTTCGGCGACCAGACACGTCACCATCGTCAGGTGCGCTTGCAAACTGAGCTCCTGAGGGCGGGCGGCCATCTTAAATCCCCTCCCTCTGTGAGGCGTTCTCTCCGTAGGGCCGCCCTCAGGAGCTCAGTTCGTCGGCGCACCTGACGATGGCGACATGTTTTATCGCCAAAATATTGCGCCCATTGGACTCTATTGGCCGGCAGTACACCCGTGGACTGTTTGTGGTGTCACCGCCAGACACCGCACTTGCTAGGTGGTAGTTTTAAATCGGCCGCGGTCCATTAGTACATGTCGGACCCGCGTGTCGCCACTGTGTGATCGCAGACCGAGCGCCACCACAAGGCAGGTCTCGAGATACTGACTAGCACTCGCCCCAGTTGTACGGACGACGTAGCTAGCGATGCACACTGACGAATCCTCGCTCATTTGCAGAGCAGATAGTTAGAATAGCCTTCAGCTAAGTCAATGGCTACGACCTAGCAAGGCGCCATTAGTAACATTGCATGTATCTAAAGAGTCTCACTTGTATCGCCACAATCTCCAGATGTACCAAAAGGATGGATTAAAGTTAAGTATTCCAGAAGCTACGTACTTTTCTTTATAGCATTCATTACGTATCCTGTTTCAGACCTCACGTCATCCAGCTTTAACTTAGCGCGTGCCTTTCGGCTTCCTCTCATTGTGTGTAGGCTGTCTTGTCTAGGCACAACACTGTTCAATGCAGAAATTTATTTAAGGAATTCGGGATATTCACAACATCTTTGCAATATATATATTTATTTACGAAATTTATTATTAATAACCCATAGCTACAACACGAGAAAAAGGATGATCTTCATTATCCTGGGTTAAGCCTGAAGGGTGTGACCTATTCTACCGAGAAATATTTGGACATTTGCCACATAGCGTTAAAATCCTGACAGATATGAGCCAATATTTAAAAGCAAATTAAAAGAATTAAAAGAATTTCTGAATGAAGACTCCTTCTACTCAATAGATGAATTTTTAGATATGAAGTAGCAAATATATATATATATATATATATATATATAGGGTGGTCCATTGACAGTGACAGGGCCAAATATCTCACGAAATAAGCATGAGACGAAAAAACTACAAAGAACGAAGCTCGTCTAGCTTGAAGGGGGAAACCAGAAGGGGCCATAGTTGGCCCGCTAGGTGGCGCTGCCATAGGCCAAACGAATATCAACTGCGTTTTTTTTTTCAATAGGAGCCCCCATTTTTATTACATTTTCGTGTAGTAAGTAAAGAAAGATGAATGTTTTTGTTGGACCACATTTTTTGCTTTGTGACAGATGGCGCTGTAATAGTCACAAACGCTTAAGTACGTGGTATCACGTAACATTCCGCAAGTGCGGACGGTATTTGCTTCATGGTACATTACCCGTGTTGAAATGGACTATTTACCAATTGCCAAAGAGGTCGATATCGTGTTGATGTATGGCTATTGTGATCAAAATGTCCAACGGGCGTGTGCTATGTGTGATGCTCGGTATCCTGGACGACATGATCTAAGTGTCCGGACCGTTTGCCGGATAGGTACGTTATTTAAGGAAACAGGAAGTGTTCAGCCACATGTGAAACGTCAACCACGACCTGCAACAAATGATGATGCCCAAGTAGGTGTTTCAGCTGCTGTCGCGGCTAATCCGCACATCGGTAGCAGACAAATTGCGCGAGAATCGGGAATCTCAAAAACGTCGGTGTGGAGAATGCTACATCAACATCGATTGCACACGTACCATATTTCTGTGCACCAGGAATTGCATGGCGACGACTTTGAACGTCATATACAGTTCTGCTACTGAGCACAAGAGAAATTACGGTCGGATGACAGATTTTTGGCACGCGTTCTATTTAGCGACAAAACGTCATTCACTAACAGCGGTAACGTAAACCGGCATAATATTCACTATTGGGCAACGGAAAATTCACGATGGCTGCGATAAGTGGAACATCAGCGACCTTGGCGGGTTCATGTATGGTGCGGCATTATGGGAGGAACGATAATTGGCCCCCATCTTATCGATGGCTATCTAAATGGTGCAATGTATGCTGATTTCCTATGTAACGTTCTACGGATGTTACTACAAGATGTTTCACTGCATGACAGAATGGAGATGTACTTCCAACATGATGGATGTCCGGCATATAGCTCGCGTGTGATTGAAGCGGTTTTGAATAGCATATTTGATGACATATGGATTGGTCGTCGAAGCACCATACCATGGCCCGCACGTTCACCGGATCTGACGTCCCGAGATTTCTTTCTGTGGGGATAATTGAAGGATATGTCCTATCGTGATCCACCGACTTCAGTACGTATTGTCAAGTACAAAAGTGTCATTTCTGTTCATCTTACTGGTGTCTCTTTCAATTACTTTCTCTGCTAAATTCTAGTTGTCCTTTATATGTATGGTCCAAGTTTAATCGAGTTGTGTTACTTGGCAGCGACACATCACGCAGTAGTTTCTTTCGTTCCTAAGTTTTGCACACCAGTGTATATGCGTATAAGACAGGTATTCTTGTAATTTCTGACGTTATTATTCTTTTTCAAAACAAGTACTCTGTAGGCCTATTCCTAAGTTCAATTGAAACCCAACTTTCATTTTCATGTAGAAGAAATAACCCTGATAAAATGGATATATATTTTTGATAGAACTCTAAAATAACTCAATAGGCCGACCTTCATTATTTATTTATTTTCCCATGCAACTCTTCACGAATATGATTCCGTTGTTGTGGCCTCCACCCAGAGACTGGTTTGATGCCGCTCTCCGTACTAGTCTGCCCTGTGTAATGCTCTTCGTTTAATAACTGTAAGCAACATCCAGTCCGCTTACTGTAGTAAAGCCTTGGCATCATTCTACAGGTTTTACTCCCTCTCCCCCCTCGTCTCTCCTTACTCTACCCTTAATTCGAAATTGCCTATAACTTGATAGCCCAACATGTGTACTTACGAAGGAGTTGTGCCATAAATTTCTATTCTCTGCGATTCAGTTTAGTAGATCTTCTACAGTTATCCGATCTATCCAAATAGTCGTCAGAACTCATCTGTAAAACTAATGGTACACTTAGAGAGCTTCTGCTCCGATCTTGACTGTACCGTTTACCGACCATGTTTCACTTCCACATACAGCTAAATTACAGAAAAATAATTTATGAGGCAAATTGTATTGCGATGACTCTCTTTCTTAAGAAATGCGGTTTGAATTTAATTAAATATTATTTTATCTTAAATCATAGATTCAGTTATAATATAGTACTTACAGATTATCTAGGACGAAGCACCGCCATAACAGTGCTAACATAAAATTATCATCAAAAATGGCAGTTGGCAATACAAAAATAAACATATCAGAGATTCTAGAATTAGCATCTGACTGGAATAATAAATATTCTGCCACTACGCGACCCGCTAACGGAACCAGAGAACACAAAACATTAAAACAGAGTAAACATCTGTTTCAGTTACACGCAGCGAGTTAAAAACTGCACACTGCGCCGTACTAGCAAAAATAATTAAGCAGACATCCATACAATTTCACTCTGTAAATGAAATTATTATGTACGGAATTAAAAGCACGATACAATGTCCAAATAGCATTACAGGTACTGCACATCGTACAAATAACTTCGTAACAGTATTCTAAAATGAACAACGCTCGCTGGATAAGCTCTGGCCTGCTGTGATCATTCACATGTCAGTCAGAGAGTGATAAAGTACGAACAGTGACTGCTCCAATTTTCAAATTGTCCTCCATCTCCCGTAGTATAAGTAGTTTGCGAATGCCATGTCTTTGTTAGACAACTCCACCACATTAACATCAGTTTTCTGGATACTGAATATCTTGGGATGTGAAGATGGGTGGTCGTTGGGACGTTATTTGGAGATAGATTTCCCAGAATTTTAGGAAAAAGGTTTTTCCCCCACTTGCCTTTCTTCTATCACTCGACAAGAGTTTAATATTCATTTTCTAGCCTTTCACATGGCCCAAAAATATTAATGTGATGACGACCTACGTTCGACGTCAACATGAAATAACCACTCACAGACGTAACTTAGCCGCGCGGGATTAGCCGAGCGGTCTGAGGCGCTGCAGTCATGGACTGTGCGGCTGGTCCCGGCGGAGATTCGAGTCCTCCCTCGGGCATGGGTGTGTGAAATTAAGTGTGTCAGCGGAACGCTGTGGAAACTGGGAGATTTATTTGACGTCCGACAGGGAATGATCATTGGCTTTCGGGAAAAGGGTGGAATTATTTCAGAAACAGCTAAGTTTGTAAACTGTTCGCGTACCGCTGTGGTTAGAGTGGAAGGTACATTGCGAAATGGACAATCCAAAACCGGCGCCGTGGCAACTGTGGTGGACCACGAGCCATAGATGACAGGGGATGTATGGCGTCTGTGTGGACCTTAAGGGCGAATAGACGTGCAGCTGTTGAACAGGTGACCACCCAGATTAACCAAGGGGCTACTTGCAGCTTATGGGCTTCCGTACACGGTCACTGGTTCATGCACAAGTGTTGACTACTGTTCATCAATTACGGAGGCTGGAATTTACACTCCGCAACTAGACGTGAACCGCGTGGCGACAGGTTGCCTTTTCAGATAAATAACGTTATATGCTCCACCGTACAGAGGGCCGTTGGTGTGTACGGAGTGAAACCTGTCGAAGCAAAACACTCTTCAACAATCGCGTCACGGACTGGAGATAGTTTCGTGGCTTCTCAAAGTGATTTCGTCGTTCTGGAAGGTAGAATGGATCGACACAAGTAAGCATCTATCCCTGGGGATCATGTCCAACCGTACACGCAGTGTGTTTTTCCTTGTAACGATGACAACGTACCACACAGCCGGAAAGTTCCAGGACGGAGGAGGGAGCGTCATGGTCTGGGGAATGTTTCGTGGCATTCCCTGAATGAACTCGTCATTCTGTAAAATACAATGGATCGATTCAGGTACGAATCTATCCCTGTGAAACATGTTCACACCTACATGCAGTGTATTTTTCTTCGGTGCGGTGGCAACGTATCAAACACCTCGCAGTGCTTGTGCGTGGTTTGGAGAGCACCAGAATGAGATTACCGTACTCAGCTAGCCACCAAACTCCCCGAATTTAAACCCAAAGGAGAATGTGTGAGACCACCTCGGTCGCGCTATTCGTCTCATGGATCCTCACCCGAGTAACCTAGCATCGCTCGCCACGGTGTGGCTCCACGTGCCTGTCAGTACCGCCCAAAACCTCACTGACTCTTTCCCACATATCTCGCAGCAGACCCAGCTGAAAAAGTCGGTTATTCAGGATGTTACAGGTATTCACATTAATGTGTAAGTGAACTAAATATTTTAGCTGAAAATAAAGAAGCGTATGTAACTAGACCGATTAGATTCGACTACACACCATTAGTCTTTTTCTACTTTTATTCATGTTTCCGGGGCACTATCCTGATCCTTTCCTGTTTCTACTACTTTCCTACTGCGGCCCACATTTCACGCCCTTTGAGCCTATTGACCAAAGTCTGATTGCTGTACATTTGTAGTTAACAATTCACTCTCCTTATTTTTTCTCTCTCACCTTCAAAATTTTTATGAGTGTGTTTCAGTCAGTGTTGCCACATACTTTCTCCGAATCTAAATATGCTATAAACTTAGTTATTGCATCTCTTGAGCCTACCTTCTAGGATAAGTCTACGACGCAACCAATAATAACTTTGCACACAACTGTTTGCTACTGCCGGACTGGGCCAACCTAATGCGACTGTACAGTAACTATTTCAACATAACGCTTTCACGCAGGATATCTGAATACGTGACCGATTTCTGGTGTCATTTATCGTCAAGTGGAGAACGAACGATTCTATCGCAGTACCATATCCATCATCGTAGTAACTGTTCAAAATTTTATGCAAAAATGCAGGCAGCATTTAAAATGCGGTGATAAAAACTCAAATTATGTTCTCAACTGACTTGGTTTTCTGTTTAAAAATGTGAGGGTTGGAACTTCAATAGAGGATTCAAATGGGTCTGAGCACTATGGGACTTAACTTCTCAGGTCATCAGTCCCCTAGAACTTAGAACTACTTAAACCTAACTAACCTAAGGACATCACACACATCCATGCCCGAGGCAGGATTCGAACCTGCGACCGCAGCGGTCAACGGTTCCAAACTGAAGCGCTTAGAACCGCACGGCCACACCGGCCGGCTTCAATAGAGGAAATTATTTATTTACAGCTCGTAAAAAATAGATATGTGTTTCCAAGTTTTACTGACCTTCAAAGTAGTTCCCAGCACTGTGCATAAACCCGTTGCCAGCGGTGTAGAAGTCGTAGGATACTCTTGGCAGTGCCAGTTGTGCTGACAGTTCGAGCAGCGCGGTCTATTGCTCGACGAATTTGTTGCAGTTCTGAAGCGAATGCCGTGAAGTGTTTCCTTCAGTTTAGAAATCGAGTTGAACTCACGAGGGTTTAAGTCAGGGGAGTGCAGCAGGTTGTGCAGCGCTTAGCAGCCCCATCAGTCAAACAAATCAGTAACAGCTTGCACTGTACGTGCTTGAATATTGTCCTGCAAAATGATGGTCAGGTCCTGCAGAAAGTGTCATCACTTCTGTCTCTAAGCTGGTCGTTGGCTGTTTTCCAACAATGAACAGCGTAGAGACAGAATAAAACCCAGCGCACACTATAGTTTTTTTGTTTTCACTTGATGAAGTTGTTTTTGTGCACAATGGCCAAATTCTACGATGAGTTACGTTAATAAATCAGAGAAAAAACCAGCATCGCTCTCGCCTATCTTGTATAATCAAAGAAATGTTCTATAAGAAGCATTGCACTACTGCTCCTCAGCTTTGATCCGTAATGGGAACGCAACTTTCAATGGCGACACTGCAGGCTATTTATTTTGGGTTCTTTTGACATTTTACAGTTAGTACGGCACTGTGAGACACATCTTGGGGGGCGTAAGAAGTTGTAGCAACCATTTATGTCCCATTTTTTAGCTTGCACATTAATGTGCAGTTATAGCAAACGTTAGCTCGATTCACACATGTGGACTACGAATATGTTCAACTTATAATTGACTTTTCTGTGTGCATGTACCTGTATTTTTGGGGATTTGGTTTGGAAAACAATGTATTATGTGTGAATATCTTTTTGGTCTTACATGTGAAGATATTTCATGTGCTCAGGATCACTCTCGGATATAAAATTTTTAATCGCGGTACTTTTTTTTTAAAATGGATTTCTGCTTTCATGTCCTGTGTACATGGATACGTGTAGTTGAGCATGATCAAGTGACGCAAGACGAACTCTTAACCAGTAAGAATCAATTTAATTGGAGGAATTCGCATCAGAATTTTCTGTGGGGAAGAAGACACCAGTAGCTGTAATGCCTAAAATCCAGGAATCTTCACCGACAGCCGAGCAATGTGAAATTAGCAAAGCTTGAGAAACGGAGTCAGCCGTTTGCACTATGCAGCACGAATCTCGGAAACATGACAGATGTTTCATTCTCGGTAAAACAAATGCCAGATATACCCGAAGCAGGAAGGAAAGAAATTCATGAGAGAGCTAGGAAGGAAGTGTAAGACATGGGCGCATGGGAGTGAGATAGAAAATCCGAAGGAGATAAAAAGGAATAGCGGGAAAGAGACTGCAACGTGGAGATAGGCAAGGAAATGGTTGAAAGAGAGGTGGAACATTTTTGGAAAAAACATGAAAGATCTAGGAAGAATACTTGATTTACGATTGAGCGCTACCGGTCTGCAGTAGAAACAATGGAAAATAACGCGTCCAGGCAGGTCCAGGATCAGTCAAAACTGAAGGAAAATTGGGGAAACTAGAATCTCACTTTTGAAATGGTACGCAGACTGTGGGCGAAACTCGTGCATCGATATCACAAAGGTGCAAGCTCCTGAGGAGTGAAATTAATCTGCCACTACAGAATCCATTCAACTTGCTTTGACGAATTTCTTTCGCTTGAACCTAAAGATGTGTTGTTAAGAAGGGAGACCAAGTGTCCGCTGAGATCATACAAAGCATTTTCTGTATTAGTTACTGCAACAACGACATTAGGTAAGTACCCACCGGAGCTTATTATTCCTAAGTATTGAGCAACAAATGCAGTGTTTGTATGCATGATGTAAGTTTTCGCCGGCCGTTGTGACCGAGAGGTTCTAGGCGCTTCAGTCCGGAACCGCGCTACTGCTACGGTAGCAGGTTCGAATTCTACCTTGGGCATGGATGTGTGTGACGTACTTAGGTTAATGCCATTTGAATCATTTGGTAGTTTTCTGAGAACAACAAATTTGTGTATTTCCTTAGTTTACCATGTTTCATGAGGAGCATAGTAGCGAAGTTGCAACCAAAGGGATCTTCGAACTAGTACAAAATGTTGGTGTCACCAGATGTAGACTTGAAACAGCTGACGATGCACGCAAGAAGAAAGGTAACGAAAGATTCAATGAGATTCTACCGCCTATGTTAGCAAAATAATGTAAAAGTGCCTTATAGTGTTAGTTAAAATGATGTATCTTCAATTCAGAAAGAGCCACAATGGCTAGCACATATACATAGACTTTCGTAAAGCTTTCATAGAAGTACTGTGCAAATAATGTTCTGTAACAAAACATTTTCCGTCTGCTGTAAAGAAGTTAAAAGTGTTCATGTGATCAATTATTTTGTAAAATACTGTATCCAGTACATTTGCGAAAGATGTATTTAAAGATCATTATTGGAGCGATTTTCAAATGGTTCAAATGGCTCTGAGCACTATGTGACTTAACTTCTGATATCATCAGTCGCCTAGAGCTGAGAACTAATTAAACCTAACTAACCTAAGGACATCACACACATCTTTGCCCGAGGCAGGATGGGAACCTGCGACCGCAGCGGTCACGCGGTTCCAGACTGAAGCGCCTTTAACCGCACGGCCACACCGGCCGGCTGGAGCGATTTTACTGACCTATAAATTGAAAAATATTACAAAGCAAAATCAAAGAGCTTAGTTAATCCCTGATTTGGCGATACTGCTGTGGCGATATAAAAAGAGAATATCTAAATAATTTGTAAGGTAGGGGCATCATAGAGTCTATCAATAAAAAATGATTAGTATGCTTATTTAGAAAGTGACCGAAGTGACCAAAAATTGTGGATATAAGAATTTATTGTATTTCAGAATTATTAACACGCCAGTTAGTGATAACTGCAATCGCTAGCCTTCTCGTTAAGAGTGATACTTGATCAGCGTAGTAACAGAAATCGATGGACGAAGAAAACTGGTGACTCAAGGTGCGTAACCATACTTGAAGAAAATTTTTGAAGTACAAATACTATTCCGTGCCCACAAATCGACTGCTGGAGCAGGAAAGAACCTGTCTACATTCTGATGTTATCAGTCTTCCGAATATACATTGTTAGGCATGGTGCCTGTAAACATGACTAGTTTTCCACAAAGCAAGAAACTTTCGACCAGAAGATTAAATAAGCTACTTTTTCATTGTATCCCTGTAAAGATATTGCGATGTAGCCACTGTGAGAAAACTACATCGCCAGCTGCAGCTTTATTAATTCCACACCCTGAGTGTGGATGGAGGGCCAGTGATGAACGGGACGGTTCTGAAAATCTGCAGTCTACAGGCATGACAGTCCCAGTACAAGAAAAACCTGTGTAGCATTAAGTTTTGCGTCCATCAATAACCAGTGCATTGACGACAAACATTTATTCTCAGTGGGGAGGTTCCTCACCTACCGTGCAGGTGGTGACTTGCACATCGAACATATAGTGAGTAGCATAAATACAACCCGCCAAACTGCGGGCCATTTGGAGAGAGCTGGAGTTCATGATTAGCCACATGAGCACAGATGTAATTGTAAAAGTATTACCTGTCACAAGGTACTGCACAGCTTTTGTAGAGTTTTAATCGGAAATCGTGAAACTATACTGGTCCACTGATGGGCAAAATAGGGTGTGCCAAAACATTATAAAAGCTGGGTTGCTGGTAGCAATTTATGTTCAAACTGTCAAGGAGATTTCAAAATGGAATCAACATCTCGACCACCCATACACTAATGGTGAGCCAATTCAGAGATTCATTAACACAATATCAGCTGAAAACAAGACATCCGTACTCTGTGATATGGAGGCATTCTGTAATATCAGGCCTCACTGTGTTTGTCCAGGAATATCAGAGAGCAAGTGCTATAATGGTGAGGCATCAGTGCCAGATTTCGCGGGAGGTAGGGTGCACGAATAATGATGGACAGGGAAAGCAGCAATGGCAGTCGGCCTCGAAGTCAGAGACAACATGGGCGAATCAGAGATGCATTTACTACCGTGAGATACCCATCTGGGAAATGGTGTGTATGGACAGCCGAGAGAGTGGGAAATTAGAGCAGTGGAAATAACAGAAGCGCAGTAGCCAACTCGATAGCAGAGTCAACAAGCGGGACTCGCAAAAAGTGGAGGTAGAGATATGGGGAGGGCCGGGGAAGGGGTAAGTCTACACTCTAAACAAGTCGAAAATGAAGAGGTCAGAGGCGACCTGTTAACCAAGGTGGGCAGCGCTAAGTAGTAGTGTGTCCCATCATAGACACTGTGGTGTCACCGCCAGACACCACACTTGCTAGGTGGTAGCCTTTAAATCGGCCGCGGTCCGTTAGTATACGTCGGACCCGCGTGTCGCCACTATCAGTGATTGCAGACCGAGCGCCGCCACACGGCAGGTCTAGAGAGACTTCCTAGCACTCGGCCCAGTTGTACACCCGACTTTGCTAGCGATGGTTCACTGACAAATTACGCCCCCATTTGCCGAGAAGATAGTTAGTATGGCCTTCAGCTACGTCATTTGCTACGACCTAGCAAGGCGCCACTATCATTTGCTATTTATCTTGTGATGCATGTACCGTCAGACCGATGTTTACCAATTATGGATTAAAGTTAAGTATTCCAGAAGCTACGTACTTTTTTTACTAGACTCAACTCCTTTAACTGTTCCAGACCTCACGCCAGCCTGCGTGAGCTTAAACGCGTGCTTTTCGGCTTCCTCTCATAGTGGCTTGGCTGTCTTGCCAAGTCACAACAGACACTAAAATTGGTATTTTTAAAATTCAGTGGAAAACCTTTATTTAATCCTATCATGATACCAGCGGAACTACACACCTCACGATATTTTACTTTACTAAATGTGTGAGAAGTATGTTCACATTTGTCGGTCTCAAAATCGAACGGTGCGTTGATGGGATATTCCATTAGCGTAATGGCCCTTTTGCAGTTGTTTAAGTAATCAAGTGCAGCTATAGTCAGTACCAGTAATCGGCAGAACCTGATCATACTTATGCTCTCTTCTGTTTCGGAAATGTTGACAAAGTAAGATAAATAATATGATGTGTCGCTCGTCTAAAATTGTATTTTTGTCTCATACCTCCTTATGTCTTTAGCCTTTCTGTCCATGTTGTGCGTAGTATGATTTTTGATTATATTGTGTGACCAATTATTTGAGTCTGATTTTGGATGATGTCCTTCGTCTTACGCTGAGTCTTTCAAATTTATCACAAATTATAGGTTTGTCACTGCATACTAATCAGTTAAAAAATAACAATCAGGTAGAAATAAACACTTTAATTTTAGTCTAATTTAATATACTACCGCTTCTTTTATCACTTTATTCCTATTTTGTGAGAAGTTGTCATTTTTATAGCTTTCAAAAGGTCTTATGGCATATACATACATCAAAAAAAAGTTTTTCATCAACTCGGTTCCGAATGTTCCGGAACATGCACAGAAAACTGGAATAGAGATCAACATAAACACCATTTCCACATTCTTTATCACTCGTGCATTGATGCATGCCTGTATTCGTCGTTACATACTATCCAAAAGTTCATCAAGGTACTGTTGATCCAGATTGTCCCACTCCTCAACGGAGATTGTCGTAGATCCCTCAGAGTGGTTAATGGGTCACGTCATCCATAAACAGCCCCTTTCAATCCATCTCAGGCATTTTCGACGGGGTTCGAGTCTGTAAGACATGCTGGCTACTCTAGTCGAGCGATGTCGTTATCCTGAAGGAAGTGATTCACAAGATGTGCATGATAGGATCGCGAATCGTCGTCCATGAAGACGAATACCTCGCCAATATGCTGCCGATATCGTCACACTATCGGTGGGAGGATGGCATTCACGTATCGTACAGCTGTTACGGCGAGCTCCATGGCCACCAGTGGCGTACATCGGCCCGACATAATGCCATCCCAAAACAGCAGGGAACCTCCACCTTCCTCCTCTCTTTGGACAGTGAGTATACGGCGTTCAGCCTGTCCGGATTGCCTCCAAACACATCTCCGACGATTGTCGGATTGAAGGCATATGCGACACTCATCGGTGAAGAGAACTTAATGCCAGTCCTGAGCGGTCCATTCGGCATGTTGTTGGGCCCATCTGTGCCGCGTTGCATTGTGTCGTGATTGCAAAGATGGACCTGGCCATGGACGTAGGGAGTGAAGTTGCGCATCGTGCAGCCTATTGCGCATAGTTTGAGTCGTAGAACGGCGTCCTGTGGTTGCACAAAAAGCACTATTCAACAAGTGGCGTTGCTGTCAGGGTTCCTCCGAGCCATAATTTGTAGGTAGTGGTCATCCACTGCACTAGTAGCCCTTGGGCGGCCAGAGCGAGGGATGTTATCCACAGTTCCTGTCTCTGTGTATCTCCTCCATGTCCGAACAACATCGCTTTGGTTCACTCCGAGACGCTCGGATACTTCCCTTGTTGAGATCCCTTCCTAGCATAAAGTAACAATGCGGAAGCGATCGAATCGCGGTGTTCACCGTCTAGGCATGATTGAACTACAGTCAATACGAACCGTGTAACTCCTTCCTGGTGGAATGACTGGAACTGATCGGCTGTCGGACCCACTCCGTTAACTAGGCACTGCTCATGCATGCTTGTTTACATCTTCGGTCGGGTTTAGTGACAGCTCTAAACAGTCAAACGGACTGTTTCTATGATACTATATCCACAGTCAACGTATATCTTCAGGACTTCGTCTGTTTAGACACTTAGCTCAAATACCACCGGCTGCTTTCGCCTCATTACGAGCGCGGTCCGCCTTTGGGTCCACCTTATCACGGTCAACACGTCCGCTCTGCTGCCAGATGCATTGCGCACACTATCGCGCCGGCTTTCACCGCCGAAACAAGATGCGCGGGCACAGCCGTTTTATTTTCTTCAAGTTCAGGCGTTGAGCCGTATCTACCCGTAAGACCAGAGGCCGACAAGTCATCATCAGGACGTAAGTTTCTACATATTGTCGGTATCCAAAATAATCTTCCTAAAAGACGACTTCTACCAAAATTTTCGTTCATTTGTAAGTAATTCATGTCGGTATTTCATAGCCATAACTTATTACAATGGTGTTTCTGTAATTATTTACAAAATCTGAGTGTATTTTACCTGTCTCATCTATCTTGGATACCAGATGGAATGGTTATGATACGACTAGTTTTCCTGAAGACCTTAACAATTCTGAGGAAATGTTACCAGCTCTAAATTTCTAGATGTCAAGTAATAATTTACGATGTTTTTGAAGTTTCTGGTCGCAATCGTGTGCTGAAAGATACAATTTTTAAAGTGTCTGGTGCATCTGTTCCTCTTAGATTCATTAACTGTCAAACATCGGATGTACAGAGATGAAGTGTTTTGCATCAAATGACATTTAGAGTAGTCTCTCTATATATCTCTGAATTTAATAACTCATTTTATTCGGTTTTAGCTGCTCCAGATATAGTACCTCTTGTAGATATGAATAAAAGTGACAAAATTATTAGATTAAAAATCTTTAGATAGTGTTATCCCGATATAAGACCTTCTCAAGAATTAGATGTACAGCGTTATTACAAATGATTGAAGCGATTTCACAGCTCTACAATAACCTTATTACTTGAGATATTTTCACAATGCTTTGCACACACATACAAAAACTCAAAAAAATTTTTTAGGCATTCACAAATGTTCGATATGTGCCCCTTTAGTGATTCGGCAGACATCAAGCCGATAATCAAGTTCCTCCCACACTCGGCGCAGCATGTCC
The DNA here is from genome assembly GCF_021461385.2 of Schistocerca piceifrons. Classification (NCBI taxonomy): domain Eukaryota; kingdom Metazoa; phylum Arthropoda; class Insecta; order Orthoptera; family Acrididae; genus Schistocerca; species Schistocerca piceifrons. The sequence goes on along the minus strand of NC_060143.1, from coordinate 50,454,029 downwards.
CCATCAATGAGTTCGAAAGCATCGTTGATCCGAGCTCGCAGTTCTGGCATGTTTCATGGTAGAGGAGGTTTAAACACTGAATATTTCACATAACCCCACAGAAAGAAATCGCATGGGGTTAAGTCGGGAGAGCGTGGAGGCCATGACATGAATTGCTGATCATGATCTCCACCACGACCGATCCATCGGTTTTCCAATCTCCTGTTTAAGAAATGCCGAACATCATGATGGAAGTGCGGTGGAGCACCATCCTGTTGAAAGATGAAGTCGGCGCTGTCGGTCTCCAGTTGTGGCATGAGCCAATTTTCCAGCATGTCCAGATACACGTGTCCTGTAACGTTTTTTTCGCAGAAGAAAAACGGGCCGTAAACTTTAAACCGTGAGATTGCACAAAACACGTTAACTTTTGGTGAATTGCGAATTTGCTGCACGAATGCGTGAGGATTCTCTACCGCCCAGATTCGCACATTGTGTCTGTTCACTTCACCATTAAGAAAAAATGTTGCTTCATCACTGAAAACAAGTTTCGCACTGAACGCATCCTCTTCCATGAGCTGTTTCAACCGCGCCGAAAATTCAAAGCGTTTGACTTTGTCATCGGGTGTCAGGGCTTGTAGCAATTGTAAACGGTAAGGCTTCTGCTTTAGCCTTTTCCGTAAGATTTTCCAAACCGTCGGCTGTGGTGCGTTTGGCTCCCTGCTTGCTTTATTCATCGACTTCCGCGGGCTACGCGTGAAACTTGCCCGCACGCGTTCAACCGTTTATTCGCTCACTGCAGGCCGACCCGTTGATTTCCCCTTGCAGAGGCGTCCAGAAGCTTTAAACTGCGCATACCATCGCCGAATGGAGTTAGCAGTTGGTGGATCTTTGTTGATAGCCCTGTAAGTCAGTCACTGGTGTATTGTTGACTCTCGTTAATCTGCGATGTTCTCGTATTGTCAAATACAAAGTTTTGACAAGTAATGAACTATAACAGTAACGAAATTTCATCGTTTATTATCCATAGAAAACGTCGATCCCATGTTGTTCATGCGATGTGCCTGTTCGGCGGTGGGGGCAGCACTGATGAGGAGAACACGACGTTACAACCCTGTTTCCCTGAAACTTCGCTATGTGGAAGAGGAGTCAAAATAAGCGAGCACGTGTGTCGGCTTATCCATAGATACACGACCGTTTCTGAGAGATCGACGTACTTCAAAAGCATCCTAGCGGGCTAGTTTCTCAGCCGAAATCGTGGCACTGTGGCTATAATCGCTTCTCTCCACTTTCGTGCCGCATGAACGAAATCCGATTTTTATTTTTATTATATTTTCTTTCATGTATCTATCCATGTCGGCAGAAAGTTGTTACACGAATACTTCCTTACAAATTATGGCATACAAGGGAGTTGTTTTAATTGTAAAATTACAACTGGGTTTCACAATAAATGTCATACATGTGTTTCTTCAAATTCTCCAGGCTTATTTCATGACGAAATAAATCTCGGGTGAACAGCCTGGTGTGAGTGTACAAAGGATACAATATTGCGGCAATCGACCTCGTTGTCATCATCAGGTGTGCTGTTGTACTGCCATCAGCACATCTGATGATGGCAACAAGGTCGATTGCCGAAATATTGTGTCCTTTGTACCCTCACACCAAGCTGTTCACCCGAGATGTATTTCGTAATGTCATACATATACTACGTAATATATGTACGTACTGTATTTCCATGGATTACAAACTTTTGAAACCCTCATATTCTTATACTTCATTCTTGTATCAATTTTTATAATTATTTTTATATTTTACTTTGTGTTTATTCTTCAGGAAGATATGGTGCATCCCCTTAGATTATACCGATATTAGAAACATTGGAAACATAAAAGTTCCGAATACTACGAAAATCGCGCGATAGCAGGTTTGCCACAGTGAGATTTCTTCGTCTGAATATCATTCGTCATAATCACTGGTGAAGATTTCACGCGTTGGCTATAACTTGGCTACGAACCACGCATAGGGGATCACTTTACAGAAAACTGGAGCTTGCAGTTGATTATGAGTCACGGTTCAAATGGTTCAAATGGCTCTGAGCACTATGCGACTTAACTTCTGACGTCATCAGTCGCCTAGAACTTAGAACTAATTAAACCTAAGTAACCTAAGGACATCACCCATATCCATGTCCGAGGCAGAATTCGAACCTGCGACCCTAGCGGTCGCTCGGTTCCAGACTGTAGCGCCTAGAACCGCACAGCCACTACGGCCGGCGAGTCACGGTGGAGCTCACTTTATTTCAGTATATACTGGTGAGTCAAAATATTATCACACTGCCCACCGTGTGGTCGAATGCCTACTGATAGTGCTGCGGGCTCGTATCTAAGTAAGGAAAGAATGTAAGCGTCAGACAAATGAATAGAAGGTTATTATAGCGAAGTTACGGGTGGCAAATACGGAAATCCACAGATTTAAGCGGTTTTGATAAAGGCCAAATGGTTGAGGCTCTGCCTCTGACAACGAGAACCTCGATCAGGGTGAAGATGGCCGGCTGTTGGCGTACTACTGTCGTGAACGCGTATGCAAAGTGATTAAAGGTTGGTGAAATGAGTAGGCCGTATGGTATTGGGCGACCACGTCTCATTACAAATCGTAGACGTCGGAGGATCCCCCGATTTGTAATCCAGGATAGGCAGCGATCTGTGGCAGATCTGACGATAAAGTACAATGCTCGTGTAGGCACAAGCGTTTCGGAGCACACCGTTCATAGGCCATTCCTGAACACTGAGCTCTACATAACACGACCCGTACCTGTTCGTTTGTTGACTCAATAACATCGTCAGTTATGATTGCAGAGGGCACAGCATCACTGACTTTTTATGGTGGATCAATAGAAACTCGCCTGTCGAATTAATCGTATTTCTTGTTACACCAGGTCGATGGTTGGGTCCTTAAGGCCGTCATTCAGGCGAATGGCTGCACGAAGCGTGCATTGTGCAACAGATGCAGGTAGCTGAGGGCAGAATTATGGTTTGGGGTAGACTGAGTTGAGCTTCAGCGGCACCTGTGGGGTAATCGAAGGCATCATGACAACAGTAAACTACGCGGACATTATTGCGGCCAACCTGCATCTCTTCATGCTTGAGACTTCCCCCTAAGGCTATGACATTTTCCAGCAGGATAACTGTTCCTCTTGCGACTCATAATCGTGATGCAAGGCTTGAAGGGCATTATAATGAACCCACATTTATGTCTTGATCAGCAAATGTGCCTGATCTGTATCTATTGGAACACATATCACGCGCCAGCTGCATGCCCGTAAACTACCATCCCGTAATTTGCGGAATTGCTTCACCTGAACTGGTGCCACATGCATCTGGATCATGTCAAGGACTTTAAGAATCCATACCAAGCCAAATCGCTGCTGTAATGTTTTTGCGTAGTAGACCAACACGCTATTATACGGGTTGTCGTAATTTTTTGGCTCATCAGTGTACATTGAAAACATTTGCGGTGTTGTCCGCTTCAGACACAGCCAGGGCAAAAGCACCATAGTCGCAAAGATGCGAGTTAGTGCTAGTGCCATAGACACTAGCCACTGGCTCAAGTTCCACCAGCGCCATGGGCGGAGCTGAGGATGAAGATAGCGACTTCGCCTCGGTCAATTTCCCGCTGACAAGGGGAGGCCGCCAATTGTGAAATTCAGATTCGATTCATACTGCGCACAATAAAAGCTCATGGCCAGAGGTATAATGTGGCAAAGCATCAAGATGCACTTCTGAGCCGTTGTCGAGAAAATCGACAGTTAAAAGAAACAGTTGCGGTGAAATACTCTCAACGATTACTAATTTTCTACACCCTCGTGGTGCAGCGGTAAGCGGTCGGATTCGTAATCCGAAGGTCGCCGGATCGATTCTCGCGCCATGCTAGCTTTTTTTTAGTATTTGTTTTTTGTAATATATATAAATCCCGGCAATCAGTTGCAACAATTATGCATATAATAAGTTGTTGAAAGTCGTTTGTCGTGGAAAAACTGGCGACTTCGAACATCATTATGTTTTCCGCAAACAAAGTTGTATTTCACAAATGTTATTAATTATCTTCATAGTGTTAACCACATATAGTTAACGGAAGACGTAGAAACGATATTCCGAAACGAATACGTATAGCGTAAGTCAAACGTTCTAATTAGAATAGAGACCCCACGAACACAAACTTGCTGTGGCAGGTATGAAATATAAACTCTGTTACTCGCTCATTACACTTGAACAGAGAATTTCACAATTGGCGGCCTCCCCTTGTGAGCTTAATCCGCCAATGACCGGACGACAACGGACAGATGCCTACTCGGAAGATAGAAGAGCGGCTCTCGCTCACTTGGATACATATTATCGTCCAAGGCTGACATAGACGGGGAACGTCGTTTAGTAAACAGACTGTTGTAGTAAATTGCATTTGCTATGTACTGTGAAGTATACCTACGATTATTTCCTCTTGGCCATTGAGGGTCTTTTTTGGGTTATATTTCAAGCAATGTTGCAGACTTCAGTATTCAACTAATCACAGAGAGAAATAAATCTTTTTAAAGCATTGCGTGTCTTTATTACTAATTTTGCCACTATCCTGTTGCCTGACCCTGGGGCATAGCTGTACGATAGTGGCAGGGGGAAACTGTCTTAGCGGTGTACTGCACCAGAAGCTGTTTCACGAACTGACGAACTCGGTCTCCGCAGCAGTAGCGACAGGGGCAGGGCCTTTACGAAACTGGCGACGTCGATTCACAAAAGCTTCTATGGCAATGGGTAGATAAACGCAAATAAAGCAAAATAGCGACATTAATCGGATATCGAAAACGGGGAGCAAAAGTGAGACGCGGCTACTTTAGCCATTTCGGCTTACAAGGGGAGGCCGCCAATTGTGAAATTCAGATTCGATTCATACTGCGCATAATAACAGCTCATGGCCAGAGGTGTAATGTGGCAAAGCACCAAGATGCACTTCTCAGCCGTTGTCGAGAAAATAGACAGTGAAAAGATAAAAGAAACCGTTACGGTGAAATACTCTCTACTATTGATAATTTCCTGTTGCATCGTGGCGCAGCGGTAAGCGCTCGGGTTTGTAATCCGAAGGTCGCCGGATCGAATCTCACGGCACGCAAATTTTTTTATAATTTTTTTTGTAATTCAAATTATGCATATAATAAGTTGTTGAAAGTCGTTTGTCGTGGAAAAACAATACTTGAAATAAAACACAATATCACAAATAATGTTCAAGTGGATACAATTTATTGAAAAGTACGGTATACAGTCGCACATAATTAACAATTAGTGACCAGAAGCAGTTGGAGTATCGCACGAACCACCGTGATAGTTATCACAGAAACATGGAAAGCAGAAAACAGCACGACATCGAGCACATCTAATAAACGATGCGTTTTTACCACAACAATAGTTTTTTTTAAATTATCTGTTGGGAAACACACCTGATTGACATTGTGAAAAATTGTTCCATCGTTCGTCAGGTTTGATGCATACCACGCGATCGTATCATATCGGCAAAAATTGGAGAAGACAATTGGTGGTGGACGATAGATTGGATTTGTATACAATCGTCTCTGGAGTTGATGTCACGGTTTCGCTCGATGAAAAAAGCACAATTTTGAAGGCGCTTGATCAAATTTTTTACCTGCCGGTAAAAATACACGTCACACGGTTGGACGAGAGGAGTGCACTTTGGAGGAATGACTTTTATAGTGCACTTTGGTAACTTCTTATCGTCCTGAAACATCTCATCGTATAATGCCGGGTTCGTTTGCCCACCCCAAGAGTCGATCAGAAGGAGAAATTCTTTCCTTTGTACGTATGGTTGCAAAGCATTACGCAAGAAGTCCATGAACAAACCCGTTGTTAGTTTGCCGGATTTGGAGGATGCAATAACAACGTTGGTATACTTCTTGGCGTACTCGTCCACTGTCTTCTGCACTCTGGGTCCAAACGTACCTGTGGACTCTTGGAGGCATAAGAAAACAAGTGGCAAGACTCGTCCAGACATCGTGATCGAATATTGTGCCGTATACGAATGCGTCACCTTGTTCATGTCGTGTCGGGTTACCAGGACAGCCTTTTTTTTGTGTGTGTGTGTGTGTGTGTGTGTGTGTGTGTGTGTGTGTGTATACATTTGTATTACAAAAAACCAATAATAAAGAAAGTTGGATAGTGCGAGATTCGATCCGGCGACCTTCGGATTACGAACCTGAGCGCTTACCGCTGCGCCACGACGTTGTAGGAAGTTATTAATCGTAGAGAGTATTTCATCGCAACGGTTTCTTTTAACTGTCTATTTTCTCGACAACGGCTGAGAAGTGCATCTTGGTGCTTTGCCACATTACACCTCTGGCCATGAGCTGTTATTATGCGCAGTATGAATCGAATCTGAATTTCACAATTGGCGGCCTCCCCATGTTAGATTAGAACCCCCTAAAAGACATCTAAAGTATGTCGAAAACGTTTCTCAGAACAGGTTGAGTATCAATGGATAAGCTGTGACACGTGTTATTTTCCTCTGATCGCTTTCCCACTGAGCAAAGTTTCTGGGAAATCGGGTTATGGCACTTGCTATGTTCTCGTGAGTTTCCTTACTCTGCGGTTAGAAATGTAAAGGGTAAGGGGAGCACGAAAATGCGAAAGAAGTAACCAGTACAATTTTCCTGCTTGGAGAAGCAAACAAATTCACTGCGGCCATTAAAATTGCAGCAGTATGGCATCGACAGGCAACAAATGCCAAACTGACGTTAACAGTATGACATACTTGGGAGTAAAAATCATTAGAATCAGAGAACAATCACACAAAGCAAGTGGGGTTAACGCTATTAAGATTCTGTTTACACTGTTCAGGCAGAACGCAACTATCACCTACAATATCTGCTCTACGTCTACATAGATACTCCTCAAGCCACGGTACGGTGCGTGGCGAAGGCTGCCCTCTACCATTAGTAGTTGTTTCCCTTCTTCATTCACTCACAAATAGAGCGAGAAGAAAACAACTGTCTATGTGCCTCTATATCAGCCCTAATTTATCGCATCTTAGGTTCGTGGTGCTTACGCACAATGTATGTTGGCGGCAGTAAAACAGTTCGGCAATCATCTTCAGAAGCAGGTTCTCTAAATTTTCTCAGTAGTATTCCTCGAAAAACTTCGCCTACTCTCCATGGATTCTCATTTGAGTTCCCGAAGACTCTTCGTAACACTTATTTGTTGTTCGAACCTACTGGTACCAAATCTAGCAGCCCCTTAATTGCTTCGAAGTCGTCTTCCTAAACACTTGAGCGGTACTCAATATTAGGTCGCACCAGCCTCCTTTATTCAGCCTCCTTTACAGGTGAAATACTCTTTCCTAAAGTTCTCCCAACAAACCGAAGACGACAATTTGCCTTCCCTACCAAAGTTCTCACATCTTCGTTCCACCTTGCAATGTTACGCTCAGATATTTAAACGACTTGATTGTGTCAAGCAGGACACTCGTAATGCTGTATCCTACTCATTGTCATCAAATTTCAATTTTCTATATTTAGGGTGCGATCATCGCACCAATTGTAAATTTTGTATAAGTAGTCTTGTATCTTCCTACAGTCACCCAAATTCGACACGTTACCGTACATCACGCCATCATCAGCAACCAAACGAAGGTTGCTGCCCACCCTATCACACTTCCCTGGGCATCCCTGACCATGTCCTTGTCTCTGACGAACATTCGCCGTCGAGGACAAGATACTGGGTTCTATTATTTAAGAAGTCTTCGAGCCACTCACATATCTGTGATCCAATTCCATACGCTCGTTCCTTCGTTAACGGCAAATAGTGGGGCACCGTATCTAATGCTTTCCGGAAACATGTAATCTGAATCTGCCTGTTGCCCTTCATCCCCAGTTCGCAGAATACCACGTGAGGAAAGGGCAAGCTGAACGAGCGATGCTTTCTAAAACGATGGTGATTCGTGGACATAAGCTTCTCACTCTCAAGAAAATTTATTATATTCGAAGTGAGAATATGTTTAAGGATTCTGCAGCAAAGAGAAATTAGGGACGTTCGTCTGTAATTTTGCAGGTGCGTTCTTTCACTGGAATCACCTGCGCCTTTTTTCCAGTCGCTTGGAATATTGTGCTGGGCGAGAGATTCACCGTACATGCAAATTAGGTAAGGGGCCACTACTCTTTGTAAAGTCGAACCGGGATTTCATCGAGGCAGCGTGATTTATAGGCTTTGAGGTCTTTCAGTCGTTTCTTTATGCCAGGGATGCTTATTACTACGTCGTTCATAATGGAGTCGTTCCGATGGTCATATGACGATACGTTTGTACGATTCTCCTTTCTGAACGATTTGTTGAAAGTGATTACTTTTGAATACATCGTGTGAACAGACAGTGATCAATGTTATTACTAATAGTTACTATTAAAATCAGTCTTGATCACAAATTTGTTTATTCTGGTAACCGTTTTCGACCACGATTGTTGTTAACTTCAAACCTACAAGTCAAATACAATGTCTGATCGGTGGGCTACATACATTAAGGAAAATTATATAAAATTACAAAGTTATAAAACGATAAATTACGAAAATACTGTATGAGCAGTAGCCTCCTTCTGGTGGTAAATTACTGCTAGATAGTGCAGTGCACGTTCAAAAATATTCAAATGTGTGTGAAATCTTGTGGGACTTAACTACTAAGGTCATCAGTCCCAAAGCTTACACACTACTTAAACTAAATTATCGTAAGGACAAACAAACACACACACACACACACACACACACACACACACACACACACACACACACACACACACACACATGCCCGAGCGAGGACTCGAACCTCCGCCGGGATCACTGCAGCGCCCAAGACCGCTCGGCTAATCCCGCGCAGCTCCATATCTGTGGCAGTAGGCTACTCTCTAACGAAGTTATTGTAATATCGATAGGCCAACACTGTCACGTCAGATGATACCATAAACAGCAGCATGTTGTTATGAAAACGATAGACGCTCTACCAGGGCGCTTTCCATTAAGGAGGCTGCAAAAATCGTTGACTGACGTGTTGTAGTAAATGCTGCACAGATACAATTTCAACGTGTAACAAGAGACGTCAATTTGTGTAGATTATTCGGTTGATGATAATTAGTTCTTGCAGCTGAAAACTGAGAAAGAAAGATAATAAAGAGGGCATGGTACTTGTGCGTGTTCTTAAAATACTGCCTATGACGCTTCTACGTACACGGTGGTCCATTGATAGTGACCGGGCCAAATATCTCACGAAATAAGCGTCAAACGAAAAAACTATGGTTGGCCCGCTAGATGGCCCTGCCATTGGTCAAACGGATATCAGCTGCGTTTTTTAAAATAGGAACCCCCATTTTTCATTACCAATGAACTGTGGATGAAGCCCCACCAACAGGCATTACATGCATTTATAAAAAATGATAGTCCATTGAGAATGGCTGGTTTCTAGCTGAAATCTAGATCCACCAATAAAATTTAAAAAGGACGACTGATACCTGAAATCTATTATTTACGAAACGTTATCCTTTGCTGGTTATTCAATCTTTCTTCTCGTGGTCACCTTCCGTTTGACACCTGTTATGCACGCCAAAGGTGGACATACCGGTTATTGCTTGATGGTCATAATGTTCTGGCTGATCAGTGTATGAACTTATGACACGAAAACGATTTCAGACACCTGAAGAAATGTGATGGTCCAAGGACACCTTTAGAGTTACGGTTCATATCCACGCTCTTTTCGCTTCTGTTGCACTGGAAACTTGGTACGTCAGCTGCGAAATAGTTTGTTACGGAAAACAAAGATTATTCTCTTATCACTCCTTCATCCACCTATGTTTGTAATTTTCATTTCCATTCGAATTCGAAGGTAATGCCGTTTCACCTTCAGGCACTTTAGCAATATTTTTGATTAGATATTCAACAACAAGCTGATAGTATACCGCAGCATCGCCTAGTCTTATAGGAATAACCTTTGTTCTCCATAATAAAAATCGTCGACGCTGTTTTTCGGTACAACACACTGGTCTTTGTTGAATCTAATAACAGTTTGGCTACATCGGAGATCCGGCATGCGGCGTAGTTGCATTGGAGCACTGTCAGGACTTTTACGGAACAGGACACGGCATATAGTACAAGTAAGCGTCACAGCACCGCTGCTCCCTGACACAGGATACACGTGTGGGGACACCTTTACACATGAAAGGGACACGTGTTGCAGGCCCGGAGACGGACGTTGTCACTACCTGAGTACTGACCAGGTGCCTCTTACGAGTGGAGAAGCACGTGGGATGACTCAACAACTGTGAGAGGTAAACGGTAAGCGAAAGGTCTGTGAATGCCAAATGTAGCAGTCGAAACATTTTTAAATTATAGGTATGTTAGCATAATGCATAGTCATACGCGCGATTAAAAAATACAAGTCAGTCCTTCCGACATTTTATGTTGTATCAACTGTGTATCGACGTGATACGTATGACTGTGAAGAATGGTTTCAACTTTTAACGTCGCATTTGTGTTGTTCTGTGTGAGTACGACTGGTTGTCATTAAGTTTTAATCTTAATCGTCAAATTATAATGTAACTTAATAATTTTTCTGGTCGTTTGCAAGTAAATCTCTGTCTTCTTCGTACCTATCGCAAATGCTCTTGCCTAATAAGAGGAGCATCATGCAATGGTTCTTTTTTTCTGAGTGTGAAAATAAACAATGCTGCCGTTACCCATATTGTGTTGATGGAAGTGTTCAACAACATTGCATCATCATAAAGGTATGGCAGTTGTCAGTTACGTGGCGGAGACGCTTGCAGTGTGGTTAAACAATGCTGGATGACTAATAACAAAGTGGTAGACCAATCTCTACGTATGGTATGCAGGTGGGACTATTAATTATTCGCGAATGAAATAAATAAAAGAATTATTAGCGACCGAAGATGGTAATGTTCTAGATGCGATAAATTAGATTTTATGCAGTCAGCATTATAACCATATCAAACAAACACAGAACTCTTAGAAATACTCCTTTTACAAACCGTTGTAGAAATCAAACGCAATGTCTTGCCGCATCCAAACATAAATGAAAGAAACGCTCAGAAAAAAATAATTACAATTAATACCTGTCAATGAAATAGAGGATGTAGGGTCATAATGAGGCACCAGAGGAAATATTGACATGTAGAATAAAAAGCGTAAGACATGTCATAAACACATTTTCAGATCAGCACGAGGAAGTCAAAAAAACGTTGAATGGTCCCCGATCAGAGACCAGACACGACGACCTGAAGCTATTTATATTTCTAAAGCGTTCGTTGCTATATGAGAAAACATTTCGTCCTCTTATATAGACTTACGTAATGGTGAAGATGGGAAAATGAAAGCAAGTAAGGCTTCGACAGCGAAACACCGACAGTCGTTCCCCTATCTTACCAAAGACGAATGCTGCAGAAAGAAGTTAAACACGTCAAGCTGGTCTGAGTAAAAGCGCCTATAGTTGCGAAGTCAACAGTTTTTATGCAACATGTCATAGGGCTCTGCTGATCATCTGCCATTACTAAATCACCGTCGATGCTTTCTCGGTAGACACATATCACGAAATTGAGATGCTATCCCTTCCTAATTACATTTATTCTTGAAAAAAGAAAGAAAAACCACTTTGAGCCGGTCTCTTACTGACGATTTATACATAAAGACCACTGACGTTCGGCAAGAACTTAAAAAACGAATGCGGCAATACAGAAGAATTTAAAAAATCTTATTTTTACCATCATGTTTATAACACATATTAATCCTAAGATGTAGCATGTTACATTTTCTTCAATTGGGGGAGGGCGTGACGTTAAAGACAATTAGCCCATGGAATCATAAAATTTTACATAAATTTGACCTTATGACGTTCCGGGAGTAGTCTCATTAAAACTACAACAATTCCTCTTCCCTTTCGTGATTCATACAACATTCACAATATGACCTCAACTTTCGCGGTGTATTTGTATAGCTTACCATGTAATGTACTGTAAATGCCACTACCTGACAATATGTCTACTGACGCTTGAAGCGTAGCTGATGGAAAAATTAATATTTCGTATGAATAATCCGTGACTATGGGCCATTCGCGCTAGAGGAAACGTATAAATTCTCCTCAAAAATTCTCTCGAATAAATGGAACACCTACATAACACTCTGATATACAGCCGCCGTCTGCGCAGCGTTGAGGAAGTTCTCGTGTTATTTTCCTCCAAGATATTTTTGTCACACTCAGGGAAATCAGCGCAAAACGCTGACATATTTTTATCAGAAAATTACATCGGTGGCTGCGGCTTCAGACTGCAGGGGCGGGTGTCAAAACACGCTGAACAAATCGACCCACGACGGGGCCGTGCTAAAAGTTCTCTCCCTGCCGAGTTTTGATGCCATTCCGGCACCACCACTAGACGCTGGACTCACATTAAAGCTCAAAAATGAGTATGAGATCCATCTTGACGATCCATACTGAACTCTAAAAAACAAACGAACTTATTATGCACAGTTTAAAAGTTTGACAATGTTAAGATTCGATTGGTTGTGACTTGTTATAAAGTAATACTGTCATCTTCCGAAATATTCCTTAAAAAATCATGAAGAATAATTGGTGTAATCTTATCGGAATGAGAGAAGGCTTCCGAAGTTTATGAATTATTTGTCTAATTTGCTACAACATCGAGAGTGTAGCCGGAGCAGATAAAAGGACAAGTAAATTTTTCATATTAATAATCAGAGGAAAGCACATATCTACATTTACATCTCCATACATATTAAGCAAGTCACAGTTTGGTGTGCGGCAGAGGGTAAGTTTAACCGCTACTATCTCTCCTGCTCCAGTCGCAAACAGAGCATGAGATAAACGACTGCCTAACGCCTCCATTGGTGCCACATTTCTCCTTATTTGATTTTCTTTGTCCTCATGCAAAATATACGTTGGCTACATTAGGATCGTTCTGCAGTCAACTTCGAATACTACACTCCTGGAAATTGAAATAAGAACACCGTGAATTCATTGTCCCAGGAAGGGGAAACTTTATTGACACATTCCTGGGGTCAGATACATCACATGATCACACTCACAGAACCGCAGGCACATAGACACAGGCAACAGAGCATGCACAATGTCGGCACTAGTACAGTGTATCTCCACCTTTCGCAGCAATGCAGGCTGCTATTCTCCCATGGAGACGATCGTAGAGATGCTGGATGTAGTCGTGTGGAACGGCTTGCCATGCCATTTCCACCTGGCGCCTCAGTTGGACGAGCGTTAGTGCTGGACGTGCAGACCGCGTGAGACGACGCTTCATCCAGTCCCAAACATGCTCAATGGGGGACAGATCCGGAGACCTTGCTGGCCAGGGTAGTTGACTTACACCTTCTAGAGCACGTTGGGTGGCACGGGATACATGCGGACGTGCATTGTCCTGTTGGAACAGCAAGTTCCCTTGCCGGTCTAGGAATGGTAGAACGATGGGTTCGATGACGGTTTGGATGTACCGTGCACTATTCAGTGTCCCCTCGACGATCACCAGTGGTGTACGGCCAGTGTAGGAGATCGCTCCCCACACCATGATGCCGGGTGTTGGCCCTGTGTGCCTCGGTCGTATGCAGTCCTGATTGTGGCGCTCACCTGCACGGCGCCAAACACGCATACGACCATCATTGGCACCAAGGCAGAAGCGACTCTCATCGCTGAAGACGACACGTCTCCATTCGTCCCTCCATTCACGCCTGTCGCGACACCACTGGAGGCGGGCTGCACGATGTTGGGGCGTGAGCGGAAGACGGCCTAACGGTGTGCGGGACCGTAGCCCAGCTTCATGGAGACGGTTGCGAATGGTCCTCGCCGATACCCCAGGAGCAACAGTGTCCCTAATCTGCTGAAAAGTGGCGGTGCGGTCCCCTACGGCACTGCGTAGGATCCTACGGTCTTGGCGTGCATCCGTGCGTCGCTGCGGTCCGGTCCCAGGTCGACGGGCACGTGCACCTTCCGCCGACCACTGGCGACAACATCGATGTACTGTGGAGACCTCACGCCCCACGTGTTGAGCAATTCGGCGGTACGTCCACCCGGCCTCCCGCATGCCCACTATACGCCCTCGCTCAAAGTCCGTCAACTGCACATACGGTTCACGTCCACGCTGTCGCGGCATGCTGCCAGTGTTAAAGACTGCGATGGAGCTCCGTATGCCACGGCAAACTGGCTGACACTGACGGCGGCGGTGCACAAATGCTGCGCAGCTAGCGCCATTCGACGGCCAACACCGCGGTTCCTGGTGTGTCCGCTGTGCCGTGCGTGTGATCATTGCTTGTACAGCCCTCTCGCAGTGTCCGGAGCAAGTATGGTGGGTCTGACACCCCGGTGTCAATGTGTTCTTTTTTCCATTTCCAGGAGTGTAGTTCCCTAAATTTTCTCAACAGTGTTTCACGAAAAGAACGTCGTCTTTCTTCCAGGGATTCCCATTTGATTTCACAAGTCCACTGCGTAATCCTCCAGCATTTTGATTTGAATTCACAAATCATCTCTGTAATACTTCCATGTTGATCAGACCTACTGGTTCCTCTGAACTGCTTCGATGTCTTCCTTTAATCCGACCTGGCACTCCGTCGTCAGGCCACAAGTGGCCCATCGGGACCATCCGACCGCCGTGTCACCCTCAACGGAGGATGCGGATAGGAGGGGCGTGTAGTCAGCACACCACTCTCCCGGTCGTTATGATGGTTTTCTTTGATCGGAGCCGCTACCATTCGGTCGAGTAGCTCCTCAATTGGCATCACGAGGCTGAGTGCACCCCAAAAACTGGCAACAGCGCATGACGGCCCGGATAGTCACCCACACGACGGCCGACCACGCCCGACAACGCTTAACTTCGGTGACCTGACGGGAACCGGTGTATCCACTGCCGCAAGACCGTTGTCAATCCGACCTGGAGGGGATCCCAAATACCCAAGGGGTTCTGAAGAATGATTCGCAAGAGGGTTCTAGAAGATGTGTCGTTTACAGATGAGCTACAGTGTCCTAAAATTGTTTCAATAAATTGCTGTTCTGGTACTGCGAACGGCTGAAAGCAAGGGGAAACTACAGCCGTAATTTTTCCCGAGGGCATAAATGTGGTGCTACAGAAGAATGCTGAAGTTTATATGGGTTGATCACATAACTAATGAGAAGGTATTGAATAGAATTGGGGAGAGGAGGAGCTTGTGGCACAACTTGACTAGAAGAAGGGTTCGGTTGGTAGGACATGTTCTGAGACATCGGGGGATCACCAATTTAGTATTGGAGGGCAGCGTGGAGGGTAAAAATAGTAGAGGGAGACCAAGAGATGAATACACTAAGCAGATTCAGAAGGATGTAGGTTGCAGTAGGTACTAGGAGGCGAAGAAGCTTGCACAGGATCGAGTAGCATAGAGAGCTGCATCAGACCAGTCTCAGGACTGAAGACCACAACAACAACAAATGGAATTCGACTTGCCTGCTACCTTTCTTAAGTGCTGGTTCCATTTCATACCGCTGTGCAATGTTTCGTCCTGATATATAATCGAATTGACTGTACCAAGTAGTATGTTGCTTATGTTGCTTATGCTGCATTCGAACATTAGGAACTGTTGGTCACAGTCATCTACATTAACTTATATTTTTCTGTTTGCTGAGCAAGCATCACGCCAACTACAAACTTTGTCTAAGTCACTCAACGATGGCACATTCCCGTATACCACGGCATTTTCAACAAATAGCAGCGGATTGTTGCCTACCCTATCCGACAGATCATTTTTGTATACAGAGGGTAATATCGGTTCTATGACAATCCCATGGGGCCGGCCGGAGTGGCCGAGTTGTTCTAGGCCCTTCAGTCTGGAACCGCGCGACCGCTACGGTCGCAGGTTCGAATCCTGCCTCGGGCATGGATGTGTGTGATGTCCCTAGGTTAGTTAGTTCTAAGTTCTAGGGGACAGATGACCCAAGACGTTAAGCCCCATTGTGCTCCGAGCCATTTGAACCATTTGAGCAATTCCATGGGGCATTCCTGACGCTACCCTTGTCTCAGATGAACTCGCGCCATCGAGGACAACATACTAGGCTCTATTACTTAAGAAGTTCTCCAGCCACTCACTTATTTCAGAACCAATCCCATATGCACATACCTTCGTTAAAAGTCTGCAGCGGGACACCAATGAAAGTGGCCCCCCATATATATACTTACTATTAATTGAGCGGATCACTTCTCCGTATTGCAAGGGCTTTGGTAACAGCGCGCTAACGGTTTGTAAATGACGTCATTGACATTGTTTGTTCAGCCCTGAGTGGCAAATCATGTGAAGCTCCACGAAATTTCATATTATTGCCAGCCTTAATATCAGAGGTAAGTGCTATTAATTTTTCAGAATTAATAATGAAAGAACTGTATTTGACGATCGAAAACTGGATATCTACATTTGTATCTTTATACGTATTCCGCAAGTCATGGCAGAGGGTGCCTTGTCCACTACTAGTCACTGGTCACTGTTCGAATCGCAGACAAATCACTTTGCTAACATATTTAGGAAATTTCTGTTTCATGATTCAAGACCCTAATGAGTGCAAGGCATGGGATAATGTCTTGGAGTATGCTTCGGCAAGAAATTCAACAACGAAATGACAGAATTTCCATAATTTATTCACTATCGTTTAATCTAGCAAATGATGTAATAAATCTCAAAGGGTTAATGCAATGAATCACATAAATTTAAAAGGCGAGAGAACAGTTAAATACTGACACTATTTGTAGCAAGTGGAAAGGAGGCACGAAGACAGTGAAATAGTTCGGTGACATCAAAAATCACAACCAACGATTTTGCAAATCAGTGTCATTACGTGAGTGACTGCACAGTTTTGGCAAGTTAAGAATCGAAAGGAAGAAAATGCCTGATATTATCTAGCCTGAAATCCGTCTCTATCCCTTTCGATGCATGCACATGCACTGCGCAGACCTTACCGTGGCTGACACGCACATCACAGCGACAGGCGTCAAGTTGCGGACGCGGCAGCTCTGCGCCCGCCGTCTGCCCCCGTCGACCATCGACAGTCAGCACACTACGTTGCACCGAGATTTCAACACTATATCCATTCTGTGCCAAATTCGTGGCCGAATGTAGACTGCCTCAAATCTCATACTCGCCACCTAGCATAGGTGCAGTGCTTCCTCTCTTATCTCGTGACCAATAGCCGTGTCGAAGAGGGAAGAGCCGACTGGATTCGCTCCCACCTATGGCAGAAAGTGCACTCAAAACCACCCCTCCAGTGACCCACCAGTGTGCAAGTTCTTCACTCACAAAAATTTTGACAAACACCAATCACGGTTTTCCGTTGCTTCTCTGATCGCCCGCGTCTGGCGAAGATGCTGTAGTGTCCTGAAATCCATGCCACTTGCATTTTCCCGTCGCGAGCCAAATTTCGAAACAGGCACTACCTGTCGCGTCTTCCTTCGGTCCTTGTAACAGTAGCTACAGTTAATGGCATTTCTCCGCTCCTCAGTAATGTTGTCTCTTCCGTCTTTGAGAAGCTCTGGACAGCCAGTGAAGCATGGTTTATACGGAACGACACCTGCAGTCTCGAAGACCGCACACACAATAACTGGAAGTGACTGCACATTACCCAGGTGCAAACCTGGGTCGTGTAAATCGGCCGGCCTCCTGCCGAACATTAGAACGCTTTCCAATCAAAACGTTGCCTCACAGAGCTATACCAGAGTAACACATACACTGTTAGAAATTTGAATGCAAGATAAAGCTATGAAAAGAAATTACTGACGGAACATTACCCCTAAAGTTCGTTGTAATTCCCTTATTGATCGAGCATAAAACCGGAACTAACACGGAAGCAAAATCATATAAACTCAAATGTGATCAATAGAACTGGGAAATTTAATCTGTGGGGGTGATCGATTACGCCGTCACCTCACACTGTGTCAAACACTTTACGGAAATCTAGGAATATAGAATCTGCCTGTTGCCCTTCATCGATGGTTCGTGGGATATCATGTGAGAAAAGAGCAAACCGAGTTTCTAAATCCGTGCCGATTTGTATACAGAAGCTTTCCCGTCTCACGGATTTTTTTTAATATTCGAACTGGTAACATGCTCTAGAATTCTGCATCAAACCGATGTTAAGGATGTCTGTCTGTAGTACGAGATGTCCCTTTTATTCTACCTGTAAATAATAAAAAAGCATTCAAATAATAATTTTCTACGACTCCTTTATTTAGTTAAAAAGTGTTGGAACAATCGTCACTGCCTTCAGGAAACGACATCAGAATACTCTCAATTCAGAATTTTCATTTTGCAAACTGAATGTAGTAAAAAGTATGAAAAGAAAGTGGTACCGTTGTGGTTTCGATAAGGTAGCCCTCGCCTTAGTGCGCTGTTGAATTACCTTAAGCTTATTATCCCACCGCCTGATATTCAAACGTTGTACAAAAGTGTGAAATGAAATCAACTTTGTTTTACATGCTGGCAGTAATTAATGAGCAAGTTGGGTTGTTTCGTTAAACTGGACGGTGATAACCGAAATTACAAGCTTGAAAGTAAAATACAGGGTGATCCAAAAGTCCAGAAACACCCTCACAAAATTCTAATGGAGTTTCAATCAAGGAAACAGAGTCCCTACACACGAGGAACGGGAAGGGGTAAACTTTATAGGCTATGCCACCAACATGGCAGCCATCTTGAAAGCCGCCATCTTGGATTCAACTCCAAAATTTCAGATGGGAATGTGGTCATGTGACATATCAGACAGATAGAGAATTTCACCAGAATAACAATGCCGTTGTTATTTTAAACATAGCTTCATTCC
The DNA here is from genome assembly GCF_021461385.2 of Schistocerca piceifrons. Taxonomy (NCBI): domain Eukaryota; kingdom Metazoa; phylum Arthropoda; class Insecta; order Orthoptera; family Acrididae; genus Schistocerca; species Schistocerca piceifrons. Next base: position 50,435,162 of record NC_060143.1, on the reverse strand, counting down.
TTCTCGGGTTATAGCTAGCTACATGTGGCTGCGGTGGGACGCTCGGCAGCATGTGTGTTATGTGCCGAAGATACATTACGCCGATGTTACACAGTCCCGAGAGACCACCAACAGTCATAGGAATGGCTCGATATGTTGTCGATTATGTTGGATCCTCCGAACCCAGTTCTGATGAACTTTTACCAACACATCTGGCTGAATTTGACCACACGCATCAACAATGCGCTGCTTTAGATGATGCAAATCCCGTATTTTCACAAAATAAACCAGTGCTTTGACATGACGCCAAACATAAGAATCCAAAGGAGTCGAATCTGGTGAACGTGGTGATCACTCCACAGCACCACTAAGACCAATCCACTTTTGAGGAAACTGCATATCCTGGTTTGCTCGAACATTGTGGGGCTCCATCATGCTGGAAGAATTCCTGATATGCCCGTCCTCCGTTAACAACGAGGGAAACACTTCTGCATCCAATAACCTCACATAACCGTTGGCTGTTAACGTACCATCAATAAAAAAAGGTCCTACGACTATGGTACCCCACACATCACACCAGACCATAACTTTTGTGAGTCGACCGTATTGGAAGCATCAATCCAGTGCGGATTTGTGTCGGACCAGTATCTGTGATTCTGCTTATTCACTTCACCATTGATACGGAAATTGGCTGCATCACTGAACAGCACCTGATAGGGGAAACGTGGGTTTATCTGCAGCTGCTGTGTTACCCATTCTGCGAACTATACCCGACGGTCTGGGTCATCCTCGTTCAGGTATTGGAGCAGCTGAATTTTGTACGGTTGCCATTTGTGCTGCGATAAAACTCGCAGTATGGAGGTACGGCTAACCCCACATTCTTGTGACAGGCGACGAGTAATCCGTTGCGGACACTTGCTAAATGATGCCTACACGCCCACTATTGTTGCTTCATCGGTGGCAGATTTTGGCCTTCCAGCCTCAGGTTTATTTGCGACAGAACCCGTTACTCGGAATTTGACCAAAAGTTTGGCAACGGCGCTGTGAGTGATGGGCTGTCTGGTTGGGTGACGACTGTTTAAATCCTCAACAATGACCCGTGTGCTTCTTTCTCCTGATATCAAGATGATTTCAATGCGTTCTTCATGTGTTAAGGACTATTTGTAACGTGTAAATAAAGAAACAATGATTAAAACGTTAGCATGAGTAAATGATACCTAACAGTTAAACACATGTAACGTATCAGGCATGGGATAGTCACTTTGCATCGTTTCAGACTTCATTTTATGACTTCTCAGTACGTAATACTCACGCTGCCAAGCGTCCCACTGCAACCGTGAGTAATTGGCTACAACCCGAGAATGGTTCAAATGGCTCTGAGCACTATGCGACTTAACTTCTGAGGTGATCCGTCGCCTAGAACTTAGAACTAATTAAACCGAACTAACCTAAGGACAACACACACATCCATGCCCGAGGCAGGATTCGAACCTGTGACCGTAGCGGTCACGCGGTTCCAGACTGAAGCGCGTAGAACCGCACGGCCACACCGGTCGGCCTCCCGAGAATGAATAGAGCTATGTTTAAAATAACAACGGCGTAGTTTTTCTGGTGAAATTCTCTATGTGTTTGATATGTGACATGACCAAATTCCCCTTTGAAATTTTGGAGTAGAATCCAAGATGGCGGCTTTCAACATGGCCGCCATGTTGGTGCCATAGCCTATAAAGTTTCCCCCTTCTCCTTCCTGGTGTGTAGGGACTCTGTTTCCTTGTTTGCTCCTCCATTTGGATTTTATCAGAGTGTTTGAGGACTTTTGGAACACCCTGTAGGTATTCGTAGCATGCGTGAGGAACTTTAACTTCGATTAAGAGCTAATGACAGTAAAAATTTGTATTTATTCAGATGTGAAATCACGTAAGAACTATTAAGATGAGGTTTCATATACTCACCTACGATATACTTAGCGAGTGCCTTTCTTGCACCTTTAGAAGGGCACAAGAGAGTAACAGTTCAATTTATTAATTGTACATGTACCTGAGTACTGAAACAACTATCTGCACACTAAAGGAAATATATTGACAACGGTAATTCTACCTTTCTACTCGAGTTCTAATACAAACCAACCTACCCATCAACTGTGCTGTGAAGTAGTGACCGCTTTTCTTTCAAAAGTGTCACTTCTGTAATATTGTAAAAATGCAAATCTAACTACAAAAATGACGTAATCCATACCAGAATTACTGTTTTGCACTCAAGAATTTTATTGTTTATTAATATATCCTTAGTCGGTTGGTTATAAACCGTAAGTATAGACGAAGTTATGGTCGTACATTAATTACTCTATCATGCAAACCCATGCGAAGCAATGTGTATGATTGTGATTACACAGCCTTCCTCTTCTTCTTACAATGGCATTTGAAAGTTGGTTGTTGGCAGAGATTAGAATTCAGATATGCTTTCTAATCGATTGAATAAGAGAAAAATGATATTAAGAGCCTGCTGCGGTGGCCGAGCGGTTCTAGGCACTTCAGTCCAGAACCGCGCGACTGCTACGGTTGTAGGTTCGAATCCTGCCTCTGGCATGGATGTGTGTAATGTCCTTAGGTTAATTAGGTTTAAGTAGTTCTAACTTCTAGGGGACTGATGACCTCAGATTTTAAGTCCCATAGTGCTCAGACCCATTTTTTTTGTATTAAAAAATATTATCCTCATTGATATCACACTGCTACACGGAACATTTTGGTTTGAAGCCGAAGGAGGTTTGTCAACAATCACAGTAACGAACTTTTGAAATCTGTATATTAATTACGCCTAGAAAAATGTTATATTTTTCAAGCAAGTTCTGTAGCAGTAAGTATAGTAAGGTCTGTGGGCTGGAGCTGATCGAGTGTATATGTTGGCAGTCGCCATGGACTGGAATTGTTTGCGGCTCTTCGGTATCATACACTGTGGTTTAGATTTGCATTTTTATGCTTCCTACAGAATACTCAACCGTTTTAGGGACTTTAGAATCTTCCAGGCCCTATACATGGCCGATGCTTGGTCGTCTTTAAGTGAAGCTCATCTCAGCAAAGGTCAGAATATGGATGCACTATGCGTTACTAAAGAAGTTATACCCATACTGAAGTTTTTTCTGGGCGTCAGACTGTATAGGTCGTTGATTTACGTACACAAGGTGGCTTTCAGTTTCAGCTTACATTGATGAGACAGAACATTGCTATCGAATACTTAATAGAGTATTAGTTCAGTGCTGGAATGTAATGCAGTAGCGGTTCTACATGCAATGGATTCAACAATTCCCTCTGAAATTTTCGGAAGTTTATTGCACCAGATGTCTAAGCACAAGTCACGCACTTCCCTTAAATTACAAGTCTGTTGTTTGTGGGAGCGAGTCAGCACCCAGTTTCATCCCAAATATGTCACATCGGGATTAGGCGAAGGGAAACTGGTGGTCATGTCTTCAATGCGAATGTAGCACCATTCTGGCCTTGTGAGAGGCACGTCTATTCTGATGAGAGATGTCATCACTGTCGGGGAAGTCATCAAGCTTGGAGAGATGTAGTTGGTCTGTAATAATGTTCTCTCAATCCACAGCTGTCGTGGTTCCTTCGATTATAATCGTAGGCCCCACGGAAGCGCAAGCAAATGGTTTTCATAGCACAATACTGTCCCCACTGGCCTACATCCAGGGTGCAGTATATGTTTCGAACAGTCTTCAGACTGAATGACAGTGTATCTGGACAAGACCATCGACATGATGTAGCCAGCTTCCAAGAGAATGAGTCACGAAAATCCTACTGTTCTTCTGCAGCGAAGTAATCTACGCTCCCAGCATCGTATTTCCAGCAGATTTGATGAGCATTGCTCGAGTCTCCAGCCATCTTTGTTCATTGATCGGAGAGACATACTTTACTGTGAGTGACTCCCTGAGCAGACGTCAGGCTATCGACCAGTGCTTCCCTTGTCACCCATGGGTTATAGCTGTACAGGATCGCCTTTCTGATCTCCATCAAGTTAAACGGTCGGTCGTCTTTTTATGGACCACTGATCATGCTGGGACTCCAGGGAACGAACGTACTGTCTGGTTGGCCAAGCTGACTGCCAGGATGCTGACTTTGAACAAGGTTGTGTGGGGAACTGGACACTCAGTCGACTCTATGCAGTTATTGGAGGCTTGGAATACGGATTGGTAAAGCCCAGTTTCTCTGAAGAAACGGCATAAGGGAGACCATGTCCTTGTGGCAGTCTTCCCTTCCTCCTTCTCGCAAGGATTCTACTGTTCTGTGTCAGCTTGCAATTGCCTGCACTTTGCTGACCCATGACCAACTACTCTGAGGTGAGGATTCAGATCACAGTCGGTTTTGGTGCCAGACTGATGGCTGCCCTCAGCCTAATGTGCTGTCTAATCTGACCACTTTACGGTGAAATATTAAACTTGCTGATTCGTTGCCTCTGGTGCTAATGTATGAAGTCAAAGTGTTTTTTACTCCTCTCTGTGATATACACACGGTGGTCTCTTCGACTGCTTGAGGGGGCCCATGGCTGTCCTTGCTCGGTGGTCTTGTCTGGCTCATTTTTCTTCTCTCATCATCGTTGTTCCCTTTGCTGCCCTTTACTGCCCTTTGTCCGTGTGGCTAGTTTTCTTTTGGTGAAGGTGTGTATGGAAGCACTAGTCGGTTCGTCTCCCATCTCATAATGGGCCCGTCTCTAATGACCTCGTTGTCGACGGGACGTTAAACACTAACCACCACCATCATAATGGGCCTGGACGCCTCTGGCTGCTTTGTGGGCAGAGCGGCTCTCCCTCCATCACCCTTTTACACCTCTTCCCTTCTACTTGCCTCTGTCTCTTTGTTTCTTGATTCTCGGATACAATCGGGTACATTTTGTTTTGTCTCTTTTATCCTTCCTCTCTGGCGGTGATTCCCGGCTTGACACTCTTTGACCTCGGTCACTTTTACCGTATCAGTCCAGTCCACTACAACAACACATACCCATCTCAGAGAGTTTAGCGTCCGTCAAAATGACGTGTCATGTCTTTGTCTTCTCGTATACAGTTCATCTGCATTCCAAGAGACTTGAGTTTAATTTCATTACTATAGAATTGATCAGCGGTGCGGCATTCGGATATTTCCCATGAAACGCGTCTACAGCATTAAACGAGTGGCAAAATAATGTTCAATGGACCCCACTGCTCTTCAGAGGTCGGCATGATTACCACACAGCGAAATGCGTAATACAGTACACGTTTTGTGACCTGTCCTCTTACACTGAAGTCTTGGTAATACATGTGGTACAACCTGCGGTGGCCTATCGAACGATAACAATGCAACTCATTTTGACTGGCACATTTATTTTCAATTGCTTGATTTTTCGATAGCACTGAGTACTACACACATCATTAAATGTTTTGCATCACCTTGGTTGTGAGAGTTCCGGAACCTGTACAGAAAAGTGGAATAGAGATCAATATAAACATCATACCGCTATTTTTATTGCTGATGAAAACCACAATTTGCATCTTGTACCACCATACACCGAGACCTTTAGAGGTTGTGGTGCTGACTGCTGTACACACCGATACCTCTAATACCCAGCAGCACGTCCTCTTGCATTGATCCATGCCTGTGTTCGTCATGGCATACTATCCACAAGTTAATCAAGGCACTGTTGGTCCAGATTGTCCCACTCTTCAAGGACGACTCTGCGTAGATCCTCAGGTAGTTTGGTAGGTCACGTCGTCCATAAACAGCCCTTTTCAATCTCCCCCAAGCATGTTCGATACGGTTCATATCTGGAGAATATGCTAGCTACTCTTGTCGAGCTATGTCGTTATCCAGAAGGAAGTCATTCACAAGATGTGCACGATTGGGGAGCAAATTGTGTCCATGGCGACAAATGCCTCGCCAATATGCTACCGATATGGTTTCACTATCGGTCAAAGGATGGCACTCACGTATCGTCCGGCCGTTACGGTGCGTTCCATGACCAACAGCGGCGTAAGTCGGCCCCACATAATGCCACCTCAAAACTGCAGGGAGCCTCCACATTTTAGCACTCTCTGGACAGTGTGTCTAAGGCGTTCAGCCTGACCGGGTTGCCTCCAAACAAGTCTCTCACGATCGTCTGGTTGAAGGCATATGAGACACTCATCTGTGAATTGAGCGTGATGCCAAACATGGGCGGTCCATTCGGCATGTTGTTGGCCCCATCTGTACCGCACTGCATGGTGTCGTGATTGCAAAGGTGGACTTCAGCATGGACGTATGTAGTGAATTTGCGCATCATGCAGCCTATTGCGCACAGTTTGAGTCGTAACACGACGTCCTGTGGCTGCACGAAAAGCACTATTCAACAAGGTGGCATCACTGTCAGCGTCCCTGCGAGCCATAATCCGTAGGTAGTGGTCATCCACTGCTGCAGTAGCCCGTGCGCGGCCTGAGCGAGGCATGTCATCGACAATTCCTGTCTCTCTGTATCTCCTCCATGTCCAAACAACTCGCTTTGGTTAACTGCAAGACACCTGGACACTTCATTTGTTGAGAGCCCATCCTGGCACAAAGTAAAAATTCGGACGTGATTGAACCGCGGTATTGACCGTCTAGGCATGGTCGAACTACAGACAACACGAGCCGTGTAGTTCCTTCCTTGTGGAGTGACTGGAGCTTACCTGCTGTCGGACCCCCTCCGTCTAATAGATGCTGCTCGTGCATGGTTGTTTACATCTTTGGACGGGTTTAGTGAAATCTCTGAACAGTCAAAGGGACCGTGTCTGTGATACAATATTCACAGTCAACATATTTCTTCAGGGGTTCAGGGAACCCGGAGTGATGCAAACTTTTTAATGTGTGTATTTGAGTTTCCCCTGCGTTAAGACAGCTAGCACCATATATGTGGGATGTGCGGCGAAGAGGGTAGTGATTCCGACTCCCCAGTTGGTCAGTATCGACAACAACCGGCTGCCCAGTGACTACGTCAACAAACAATCCCCTTTCGATTCTCCAGAAAGTACGTTAGACAAAATTATGTACGCCATCAAACACGAGTTAGCGGTCGTTGGTGGTGAATATAGAATACACCCTGGAGAGGAGAAGAAAGAGATTCAGAAAAGGCGTCCTCCATCTTTTGCAACACGAGAAATAAGCGATAAAATGATGTCAATCCGGAATTAAAGAATTGAGGAACCTTCACTGCAAATGCTAATCAAGTATCATATGCATTAATGTTTCAAATGTAACTCATCCATCTGAAAATTTAACTTCTGCTTCCGATTCCTACCAACAAAATGTTGTTAACATCCCTCACGTGAAAAATACAGCTACTCGGCACTCTACTAACGTCAACATACGTACAGGTGTGGACCGTACTTAGTTTATGCAGACAGCTTGGATAAAGACATAGGTAGTCATGATAGCGTTACATCGCGCGTTGCAACGCTCGTCAGAGAAAGTGGCGTGTACACACGTACGGCGTTGACGCCGCGTTGAACTCCAGTTTAGCCATGGAAGTTGAAGAGGCAGCATGTCTTTGGATTATGCACCGCAGGGTTAAAGAACGGAGACGAAGGCAAAGAAAGTACAGGGTACATCCGATTTTACGTGACAAATTAACTTACGGATCTTTTGTAACTCTGTACCCAAATCTAAGGATACATGGGCCAAAGTTTTTAATCACTTAAGAATGTCGATTGCGTCCTTTGACGAGTTATTGAACATAGTTCATGATCACCTGGCACCTAGTGGGAACTACGTTAGGGATAGTATTTCACCAGAAGAGAAACTCGTAATCACATTGAGGTAAGTTTATTTATAAACTGATATTACATGTACGATATAAATTATTGTATATAAAATAGCAAATTGACAAAACATCAGATTAAAATTTTTATTCTTTGTTAAAGTAAAGAAAATCCTTCAGATTTGGAATAAATCCAATATTTCAGATCTTTGTAGAGAAGTGCAACTATCTGCTGGTGGTCGTCGTGGAGTCGTGGAGTCTGAGTTTCATGCGTTGGAAAAGCTCCTGAGTGTACCTGGCCATATTGTATATTCGGCAATTGTTGATGTTCAGACACTGCTTGTGAGGTGACTGGTACTTGTGGAGACTGAGAAGCTTGGGCTGCAAAAGCACCTGGGTATACTTGGCCATGTTGCATACTGCAGAATGGTTAGTAGTGCACAGATCCACGTGTCTCATTAATCGCAGTTGCGTTGTAGAAATCTAGGTCTCTTTGCATTTTTTCAAGTAACGGAATTTTCGTTCTAACTTTACCGTGTTCAGGCACTTTCTTCAGTTCCTTGTACAGAGAGAGACATAAAAGTTTGTCATCATCTTCGTTATTTTTTTTTGCATTTCTCTTTGTTCTCTTACCAAAATTCTTTTGTTTAAAATGTGCAAAAATTGTTTATCAACTGGATTCAACTTAATTTTTTTCTTACTTACTGGGTTTTCGGTACTTTGTTCAGGCCTGTTAAAATCGTCAGTAGCTGCTTCCTCCTCCTCCAAGATGACTGTGTCCTGGCCATGTTCATCAAGGTTACTGGTAGTCTCCTTGTTACTTACTGTATTTTCTAAAAATTAGAGCCGTGAGAAATATATATAAGGAGTGGAGCTGCTTGCTCCAGAGCCTGACATCTTGGTCTTCCTTCTTTTTAATTCTCTGGCAAAATTGTCACGCAGACTCTTCCATCTCTTTTGCAAAGTTGTTCCCGAAAAAAAAAGTTTGTACTTTTTTCCAGGTATCTGGCAACAGGATGTTCTTTTGCTGAACTTCATTACAATTACAGAGTAGGAAAGTCAACTATAGGGAACATAATCCATCAAGTTTGTGCAGTAATATGGAACAAATTGCAAACAATTTGTATACTGCCTATGACAGAAGACAACTGGGAACAAGTTAGTAACGACTTTCTAAAGTATGCCAACTTTCCTAAGTGCCTTGGAGCACTGCACTGTAACCATGTTCGTATAGTGCAACCCAATGATTCACGGTTCCTTCTTTACAGCTACAAACATTTTCATTCCATTGTACTATTATCTGTTTGTGATGCTAACTACCGTTTTTTTGTTTGTGGTTGTTAGTACCTATGGCAAAAGTAATGATTTATCAGTTTTCCAGGAATCAATATTATACAAAAAAACTCATAGAAGGTACATTGAATATTCCACAGGCAAAACCAATTTGAAATGTGGACATTACACCATTGCCTCATGTTTTTGTATGAGATGACGCGTCAGCTCTGTCGGAACACATCATGCGTCCATGCATTGTAAAATTATTGTCTCATATTGAAAGAGTTTTAAACTACCGATAGTCAAGATCTCGCCGGTATAATGAATGTACCTTCGGCATTATGGCAAACACATGGCGAATATTTCATAGGCCTCTAAATGTCGGTTTAGAACCTGCAGAAAGTATAGTTTTGGCATGTCGTGTGTTGCATAACTATGTACGACAGCAAGATGGGTACAGGTATGAAGATACATTTTATAAGGCGCCATTCGGTGACTTGTCTGGAGTAACTTCGCCACGGCCCAACATGTATGCAAAAGAAGTAAGGGACACATTTGCTCGTTACTTCATCACGGAAGGCAAGGTACCATGGCAAGATAAAATGGTGTAAACAAGAGTGCAATTGCGAACACTTATGAGACAAGTATATGTTAATAATACAACATCACATTGCCCATTAGAACAATACAGTGTAATTATGAACAATGAAATATTTTTCTGTCATACATTTCTCTGTAGATATTGATTAGATATTGTACACTATTTGTAATAGACATAGTGTTAACAACTCTCTGTAAATAAAATTAAGATAAGATAAACAAATAGCTTTAGTTACGTTTCAAAGATATTACATCCAAATAGGCTTCGTCAGTAGTTACATATACAAATGTTTATTTGTATGTTAATTATTCAATTTTACACATAATTATTCCCATTATGCTCTATCATTAGTAATGCTATCAAATAGTAACTGCTTTAACTTACGACTGCATTTAGAGTCACAAGGTATAACAGTTACTTAAGTGTAACTGTACTAATCTAGTGTGTAGTTTAACCTTAATATTAAAGTTGCCTATTACCAAGAATTTTCTTTTGTTCCTCTGAACAACCCTCTTCAGCAAACAAATCAACCAATAGCTGCCACGCTGATCTTTTTAATACTCTGTTCTTGTAGTCCGCACTTCCCTTATCCCGTATCACAGAACGACTTTTCACTTCTTCAATGAAGATCTCAGTGTCAAACGTACGTTCCTCCATGATGAGATCACCAAGGCGCGCGCTAGACAGAATGCACGTGTACACCCAAACCCACTACTAGGAACTCAAGGCGCGCGGCGGACGTGCGATCCTCGAGGAACCTTCGAGACGCGTTACGACGCGGCGTCATTTCGAAGCGCGCGTTGCATGTGTACGCAGTCAACGGTTTATTGTTTATCAACAGCGCGCGTTGTAACGCGCTGCCCATAACGCGCGTTGCAACCCTATCATGTACAGAAGGCCATAGGCCATACGCGCCCTAAGTCTCTAAGGATAATCTTGCATCTTTCCAAAGAAGAACTCTATAATGCTGCAATTAATACATTTTGTCTCGAAAAAAGCGAAGTGAGGGTTAAATAACAACTCCAGAAGATTCCAGTTTCCTAGTAAACGTCGAAATATTGAAATCTGAAAACGTAAGACTTTAAATTTCTTCTCTCGTCTAGAAGCGGGGAATAACACGGAAAGCTTGAGTTCCATCACTATATCAGTGCTACAGATCCTATACGCTTATGGTGAGCAGCAGCGTGAAGAGTTGTGTGTTTTAGAACTTTGGAGCGCTGTAGTTTGTTTGAGCAGTAACTATCGGAGGGCTTGTTTGAGTTGCAACGATCGGGGGAAGCAGGAAACAATGTCGTACGACGATGTTGTGCGTAGGTTGGTGTCCAAGTATTGTGTAGCACATCTCTCAAGACAATATTATTAAACGTAGCTAGTTCTTGAGCTACTCGCTGTGTATGACAATAGCACTCATTGGTGGATTGGTGAGGTGCAGATTTCGACTGAATGAGGCCCATTACATTTGATGCACCTAATCTGAGTTGTGCATTGTTTGCTTGTGGACTCGTAGTGGATTCAGTTAAGGCGCTGCCTGACAGCTGGTACATCAGGATTTATAGGGCACCCAATTTTATGAAGAGACACAGTATCCCATAAGCTCTGAGAGTCGAACATTAACAGGTAGGCCAGCAGTCTGACGATTCGTTGTTTAACATTCCCTACATGTAGCTTAGCACAGCTTGTGACACGTATAACTGGAACCACAGACTGCACTCCTTCCAAAAATTTACCTCTTCTAGAAAATCGATATCAGCTTTCCGTGTTATTCCCCACTTGTAGACGAGAGATGAAATTTAAAGTCTTACGTTTTTAGATTTCAATATTTCGACGTTTACTAGGAAACTGGCCTCTTCTGGAGTTGTTTTTTAACCTTCACTTCGCTTTTTTCGACACAAAATGTATTAATTGCACCATTATAGAGTTCTTCTTTGGAAAGATGCAAGATTTTCCTTAGATACTTAGAGCGCGTATGGCCCATGGCCTTGTGTACATGATAGGGTTGCAACGCGCGTTATGGGCAGCGCGTTACAACGCGCGCTGTTGATAAACATTAAACCGTTGACTGCGTACTCATGCAACGCGCGCTTCGAAATGACGCCGCGTCGTAACGCGTCTCGAAGGTTCCTCGAGGATCGCACGTCCGCCGCGCGCCTTGAGTTCCTAGTAGTGGGTTTGGGTGTACACGTGCATTCTGTCTAGCGCGCGCCTTGGTGATCTCATCATGGAGGAACGTACGTTTGACACTGAGATCTTCATTGAAGAAGTGAAAAGTCGTTCTGTGATACGGGATAAGGGAAGTGCGGACTACAAGAACAGAGTATTAAAAAGATCAGTGTGGCAGCTATTGGTTGATTTGTTTGCTGAAGAGGGTTGTTCAGAGGAACAAAAGAAAATTCTTGGTAATAGGCAACTTTAATATTAAGGTTAAACTACACACTAGATTAGTACAGTTACACTTAAGTAACTGTTGTACTTTGTGACTATAAATTTAGTCGTAAGTTAAAGCAATTACTATTTAGTAGCATTACTTATAATAGAGCATAATGCGAATAATTATGTGTAAAATTAAATAATTAACATACAAATATACATTTGTATATGTAACTACTGAAGAAGCCTATTTGGATGTAATATCTGTCAAACATAACTAAAGCTATTTGTTTATGTTATCTTAATTTAATTTACAGAAAGTTGGTAACATCATGTCTATTACAAATAGTGTATAATATCTAATCAATATCTACAGAGAAATGCATGACAGAAAAATATTTCATTGCTCATAATTACACTGTATTGTTCCAAAGAGCAATGTGATGTATTATTAGCATATACTCGTCTCATAAGTGTTCTTAATTGCACTCTTGTTTACACCATTTTATCTTGCCATGGTACTTTGTCTTCCGTGATGAAGTGACGAGCAAATGTGTCCCTTACTTCTTTTGCATACATGTTGGGCCATGGAGAAGTTCATCCAGACAAGTCAACGAATGGCGCCTTATAGAATGTATCTTCATACCTGTACCCATCTCGTTGTCGTACATAGTTAGGCAACACACAACATGCCAAAACTATACTTTCTGCAAGTTCTAAACTGACATTTAGAGGCCTATGAAATATTCTCCATTTGTTTGCCATAATACCGAAGGTACATTCAACATACCGGCGAGATCTTGACAATCGGTAGTTTAAAACTCTTTCAATATGAGACAATAGTTTTGCAATGTATGGACACATGAAGTGTTTCAACAGACCGAACGCATCATCTGATACAAAAACATGAAGCAATAGTGTAATGTCCCCATTTCAAATTGGTTTTGCCTGCAGAACATTCAATGTACCTTCTATGAGTTTTTTGTAAAATATTGATTCCTGGAAAACTGATGAATCGTTACCTTTGGCATAGGAACTAACATCCACAAATAAAAAACGGTATGATGGAAAATCAAATGAAAAATTAATTGATAATTATGTAAATAAATTGTTTGACTTTGTATCCATAAAAAATGGAAATAACGTATTATCTAGAATTGAACATCCATTTATTTTGTCATCTGTTTTATTACATCTAACTTCATCTGTTACTGACAAAATAATTAATACAGGAAAAATAAATAGTAAAAGAAATGAAGTTCTTAATCCTTTATAATTACTTGGTGGATTTTTTTAAAGATTATAAAGAAATAAACTGGGAAGGAGATTTAAGTGTAATTTTTACATCTAGTTCATCTCTTGGTTGACAAGATAAAATGATGGTGCAATTGAAATTAAAGATACTCTTCCTAAAGAAGGCAAAATCGTTATAGAATCTATGGAAATTCGTCTGCCTGATGTTAAACATGAACCAAAATTACGAGCTTGAACAATGTGAAAATATTCTGATAAATATAAATTTCCTATTTCTTAAATGAACTTCAAACACAAGAAGTTGCTGGATTATCTGGTAGAAACAGTTTTGAACTAGATATTACAAATTACTATAACCCTACAGAATTTGATATGCCATGCTTGATATTTATTTAATTTCAGACAAATCGTAGAAATACTCTGCTAGTTGATTCGGCATTCTTTGATAATGTTAAACTATAGATTATTTATAAAGAAATGGTAGAAATTAAGTTTTTCCTCAAAAAGTGTGGAACATTGATCCGCCAAATAATTTTCTAAAAGCATATGATGCATTTCAGATTTTAAAAGAATTGCTTTACTAAAATCAGATATTAATAATAGTCCATTTAGTTTTGTACATAATTATCCAATTTATTTAATTAATATGACACATAGATGGAATGTTGTAAATACACAGAAAACTACTATGAAGCTTTCTGCAACTTTTAGTGATAAAATTCCTAATGATACACTTGCTTGTGTAATTATGTATGGTAAAAAGGATCTTACATATGATACGTAACATAAAATACTTACTGTAAATTTGCTTCTATATAAATGAATAAAAAACTTAGAAAATTTATGAAAATGGTAATTTCATGTATATATACAATTATGAAACATTTTAATGATAGAAAAAATAAAAAATAAAAATCTTAATATAATTTACTTTTGTTAAAAAATATATTTTAATTATTTACTTATGTTGGCAATGTAAAATTATTTTATTTTATTAATTTGTTTTATTTAAATGAACAACACTAAGCGACAGCTAAAGTAGTCTTTAGGCTGTGCCAAGCCACTCATAAGACAGTGTAGACAATGTATGATTAAAAAGGTATTGTGGAATTTTATAAAGATAAATATCAAACAGGTGGACATAAATATGTATGTAAAGAATGCTGTAAGGAACGTAATAAAATGAATGTTACTTGTAAATGTGGCAGAACTGTACATAATTCTTCCTACAATAAACATTTAGGAACAACAACTCATTATAATCTTATGGTTGCTAAAGCGGAAAGTAAATAACTTTAAATATTTATTTTTATTATATACTTATTACATTCACCTACGGGAAATGTATGTATATTAGCTCTTTGGATTATTATATTATATTATTAGGTAAAAGTGATAGCAGAATGAAATTGTATGTTCTGGGAGATTACAACGTTGTTGTTGTTGTAGTCTCCAGTCCTGAGACTGGTTTGATGCAGCTCTCCATGCTAATCTATCCTGTGCAAGCTTCTTCATCTCCCAGTACCTACTGCAACCTACATCCTTCTGAATCTGCTTACTGTATTCAACTCTTGGTCTCCCTCTACGATTTTTACCCTCCACGCTGCCCTCCAATACTAAATTGGTGATCCCTTGATGCCTTAGGATATGTCCTACCAACCGATCCCTTCTTCTAGTCAAGTGGTGCCACAAACTCCTCTTCTCCCCAATCCTATTCAATACCTCCTCATTAGTTATGTGATCCACCCACCTAATCTTCAACATTCTTCTGTAGCACCACATTTCGAAAGCTTCTATTCTCTTCTTGTCCAAACTATTTATTGCCCATGTTTCACTTCCACACATGGCTACACTCCATATAAATACTTTCAAAAACGACTTCCTGACACTTAAATCTATACTCGATGTTAACAAATTTCTCTTCTTCAGAAACGCTTTCCTTGCCATTGCCAGTCTACATTTTATATCCTCTCTACTTCGACCATCATCAGTTGTTTTGCGCTCCCCAAATAGCAAAAGTCCATTACTACTTTAAGTTCCTCATTTCCTAATCTAATTGCCTCAGCATCACCTGACTTAATTCGACTACATTCGATTATCCTCGTTTTGCTTTTGTTGATATTCATCTTATTGCCTCCTTTCAAGACACTGTCCATTTCGTTCAACTGCTGTTCCAAGTCCTTTGCTGTCTCTGACAGAATTACAATGTCATCGGTGAACCTAAAAGTTTTTAATTCTTCTCCCTGGATTATAATACCTACTCCTTATTTTTATTTAGTTCCCTTTACTGCTTGCTCAATATACAGATAGAAAAACATCGGGGACAGGCTACAACCCTGTCTCACTCCCTTCCCAACCACTGCTTCCCTTTCATGCCCCTCGACTTTTATAACTCCCACCTGGTTTCTGTACAAATTGTAAATAGCCTTTCCCTCCCTGTATTTTACCCCTGCCACCTTTAGAATTTGAACGAGAGTATTCCAGTCAACATTGTCAAAAGCTTTCTCTAAGTTTACAAATGCTAGAAACGTAGGTTTGCCTTTCCTTAATCTTTCTTCTAAGATAAGTCGTAAGGTCAGTATTGCCTCACATGTTTCAACATTTCTATGGAATCCAAACTGATCTTCCCCGAGGTCGGCTTCTACCAGTTTTTCCATTCGTCTGTAAAGAATTAGCGTTAGTATTTTGCAGCCGTGACTTATTAAACTGATAGTTCGGTAATTTTCACATCTGTCAATACCTGCTTTCTTTGGGATTGGAATTATTATATTCTTCTTGAAGTCTGAGGGTATTTCACCTGTCTCGTACATCTTGCTCACCAGATGGTAGAGTTTTGTTAGGAATGGCTCTCCCAACGCCGTCAGTAGTTCTAATGGAATGTTGTCTACTCCCGGGGCCTTGTTTCGACTCAGGCCTTTCAGTGCTCTGTCAAACTCTTCACGCACTATCGTACCTCCCATTTCATCTTCATTTACATCCTCTTCCATTTCCATAATATTGTCCTCAAGTACATCGCCCTTCTATAGACCTTCTATATACTCCTTCCATCTTTCTACTTTCCTCTCTTTGCTTAGAACTCGGTTTCCATCTGAGCTCTTGATATTCATACAAGTGGCTCTCTTTTCTCCAAAGGTCTCTTTCATTTTCCTGTAGGCTGTATCTATCTTACCCCTAGTGAGATAAGCCTCCACATCCTTACATTTGTTCTCTAGCCATGCCTGCTTAGCCATTTTGCATTTCCTGTCAATCTCATTTTTGAGACGTTTGTATTCCTTTTTGCCTGATTCACTTACTGCATTTTTATATTTTCTCCTTTCATCTATTAAATTCAATATTTCTTCTGTTACCCACGGATTTCTACAAGCCCTCGTCTATTTACCTACTTGATCCTCTGCTGCCTTCACTACCTTCATCCCTCAGAGCTACCCATTCGACTTCTACTGTATTTCTTTCCCCCATTCATGTCAATTGTTCCCTTATGCTGTCACTGAAACTCTGTACAACCTCTGGTTTAGTCAGTTTATCCAAGTTCCATCTCATTAAATTCCCACCTTTTTGCAATTTCTTCAGTTTTAATCTACAGTCGATAACCAATAGATTGTGGTCGGAGTCCACTTCTGCCCCTGGAAATGTCCTACAATTTAAAACCTGGTTCCTAAATCTCTGTCTTACCATTATATTATCTGTCTGATACCTTTTAGTATCTCCAGGATTCTTCCATGGATACAACGAGATTAGGACTCTTTTGTGAAAACTTAGAAAATCGTGAGTGATGCAGTCAAAAAAAGACAATTTCTTATAAAATTGTCCCAGTGTCCCAGAACATATAATTTCATCCTACTTTTGTCGTCATGCGACATTGAATATCAATTATTATGATGAGAATCCCCGCATGGTTACGAGTTGTCGCGCCTCGAAGCACCTGAAAACATGGTGACCTAAACTGAAGATTATGTTACAAATTAAGATACAGGACACAATGTACTATTGTGAGAAAAATAACACAGGTTACATATGATGACAGCTTTTTTCCTTCTTCAGAATAAAGTTTGTTTTGTACAGAATTCATATATATATATATATATATATATATATATATATATATATATATATATATATATATATATATATTTCGCAAGAGCAAAATTGCGAAAAGTGTGATTGCAACCCATGCGCAGAGGAAGTGCACTGTAGTCTGTCAATGCACTATCGTCACTTTGTGAGCAGTTTTATGAGCGGAGTGCTGATAGGCCAGCCTGAAGTGCTAAATGATGCATTGATTTCCTCGGTTTTCTTTCAAAGGCCATTAGTAACTAGTCTGTTTTGAATAAAGCCAATACCTGGCATTCCAGACCCTGAGAAACTGGCCACAGAGTATGCTGTGATTGGAGCCTGCCATCCTGACAGTGATTGCATTGTGTGTTAAGGACCATGTGTAAGGAACAGGAATTCCCACATTGCGGTTCCAGTGAAAAATGGCAAACAGTTCCATCTTATGCTACATGTTTTTAAAATCCATTTTATTTAACATTAGTCATGCAGTACATAAGCATGAATTTTTGACAGAAGAATGAAAAAGACTGGCAGAAGCCGGAGAAGATCAATGTGGATTTCGGAGGAATATAAGAAAATCGAGAGACAATACTGACCCTCGGCTTATCTTGGAAGATATGTCAAGAAAAGTCATACCCGCATTTATAACAATTGCAGGCTAATAGAAACCTTTTGATAATGTAGATGTGAATACTGTGTTCTTAATTCTTAAGGTAACGGGAGTAAAACACAGGTAGCGAAAGGCTATTTACAACTTGTATAGTCGAGGGGCAGGAAATGGAAGCTGTGGTTCACAAGGGAGTGAGACTTGGTTTTGTGTATACCCGACGGTATTCAATCTGTACATCGAGAAAACAGTAAAAGTTAACAAAACAAAATCTGGAATCGGAATTAAAGTTCAGATACAAGAAATAAAAACCTTGAAGTTTGCCAGTGATAATGTAAATCTGTCAAAGAATTCAAAAGACTTGGACTGGCAGTTAAACGAAATGGGCAATGTCTTTAAAGGAGGGTATAAGATGAACATCAAGAATATCAAGACAACGATAATGGAATATAGTCAATAAAATCAAGTGATGCTGAGGGAATCAGAGTAGGAAACAAGACGCTTTAAGTGGTAGGCATGCTTTTCTATTTGGACAACAAAATAATTTATAGTCGCCTAAGTTGACAGGATATCAAATGTAGACTGGCAAAGACAGGAAAGCGTTTCTCAAGAACAGAAATTTGCTAAAATCTAATTTTGAACTAGATGCTAGTAAGTCTTTTCTGAAGTTATCTTCTGCAGTGTAGCGATGAATGGAAGTGAAAAACGCAGAATAAATACTTTAGACAAGAAGAGAATAGAAGCTTTGGAAATGTGATGCAACAGAAGAATTCTGAAGGTTAGAGGAGTAGATCGCGTACCTATTGAGGAGGTAGTGAACAGCATTGGGGAGACAAGAAATTTGTGGCACAACTTGACTAAAAGAATGGATCGGTTGATAGGACCCATTCTGAGACATCAAGGAATCGCCAGTTCGGTACTGGATGGAAGCACAAAGGGGTAAAAAGTGTAGAGGGAGAAAAAGAGATGAATACAGTAAGTAGATTCAGAGCATTTTAAGTTGCAGTAGTTACTCGTAGATGATGGACATGGATAAAAGTGAGGTAAGCGACCCTAGTTCGGAAATGAATGAGTCAAAATCTACAAGCGCAGATCGTTATTATATATTTGATAAGTTTTACTTATTTCAAACAATCTAATTAGGGCCATCAGGCATTTTCTTAGATCGTACCATCGCTTCACACATACAGTAGCTTTCCTTCAATATAGTTAGCTAAAGAATTACAATTTTACAATGATAATTAGTACAAAAATGATTTGAGTGTCTGGAGTGACAGAGTGAGTAAATAATACTGACTGTGAACTAATAAATTTAATATTGGCATATATATATATATATATATATATATATATGAGTGAGGTTTCTACGGTTGCCGCCGCCTCTCGCATCCCAATCTCCATAGTTCACCATCATTGCAGTCTCCTTCATTAAGACCTCTTGCTGCCATTGCTTCGTTGACGTCGCCTTTCCAGAATCTCACAGGTCTATCGCGCTTTCTTCTTTGATGTGGAGTCCATTGCCATACCCGTTTTGGCCATCTTGTGTCTGGCATTGTAGTGTAACGATGTAAGTTTTGTATAACTGGTTTTGTTTTGACATATGACCATGTGCAGACTTCGTCACCTACGTCAGTTACAACACACTTCTAAATTATTTAAATTATTTTTTAAATTGTCTCTGAATGGTTCTTGAACGAACTGTAAAACATCGTCATTTGTGTCGTATGCGCAGAATTTCGTCACTCAGTCCAATTGGTTTGCGCAAACTTTTTTTCAATTTAGATGTCGTTTGTTCCTCCTCAGAAATTATATTAATGCAGGTTATCTGCTTTAATAGATATTAGAACCACATTGAATAAACTTTCAAGATTCAAACTCGCGATGAACGCTGTAAAAATTAATAATCTTGTCAAATAAATTATGTAACATAATTATTCATAAATAAATTCTCGGAACACCTTTTAGAAGCACGACGCAACAACTCGGTTTCAGGATCTTCTGTTGCTCTTTGGCTGTCGACCCGCGACGTATAGTGGCCAGCAATTTTCTCTCTGGTCCCGGCAGTGAAGATGCTGTCTCCGTTCGTTGCGCCGCCCTCTCCGTGAATGAAACATAAAAAATAAATACAAAACTTTAGATAATTCACAGCCATTACAAATATTACAAAAATACATAAACAAAACACTAAATTAACTTATATTCACCTGCAAACTGGGCTGACATTGGTGGACGGGTGACGCTTCAATTTCACGTCTCACTACATACCCCACCAGCAAGCTCAGTTTGTCAGGTTTTAACCGAAAATAAAACTTCTTCTATATACAATATTTAACTGTTAATATTATACATTTTTCTCGCATTTTCCGTAATATAAAGTCCTTGCGCTTAGATAGATTCAATCCTTTTATGACAATATTTTTGTGACTATTTGTCATTTACTTTTAGTTGTGCTATTATGGTAATTCACAGCCGAATATATGGAGATTACTCCTTTTCATTTAATAGTTGCTAGTAAATAATAATTCAGTACGTTCTTTATCGTTGTTACATTAGGTCCGAGCGTTCAAATTGTGATAGGTTAGTTTCAGTTTTATTCATTTACTAGAGTTATTCTTTCCAAAATGTATATTACTAATAAGTTTCTCACAATAACTAATAGTGCTATTTACTTTACGTCGTTGTTTTCCCTAATGCTTTATTTATGCCTGAGGTCAAGAAGAAATCAAGCAAAACTTTCTTTAGAACCTTGGCAAGGCTTTCTTTACCTTCGGACACTATGTTGGGTAATGGCAATTTATTTAGGAGAAACAAGCTGGAGAGCCCCGTTTGGTGTGTTCTATAATAACACTATTACAAATCTCTATTACAGGCACTCTACTATGTTCTCGTGAGCCATACAGCTCTGGACGCCCATGGTCCCTATAATTATTTTGGTTCCTACTATCCGAGTAAATATAAAATATACAAAATTCCTTCTGACCTAATAAGAAAATTTTCTTCCATATAAATCCCCTTTTAGTTATCTTTCTCTTTTTGAAATACGGGTAGATTAATGTAGAACACTTGTTTAAACTTCCTGTCATTTCTTTAAAAATAACACGTAACTATCACGAAAAACTTCACATGAATAAACTATGAACGCTCGTCCGTATGTAACATATACTAAATAGTAACTTATTTAGGAATGAAGGGTTTCATTTGACTAACACTATGTAATCCTTTAATTACACCTAATGAAGGTTGCATAAGAAGTAACGCTTTGGGATATACAGTCTTATGTACAACATATGGACCTTCAAAGGTAAAGAAGAATTTTCTACATTCCTTATTAATCTTCGAACTTTTAGGATGAGATCGTACTAATACAAGGTCTTACTTTTCCTGTTCGGATGGACAATTCGTAGAATAACATTTTTCTTTCCTTTACATAATACGGTAAACTACTAATTAGGACTCGTATTAGATGACTTTCAATAATTGGTTTTTCAATTAATTTAGCACGGTTTAAATGCCATTTGAAATAATTCCTATAACCTCTCCACCGTTTAGAATGGGGAGGAGGATCTAACAACTCTAAAGTTAAGTGTTGTTGTTTTCCTCTTGACGAATAATTTTGTTTAAACTGCTTAACGAAATCATCCCAGTCCCTAAATTCAGTTCTATGCAGTACTGCCCATTCCGCAGCTTCTGCTTCTAAGTGTCCTATTACAAATTGAATCCGTTTTTCATTACTCCATTTAGGAGATAATGAAGTTTCAAAAGCTTTTATAAAGATTATAGGGTGAAGTTCGCCTCCTGGTTTGAATACAGGAAATCGAGTTGCTACATTTGAATTTGTCGTTATATAATCCCAACATTCTGCGAGAGACATAGTTGGATTTTGCTTAGATTGCAGAGACGGAGTTGCATCGGATTGGCTTGCCGTGATTTCTCTATTTGTACTGTTGTCGACCGAGCTAACAAACACGATGCGACTGTTGTCTCTGATTACGTTATTACTTCTACTACTTGAAATGTTTTCATTATTATCTAATTCCGATAACCGTTTAGTAATTTCCTGTATCCGCAATTCTGTATTGGATACGTGGTTAGCTAATATCGATTCTTCACTGTGTTCACGATGTGAACGCTCTGTACCCTCCTCAATGTTATTATCTTTGGAAGTCTCACGGTTACTGCATATTTCGGTAACTAAAACTTTCATGTTTTCTATTTCAGTATGATCTTTTTCTACTTGTTGAGTTAATATCTCTAATTCTACATTATCTATTGAAGAAATCTCTACAGGTTTGGTAGAAACCTCTTTAATGGATTCTAATAATTCTCTACGAACAGTTTCTGTTTGCATAGAAAATTCATCTCGTGACTTATCGTTATTTTTCTCTATTTCATTTACAACTAAGATATTGACATTATCTAGTCTCTTGGTTAAGTCAGTAATATCATTTTGCATGCGAGCTTTTTTCTTACGCGATTCCTGGATATGTTCTTCCAACCTTTTACAATTATCAGCAATCTTATTACTAAGTCCTACTAGTTTTTCCTGCATTTCAACTTTAGAAGCCTCTATTTTATCACTTAATTCTCGACTGATTTCATTAAGATGTTCCATTAACCTGTCTGTAGATTTTGTTAGCTCGTCTTTTAATCTAGTAGTAGATTCCTCGTTAGACTGTTTTAATTCCTGTTTTAATCTAGCAGTAGATTCTTCGTTAGATTGTTTTAATTCCTGTTTTAAACTAGCAATAGATTCTTCGTTAGACTGTTTTAATGTAGCGATCGCCCTACAAAGGGATCTCATGCTCCTATCGGACACAGATTGCTCTTCGTCTGACATTTCACTTCCCGACATTATTGTAAGATATTAACTAGTTACACACGCAGACTTGTAATCAACAATCCTATAAAAGCACACTCCCTATGTACAACACTCCACTTCCACCTTGAAACAGACTCACCGGACACCAATACTGTAGTTTGTAGTTCTCGGTGATCAGTGAGCTGCTATGGGCTGCAGAAGTAACAGTTGTCGATGCAGCCGCTGAGATGCTGCGACCCCGCTTCCGCAACCGCAGGATGGTGAGTCGAACACCGGAGACGTCACTGGCTGCAACCACGCCCGGCTACCGTAGACAGGCGAAGCCCCCAGCAACACCTCTAATACCAGCCGGAGGAACGCTCCGCAGCTGACGTACTGGGCCTGTTAGTTTAGCGAGAAAAAGGTTGTCGGGGTTTTGCAGCTTTCAGCTGCTGCCCAACAGATGCGCCTTCTCGTGGAATAACTGCGTGACCGTACTGCTTGGCTGCGCTCCGTCAGCTGCCCACACCCGCGAAGTCGGCGCTGGCTGGTGAAGGCTCCACGAAGACTCGCGTTGACTTCCGAAGAACTCTTGATGTTTTAATTGTTTCATACTTGTGTGCCTTAGTTGCACACAAGTCCTGTTTTTAAGGTCGCCACGGTGTAGTGTAATGACGTAAGTTATGTATAAATGGTTTTCTTTTGACATATGACCATGTGCAGACTTCGTCACCTAAGTCTGTTACAACACATTTCTAAATTATTTAAATTATTTTTTAAATTGTCTCTGAATGGTTCTTGAACGAAACTGTAAAAGATCGTCATTTGAGTCGTATGCGCAGAATTTCGTCACTCAATCCAATTGGTTTGCGCAAACTTTTTTTCAATTTAGATGTCGTTTGTTTCTCCTCAGAAATTATATTAATGCAGGTTATCTGCTTTAATAGATATTAGAGCCACACTGAATAAACTTTCAAGACTCACACTTGCGATGAACATTGTAAAAATTAATAATCTTGTCAAATAAATTACGTAACATAATTCTTCATAAATAAATTCTCGGAACACGTATTTAAACTTTAGTAGCATTCACTAGTTTATTATCTTCCTACATATAGACGTGAACCTGAGCCTTGACAAGATAGGACTGAACATTTACAACAAGATTAACCTTTCTAAGACGTCATTGTTGTACAAACATTATAGATTCTTAACTTTTCAATTTTTAGAAGCACGACGCAACAACTCGGTTTGAGGATCTTCTGTTGCTCTTTGGCTGTCGACCCGCGACGTATAGTGGCCAGCAATTTTCTCTCTGGTCCCGGCAGTGAAGATGCTGTCTCCGTTCGTTGCGCCGCCCTCTCCGTGAATGAAACATAAAAAATAAATACAAAACTTTAGATAATTCACAGCCATTACAAATATTACAAAAATACATAAACAAAACACTAAATTAACTTATATTCACCTGCAAACTGGGCTGACATTGGTGGACGGGTGACGCTTCAATTTCACGTCCCACTACAGCATATGCTGTAAGTGACCATACCAGAGTAGGCGCTTCCTTTCTATGTCGTCTAGGATTGTGCTTTTGACATTCATAACCTCTCTGATTCCAAAATTTCTAATATGGTTAAGTCTGGAGTATCCACAACTCCGTCTCCAGAAATCCATCTCGACAGCCAGCAGGTGATCTTTCTGCCTCTGAGTTAGTTCCCACAACTCTGCACCATATGTTGTGATACTTTCAATAATTATGTGGTACATGGTATGTTTTGTTCTGCACACTATGTTTTTGTTCCAGAGAATACCATTCAGTTGTTTTATTGCTCGCTTGCCCTGGTCTATTTTATTGTTTACACCATCCATACTTCTACCATTGGATGACAGTGGCACTCCAAAGTACTTAAAATTATGACACCCTTTAACAGTATCAGAACCGAGCTGTAAGTCGTTAACAATATTTTCTCCCACTTTCAGGTATTCTGTTTTAGATACGTTTATGACAAGACCCCATTTATCATATTCTTCTTTTAATTTGGGGAGCATGTAATTTGCATCTTCCTCATCTCCAGCTGCTAACACCTGGTCGTCAGCAAAAAATTGAATGAACAAGATCTCGTCATCTATAGGGACACTCATTCCTCCACATTTACTTTTCCATGATTTTAGTGCCTCCTCTCGGTAGATCTTAAAGAGTGTAGGGGCAAGTGTACGTCCCTGGCGTAGTCCCTTCGTCACCTCAAACTCTGGAGTTAGTTGATTTCTCACTTTAACCATTGCCGTACAACCTTGGGGGGAGGTTACCATGAGAAAAAGATCGAATAATCTACGAAAGGATAACGTTCTACGAGACGGGGCGTGGAATGTCAGAAGCTTGAACGTGGTAGGGAAACTAGAAAATCTGAAAAGGGAAATATAAAGGCTCAATCTACACTCCTGGAAATGGAAAAAAGAACACATTGACACCGGTGTGTCAGACCCACCATACTTGCTCCGGACACTGCGAGAGGGCTGTACAAGCAATGATCACACGCACGGCACAGCGGACACACCAGGAACCGCGGTGTTGGCCGTCGAATGGCGCTAGCTGCGCAGCATTTGTGCACCGCCACCGTCAGTGTCAGCCAGTTTGCCGTGGCATACGGAGCTCCATCGCAGTCTTTAACACTGGTAGCATGCCGCGACAGCGTGGACGTGAACCGTATGTGCAGTTGACGGACTTTGGGCGAGGGCGTATAGTGGGCATGCGGGAGGCCGGGTGGACGCACCGCCGAATTGCTCAACACGTGGGGCGTGAGGTCTCCACAGTACATCGATGTTGTCGCCAGTGGTCGGCGGAAGGTGCACGTGCCCGTCGACCTGGGACCGGACCGCAGCGACGCACGGATGCACGCCAAGACCGTAGGATCCTACGCAGTGCCGTAGGGGACCGCACCGCCACTTCCCAGCAAATTAGGGACACTGTTGCTCCTGGGGTATCGGCGAGGACCATTCGCAACCGTCTCCATGAAGCTGGGCTACGGTCCCGCACACCGTTAGGCCGTTGTCTGCTCACGCCCCAACATCGTGCAGCCCGCCTCCAGTGGTGTCGCGACAGGCGTGAATGGAGGGACGAATGGAGACGTGTCGTCTTCAGCGATGAGAGTCGCTTCTGCCTTGGTGCCAATGATGGTCGTATCCGTGTTTGGCGCCGTGCAGGTGAGCGCCACAATCAGGACTGCATACGACCGAGGCACACAGGGCCAACACCCGGCATCATGGTGTGGGGAGCGATCTCCTACACTGGCCGTACACCACTGGTGATCGTCGAGGGGACACTGAATAGTGCACGGTACATCCAAACCGTCATCGAACCCATCGTTCTACCATTCCTAGACCGGCAAGGGAATTTGCTGTTCCAACAGGACAATGCACGTCCGCATGTATCCCGTGCCACCCAACGTGCTCTAGAAGGTGTAAGTCAACTACCCTGGCCAGCAAGATCTCCGGATCTGTCCCACATTGAGCATGTTTGGGACTGGATGAAGCGTCGTCTCACGCGGTCTGCACGTCCAGCACTAACGCTGGTCCAACTGAGGCGCCAGGTGGAAATGGCATGGCAAGCCGTTCCACAGGACTACATCCAGCATCTCTACGATCGTCTCCATGGGAGAATAGCAGCCTGCATTGCTGCGAAAGGTGGATATACACTGTACTAGTGCCGACATCGTGCATGCTCTGTTGCCTGTGTCTATGTGCCTGTGGTTCTGTCAGTGTGATCATGTGATGTATCTGACCCCAGGAATGTGTCAATAAAGTTTCCCCTTCCTGGGACAAT
The DNA here is from genome assembly GCF_021461385.2 of Schistocerca piceifrons. Classification (NCBI taxonomy): domain Eukaryota; kingdom Metazoa; phylum Arthropoda; class Insecta; order Orthoptera; family Acrididae; genus Schistocerca; species Schistocerca piceifrons. Next base: position 50,408,668 of record NC_060143.1, on the reverse strand, counting down.
GAATTCACGGTGTTCTTATTTCAATTTCCAGGAGTGTAGATATAGTAGGGGTCAGTGAGGTGAAGTGGAAGGAAAACAAGGATTTTTGGTCAGATGAGTATCGGCTAACATCAACATCAGCAGAAAATGGTATCACAGGTGTAGGATTCGTTATGAATAGGAAGGTAGGGCAGAGGGTGTGTTACTGTGAACAGTTCAGTGACCGGGTTGTTCTAATCAGAATCGACAGCAGACCAACACCGACAACGATAGTTCAGATATACATGCCGACGTCGCAAGCTGAAGATGAACAGATAGAGAAAGTGTATGAGGATATTGAAAGGGTAATGCAGTATGTAAAGGGGGACGAAAATCTAATAGTCATGGGCGACTGGAATGCAGTTGTAGGGGAAGGAGTAGAAGAAAAGGTTACAGGAGAATATGGGCTTGGGACAAGAAGTGAAAGAGGAGAAAGACTAATTGAGTTCTGTAACAAGTTTCAGCTAGTAATAGCGAATACCCTGTTCGAGATTCACAAGAGGAGGAGGTATACTTGGAAAAGGCCGGGAGATACGGGAAGATTTCAATTAGATTACATCATGGTCAGACAGAGAATCCGAAATCAGATACTGGATTGTAAGGCGTACCCAGGAGCAGATATAGACTCAGATTACAATATAGTAGTGATGAAGAGTAGGCTGAAGTTCAAGACATTAGTCAGGAAGAATCAATACGCAAAGAAGTGGAATAAGGAAGTACTAAGGAATGACGAGATACGTTGGAAGTTCTCTAACGTTATAGATACAGCAATAAGGAATAGCGCAGTAGACAGTACAGTTGGAGATGAATGGACATCTCTAAAAACGGCCATCACAGAAGTAGGGGAAGGAAAACATAGGTGCAAAGAAGGTAGCTGCGAAGAAACCATGGGTAACAGAAGAAATACTTCAGTTGATTGATGAATGGAGGAAGTACAAACGGGAAAATCAGGAATACAGAAATACAAGTCGCTGAGGAATGAAATAAATAGGAAGTGCTGGGAAGCTAAGGCGAAATGGCTGCAGGAAAAATGTGAAGACATCGAAAAAGATATGATTGTCGGAAGGACAGACTCGGCATACAGGAAAGTCAAAACAACCTTTGGTGTCATTAAAAGCAACGGTCGTAACATTAAGAGTGCAACGGGAATTCCACTGTTAAATGCAGAGGAGAGGGCAGATAGGTGGAAATAATACATTGAAAGCCACTATGAGGGCGAAGATTTGTCTGATGTGATAGAAGAAGAAACAGGAATCGATATAGAAGAGATAGGGGATCCAGTATTAGAATCGGAATTTAAAAGAGCTTTGGAGGACTTACGGTCAAATAAGGCAGAATGGATAGATAACATTCCATCAGAATTTCTAAATTCATTGGGGGAAGTGGCAAAAAAACGACTATTCACGTTGGTGTGTAGAATATATGAGTCTGGCGATATACCATCTGACTTTCGGAAAAGCATCATCCACACAATTCCGAAGACGGCAAGAGCTGACACGTGCGAAAATTATCGCACAATCAGCTTAACAGCTCATGCATCGAAGCTGCTTACAAGAATAAGATACAGAAGAATGGAAAAGAAAACTGAGAATGCGCTAGGTGACGATCAGTTCGGCTTTAGGAAAAGTAAAGGGACGAGAGAGGCAATTCAGACGTTACGGCTAATAATCGAAGCAAGGCTAAAGAAAAATCAAGACACTATCATAGGGTTTGTCGACCTGGAAAAAGCGTTCGACAATATAAAATGATGCAAGCTGTTCGAGATTCTGAAAAAAGTAGGGGTAAGCTATAGGAAGAGGCGGGTCATATACAATATGTACAACAACCAAGAGGGAATAATGAGAGTGGACGATCAAGAACGTAGTGCTCATATTAAGAAGGGTTTAAGACAAGGCTGTAGCCTTTCGCCCCTACTCTTCAATCTGTATATCGAGGAAGCAATGACGGAAAGAAAAGAAAGATTCAGGAGTGGAATTAAAGTACAAGGTGAAAGGATATCAATGATACGATTCGCTGATGACATTGCTATCCTGAGTGAAAGTGAAGAAGAATTAAATGATTTGCTGAACGGATGAACAGTCTAATGAGTACACAGTATATTTTGAGAATAAATCGGAGAAAGGCGATGGTAATGAGAAGTAGTAGAATTGAGAACAGTGAGAAAATTATCATCAGGATTGATGGTCACGAAGTCAATGAAGTTAAGGAATTCTGCTACCTAGGCAGTAAAATAACCAATGACGGACGGAGCAAGGAGGACATCAAAAGCAGACTCGCTATGGCAAAAAAGGCATTTCTGGCCAAGAGAAGTCTACTAATATCAAATACCGGCCTTAATTTGAGGAAGAAATTTCTGAGGGTGTTCGTCTGGAGTACAGCAATGTATGGTAGTGAAACATGGACTGTGGGAAACCGGAACAGAAGAGAATCGAAGCATTTGTGATGTGGTGCTATAGACGAATGTTGAAAATTAGGTGGACTGATAAGGTAAGGAATGAGGAGGTTCTACGCAGAATCGGAGAAGAAAGTAATATGTGGAAAACACTGACAAGGAGAAGGGACAGGATGATAGGACATCTGCTAAGACATGAGGGAATGACTTCCATGGTACTAGAGGGAACTGTAGAGGGCAAAAACTGTAGAGGAAGACGGAGATTGGAATACGTCAAGCAAATAATTGAGGACGTAGGTTGCAAGTGCTACTCTGAGATGAAGAGGTTAGCACAGGAAAGGAATTCGTGGCGGGCCGCATCAAACCAGTCAGTAGACTGATGACAAAAAAAAACAAAAAAAAAACAACCTTGGTAGAGGAGTCTGACAGCTCTCACATAGCTCGGTGACACACCATTATCAATTAGTTCTGTGAAACTGTGTCATAAGCTTTATGGAGGTCTACAAAGACACGGTCGGTTTTAAGGCCTTTGCTGTCCTTTCCTTCACTAGGTTTTTGAGGGTAAATACTCCATCAGTACAGGAGCGACCATATCTGAATCCATTTTGTTCTTCAGAGTCAGTTATTTCTTCTTCTATCCTCTTTTTTAAGATACGGCCATAGGCTCTTGCCATGGATGGCATCACATTAATACCACGATATTTTGCACAATTCCTCCTGTTGCCCTTCTTAAGTATTGGTGTAATTGTTGCCTTTTTCCACTCATTTTGGGCTTCGTCACCTCTAAGGCATTTGTCAAAAGTCACTACCAATATCTCAGAGTTTTGACAGTGCTGCTTTAACCAGTTCTATATAAATTAATCCTGGTCCTGGCGACTTTCTGTTATTCATTGCATTAATTGCATTTTGGACTTACTTTGGGGTTATCGGTGGTATATTATCATTACTGATTTCAATGCCTGGTGGGTTCTCAGTGAATGGAGCTCTGTTCTCAGTTAGTAGTCCTTGGCATTGTTGTACCCATTCTTGCATGCTAATGAGATTTACGTTTGCTTTATCTTTATTCTGTGTTGTCATTGTTTTTAATACCTTCCAGGCTTTATTTGCACGTGTATTCACCATGCATGTTTTATCTCTTCGCCGGTTTTCTGCAAGGCTTCGTTTTTTGCCTTAATTATTGTTTTCTGTCCATCTTTTCTCCACTCTCCGTATTCCAGCCAATCATTGTCTGATCTTGGGTTCAACCATTTATTATATACTTTCTACCTTCTCCTGTACCGATTGGTTCCACCACTCATCACATATTCTATTACTCTTTTGGATTTCTTTTTTCCACAGTGCTTCATAAGGTGCGTTATGGATGGCTTCTTTAACCATCTCATACATCTTATCTGCAGAGGTTTCTTCAATGGCAGCAAGTTTTTCTGTTACCTTTGCCGGTACAAGAAGCAGGTAGAACTATGGCCAAGGCTTTGTAAATTGTATTGAATATTATTGGCTTTCTCTGGTGCGGCTTCCACTTGATTATCTGTGTCTTTGATAAACATGAATAATATCTTAGACATTAGCACAAAATGCTCTGACCTGCACCCTGCACCCCTCATAGCCCTCACATCTTGTACTACCAGCTTTGGTGTTCGCTTTATTATGACATAGTCTATAACGGACTTGAGGTTAATGCATGGTTTTGTCCATGTGTATTTGTGGATATCCATATGCGTGAACCATCCATTCATAATTCTGTAACGTCCCCTTAGAAAAATTAATGATTGACTGTGCTGATAAACCTCTTACATTATTTGCTTTTCAAACAACTGAGCAAAACTTAACGAACTCAGACATTACTCTCTTTACTTATTCTGATCAACACTAAACTGACACAATATTTTTAGCGCAAGGCAATCTGACTTTAAAAATCCCTACAAAAGAATGGCCCTGACTAACAATAACCTATACCTTTCACGAATTCTTACCTCACAAAAATCATCGTTACTCGAACTACTGCAATACAGCGAGCGCCAATACTGCCAGCTCAACAAAAGATTCCAACTACTGAAGGCACTAACTACTGAAATGCATTGTTAGGAAATGAAAGACTTTGGTAGGGAATAAACAAGGTATTTGCCTTAACAGTGTTGAAAAGTCATAATATATATCAGTTCATGACATCCAGTCTTACAAATTTACTGTCTCTGATGGACACACTTCCAGATCATCCGCTCTCAAAACTCCGCCATCTCGCTCCCCACATCCACCACTGCTGGCGGCTCACCTCCAACTGCGCAACGCTACGCCCTGTTAACATCCAGCTGCCCAAAACTACAATAGCAAACAACAATGCAAACCGTCCACAGACTGGACACAGCACAGCCAGTGATTTTCATACAGAGCGCTACGTGGCGTTACCAATAAATAAAACCTAAATAGCCAACTTACATAGCCCCCATGCTCCCCCAAAATATTTTACAAATTGTTTTGGGTTGGTGCCAATAATTATTTGATAAAATTTTTCATAATTACAATAACAAAGATATCATATGCACACACTTATTGATACATTGCTGGTCAAAAGCTAAAATTTTCTCACAGTCCATAAAGACAGTCCTGATCATTCATCACAGTAACGTTGCAGTGTTTTTCTCAAAGTCTAAGCAGTAAAAGAAAATGCACACGGAATTAGTGGATTTCCATGCAATCTTGAAGAAGTAGTGTTGTCCTTCCAATGGAAAGACAGTGCTGACTCTTGACATGCAGACAGGTATTGGTCCACAACAGAGCAAACCCACAGCAGAGTCAGTCGACGTTTTGAAGAATATTGGTAGTTAGGTCATCACAGAGCAGACCCACTGTAGTCCAGGTAGGGATTACGGTATTGGTGGGCCACCAGAGGTGCAGACCCACTGCAGTCCTTGTAGAAATAATGGTACTGGTGAGTCAGCAAAGGTGCAGACCCACTGTAGACCTTGTAGAAATAATGGTACTGATGGGTCATCAAAGATGCAGACCCACTGTAGTCCTTGTTGAGATGGCCAGCAGCCATCTGTTGTGACTGTGCAGGTGCACAATCACCATTGAAGAGTCTTGCGGATAATATAGCAAGTCTATAAACCACCACTTGTGCACTCACAAAGTTTTTGGAATTGTCCTTAGAACCAGCAATACTGTGAAGCAATCCCTTGCTGAATTATTAACACACATGCAAACACTAACAGTCCCAACTTCTCACGTACTGTGCATATACTATGAAAAGCAGAAACGTGTGCAGTGAGATGTAACTTATTTTGAGGAACTGGTGTCTACACAATTATAAATTTACAACATAAGAATACAAGTACAAAGATACAGAATACATCATTAAAGAACATAACAATACAGATAACATTTGTGGTAATACGGGCTTTACAAAAGAATCGAAATAACATATACATCAGTGTTACAGGAATTATGACGTAAGTAAATACATAAAAGGTCAGAATAACTTTAGAAACATCAACTTCACACATGAGCATTAAAACAGAACCGAATAATGTCTAAACATCTTTACAAAATAAATAATATATTATAAATGCCAATTATATTTGAGGATAACAGTATTCCTCATCATAGTGAATGTAGCTGAGTATTAGAAAAATTCTACAACTTAAGTCTTATCAGATAAACACATAAAGACAGGAAGAACACAAATACACAAGGTACACAGACACATAGTGAAATGACACAAAAGGACAGGACAGGGTTTGTTTTCAGTGTGACATTTGGTACTGCAGTCCAACCCAAAACTTCATTTCATAGATGTTTCCTCTTATTTCACTTTTTTTATACCTTGTCAATGCATTACTTCCAATTCATCACAACTCATTCTCTTATATAGCCTACCCCTCTTAAGCTAACTTAAATCTACTGAGCTCAGATGCTAAACTAAGGGACGAGGCAATGCAGCAGTACAAAACAATTAACACAATCAACAATGACAAAAAAGTGCAAATTGGCAAAGCAAGCAGCAGTATGTCTAAATTAGCAAAGCAAATGCAACATTACAACTAATATAAGGCAATGTGTAGCTAATAAGAAAAATAAGTGAGTAGTAAAACAGGCTTAACTGAGTAATACAAAGTGAAATTCAGTAACACTATGCCGGGCAAACAGCAGCAGCAAATGCAATAACTTAAATCTAAACATTACAAACCCACAAGCAGAGAAAATAGCACACTAAAGACAACAATGCAGGTAAGGGAAATGTATATGCACATCTTAATGTCTACGTAATTAAAATGGTGCACCACAACTTATTCTACAAAAAAAATTACCAAGTACTTGAAAAGAAAATTATGTATGCAGTTACTGTTATTTGTCAGTTCTTATTGTTCTTTCCTTTTTCGAAGAATGTGGATCATAAAATTATTATTTAATAGATCTGTTGACAGAGAGTGTTCACATTAGCAAACGCATTAAATTTTATTTTATAAAACCAATGCTGCAACACAGCTGGAAAACAGATATCAAATGAAATAACCAACTACATAAAGCAAAGCATAACAATATCATTCAATAGTCATGTGGCATTTCATAAGTTAGTAGAAATTCTCTCAATTCTCGTAGAAAGACACTAGTCACAATCAGGTGTGCAGATGTAAGAATATTTCCCATCAATTCATAAGCATTTCAGTAAGTAGCACAAAATATGTGCTCCACAGTATAATCATATGTTTCCAAGTAATAGCGTGTCTTATTTGCGATGCTTTTTACAAAGGAATGTAAATAGCGAGGTTAATGGCCTCTTTTTTCTCTAGCTAATGGCTTTTTCTCCAGGCAGGTGGCACAGCTGGGCACCCACGACGCATTACGTGAAGTCACCTTCCGGCGGAGGTTCAAGTCCTCCCTCGGGCATGGGTGTGTGTTTTTGTCCTTAGGATAATTTATGTTAGGTAGTATGTAGGTTTAGGGACTGATGACCTTAGCAGTTAAGTCCCATACGATTTCACACACATTGGAACTTTTCTTTTTTTCTTTTTTTTTTTTTTTTTTTTTTTTTTTTTTTTTTTGATACTGTGAAACACATCTCCTCCATTGAACAACTACTCATAGCTCTTAAGGTGTGCGTTTCACTAGAAATTCTTTTCCTGTTTTAGTCTATAGTACCACTACTGAAAGTTGCCTACCTGCTTCTTAGCAACAATAGTACCGGTACATGTATTCCTCTGTCAGAGGGGTCAGAACGGTTATCGCTTATAAATTTCCGCTCGTTAATTTCCGGATAGTGATCCGATAAGTTAAATTGATACATTTATCCTTCTCCATCATGCCGGAAAGTGTATAAAGTTATCAGGGAATAACAGCATACTTACACATATGTACAGGCGCCGGCACCTATACATCAGACGATTTGAATTCTCATTCATTAACGTTTCTGCACACGAGCTCTCATCCTCATTTTATCTCACAAGACACTCTATATATCTCGATGCAGTTTGTCAGTGTAATTTTGCAACATCCTGTGTGTGCACACCTTCGAACAAATGAATGGATTGAGGGATTTACGTTTCTGTACTGCAGTATTGTGTCTTCGATAGAATTCCGCATAAAATGCTGTTCATAAGTTTAGTCCAGACTTGTTTAAGACGTTTGTGTAAATGAAGTTTGGGAACGGCTTGTGCCAGCAGCTATGGCCGAGTGATTCTAGGCCCTTCAGTTTGGAACTGCGTGACTGCTACGGTCGCAGGTTCGAATCCTGCCCGGCATGGATGTGTGTGATGTCCTTAGGATAGTTAGGTTTAAGTAGTTCTAAGTTCTAGTAGACTGATGAGCTCAGATGTTAAGTCCCATAGTGCTCACAGCCATTTGAAGCACTTGAACCATTTGGAATGGGTTGCCTTCTGGAGCAAGATTCTGTTTGCACTCATTTTCTATGGAAAATGTTTACATTGGACGCCTAGAGCAGCAAAGAGTAGCAAAGAGAAATTTCTTGCTACCTTCGAAGATGGTAACGATTCGCTATGCCGGGGGAAGACGATAAATCACGTTGCTGCCAGCCGTAGGCATTGATGCCAGAGAAGTAAGAAGATCCGCTAAACAAATCTCTGGTCTTGGAAGAACAACATTAACAAACTTCAGTGAGCGAAACGCAAAAGTCATGGTCCACCACAGCCATTGATATTAGTTGCTGTGGTTAGTGTTACAACTGAACCATTTAAAAAAATGTACAAAACGGGAAATGTTGAACGATATAAGCTAGTTTCATAACGAGAGATTTTTGTTGTGGAAATCATACGAACTGCAGCAAGTAGATGTGTTTATTCAGATACTGTGAAAACATAACTTTTGCCGTAACATATTATGCATGGGCAGCTAAAATTCATTTTGTTGCGTCTGACTTAACAGTCCTTAACTTTCAAATGATTTATTACTCTCATATATCCCACTGTAATTTTGGTGGTAGGGAGTCAAAAATACCAACAAAAATGTTTGCTGAGATGAATTTTTTTAAAATCGAATATTGGATTTTCCTCTTTTTCACAGTAGGTGACAAGATGTCAAAATTATTGATTTTGGCCCAGGTTTGGCTTATGGAATGCATTAAATTAAACCGAAACGTATTTACCGCGATGTAAGAAACAAAAAGCCTCAGATGTTACAGGCGTTCACCTCTTAAAACTAGTATTAAACAATTTCTAAATCTGTCGATATCGTATGGTATAACAGCCGTTAATTTTCATAATGGATTTTCTGGTGTATTTCTGATATGTTTGAGATTAGGCGAGTGTGTCTCTGTATAAAGTCAACGGATCTGAAACACGTGCTATTCACCTAAAGCATGGTGGTTTTAATGAACTTTCAGTATGCAGGGGAGTAATTGTATTTTGCCAACATCAGAATGATTTTAGGGCAGGAAATGGAGAGTCACTTTAGTTTAGCAACCATACAGCAGTTTCATAAAGATAGAGCAAGTTGGTTAGCAAAGTATTTTATAAATTTTAATGGTTATTTATCTTATCTGCTGACTGTGGACAGGAAAGTGTCATATAGCACTGCACCAGCTAGGTATTATGGGATAGTACACATATTAACAATTGCAGGAAGCACTCTGAACATAAATATTGTTACAACAAGGATATTTATCTTTATATGAGGTACGTTATTGCTTAACTCTATTCACGTATTCACAACGGTTCTACTAAAATTCCGCATGGAGTGCAGCAACAGCAGAATTATCGTTTGTTTTCAATCAAAAGCAAGAGCAAAACGGATCAGAGATGATTTACGAGTGGTAATATAATATTTATGATTTTATGTCGGTACTAGTGCAACGCATGTTTTATATTGTACATGCGAGTCCTTGATGTTTCCTTACTTGTGGACATTAAGGAAGCCAGCTATTTAATATTTTACTCTGGAGAATAAAGAATATTCTCATACTATTTAGTTTCCAGTCAGCTGTGAGGTTTTTAAATTTTCCATCGATTTGGAAGTAGTAGCGATTGAGGAAATATCGCTGTGTTATCGACATGGTGTACTCAACTGTTTTAACTTATATCACCTCTTCAACACGACTTTTCTGAAAAGTTTCTGTCCTTTGAATATCATCAGTGTTTTCAAGAACAGTGGAGCTTTTCCCCTGAACTATGATGCTGTTCCAAAAGAGGTAGTAGCACCCAGTAAGCTGACTGAAAGGGTGCTGCCATGGACTAAAGAATGATAGTATTCCGTGACATCTTCCCCTTAACAGGTTAAGCTGCTGAAAATGCTGAAGATGTGTTAAATGTTTCAAACGTATCTAAGGAATAAACGCCGCAACACGACAGGAGGAAAAAGGATTCATTGGCCAAATGTCTAAATGTAGCTAACTGCAAACAAGATTCCAGTTCATCGACATCGTGCTACACAACTCTAAACACTACACCAAATTCGGCACCTAAGTCATTCAAAGCACAGCGTCCAGTAACAAAAAAGATGCCGATTATGTTTGTGGTGTTTGCTTCATGTCACACTCATCTGATGTGAAGGAAGAAACAGGTGCATCATAAACACAATGCTCTTTCTGCTTCATACCCTACCATGACAGCTGCCAAAAACAATTGACTAAGGAAGCTGTCTACATGTGTGACAATTGTTGTGAACATTCAAGTTATGGAGATGAGGACTGTTGCAGTAGGGTGAATGAAACTTAGTGCTGCGAAGTAAGCTTATCGCCACTGCAAAGCGAGCTTACCTATAGCAAATCTACCTTCCTGAGTATTTTTCAAACTTATGTACATTTACGAACATTGCCAATAATAAGAAGAGAGTAATACGTTTATAAAATGTGGCTCACATATGTAGTTACGCAATAAAATTAATTTCCATATTATTGGTTATTTTTCTCGAACAAAACAATACATTACTTTGGGACTACTGTCAAATTAGATTATCTTAACTTACACTACTGGACATTAAAATTGCTACACCACGAAGATGAAGTGTTACAGACGCGAAATTTAACTGACAGGAAGAAGATGCTGTGATATGCTAATGATTTGCTTTTCAGACCATTCACACAAGCTCGACGCCGGTGGCGACACCTACAACGTGTTGACTTGAGGAATGTTTCCAACCGATTTCTCATACACAAACAGCAGTTGATCGGCGTTGCCTGGTAAAACGTTGTTGTGATGCCTCGTGTAAGGAGGAGAAATGCGTACCACCACGTTTCCGACATTCATAAAGGTCGGACTGTAGCCTATCGCGATTGCGATTTATCATATCGTGACATTGCTGCTCGGGTTGGCCGAGATCCAATGACTGTTAACAGAATATGGAATCGGTGGGTTCAGGAGGGTAATACGGAACGCCGTGCTGGATCCCAACGGCGTCGCATCACTAGCAGTCGAGATGACAGGCATCTTATCCGCATGGCTGTAATGGATCGTGAAGCCACGTCTCGATCCCTGAGTCAACAGATGGGGACGTTCGCAAGACAACAACCATCTGCACGAACAGTTCTCAGCTCGGAGACCATGGCTGCGGTTACCCTTGACACTGCATCGCAGACATGAGCGCCTGCGATGGTGTACTCATCGACGAACCTGGGTGCGCGAATGGTAAAACGTTATTTTTTCGGATGAATCCAGGTTCTGTTTACAGCATCATGATGGTCGCATCCGCGTTTTGCGACATCTCGGTGAACGCACATTGGAAGCGTGTATTCGTCATCGCCATACTGGCGTATCACCCGTAGTATGGGGTGCCATTGGTTACACGTCTCGGTCACCTCATGTTCGCATTGAAGGCACTTTGAACAGCGGGCGTTTGATTTCAGGTGTGTTACGACCCGTGGCTCTACCCTTCATTCGATCACTGTGAAACCGTACATATCAGCTGGATAACGCACGACCGCATGTTGTAGGTCCTGTACGGGCCTTTCTGGATACAGAAAATATTCGACTGCAGCCCTGACCAGCACATTCTCACTAATTGAATACGTCTGGTCAATGGTGGCCGAGCAACTGGCTCGTCATAATGCGCCAGTCACTATTCTAGATGAACTGTGGTATCGTGCTGAAGCAGCATGGGCAGCTGTACCTGTACATGCCATCGAAACTCTGTTTGACTCAATGCCCAGGCGTATCGAAGCCGTTATTACGGCCAGAGGTGGTTGTTCTGGGTACTGATTTCTCAGGATCTGTTTACCAAAATTGCGTGAAAACGTAAGCATATGTCGGTTCCAGTATAATATATTTGCCCAATGGATACCCGTTTATCATCTGCATTTCTTCTTGGTGTAGCAATTTTAATTTCCAGTAGGGTATATACTCATAATTGACACCAAGACTAGTTCTACAGCTGCTACACAGTAGCATGTTGGACTTCGGCGGCGTATCACGTCATACACAGAACTGTAGCTCTTGAAGAAGCTATAGTTGGCTCGAAATCGATAGTAGCTGAAGAACAACAAAAAATCCAAAAGATTCAAACTTATCGATGAGTAAATAATAAGACAATAACGTTTATTATGAATAGTGACGTACACCATGTCTCTCCTAGGAGTTTTCTCTGGTGTTTCGGCAGATATCTACAAACACGACTCATCGCGTTTTTCATGCGGCACCCTGTAACGGTGGAAAATGTCAGTTTGTTTCCCGTTACAAAGAAAATACATTTCAAACCGAAATTTCACATGTCCATGTGATAGATGGGTATCAAAATTAGTCTAAGGATATATCCGTTTTATCGTTTTGTAGGGACAGTAAAACGCGAGGAAAAACCAGTACTGTAGCAGTGACTGAGCAGCGCGTCTATATGGCTGTAGAAGTCAGCGCGGTCCAGGGCATTGCTATCGCTGCTGGAGTACATGTATTTCTATTCTTCGTGTTTTACCATTCCTGTTAGAAAACAGTGATAAAACAAATGTCTCATTAGACTTAGTTGGGAATGCTCTATCGAATTGGCACATAAGATTCCTCTTCAAAAATTGTTTCGTCTGTAACGGGAAACAAACAGACGTTTCCCATCGACAATAGGTGTCGCATGAAAGACGTGATGAGCAATATTCCCCTTGGCTGGCTCCAGCTATACACAGTAAAAGCGAAATCGCTGGCAAGAGAGAAAAAATATCTGACGTTCTTAAGAGAGACAACAAGTATATACCTATTCCATGAGTTGATAGTAGTCTTCTTAACAGTAACAGACGATAAATTAGAGTTTTTGAAAACTCCTCCACTTGGAAGAGATTACATATTTATTTCTTTGTATTATTTAACAGAAATGTGGCTTTCGTTTTATCTCTGAAATCGTGATCATTGTAAAGACGTAATTGTCCAGGTTATACTTTTTGTGGTTCGATAGTTTGTCATGTTTCCCATAGTACTGTAAATGTCCGGTTTGTATCTTGATGGGCTGTAATTTTTCATACCGTCTGCATTACACTTTCGCCTGGTGTCAGAAGCTGCCGTATACAAAAGTGACTGTTAGGAAAAATTTTGTTCCTCGGACACATTGAGGGATGCTATAACTGAATCCAAGGACTCAGAAATTACGTAAACAGGGGCTTTCAACGCCAGCAATAGGGGTAATTGACGATAAATTCTTTCAGACAAAGAGGATCGTTGGTGAACAATGTGTGACTGCAACTGATCGTTACTGATTCTGGAAAAAAATGTTTTCTGCCATAACGATTACGCAACCGTTCCACGGAATGTGATATCTGAAGTGTCTCGTTTGTTTTTCGAATGCCACAGTTGACGTTCGACGCAGCGCAAGGCACCTACCAGATGTCCTTCGAGGTCCACCACATCTCAGCACGGGGGTTCCTTATGTAAAATTCACGACTCCAACCGGCAACAAAACCAACACCTTACAGTGGGTTTTGCTGGTAAGGTAACCTGTCCTACGGCGCGTTCGGGGAATAACTGTCAGTTTCGGCGCTTCCTATTTCCTCGGTGCAGGCGATAGGGGGAGCGCGCGGGCTGAGTCGGCAGACAGCGCCACCTGCCGCCCCCTCCGCTGCTGCCCTTCATACATAAAGATGAGCGCCGCCGCTCGCCGTTGTAAATCGCACGGGCCTCCAGCCGGCCGCGCCACGTCCATCCGTCCGCCGCAAATAGGCGCTGCCAATACGACACGCGCCGTGGCGAGGCGCTGGCTGCGGTCGCGTCCTCGTGGAAGTGCGGAGGAGGGAAGGCTGTGGAGCAGGGTGCGAGAGAGAAGGGGACAACTTCGCACCGCCGCTGAATTTGCATCGTAACAACGTTTCGGTGCGAATTTGTCGGCGTGTAACATAACCGCCCTCAGATGCAGCGGGGGTGGGAGGGTGGGGGACGAATTGTAGGAAATACGCATGGGGAGCCACACTGTAATTGCCCCGTGACCAATCGTCTGTCTTTTTAGGGCACCGCCGGACGTCCGCGTAGCAAGCAGTTTTATAATTATGGAATCTATCGTTTACTCTGCTTCTCTGTAGCCCAATGCGCGCGATATGCTTTTTCAGAAGAAATTAAGTTCCACCAATGGTCATCTTTAAATGGTGACGAAATTTCTCTGGGATGTGTATCTACATACTTTTCCCTCTTTTCTTAATTATTGTTATTATAAGCGTTACATAATTTTGTAAGTACATGAACATATACAAGGTGGTCCTTTAATCGTGACCGGGCCAGATATCTCACGAAATAAGTCAAACGGAAAAACTACAAACTTGTCTAGCTTGAAGGGGGAGACCAGATGGCGATATGGTTGGCCCGCTATGTGGCGCTGCCATAGGTCAAACGGGTATCAACTGCGTTTTTTTTAAAAATAGGAACCCCCATTTTGTATTACGTATTTATGTAGTACGTAAAGAAATATGAATCTGTTAGTGTGACCACTTCTTTCGCTTTCTGATAGATGGCGTTGTAATAGTCACAAACATATGGCTCACAATTTTAGACGAACAGTTGGTAACAGGTAGGTTTCTTAAATTAAAATACAGAACGTAGGTACGTTTGAACATTTTATTTCGGTTGTTCCAATGTGATACATGTACCTTTGTGAACTTATCATTTCTGAGAACGCATACTGTTACAGCGTGTTTACCTGTAAATACGACATTATTTGCAATAAATGCTCAAAATGACGTCCGTCAACCTCAATGCATTTGGCAGTACGTGTAACGACATTCCTCCCAACAGCGAGTATTTCGCCTTCCGTAATGTTCGCACATGCATTGACAATGCGCTGACGCATGTGGTCAGGCTTTGTCGGTGGATCACGATAGCAAATATCCTTCAAATTTCCCCACAGAAAGAAATCCCGGGACTTCATATCCGGAGAACGTCATGAAATAAGCTATTCAATACCGCTTCAACCGCACGCGGGCTATGTGCCGGACATCCATCATCTTGGAAGTACATCGCCATTCTGTCATGCAGTGAAACATCTTGTAATAAAATCTGTAGAACATTAACCCGCCAAGGTCGCTGATGTTCCACTTGTCGCAGCCATCGTGGATTTTCCGTTGTCCAATTGTGCATATTATGCTGATTTACGTTACCGCTGTTGGTGAAACACTCTTCGTCGTAAAATAGAACGCGTACAAAAATTCTGTCATCGTCCCGTAATTTATCCTGTGCCCAGTGGCAGAACTGTATACGAAGGTCAAAGTTGTTGCCAAGCAATTCCTGATGTATAGAAATATGGTACGGGTGCAATTGATGTTGATGTAGCATTCTCAATACCGACGTTTTTGAGATTCTCCATTCTCGCGCAACTTGTCTGCTATTGATGTGCGGATTAGCCGCGACAGCAGCTAAAATACATACTTGGGCATCATCACTTGTTGCAGGTCGTGGTTGACGTTTCAATGTGGCTGAACACTTCCTGTTTCCTTAAATAACTTAACTAACCGGTGAACGGTCCGGACACTTGGATGACGTCGTCCAGGAAACCGAGTACCAAACATAGCACACGCCGTAGGGCAATTTGATCACAATAGCCATACATCAAAACGAGATCGACCTTTTCCATAATTGGTAAAGGGGCCATTTTAACACGGGTAATGTATCACGAAGCAAATCCCGTCCACACTGGCGGAACGTTACGTGATACCACGTAGTTACACGTTTGTGACAAAGCGAAAAAAGTGGTCCAACTAAAACGTTCATATTTCTTTACGTAATACACGAATATGTAATAAAAATGGGGGTTCCTATTTGAAAAACGCAGTTGATATCCGTTTCACCTAAGGCAGCAGTATCTAGCTGGCCAACCATAGCGCTATCTGGTTTCCCCCTCAAGCTAGACGAGTTTCGCTCTTTGTAGTATTTACGTTTTATGTTTATTAGGTGAGATATTTGGCCCGGTCACTATCAATGGACCACCCTGCATACTCCGAAAGCCACCGTACGGTGTGAGGCGGAGGGTTCCCTGTATCTCTGCCAGTCGATTCCATTCCTGTTCTCAGTCCGGAACCGCGCAACTGCTGCGGTCGCTGGTTCGAATCCTGCCTCGGGCATGGATGTGTGTGATGTCCTTAGGTTAGTTAGGTTTAAGTAGTTCTAAGTTCTAGGGGACTGATGACCACAGATGTTAAGTCCCATAGTGCTCAGAGCTATTTGAACCATTTGAACCTTTCCTGTTCGATTCATAGATAGAGCAAGGGAAAATCTGCTGTCTTTATGTCACCCACCCCCGCCTCATAAACCCTCACTTCTCGTATCTAATGTTCGTGGCCGTTACGACAGTTGTATCTCGGCTGCGGTAGGTTCATTCTGCAGTTAGCTTCAAATTCCTGTTGCGTACACTTTCTGAATACTGCTCCCAAAAAAAGAACTTTGGCTTACTTCAAGGTATTCCCATTTGAACTCCCGAAGTGCCTTCATATTACCTGCGTGTTGTTCGAGTCTACCGGTAACAAATACAGCAGGCGATCCCTGAAGTGCCTCAATGTCTACCTTTAATACGACCTGTTATGGATCCCAAACACTCGAGCAGCACTCAAGAACAAGGCGCACTAGCGAACTATATGCAGACTCCTTTACAGATGAACTATACTCTCCTAAATTTCTCCCAATATACCATTCGCCTTCGCTACCACAAACCTCACAAACTCGTCCCATTTCATACCATCTTGCAACTTTGCATATAATCGAGGTGACTGTGTCATGTAGGACGCGGTTAATGTTGTATCCGAACAATAAGGATTTGTTGAGACAGCTACCATTCGTCACACCAACTAGAAATTTTGTGTAATGCATCTTGTATCATCCCACAGTGACTCATCTTAAACACATCTTCATATACCATAGCATCATCAGCAAACGACTGCTGGTTGCTGCCCACCCTGTCCGCCACATCATTTATGTATGTAGAAAATGATAGCGGTCCCCTCACACTGCTCACGGGCACTCCTGACGATACGCTTGTCTCTGATGCACACTCGCCGTCGTGGACAACGTACAGGTTCCTATTACTTAAGAAGTCTTCGAGCCACTCACATATGTGGGAACTTATTCCGTCTGCTCGTACATTCGTTAACAGTGCGCAGTGGGATACAGCGTCAAGTACTTTTAGAAAATTTAGAAATATCGAATCTGCCTGTTGCCCTTCATCCATAGTTCGCATCATATCATTTGAAAACGTATTAGACTTGTATTTTTTATGTTGTTTGAGTGTTATACCCTGAGGGATCCTGCGCAAAATCAGAGAAACTAACAGTTGATGGTAGGAGGAAGGAAACCAGATAGAAGAAACAAGGTTGGCGTGAGATTTTCTGGATTTGCAATGAATGAAAATGAGGATTAGAATGGCTCCAGGACTAACAGATAGTGAGAAACAGTTGTGTAGAGCAAGAATAAATATCGTGTGATTCAAAGTGATTACGGCTGTTAAGATGCTGCAAATGATTTATAAACAGACAGGAACGCATGTGAGAGCTGCACTAGTGTGCAAAACCTAAAGACGAAAGTAACTTTCGCAAGATGCATTGTGGCCATGTAATATAGCTCGATCAGACTTGGACTACACAGAGAAACGAGTGTTACAGTGTAGTACAGATGGTAATGATGAAAGATATACGCAATGAGTCAGACAGGAAGACACTTTTATACAAGGACAATAATTTCACTGTCATCGCCTTGACTGATGATGGCCTCTTGGGGATTACGAATGGCAGTACATGGTTCTTAATACAGTGTGCGATCACCACAGATTGGCAGTGCTTTCTCTCCAACGTGCTCCCATGCTGCCATGGTAATGAGTTCTTGTGGTGAGGCATCCCATTGTTCCACCACCGTGGTTGACAACTACTGGATAGTCATTGGTGCATAAGGACGTGCTGAAAAACGTCTCCCCAACTTATCCACAAGTTTTCAGTGGTATTTAAGTCGGGGCTTCGGGCATGCCAGTCCATTTGCCTATTATCCTCTCGCTCCAAGAGCTCCTACATCTCTGCACTTCGATAGGATTGCGCATTGTCATCCATTGAAATGAAGCCAAGGCCGAATTTATCCCTGATAAGACGCACATGGAGTAGGAGAACGGTGTCACAATGACTTTTTCCGGTGAGTTTACCCTGCCCAAAGATATGGAGGTCAGTACGCCCATGCTATATTATGCCCCCTCACACCTTAACAACTCGGCTACCAAAACGATCACGTTTGACAATGTTCCTAAGTGCATTAGGTGTTCTGACCTCTCGCCTATGACGGTATGTAATGCATTGTACCGCAAAAACAATTTCTGTGTCATGAATGAATCTTAGGTATGTTATTCCCATATATAGCACCAGTAGTCAACAGACTGAAATGTTATAAATTGTTTCTATCATGTACTACTAATGGAATCATGGACAGGGGAAGGAAAACAAGTTTAACGAGTAAAGTAAAATGTAATTGCCGTTTTATGTTTGTGTTGGATTTTGATCAGTTTTCTGTGGCGAAATTCTCTGACAGTTTTCTTCAAATTTAAATCCCTGTGTTGTTTATCTGTCACGTTCAAAGGTGGTCATACAAAGACCACAGACATGACACATGATCCGTCATCCACACTAGCGCAATCAATAAATGTAAACGACATCTGCTATGTTGACGGTGAACAAAGAAGTGTAGCGTGACAGCCGGATTTTCAAATTATAGCAGACAAATGATGTATGAATATCTGAAAAAAGGCTTAAATTTTTCTGTAGCGCAATATATATTGGGTTTTCAGCGTCCATAAGTCACTAACGCGACAATAGAACGCAGTAAAAAAAGTTAGAGTACAATTTTGTTATTTGTTACTCTTCTTGGTGACGCTGTTTTAGTGGATATCTTTGTAGTTTATCTGACATTTTCCTACACGTAATGCTTACGAATTATTGCATTTGGCTGATTCATTCTTTGTCCTTTCTGTCTTTGACACAATATCATCTGAATATTACACACAGGTCGGAATTACTTGCTCTTCGCCGTGACTGACATTACGTGCCTCAGTGCAAATTGCCTGCCTTCGGCACTGCACATTATAGTGACCTTATCGTTAACATCAGTTGCACTACAGGACTCACAGAGCGTAGAGTGCTACTTGACAGTAGACACCGAACATTTAGACAGCTTCCGGCCTTCATTGAATGGTATTAAATACGCAATAGCGGTGTGCGTCCGCCACCATCGTTTTAGGTTTTTTTCTGCGAGAAGCGCCCTCCTTAAAACAAATTGAATGAGTATCAATACAATTTGGTCAATCATATCCACTGTATTAATTTCGCGATCCCTTATTTAGAGATGTTCTGTGACTAAAGACTGCTTTTCACTGCAACATTAGCCGAGCGGTGTAAGACGCTGCAGTCATGGACTGTGCGGCTGGTCCCGGCGGAGGTTAGAGTTCTCCCTCGGGCATGAGTGTGTGTGTTTGTCCTTAGGATAATTTAGGTTAAGTAGCGTGTAAGCTTAGGGACTGATGACCTTAGCATTTAAGCCCCATAAGATTTCATACCCATCACTACGACATTAGTGGCGTTGTGATTCGTAAGAGGTCTTCTTCGTAAATAAGAACTCAGTCCTTATTAAAGAAAGGAGATGGTAAATATACCTTCCGATGCCTGATCTGGTGGACAGTTGGAAAACATCTGAAGATTCGTGAAGCTTTTCACAGATGATGATGATGATATTGCACAGAGTTTAGTAGGAGGACCGGGAAATTATAGCAAGTGTTGTGGATCCTATAGATCCAACAATTCGTGCAGGGTCTCACAGTTTACGGCAAACCTAAACAAATGCGGCGTAAATCATCGCATATTATGAGGGGCGAGCAATAAGATGTATTCTCTGACCAGAGGGCGGTGGTTTCCTTGCCACCGGATTTGCCCTCTATTTTTTAAGACGACGCAACGACTGTGGTTAAGGTCTTACGGTTTTGTGTCCTGTCCAATTTGTTGCCTCGGATTTTAGGGAGAGGATTGTAACGTGCTGCTTGGTGACTGGCTCACCCAGGCTTTAGGTAAGAGGTCTGCCAGTCACGATTACCTACTTGTTTCACTTCGATTTCTGTTCTCTTTTCCTTGCGTTTCCTTTCCTTTTTTAATGCGTTTCTTCTCCTCTTGTTTTTCCTCTGTATGTGAGGATTTGTAACTGCGTCAGGTCTGCGCCTTTTAGCCGTTCTCCTTGTTCGCTGTTTGTCTTCGTCCCTTCTCCGCATGTGTTCCTGTTTCTATGCGTTTGGGCCCTGATGACCACGCTGTTTAGCGCCCGAAAACCTCACACCACACACACACACACTTTTCTGAAAGCAGGTTAGTTTTATTCAGGATTCCAATAGACGATGTTATTTCTCATTCTTTCGCCTAGAAAAACCATGTCTTTCAGCATAATTTCCGGTCAATGCAACGCCACCTTACTGGGAGGATATGTACACCCGCTTGATACCAATCTACCTGGTCGACGTCGGAGCCAGCATATTCCTGCATCAATAACCTCATCATTATTCGCTTGCTGCTTTCTGCAGAGTGCATACTTCGTTGCGTCAAACAGGCGTAAGTCGGAAGGGACGAGATTTCAATTTACCAGATATAGACTGGGACACTCAGATGTTTAGGACGGGTGGTAGGGACAGAGCATCGAGTGGTTGGTTGGTTGGTTTGGGGGAAGAGACCAAACAGCGAGGTCAACGGTCTCATCGGGTTAGGGAAGGACGGAGAAGGAAGTCGGCCGTGCCCTTTCAAAGGAACCATCCCGGCATTTGCCTGGAGTGATTTAGGGAAATCACGGAAAACCTAAATCAGGATGGCCGGACGCGGGATTGAACCGTAGTCCTCCCGAATGCGAGTCCAGTGTGCTAGCCACTGCGCCACCTCGCTCGGTAGCATCGAGTCACATTATACTGAGTGCACTATCCGAAAATTACCTCGAGCAATTAAACAGAGAACCGACTCGTGGAGATAACATCTTGGACCTACTGATAACAAACAGACCCGAACTTTTCGACTCTTTAAGTGCAGAACAGGGAATCAGTGATCATAAGACCGTTGCAGCATCCCTGAATATGGAAGTTAATAGGAGTATAAAAAAAGGGAGGAAGGTTTATCTGTTTAGCAAGAGTAATAGAAGGCAGATTTCAGACTACCTAACAGATCAAAACGAAAATTTCTGTCCGACACTGACAATGTTGTGTGTATATGGAAAAAGTTCAAGGCAATCCTAAAATGCGTTTTAGACAGGTACGTGCCGAGTAAAACTGTGAGGGACGGGAAGAAACCTACCGTGGTACAACAACAAAGTTAGGAAACTACTGCGAAAGCAAAGAGAGCTTCACTCCAAGTTTAAACGCAGCCAAAACCTCTCAGAAAAACAGAAGGTAAACGGTGTCAAAGTTAGCGTAAGGAGGGCTATGCGTGAAACCTTCAGTGAATTCGAAAGTAAAATTCTATGTACCGACTTGAAGGAAAATCCTAGGAAGTTATGGTCTTACTTTAAATCAGTAAATGGCTCGAAACAGAATATCCAGACACTCCGGGATGATGATGGCATTGAAACAGAGCATGACACGCGTAAAGTTGAAATACTAAACACCTTTTTCCAAAGCTGTTTCACAGAGGAAGACCGCACTGCAGTTCCTTCTCTAAATCCTCGCACAAACGAAAAAATGGCTGACATCGAAATAAGTGTCCAAGGAATAGAAAAGCAACTGGAATCACTCAATAGAGGAAAGTCCACTGGACCTGACGGGATACCAATTCGATTCTACACAGAGTACGCGAAAGAACTTGCCCCCTTCTAACAGCCGTGTACCGCAAGTCTCTAGAGGAACGGAGGGTTCCAAATAATTGGAAAAGAGCACAGGTACTCCCAGTCTTCAAGAAGGGTCGTCGAGCATATGCGCAAAACTATAGACCCATATCTCTACGTCGATCTGTTGTAGAATTTTAGAACATATTGTTTGCTCGAGTATCATGTCGTTTCTGGAAACCCAGAATCTACTATGTAGGAATCAACATGGATTCCGGAAACAGCGATCGTGTGAGACCCAACTCGCTTTATTTGTTCATGAGACCCAGAAAATATTAGATACAGGCTCCCAGGTAGATGCTATTTTTCTTGACTTCCGGAAGGCGTTCGATACAGTTCCGCACTGTCGCCTGATAAACAAAGTAAGAGCCTACGGAATATCAGACCAGCTGTGTGGCTGGATTGAAGAGTTTTTAGCAAACAGAACGCAGCATGTTGTTATCAATGGAGAGACGTCTACAGACGTTAAAGTAAACTCTGGCGTGCCACAGGGGAGTGTTATGGGACCATTGCTTTTCACAATATATATAAACGACCTAGTAGATAGTGTCGGAAGTTCCATGCGGCTTTTCGCGGATGATGCTGTAGTATACAGAGAAGTTGTAGCATTAGAAAATTGTAGCGAAATGCAGGTAGATCTGCAGCGGATAGGCACTTGGTGCAGGGAGTGGCAACTGTCCCTTAACATAGACAAATGTAAAGTATAGCGAATACATAGAAAGAAGGATCCTTTATTGTATGATTATATGAAAGCGGAACAAACACTGGTAGCAGTTACTTCTGTAAAATATCTGGGAGTATGCGTGCGGAACGATTTGAAGTGGAATGATCATATAAAATTAATTGTTGGTAAGGCGGGTACCAGGTTGAGATTCATTGGGAGAGTGCTTAGAAAATGTAGTCCATCAACAAAGGAGGTGGCTTACAAAACACTCGTTCGACCTATACTTGAATATTGCTCATCAGTGTGGGATCCGTACCAGATCGGTTTGACGGAGGAGATAGAGAAGATCCAAAGAAGAGCGGCGCGTTTCGTCACAGGGTTATTTGGTAACCGTGATAGCGTTACAGAGATGTTTAATAAACTCAAGTGGCAGACTCTGCAAGAGAGGGGCTCTGCATCGCGGTGTAGATTGCTCGCCAGGTTTCGAGAGGGTGCGTTTCTGGATGAGGTATCGAATATATTGCTTCCCCCTACTTATACCTCCCGAGGAGATCACGAATGTAAAATTAGAGAGATTAGAGCACGCACGGAGGCTTTCAGACAGTCATTCTTCCCGCGAACCATACGCGACTGGAACAGGAAAGGGAGGTAATGACAGTGGCACGTAAAGTGCCCTCCGCCACACACCGTTGGGTGGCTTACGGAGTATAAATGTAGATTTAGATGTAGATGTAGAGATCCGGGCTGTAGGATGAATGAGGAAGAAAAATCAAATCTGTGAGCTCGTCTCGAGAGCACAGGCTTGTGTGAGGATTAGCGTTGTCATGGAGAAGGAGAAGTTGTTTGCATTTTTGTTGCGATGAACAAACCGGAGATGTATCTTCAGTTTCCTGATGGTAGCACAATACCCTTCCGAGTTGATCTTTGGACGATGAGATAGGACAATAAACAGAGTTAGCTTTAACAATACGTATGTTTTTGGATGGGGTCCGCCTTTAGCAAAACACAATTTTGTTTTTTAACTCAAACATGTTTCACTGCAGTTGCCGCATGTTCAGTGGGTTTTTTTCACCTGTTAAAGATAAAGAGTGTTCTTGGCTGTTTGTATACATGTAGTTGTTAGTTTTTAAGTTCTAATTACAGTTATTTGAAAAAATTATACATAAATCACGAATGCATACCTTTTTACCACTTTGTGTGGTTTCTCTGATGTGTTGTGTTTCTACAGCGACCGTTTTATTCCACAGTTTGTCATCTGCAACCACTTGTACATTAAAGTAGATAAAATGCTTAAGCCAGGATTAAGATTTGAAAACTTGTTATTACTGTGCCTGAAATTCTTTAGTTCTGTGTGTGTGTGTGTGTGTGTGTGTGTGTATGTGTATTTACTTAATGTTTCACTTACATTTTCCTTTTAATCATCTTCAGCACTGTCAGACACTAAGTATTAAGTTGCCACTGTCACTGTGACTGTAACTGTTTCACTGCTTTACCAGCTGTAAACACTAACATGGTGGGCAGTGGAACAATTAAATGTGTAAAAACAAGATGGCTGACAGTGGAACAGTTGAAGGTGTTATCGGCAGTTGTTCTGAATCTTTCAGATGTGTCCGTGATTTTTATTCCTTTGAGTGTGTGTGTGTGTGTGTGTGTGTGTGTGTGTGTGTGTGTGCGTGTGTGTATATGTGTGTGAAAAGGGTGGAAGAGAGAGGGAGAGGGGGTGTGACAGTAGGATTTAGGATTTTGTGTGTGTGTGTGTGTGTGTGTGTGTGTGTGTGTGTGAAAAGGGAGAGGGTGAGAGAGAGAGAGAGAGAGAGAGAGAGAGAGAGAGAATGACAGTAGGTTTTAGAATTTTTTTGTTTATGTTTGTGTGTGTGTGTGTGGGGGGGGGGGGAGGGTGTGGGGGGCTTGGATGGTGGTGGGGCGGCGGGTGAGAGCGCTGGTTTGTCTTGTCTAATAATTCATTGAGGTCAGAGAACAGAGTGCCATTGCAGAGAGCTGTGTATTCAATTATCTTTTGTTTGTTTTCCACTAGGGCTTTTTGTATGTGATAATTTTCTTCCATTATTAGTGTTTGTGGGGGACTATTGCTGCATTTGAGAATTTTCAAATCCGTATTGACGTTTATTTGGTTATGTGTCTTGTCCATGAGGTGTTCAGCAAATGTGGGATGACAGCTATTACTTTTTAATGCTCTTCTGTGTTATCTGGTATTAAAGTTTCTGCTTGTCTGCCCTATATAAACTGCTTTGTAGACCTCGCATGTTAGCTGGTAAATACCAGATGTATTGTGTTTGCCAGTGCTTGTGTTAGTTGTCCTTAGTTTTCTCTGTGTTGTTGTTGTAGGTGAGAGCGAACCAGCTGTTGTCATTGTGGGTGTTTCTTGTTCATGTGTGCTCATGAGGACACCCAATAAACAAAAACAAAAGCCTCCTCATCAACTTACAAACACGCAGAACCCACTCAGTGAAACATGTTTGGGTTAAGAAAAGGAAATTGTGTTTTGCTAAGGGCGGACGCTATCCAAAAACATATGTAAACAGAGTAACGCTTCAAATCTGCAGAAAATCGCCTCCGTCACCTTAAAGGCAAAGGGTGTAGCGTTGAATTTTCTCTTTGGAGGAGTGATGGTGTGGCGCCATTCCATGGATTGCCGTTTTGTTTCTGTTTCGAACTAATGGACCCATGTTTCAGTGCCTGTCACAATGTTCAACAAAAGATTTTCGTTATTAGTCTCCTAAGGCGCAAGCAATTCCGCGTAAATAGTGCTTCGCTCTTTATGATTTCCCGCTAGGCGGCGATTAACCTAGCGGACACACGCCTTTGAGTTCCCCAACTGATGGATGAGCGCATCATAAGAACAGACACATCCAGTTGACCAGCCAGGTGTTTTACTGTGATCCGTCGATCACGTCGAATGAGAGTGTCAGCACGTTGCAACATTATAGGAGTCACAGATGCGGCAGGCCGGCACGCAGGAGATCGGATAGGTTTGCGCGACCTAGTTGTGATCATGACGACAGATGACTCGTCCAATGACTCACTGTGTTTTTCTTCACTGGAAGGTCTCCACAGACAATCTACGAGCACCTATAAACATCTGGGGTACTCTCGTTTCCGCCAAAAGAAACTCAGTGACAGCTCTCTGCTTGAACCCCACCTCCCTTACAGACGCCACTTTGATGGCTACATATAGCACCTGCACCTATTAAAACTTTATGAAAGTGTAAGATGAACCATGGACCTTGCCGTTGGTGGGGAGGCTTGCGTGCCTCAGCGATACAGATAGCCGTACCGTAGGTGCAACCACAACGGAGGGGTATCTGTTGAGAGGCCAGACAAACGTGTGGTTCCTGAAGAGGGGCAGCAGCCTTTTCAGTAGTTGCAAGGGCAACAGTCTGGATGATTGACTGATCTGGCCTTGTAACAATAACCAAAACGGCCTTGCTGTGCTGGTACTGCGAACGGCTGAAAGCAAGGGGAAACTACAGCCGTAATTTTTCCCGAGGGCATGCAGCTTTACTGGAACATCCAGTATTGATTTAAGTGTCAGGAAGTCATTTCTGAAAGTATTCGTATGGAGTGTAGCCATGTATGGAAGTGAAACATGGACGATAAATAGTTTGGACAAGAAGAGAATAGAAGCTTTCGAAATGTTGTGCTACAGAAGAATGCTGAAGATTAGATGGGTAGATCACATAACTAATGAGGAAGTATTGAATAGGATTGGGGAGAAGAGAAATTTGTGGCACAACTAGACCAGAAGAAGGGATCGGTTGGTAGGACATGTTCTGAGGCATCAAGGGATCACCAATTTAGTATTGGAGGGCAGCGTGGAGGGTAAAAATCGTAGTGGGAGACCAAGAGATGAATACACTAAGTAGATTCAGAAGGATGTAGGTTGCAGTAGGTACTGGGAGATGAAAAAGCTTGCACAGGATAGAGTAGCATGCAGAGCTGCATCAAACCAGTCTCAGGACTGAAGACCACAACAACAACAACAAGGGGCTGAAATGAGAATACTCCACGATGACTTACAGCAAATTCAACATTTTTTTAACTGAAAAAGATTGATGAAAAGAAAGAGTTGCTTTACTTATTGAACAGCCCTCGTAATAAATCCCATATTTAAAGCAGGTGGGTGGTAACAGATGTGGGTAATACGGAATGACCTGTTTACCCGTATTTAGAAGGGAACGGGAAGATCAGTAGAAGCTGAACTCTGACAAGATTAGTTGAAGTTCCGAAGAAATCTAGGAACATACAAGAGGACAGTACTGAGCTGTCGAATCGACAAATTTAAATCTGAAATTAAGAATTTAGATAATAAAATTAAATCTATTTGGAAGGTGATCAAAGGGGAGGCAGGAAAAATTGCAGAGAACACACACTTCATCAAAGTGTGCCATAATGGAAGCATAGTAGATGAAGGTGATACAGTTGCCAATATCTTCAAAAAACAGTTTTTGAAAGCAGAAGATCAAATTCGTTGTAAAGGGTCTGGAGTTGAAGCCATGAGTGTTCTACAAAAAGCAGTGCAGAACTAAATTAGTCAGATGCATGTAACCTATGTTACAACCGAAGCAACGGAGAAGGCAATGAGGCAAATTAAAAATAAAAAGTTTTCTAGTGTGGATAATATACCTATCAAAGCACTGAAGCACTGCTTGAATGCTGCAGATTCATATATAGTCAGTACATAAATCAAGGTACTGTCCCTAACAGGCGCAAATATGCAATTGTGAAACCACTGTTCAAAAACGGTAATAACGGTGGTGTTACCAACTACCGGCCAGTTTCATTGTTAACAAGTCTCTCTAAAATCGTAGAGTAACCAATGCTCAAATTGTCTAAAGCTTTCGAATGTGTCAATCACCAAATTCTACTTAAGAAATCTGTGCACTATGGATTAAATGGTAAAGTAAAGATGTGGCTCGAGTCTTATCTAGACGACAGAAGGCATGAGATAATATTGAACAATTCTACAGTGGCACCTGGCTGCTCTGACTGGGTCTCAGTAAAATGTGGAGTGCCACAGGGCTTGGTGCTTGGTCCCTTACTTTTCCTCATCTTTATCAGTGATCTGCTATGCTGTACGACACATGAAGCACACTTCACCCTGTTTGCTGACGACACAACCATTATGATTGATGAAATTCCCTACTGAAGTCTAGAGAAGGCTTCGACCATTGTGTTCAGAGAAGCTCTAGATTAGTTCACTTCAAATTATCTCACTGAATGTTAACTAGATTCAATTCATTCAGTTTCAAACAGCAAATAAAAACAGCAAGATACTGGACAAAAATGTTGTGACTAAGTAATAGTGAGGATTGAGTATTCCAATTCACATCAGCGACCTATGTAACAGATTGAAGCAGCATTTGACATTCGCTTAATTCCATCTGTTTGTGACTTGGAAACAAATAAAGCTCCATGACTAAGATATTTCCATTCACTTATGACATGTAGTATCATATTTGTGGTAACCATTCACGAGGAAACAAAATCCTTATTGCACAGAAAAGAGTGGTCAGAATCATGGCTATAGTGTACCCCAGATGTTCTTGCAGAAACTTAAGAAAACAGAGCGGAATCCTCGCCATGCCATCTCAGTACATTTTTCTACTGCTGTGCTTTCTGTACAATAATAATACAATTTACAGAACAAATAGTGAACATGATAGTCACGACGCATGAAGTAAACCACGATCTTTACAAAGTTATAAAAAGTCTCACCTTGGTACAGAAAGGAGTACATTATTCAAGTGTAAGAGTATACAATACCCTGCCATTTCATGTTAAATCAGTCACATGGGATATGTCTAAAATCCAAAAAACAGCTGACACTTTATCTTTTGAATAGTTCTGTCTATTCTTTACAGGTTTTTCTTGACAGTGTGTAACAATTAGTAAACTACGTTTCATTTTAACCTTTTCTGTATGAACTGACT
Source organism: Schistocerca piceifrons (assembly GCF_021461385.2). Taxonomy (NCBI): domain Eukaryota; kingdom Metazoa; phylum Arthropoda; class Insecta; order Orthoptera; family Acrididae; genus Schistocerca; species Schistocerca piceifrons. The sequence goes on along the minus strand of NC_060143.1, from coordinate 50,379,937 downwards.
ATGTAGCACTGGCATATAAATTGATGACAGAACGTTTTGATATGTAATAGTTATAATTTGTTCGTATAATCATTATTTCTATCCTAATATGTGTTATTGTTCAAACACTTGAAGCTTATGTCTCTGTTTATGTTTGATTTAGTTTGTAATCCTCGCGACTATTTACATATGGTTATTACTGTAATAATCGGACTAGTTCTACGTACTAGCGGTATACTCGCATCACGGATCTATGGAACACGAAAATAAGTAAATAAGTAATTCCGCATTTTCTCAACAGAAATTGCCCTAGAAAGAACGTGTCTCATTACTTGTTGAACGCCATTCATAACTGGTTACACGATTGGCGTTGAACTACAGGAAGCGATAAAACCAGTTAAATATCTAGGAGTATGCCAACTATTTAGAGATGCACTAAGTATACAAAAACAGCGAAACGATCCTTTCGAAGGCCCAGGGACCTTGCGTGGCGTCGGGAACTCCTCTCGTGGCCATTATAGAAACCCCGCAGTCTCAGCACCGAGAAGAGGAAGAGGCAAATTTGGGAGGTGCTGCTACACAGATTTACTAGGAAACATTTATTAGCAGACCCAGATTAATACTCTACACAACTAAACTTGTAAAATTAATATAAAATAACGTTTTGCAACAGCGAGACAAGATTAAATTTGTGACTACAACAGTTCAAAGTCAAGAAATTAAAAGTCCGGTGGATATTAACGAACTCTTCATTTGCTTGTGCCAGTATCCCGCATCAGCGCAGAGTTATCATTGTTATTTACGGGTTTGGAAAGCTTATTTCAGGGGGTCACGCGGGATGCCTCTCCTGTCACCACTAGCGCCCCCCCCCCCACCTCCAACCCCCCCCCCCCCCACCCCTCCGTCATCCCACACACCTGGGGAGAAATAAGTGTACGCCAACTGTCTGCCTGCAACGTTAGTAATATGAAAGAGAGCGGAAATTTTGGAAACATTTCCAAATCGCGTAACTAAGGCGGGCATTGGTAAGCAGCCCACTATTCGCCTATTGGAATGAGGGAAACCGTCTAAAAGCCACATCCAGGCTGACCGGTGAACAAACCCGGTCTGATTAGATCTGGGACAGGTGCTCCTCAGCATGCCTGGTGCGATTACGCTATTCAGAAGGTTATCTGGGGAGGTTGCGGCTATATAAGTAGATGAAGGGGATTGGGAAAGTATATGAGGATATCGAATGGATCACTCAGTACGTAAATGGAGATGAAAATATAATAGTCATCAGGGACTGAAACCCGGATGGGGCAGGAATGGGAGAAAGAGTTACGAAAGAATATTGGCTTGGCAGTAAGAATGAGACACTAGAACGACTGATGGAAAACTGCAGCAAATTTCTGCTACTAACAGCGAATAACGCAAGAATCACAAAAGGAGGAGAATTACTTGCAAAAGGCTGGGAGATAGGGGAAGATTTCAGTTAGATTACATCATGGCAGGTCAGAGATTCCGAGATCAGACATTGGAGAGCAAGGCGTACCTAGGGGCAGATAAAGGCTGAGATCACAATTTCGTAACTGTGTGGATTAGGATGAAATTTAAGAGACTAGTCAGGCAGAACCAATGAGCAAAGAAGTGGGGTACAGAAATACAAAGAAATGAAGAGATACTCTTTAAGATCTATATGGCCAGAGGTATTGCGATAATGAATTACTCAGTAGGCAATTCCGATGAAGAGGAATGGACATCACTGAAAAGGTCGCTAACAGAAACTGGAAAGAAAAGTGTAGGATCAAGCAAAACTGCGAGGGAACCTTGGGTAACACGAGAAATACTTCAACTCATTGACGGAGGAACATAGTACAGAAATGTTGAGGGAAGTAAGCAATACAGGTACACAGGTCACTTAGGGATGAAATTAATAGGAAATACAGGGGAACTAAGACATGCGTGAAAGAAGTGAAGAAACCCACAAAGAAATGGTCGGGAGACTGAAACAGCATGTAGAGAAGTCAATAGAACCATCAATAAAATTAAAGGCAACTACGCTAAAGTGAGGAATGCAATGGTAATTCCACTGTTAATAGCAGAGGAGAGAGTGACCTCCTTCCACCAGAGCAACTCCCTAATGTCACGCCGAAACCACTACGTAGCCCGCTCAGCCCGCTCGGTTCCTCCAAAGCCTTGTGCTTTCCTCAAGCATAACCAAAGGTGAGCAAATAAGAAACATCTCGTAGCGACGTGTGGCTACAATGTGACAGGTGTTAGTGAGCCTTTGAAACCAACAAAATTACATTCCGAACGCGGGAAGACGACAAGAATTTGCAGTGCATCCCCATATATCGGTTGGAAATTATATACAGTACCTCTAGAATGACATTTTTACTCTTCAGCGGAGTGTGCGCTGATATGAAACTTCCTGGCAGATGGAAACTGTGTGCCGAACCGAGATTCGAACTCGGAACCTTTGCCTATCGCGGGCAAGTGCTTTACCGACTGAGCTACCCGAGCACGACTCACACCCCGTCCTCACAGCTTTACTTCTGCCAGTATCTCGTCTCCTACCAAGCGAGGTGGCGCAGTGGTTAGCACACTGGACTCGCATTCGGGAGGACGACGGTTCAATCCCGCGTCCGGCCATCCTGATTTAGGTTTTCCGTGATTTCTCTAGATCACTCCAGGCAAATGCCGGGATGGTTCCTTTCAAAGGTCATGGCCGACTTCCTTCCCCATCCTTCCCTAATCCGAGCTGGTGCTCCGTCTCTCATGACCTCGTTGTCGACGGGACGTTAAACACCAATATCCTCCTCCTCCTCGTCTCCTACCTTCCAAACTTTACAGAAGCTCTCCTGCGCACCTTGCAAAACTATCACTCCTGAAAGAAAGGCTATTGCGGAGACATGGCTTAGCCACAGCCTGGGGGATGTTTCCAGAATGAGATTTTCACTCTGCAGCGGAGCGTGCGCTGATATGAAACTTCCTGGCAGATTAAAACTGTGTGCCGGAAAGCTGTGAGGACGGGGTGTGAGTCGTGCTTGGGTAGCTCAGTCGGTAGAGCACTTGCCCGCGAAAGGCAAAGGTCCCGAGTTCGAGTCTCGGTCCGGCACACAGTTTTAATCTGCCAGGAAGTTTCATATCAGCGCTTACTCCGCAGCAGAGTGAAAATCTCATTCTGGAAACATTCCCCAGGCTGTGGCTAAGCCATGTCTCCGCAATATCCTTTCTTTCAGGAGTGCTAGTTCTGCAAGGTTCGCAGGAGAGCTTCTCTAAAGTTTGGAAGGTAGGAGACGAGATACTGACAGAAGTAAAGCAGTGAGGACGGGGTGCGAGTTGTGCTTGGGTAGCTCAGTCGGTACAGCACTTGCCCGCGAAAGGCGAAGGTCCCGAGTTCGAGTCTCGGTCCGGCACACAGTTTTAGTTCGTCAGGACGTTTCATATACAGGACCTCTCTGGTTTTCTAGGCGATTGTTGCCTTTAAGTAAGTGTGCAAACGTGTGGGAGTCAGATACCTAAAATCTGGCTATGGAACCAAGAAGCTAGCTGTGTGATAGCTTTACTGAACGAAATGGACTTGGTGAGGCTTAACTGAAGGAAATAAATTATAGTTGTTACATTTAAAATTCGAGTGAGGTAATTTCCTGTGACTCTTTTGCTGTTGTCTCTGAGTTGTATTTCTGTCACGTTGTTTCAGAAATTATCGACGAACATAGGTAGAGACCTTCCAGAGGAATTGTAAGAGCTTTTGCAAATGTATATGTTCCTGTTGAGTGGTCGGATCTCAAAATTTTGTTCAGGATTGGCTTAATTTTTTTTTTATTTCTTCAGTCTTCCGACTGGTTTGAAGTAGCTAGCCACAAATTGGTTTTCTGAGCCTGCCTTTTCCTCTTAGAGAAGCACTTGCAACCCATGTCCTCAGTTATTTGCTAGATATACTCCAATTCTTTCTCCAGTTCGACAAATCCTATGAACGCTGTGGTGTCACCGCCAGACACCACACTTGCTAGGTGGTAGCTTTTAAATCGGCCGCGGTCCGGTAGTATACGTCGGACCCGCGTGTCGCCACTGTCAGTGATCGCAGACCGAGCGCCGCCACACGGCAGGTCTAGAGAGACGTACTAGCACTCGCCCCAGTTGTACAGCCGACTTTGCTAGCGACGCCACACTGACAAATACGCTCTCATTTGCCGAGACGATAGTTAGCATAGCCTTCAGCTAAGTCAATTGCTACGACCTAGCAATGCGCCATCACCAAGTTATATTGAGATGATAATACTGTATCAACAAGACCAATGTTCACCAATTCTGGATTAAAGTTAAGTATTCCAGAAGCTACATACTTTTCTTTATAGCATTCATTACGTATCCTGTTTCAAACCCCACGACAGCCTGCGTGAGTTTAAGCGCGTGCCTTTCGGCTTCCTCTCATTGTGTCTAGGCTGTCTTGCCTAGACACAACAAACGCGTTTTGGTTTTTCTGCAGTCCTGCTTTCTTTATCAACAGTAGTATCTGAAATGTCTGTCTGATTGGTTTACCTTTCCTAAAGACAAACTGATCGTCATACAACGTATCCACTTTGGTATCCAATTCTTATCAGCAACTTGGATGCATGAGCTGTTAAGCTGATTTTGCGATAGTTATCAGACTTTGTTGTGTCTTGGTCTGATGGTATATCGCTATTCCGATACATTCTACACTCCAACGTGAGTAATCGTATTATTGTCTCTTTCTTGACTGATGAAATGTTCCCCATTCCATTAGCCTTATCGTAAGTTTTCCAAAGTTATTTTAAATTTAAATGCTGGAAACCTTACATCTTATCTAACGACTCCTCTTTCTGCTCTATCTCTTCAACGTCCCCACAAGATAAACTTCTTGCAACAGCAACAAACGTGCCACCGCGGACTGTATTTAGCCTTAACAAAAATTACCGCTGAACGTATCTCCGGCTTTAGCCAGCTTACATTGCCTGTAACGGTTTGAGCATCAGTGTTTTTCGTAGCTCTTGGGGACCAGCTATTTTCCCAACACAGCTGCAGCGTATTGTGTTTAAAAATCCTGCCTACTCGGTCGCTAGATAAACAAGCAGAGAACTCGTATTAATGAGTGTTATTATAATTAATCAAATACAATACTAAACTCTGGCAACTACACAGATGTGTCACAAGCAAGGGGCGACATACGAAATAGTCAGTCTTTGGAATGACTACTGGTCACTAACTGACAAAAATCTGTCCTGAACTGATATCCAAGTGGCTATCTTGAAGCTGCTATCCAAGTGGTTAATCTTGAAGCTGCTATTGAACTGCACTGTCACCAGTCGTGTGCAGCGCCTATGTCTTGTTCACGCAGAGGACACTGCTGTTGCTTTGTCGTCCTGGAAGGGAGGCAGGTCAGCTTGCGATTCGGTGACTTCTTCTCATAGCCTTCTCTTCCTTATCGACCCCGACTGGCATGCCGGTGCTTTACGCCGTAACATTCGTCCCTTCACCCCCTCCTCCGTCCCCAAGGCGATGGACAGTCATCGTACATGAAACACGACCATGGGAAGGGAGGCAGGAGCGTGGACGTTCTGATGGACTGGAAGCTGCAGATGAAGGGGACATCTGACTTCAGGTTCTGCCCCGCCTTCCACCGTTCGCTCTGGTGGAAACGTCCCTCGGGAAATGTCCAGAAAGATAGGCGTCCACCTCCTGAGGCTCATAGCAAGCAGTGGAAGGCGTCGGCTGCTGCGGCGTGGTCGGGTGCAACACCATCGGTAGGACGAGAGGAGGCGGAGGACGTGAAGGCTCAGTCTCCATGGGGGCATCCCGCGGTGTCGTGATGACAACCTCTGGTGGCCGCTGTGGCCATATTGTCCTTGGGATCCATGAATCTGGGGGAAGAGATACTGAATGATCACCATGCCCATGACAGTGGCGAATTTGATTGTGATGGTGGCGCTACAATCCGCCTGGACCTGAAATGAGTGATATAAATGGGCTAAGTCGACGAACGATCTCTCCTCGCACCCACCGCCAGTCTGCTGGCGCTAGAAACCATGAAAAAAACGATATCACGCAGAGCGAAGCGCTTCTTGCGGCTTTCCTTCGGCGCCAGATGCTGAAGAGGGTGGAGCAAGTGGATCAGGGCGCGATTGCGGCGGTAGGGAAGAAATTCCGCCAGCGATGGTCCGTCTCTTGGATGCGAACGATAGTAGGCCAGAAACAGTTGCAATGCTTGATCCCTGGTGTGTGCGGTGCGAAGTTAGGCCCTCTGCTGCTTGAAGATTCTGACAAAACTTTCCGCTTCGCCGTTTGACTGTGGTTCGAACGGTGCACTAGTTCTTTATGTGGAACCTTCCCGTCTCCTCTATACCTCTTTTGTTAATGATAACCTTCCCTTTTACAATAACCTATCTAAACTTCCCTTAGGATTTCTATCTCTTGTTTAATAATAACAAATGAAATCTTCCCTTTGAAATTTATTCTCTTTCTCAATCTTCGCATACAAATTTAATTGCTGTTTATTAAAAGTGATATTCTGATTATTTCGACGAAACATAGAATGTGTCGTCGTCGTGGCCCTCAGTCGTTATCTGCAATAACCCAAAACTGTTCCTTATCTTTTTTACTGTTACTGGATCGCCATCTGACTGCTGCATCGAACTGCGACATGAATATACTTACTCTGTTTTACTATACTCTATTAGCTTCTGGTGGGCTTTCATAATGAGTGGCTGTATTTATTACCAAAGCTGACGTTATTCTTTAATAGCAAAGCTGACGTTATTCTTAAATTAATTTTACTGAAGTTACGTAAATCATAGTTAAACTTTTTCTTGACAACAATAAAATTTTGCAAAGTTTTACGTTGATGGTTTTTGGGATGGATTATAATTAGAAATGCAATATTGCTGGCAGAAGTTAATTATATTCTGAATTAAATGATTTTACAAACGTTCAAATGGGACTTACTTTTTACAATAATCTTACAACTAGCAATGCGCAAACATACTTTCGGTAGTCTGGAGTTTCTCAAAAAATTAATTCAATAATATTAGTTCCTCTTATTACAATAGTTAGCTGATGTCTCTGTACATCCGTTTACAATCTCTTGTGAATCATAGCTAGGGGCTGGCAGGCACACCGCTCCTCTCAACCTCTCGCTTCAGAACTGCTACCGACTCGCTTCACTTCTCGCTTACTACTGACTTCCTACGAACGCTAAAGTGCGGTCTCTCCTGCCAACAATGCTTTCTGGTGCAGATAATCCCTGCGACCATTACAAAATGTACAAATGCGCGGTCTTTCCCGCTCTTTTCTTAAAATGTATCCATACGCGGTCTCTCTCGCTCTTTTTAAAATTATATCAGTTTGCTGTCTCTGTTGTCAACAATACTTTGGTGCAGACATTCCCTGCTACCACAATTATTTCCAACGTGACAAATATTGATTATTCCTACTTAATCCGATCAATAAAACATAAACATCTTTCATAAATTGTGATTTGACAATAAACAATAGAAATATCCATGTCTTACATATGCCATTGCGTTCACAGAATGTTTCAAATTCATTTGACGTGAACTCGAGTCCGCTGTCCATCACTATGACATCAGGCAAACTTTAGAGGCGAAAGATAGAGGACTACGCCTGAGCTACGTTACATTTTTGTATTCATAGGCGCTGCAAAAGGAAACTTGCAATCAGACTCTACAACAATGGGAAAGCGTACGTTCCAAATGGTTCCACAAAGTTTATATGCATACACTGCCACGATGATTGTGACCGAGGCCAAACAGAGAGTGTTTGGGACGGAGCTGACTGATTTTGCGCACATGCTTGACACTGTGACGTTATCTATTCCATTTTGGGTGTCCATACCCTGCCAAGTACAGTATCGACGTGCTAACTATTTTGTACGAACAATCCCTCAGTGTCCTAGATGAAGTAACTGCTACATGTCTTTTTGCAAAGCTATGGTGATAAAGACATGTGGCTGGCTACTGTCATTTTGAACAAGAATCACTCCTTGCTGTACAGCGAGGCTATGCCGACTTGCAAAATATCAGTGTACTACAGTCTTCTCTTCCCTATCGTTCCCGTCTGGTGTGCCAGCGCTTGACTTTACGCCGTAACATGACAGGTTACAACTATTATTACAATGGTTCCTAGAGCTACGTTCTTCCTGTGTTCAGCGTGCACCTTTTGAGACTGAAGTGTTTTTTATGTTTCCCAGAGACCTTCTAACCCAGTCCGCACCGTACAGCCCACGCCTCTCATGTAGCCAACTCCAGATTTGTGATGGACTTCTGGCCTATATAGCGGAACCTGAATTGCGACTTCCCCATGGCACAAGTCGAGGAATCGGCAGCCTACGCGGTCTTAGAACCGTCTGAGCCTCTGATTAACACCCTCCACTCGGCTCTGTACCATAGGTTTGCAAACTGTCCTGTCGACTATGCATCAAAAACCTTGCTTTCTCCTCACTAGCAGCATTGGCAGCCCTTACCACTTGAGATACCCACTTGAAAGGAGAGAGAATCTGTTCTGATCCAAAGCGACACACATCATTGTTACCAACATGAGTCATGAATTGCAGCAGGCAGAACGCTGTGACTACCCGGATCTCGTAGGCTCAGAGGTTCTGAAACAGGACAAGCGACTATATCCGCCTCAGGGACAGTGTCGGTCACAGACAACAAATGGAAGCTGTTTGTCAGGCAGTTCGGTGAGACATTCGGCCCTGTGGAAAATCTTTCGCCACCTGCCGCGCCCTTAGGTGACCTTCCACTCGACCACGAGTGAGGGATCAGCCTTAAGACAGCGTTACCATGTTGAACTGTCGGACGATACACTATCTCCTACTGGTTCAAAAATGGTTCAAATGGCTCTGAGCACTATGGGACTCAACTGCTGAGGTCATTAGTCCCCTAGAACTTAGAACTAGTTAAACCTAACTAACCTAAGGACATCACAAACATCCATGCCCGAGGCAGGATTCGAACCTGCGACTGTAGCGGTCTTGCGGTTCCAGACTGCAGCGCCTTTAAACGCACGGCCACTTCGGCCGGCTCTCCTACTGGTATTGAGACAAGAACGAAGCCCATCTTTGCAATTTATGGGCAGTTCGTACAGGAACCAGCTTCATCACAAGAAACAAGGACTCCAATGACTTGAGATTCGTTACCAAGTATAATATTCTGCCATACAAATAGTGGTGGACTTTGGTGACACCAAACACAATAGCCAATGCTTCTTTCTCTATTTGTGACTAGTTACACTGAGCTTTGGACAACACTTCTGATGCGAAAGCAATAGGTACGTCTTGATCACCAAATCCATAAGTGGAAACGTCAACTTGCAACACAAATGATTTGTCAGGATCAAAGTGAACCAAGCATCGATCAGTGAGCAATGCATCTTTAAGTTTTTGAAAAGCGTCTTGGCACTAATCTGTCGAAAGGGGACGTTCCTGCGACGCAAGCGATGCAATGGAGCTGCGATTTGTGCAGAATTCGGTATGAACCGCATTTAGTGGATCACTTTCTATAAGACTGACTGCAATTCTGTGACACAGCGAGTAAATAGCATACCATGAATGAATAACGAATGTGACTGAAGAGGATGCATACCTTGACTGTTTACGACATGACCAAGATATTGCAACTCAGGTTTAAAAAACTCACACTTGTCCAGTTTACAGTTTAGTCCTGCAACAGATAACACACGAAACAAAGCATCCAAATTTGCAAAGTGTTCTTCAGGTGTACGACCTGCTACGGCAGTATCGTCCCAATACTTAGAACATTTTGGTTCTTTAGCAGTCAGCAGTTCCAGATACTGTAGGAAAATAGTGGGTGAAGGAGCACTGCCAAAACGCAAACTCAAATATTGAAACAAAACCAAATGAGTGTTCAGAGCACACACGGTTTCAAATTCTTTATCTAGTGGTGTTTGTAGATATGTGACGCACAAATCAATTTTCCAAAAGTAGCTACCAGCACCTAACCTGTCCATGGCAACCTCTGGGCGTGGCAATGGATAAGCGTCATTCACAGTTTTTGGGTTGACTGTAGACAGAGTAAAAAAAAAAAAAAAAAAAAAAAGCGACCTGAAGGTTTGGGGAGAAAAAACTGACCTTGGCTGTTGACCAGCTTCTATCGACACAATAGCTCCACTATGTTGCAAATTTTTGAGTTCAGCAGCCACTTTGTCCCATAATGCAATGGGAACAGTTCTGGCCAGGCAGAATTTCGACTGAGCATTGTCTTTCACGGTAATATGTGCAACAAAATTATTAGCCTTGCGTAATCCTTCAGAAGAGAGTTCAGGGAATTCTTTCAGCAAGTCTTTGACATTGAATCCAGTCACAGACAACATTGTGATCTGAATCTGAAAGTCAAAATAATCAAGCGAATCAAGGTTACATATTTTCTCACAATCGCGTGATTGTAGCACACTGAAATTCACAGTTCACGTATCCAAGAGATACATGCTGGGCAAAGTACATTTTCTGAGAACGAGAGTGTCACGTCCATTATAAGCCGCCAGGTACTTGCTAGTTTTAGACAGAGATGGGGATCCTAACATTTCATATATGTGACGATCTAACTGAAATTTCACACGTTTTCCACTAAGATGCAAATGAACAAAAAGTTTGTCGGACTGCTGTAGCACTGAAGAAAGAAACTGTTTGCTTGCTAGTTTGGCTAATGCCTGCAGTAGGCTTTGAATACACTGCATTGATTACATTGGCCTTGTGACAAGATTTTTCTGAGTGGGCAGAACTCTTATGTTTGTTCCATTGCAACGTATGGGTTGTATGTGATCTAGCTTGCCACAATCATAACACTGCGCTTGTCAGGGCAGGCAGTCTTGGTGTTTGTGCCATGAATCGCATTGGCGGCATGTCTTAATTCTATTCAGAGATGTAGCAGCCTGTTTGGAGAACTGCTTGTGCAGTGTGGCATGTGCGTGCTGTTGGTGGCTACTGGGCCAGTAGTGGGCAAGGGACGACTCAACCCAACAAATTGGTGGCTGCTCAAATTTATCGGCCGGTGTGGCACCTGAAACGTACTGACACAGAATTTGCACAAGGCTGTGAAATGAAGGATTTGACTGTTTCAAAATCTGCTCCCTAAATTTGCCATCAGTTATACTGTACACGATCACATCATGCAACATAACATCGGAATATAAAGCACCACAGGCACTTTCGAATTTGCATTTCCTCATCATACCCAGCAAATCTGTTACCCACTGTTTGTTCTGACATTTTCTTGCAATGAAAGAATTGGTACCTATCTGCCACCACATCCACTTGTTCGTCATAGTAGCTAGTTAGAGAGTCTGTAAACTGATCATAGGACAGTTCACTCAGAGTGGCATTAGAGAATCAAATCTGAATGAGGCAGAAACTGCACTTCTACTGTTGACAAAAAGTAATGTAGTTTTACAGTACCTGGTACTTTCTGGGCAAGGATGTGGGCTTCATAATGTGGCAGCCACCCCATCCATTCCTCTCCTTTTTCGTTAAACTGGCGGAAAGACGGTATGGCACTCGGAGCTACAGTTGTTGCATGTTTGTCCAGTGGTTGTGCTGTGTTTGTTGCTTGGTTGGCCAGTAACTGCTGTACCGTACTTAGCAGGGTTGCAATCTGCTGCATCTGAAACTGAAATATCTGTCAGTAACTGTTGTACCGTACTTAGCAGGGTTGCAATCTGTTGCATCTGAAACTGAAATATCTGTCAGGTTACCTTCCCATTCAGAAAGGTGTTGCACTCAGCGACTGTTATATTGACTTCCCTGTTTGTCAGGCTTCATTCACAGTTCATCCGCCTGAGGGACAGTGTCAGCCACAGACAGCAATTGCAACCTGTTTGTCAGACCAATCACTGAGGCCTTAGGTTCTTACCTGCGGCAAATCTTTCACCTGCCATGCCCGGAGGCGACCTTCCATTCGACCATAGGTGAGGGGTCAACCTCAATACGATCAGTAGCTGGGCTGGCCACCGATGCCGACCGACTGGTGAACTCGTTGATCGTGCTGGACGTCTGTTGGGTCCCCACGGCCAGTCTACAACAGTGATGCCCATCCACTGAAGCCTCAAGCTGTGTAACCAAAGCCAACACAGTCTGGAGGTGAGAACGAAGCGTCACCAACTCAGCTCTCATCTGCACACAGCAGTCACAGCACCTATCCATACTAAGGACCATGGAATACTAGATTATACAGACAAACAAGGGACTAATATCACACACTACGAAACTCTATTGTACACAGTGTGGAGACGCAATAACTGTGTGTAGTAGGATAGATTAAGCTGCAGAGGTTCCTAAACTAAACTACTAAAGCACACAAGTGAGACTAAATAATCCTTTAAGATGTAAAAAATTCGGTTTACTTTCCGGCATAAACAAAAACACGAGAACTGTGTCTATTAGATATTAAATAAACACTCAGCAACTCTAAACGTAAACGACCAAAGCACACAGATGAAACTAAATAAATCCCTCCAGGTCATTAACCTCTAAAATGTCACAATCAGTTACTTCTCTGTTGCTGCTCTGTCTTGGCCTATGGCTGCTGTCTGGTTGTTTTCCACTCAACATCCATATAACTTTCAGATCTGCACCCAGTGTTCAGAAATAATTATCATTGCGTAAGTGACTCAGCAAATCTCAACTAGTCCCGTAAGTCTCCTTCTTGTCAACCGAGTATCCGAAATGAGGGATATTTATTAAAAGGAGGATCGTTTTTAGACACGAATTAGAGGAATAATCAGTATAGGGTTTCCGTTCCTGAGGGTTGTAAACATGACACACTACTCCAAACAAACTATTGATTTTACTATTGCACACATACTCGTTAGAGAGAAAGAGAAAAGGGTTAGAAACTCACTATGGAACCTCCTGCATGAAGTCACTTTAATACCCTGAGTGAGCAAAAAGTATCTGTGCAATTGTGAAGTCACTAACTCAGATTGCCCATGTTCAGATTAGTTCCTCCTGCTTAATCAGATGAGGCAATGTTGACTGCAGCGTCTACTCTGGATCCGGACCAGCGTGTGCTGTATTGGTTGCTGCCGCTGTTTCGCTCCCACTGCTCTCGGGTAGCATCTCTATATGGGTTTCATCAATGGTCCTATCCCTTGGTTGCTTAGGGGGTGGGGAAGGATCACGAGGAACTGGCAGCATGGTTGAAGGTAGGTTAGGATATGGAATAGCACGTTTTGATTTTACAGACTACTCTTTCACTTTGGTTAAACAGGAACAGTAGTCAGTGGCATTATCTTTCTGCCTACGCCACGCCATTGGTAACACAAATATCATTAATTCTCGAGAACTCTGCAGTCACTTATTCAAGTTACTTGAACGTGTGCCACAACAAAGATGTGAAGCACAATATTTATCTTGGTGGTCAACCCTGAAGCCAAAATACAACTCGTTTGCGTTCTCAACTACAGGAGTAAGTTTATGCCCTTATATGTAAAAACATATTGGGTTTGTTAGCACAGTGGCAAGATAGTTCGTACAGATATTTCTGACAGGACATACTTGTGTACAACAAACTTCCCACAAGCGCAGTACACAATTCAGTGGTAATTGCGATTACAATATAGTACCAATACTCTTTTTTTTTTTAGTTTGCATGAAAATTCACCAGGTGGTAGCACAAGGCATAAATGTTAATTCTATTTATGACAGCTAATACTAGATGGACAAACACAGAGATCAAACTACATACAGAGAAGAAAATTTTCCTGTTGTATGCAAAATGAAACTTAGTTCAATTAAATTAACGCATATTTCCATAACTGAGAAAAAACTGGTATGCAGAAGAAAGTAAGAGACGGAGGAAAACAAAAATTCGAATCTGAATTCAGCATACGAAACTTAGTGATAATCACTCGTTTTCGTGGAGAGAGCAAAGACTGCGTTCGACAGTGCTACAAGCAACTGTCTCAGAATTGGTATGTAGTACAACCCACTACTGCGATAGCTCGTGGGAATGAAATCAGTTAACTACAAATGCAAAACATGTGGTATAGTGAAATCAGGTTGAATAACTGCAAGCGTTTTGTAATTCAACTAAGAGGACATTGAAATCCCCAAACAAAATTGCACTGATGAAAACGCCCTCGTTTTTCTATGAATGTTGATCCATAGTATACAATAAGATGTATAATGAGTTACATACCATTAAAATACATCGTATAGCCTACGAATTGGTATTTCATTTGTATACTATGGCCTGTAACCAATAGAAAAGCAGAGTGGTCTTTAGACAGATTCCTAGTATGTCGATTATACGCACACGAAAAATGGTGAACAATTAAAAAGTAACCCTACATACAGCCTCCTGATGTAAATTAAGTTTAAGTTATCATATATATCCTATACGTCAAAATGTTTAGATGAGGATAATTTCCAAAACCACCCAGTAAGGAACATGCAGCCGCCTCTACACAAACAGTAGCTACAGTTAGCCTTGCCTGACGAGGAACGACATCAGCATCGGTCAAAGCGGTACCACATCGACCAGCACGGAAAACAATTTGACAACGAGGAATGTCGGTTATTGTATAGTACTCTATTACTCATATATTGTAACACATTGTGACTTAATATTATGAATTTTTAAGTAAACTGGGCAACTGGATTGCTTGGATTTATTCGTTGATCGAGTTTCCTATCAAAAGGACTTGTTTTTTCAAAATCTTCCTATATCTCACCTTAAAGGCAAAACCTGAGCTCTGAAGATGGTAATCTCACAGCTGTAATTCATACCATTGTACTACAAATAACCAATTAATATTGAATATTCACAGTGCATAGGATGAAAAGTAGCACAGAAGTTGCTGATAATCTCGAAGCAATCTTACCATCTGCAACGCGGAATAAATCTACCGAAAATATTGAAAGCAATCTCACGTTGTCTCAATGTATGCACCGCAGCAATTCTCACTGGACAGATAACCGTTCAGAGGGCCAAATATTCCATTTGGATCCCATTACTGATTACTATATGAACCCAAGACCACATGGCTCCTAAAAAATGTGACATCCAATATATATATCCTAAATTTCGTTCTGGGAATGTATGTGTTTAAATGCAAGAGATTTCGCCTCACTCGATAATTACTGCAGCCGAAGAGATACGTTGAACTGATATGAAGAATCGTACTGAGTGTTACAAGTTCCTTGGAGCGTTTATACGGTCGCAAGACCAACAACTTCGTTTATATGATATTACATGCGACAAGTTACGATAAATTGTAGGATGACAAATATAATAGGCAAAACATAAAACTGTATATACGCAGCGCACATTTATCACGAACAATGACAGCCTACCGGAAAATCACACACAGTAACTGTATATCTACATGATAACAAAATGGTGAAACTCAGCCAAGTAAAGTATTTATACAAACCAGTGTATTACATGCAAGAAACGTGCTCTTGTGGAATGAATCCTTCTAAAAATATAAGTGTTCCTTTATTACATACATCCAAAACCTGTATCTACTCAAAAAATAAATAAGCTAAAAAGAAATAAATCATGATTAAGTGTTGCAGAATACAATTATTAATGTAAGTCCCTGTAACTGTTGGTCGAAAAACTGAAGTAAGGGCTGTTGCAAGCAATAACTGCACCACAAACAAATTTAAGTCCATTAAATCACACGGGTCACCATGAACAGCCCTAAGATACACATTGTTAGTCATGTAAATACCTGTGGAGTAATTCTTGATGTTTCTCATGGAGTATTTCATCTATGATTTCAGATATTTGTCTTGAGAATTTCAGCTCATAATGTATGCCCATAATTTTAACAAAATATTAGTTAAATGACCTTATTCTTTCTGAAGAAAATACCGCTAGTAGCACTGAAGCTTGGTTAATGTTGGCACAATAAACTTTAAGCAAATGATTGGCTATTGATATCATTTATTGACAATTTGGTAAGAAGAACAATATTAATTCCACTCACATTCATTCTACTTACAGCTGTTCCATTTCAAAGTACATAACAATACCTTGGCAGTTTCTCAGTTACATAATGTTTCAGACAGATCACAACAGGCTTTCTTGTTTTTGCTAGATTTCTAGAGCGATCCAACATTCAGCAAGTCAAATTGTTCAAATGGCTCTGAGCACTATGGAACTTAACATCTGAAGTCATCAGTCCCCTAGAAGTTAGAACTACTTAAACCTAACTAACCTAAGGACATCAAGCACATCCATGCTCGGGGCAGGATTCGAACCTGCGACCGTAGCGGTCGCGCGGTTCCAGACTGAAGCGGCTAGAACCGCCCGGCCACTCCGGCCACCTCCACTAAGTCCAAACCTAGTTCCAGCCAGAAACTATTGTTATTGACTCCGCCTATCATTTACAGCTCCAGAATTTTTTTTGTCTTTTAGATATCAGGACGGCCTGGCTACACTCTTTTTACAAATGTTTACAAATATTGTTAGTGCCACAACGATGTTTTTATATTTTCACCGTGAATGAATTAAATAGAAGGGGTGCACATATTTAGGATTTAGGTCCACTGTTTACTTTTCACAGTTTTCAACAGTGCTTGACGTGTCACTCAAAATTTATAAATACATTCGCCATTCAGTAGAGCAGAATCCTAGATTTGCAACGAAATGCAAAGACAATTTCGTTTAAGAGTTTGGGGTAAAAATTCTATATCGTTGCATACATCTCCACTGCCCCTCTCCCCCCAACCACACACACACACTCACACACACACACACACACACACACACTAAGAATAGGAGTATGATATGCCCTAGGACATGTTAAGATTTTTGCAGTAGATAGTTGCCTTATTTTCCTGAAAATACACACACACACAAAGAATAGGAGTATGATATGCCCTAGAAAATGTTAAGACTTTGCAGTAGATAGATGCCTCATTTTTCTGAAAATTATAGATGTTTTATAGTAAAATCCACTACAAGATTATAACGCAGGAAAGGGTGACGTGTTGTGTGCACGTAACATATTTCTTTGTTGATCTGTACTGGCGGTTCAGATGAATACCTCTTCTAATGAAATTGTCTAACAAATTCTCTGTCTAGCTGCAAATAATCACTATGGCGCTAAAACAAAAGAATTCTACAAGTGCATAAATAACATATGAATCAATTGAAAAGTATGGTGCTTCAGCTTCCACCGATCAGGAAGGTACGTTACCAAGTTACCTGTTTATATCCAGCGCATATAACAGAGAGTAGTATAGCTAAACAACGTTTCCCCAATGGTTCATTAGGGCGCCTTTTATTCTTAAACGTCATGTTGCAGTCCCGTAGCGGCAGATCTACCAACTCAGCCTCGCAAATTAACATACAACTTGCAAATCCCCAGAGAAAATTCTAACAGGTGGTCTCGGGCTACTGTTGTCGTTTTTCTCTTTTCTTTCCTTTTCTTACCTTTTTGCCCGAAAAAAAATTTTACCAACTTTTTCGTAGCCTTTCTTATCTGGATTAAAGTTCCGGGAACCACACGGCACGATAAAAAATCTTGTTACCGCAATCTGAGAAAGCCTAGTGTAATTATAGCTAGTATGATCCCATAACACAAACGTCACACGAAGAGCAGCAAAATATTGTCCTGATCTCTCACGCACACAATAAAGTCATTCGTCATCAGGCATCAGAGCTTTATTGCATACCTTACCTCTAAATACGCTGTACTCTGGGACAGGTCGAGTGTTTGCTGTTTACAACTCGCTTTTGTATTGGACAAGTACTCGAAGCAGCAACCTTAGCTTTCATAATCAACCATGGATGTAGATACGGGGGGAGGTCCTAACCTCTCCCAGACTCAGGAAGCACTTTTCCTTTATTACGTATTTTTTAAGAGGGTTTAAAGTCGCTCAAGTCAAAACATGGCAATTATTAATTGTGTCGAAAATGGTGTTAAATGTCGTCTATCGAACTCTTAGAATGACAAACTGCAACGTTTGTTAGCAGAGAGAAATTGCACGACGTCTACAAAGCTGCGTCCACAACGGCCGTGCTGCACTACGTAACAACAAAGTGTGCTGTGTCGGTAAACCAGAGGAAACGGTTCGTTCGTGCACGACTCATTTTTGGCGGCGTTTCTCATGTGCCACTGTTACTGTGGCTCGCGCCTGCACACTGGAACATTGTTGCGCACCTACGAATTCTGTGCTGCGCTGCGCAACGCGGAACGTTCGTTGTCGATGCAGCTTCATTTATCAATTTCTAACTTGAGCTTCGACTCTCCATTTGTTATCGGAACACAGCGTGCCGACTTCTTATGTTTACGACTGCTGCCAGCTTGAATGATCTAACAGCTGTAACACTACAGCAACGCGGCGAACTCGTGTTATGTGTCAACTGGAAAACAACTCTATGCTCTATGCTGTGTGGCTTCCCCTATCCCTCTGACTTCCGTGTGCAGTTTATACCTGGCTGCGCGAACGTATGCGTAAAGTTACATCATTATATAGCTGACTTACACTCGTCCTTAATGTGGTCTCAAAGTTCGGCTTTCTCCTTTCTTCGCCCTCATACTGCACCTTGGTTGAAGCTCTGTGACAGTGAGAAAAATGCTAAACATCCTTGGCTGCCACAGAAGGTACTAGGGAAATATGAAACTAGTACAGCATCTCATCACCTGCTTTACCAAAAAACCATTAAAACTCTTTCATCAACTGAATATAAGAAAAGTGAATTCGATTAATATTATAATGTAGCAAGAACACTAGCGCAAAAAAGAAAGGTGGCACACTACCAATCAATTATCCGAATGGGACAGAAATTAGTTAGATGTGATGTACATTTGAAGCCAAACAAGTGCCTACGCTTTTCGGGCATTACCCATCCAACGAGTCCCAGTCCCAGCGACCTAAACAAATTACATACACTCTACGATACAAAAACGATACATCACGAAACCTTTATCTGAATGGGACGGAAATCGATAGATGATCATGTACACACAAACGAGTGATTACTGTGGTGTCACCGCCAGACACCACACTTGATAGGTGGTAGCTTTAAATCGGCCGCGGTCCATTAGTACATGTTGGACTCGCGTGTCGCCACTGTGTGATCGCAGACCGAGCGCCACCACAAGGCAGGTCTCGAGATGCGGAATAGCACTCGTCCCAGTTGTACGGACGACTTTGCTAGCGACTACACGGACGAAGCCTCGCTCCTTTGCCGAGCAGATAGTTAGAATAGCCTTCAGCTAAGTCAATGGCTACGACCTAGCAAGGCGCCATTAGTAACATTGCATGTATCTAAAGAGTCTCACTTGTATCGTCACAATCTCCAGATGTACCAAGGATGGATTAAAGTTAAGTAATACTGAAGCTACATACTTTTCTTTATAGCATTCAATACGTATCCTGTTTCAGACCTCTCGCCATCCGGCTTTAACTAAACGCGTGCCTTTCGGCTACTTCCGTGGCGTGGCTGTCTTGCTACGCCACAACAATTACTGTTTGAGAAAAATTGGATGATATATTCAAGAGAAAAATCTTCGCAGATTGAGCAATTCAGTAACGTATCGGTCCATTTCTGGCACTTATACAAGCAGTTATTCACTTTGACATTGACTGATAAAATTACTGGTGGTCCTCCCGAGGGATATCGTGCCAAATTCCGTCCAATTGAGTTGTTAGATCGTCAAAATTCCGAAATGGTGGGAGGACCTTGCTCATAATACTCCAGAAGTTCTACACTGGAGTAAGATCCGGTGGTCCTCCTGAGGGATATCGTGCCAAATTCCGTCCAATTGACTTGTTAGATCGTCAAAATCCCGAAATGGTGGGAGGACCTTGCTCATAATACTCAAGAAGTTCTACACTGGGGTAAGATCCGGTGACCTTGCTGCCTTCCTGGCAGGACACTTTTTGAGCGAAAAAAGGAGATTTGTCAACAACTGTACATCTCAACCTTGCACCCCCGGGTGGTTAAGACGCGAAACAACAGACCAAAGTACTGGATGCGTGATGCTGAAGAGTACTTCTGAGAGACGGTCGTTGTCTCATTTTTAAATTGGCAAGCTCGAAGACAAGCACTAAAAACTATCGTTGTGTACGGGCGGGTCTTATCTTGCTCAAATTTAAGCCAGGATGGCTTGTAATGAAGGGCAACAAAATGGGACGTAGAATAATGTCGATGTATTCACACCACTAGTCCTGGTTGTCGGGACACCATTGTGTGGGGATTCGCCAAGGTAACTCCCGCCAGCACACGGAGAGAATTTCTGCTGCATGACTTCGTGCTTGCCAAACCCTACTTCGGCTAGCAAGGTCAGCGGGTACCCCCCTAGTTGAGGACGTCTGGGGCATACGGGCAAGCTCCTCCCAACATCTCAGGATTTAGACGATGTGACGCACCAATTGTACGGATTTTGGCACGATATCCCTCAAGAGGACATCCCACAACACTATCAATCAATGCCAAACATTGTAGCTGCTTGCATTAATGCCAAAGTTGGACCAAAGTGTTTCTGACCTGTGAAGCTCTTTCTCTTGATAGAATCATCCGTTATTTTTTGAAACGATAATTAGTTGTTTGTCGTGTACACCTAGCAATTTCTATCCCATTCGGATAAATCTTTCGTGATGTGCCGTTTTTCTCTTTTATGTCTTAGAGTGTATGTAAATTTGCTGCCCTCAAGGATATGAAACCGGGCAAAGCCCCAGGTTTTGATAACATACATCCAGAATTTCTAACCTACGCTGGAAAGAACGTAGTCAAATGGCTGGCAAATTTCTTTTCGAACATTTTGACTACAAACCATCTCCCTAGAGAATTCAAAAAGGCAAGAATAATAGCTTTGCTGAAACCAGGGAAACCAGCAGACCAACCTCTAAGCTACAGACCAATAGCACTTCTTAGCTGTACATTCAAACTTCTCGAACGACTTGTCCATAATCGAATTAGCGGCATTATTATGGAGAACTTACCTACAGAACAGGTAGGCTTCAGACCTGGCCGTAGTTGCTGTGACCAAGTTCTAGCATTAACATCCTACATAGAGGATGGCTTTCAACAGAAATTGAAAACAAGTGCTGTATTTCTAGACTTAACATCTGCATATGATACTGTTTGGAGAGATGGAATAATTTACAAACTCTTAAGAGTGAATCCTTGCCAGATTGTAACATCCTTAATATATAATATGCTGAGTAACAGAACCTTCCAGGTCACCCTAAACAGAAAGACAAGCAAAACAAAACTTATTAACAACGGGCTTCCGCAAGGCTCCGTATTGGCCCCTCTTCTGTTTAACCTCTATATAGCAGATCTCCCAAACACAAAATTTGCTATGCGGATGACATAGCACTGGCTACCAGAGACAAGTATCTCTTCAATACAGAGGAAGTCCTTAATAATGACGTTGAAATACTATACAATAATATCAAGAAATGGAGACTCAAGCCAAACCCTAACAAAACTGAAGTATCTACATTCCATCTTAATAACAAAATGGCAAATGAAATTATTAACATAAAACTCGGAAACATCAACCTCAAACATAATAAGTTTCCAAAGTACTTAGGTATAACATTGGATCGCACTCTTTCTTACCGAAAACATCTGGAGAACACCACTGCAAAAATTGGAACACGGAATAACATGATCCAAAAACTTAGCGGTACTACTTGGGGAGCTGACGCAAAAACATTACGCACCTCATCTATCGCCTTAGTGTTCTCTGTGGCTCAGTACTGCGTTCCAGTCTGGATTAATAACTGTCACACCAAACTTATTGACAGGCAATTAAATAACACAATGAGGTTGATTTCTGGAACTGTTAAATCAACGCCCACGTACTGGTTACCGGTGCTATGTAATATCCTGCTCCAGGACCTGCGTAGAAAAGCGGCCCTACTGCACGAATTCAGAAAGATTGAGACAAAACCAGAACTACCAATGAAAGAAGAATTCTCACAACTGCGACACACTCGATTGAAATCAAGAAAGCCACCCATACGCACAGCTGAGCAGCTTCAAAATAATAACTATGACCACATGAAACAATGGAGACTAGATTGGAACCAAAAGACAAATGACCAACTACAGCCCTGGTTTGAGAGCTATAACTGCAACATCTCTGGAATGGAACTAACACAGAAAACATGGTCCGCATTAAATCGAATACGTACTGGACATGGCAGGTGTGCGGATTCACTACACAAATGGGGAAGAGCGATGTCACCAGAATGCGAATGCGGTGCCCCTAGACAGACGATCCAACACATCCATGGTGAATGCTCCTTGCGAGCATATGCAGGGAACTGATCCGACTTCCTGGAGGCATCCCCATCGGCGCTAGAATGGATCTCAAACCTCGATATAACCTTTTAACTGACCATTATAAACATAAATTATAGTTTCTGATTGTTATGAGATTTTAATGTCTAACACTTGATGTATTAATGTTGCATGTATAGCCATTCGCTAAATAAATAAATAATGCTTACATCATGGGCTTCAGTTAAATTTAAATGAACGTAACAGACAGTTCTTGTGGGTCTGACACCCGTTGCATACTAAATGCCCAAAAGCCATTAATAAAAATTAAATAAAAACTTAACACCGACAACTTATGTCGACTGTTATCGATTACTAATGGAGAGGAAAAACTGCGTTTGAGATCCCTAAAACTTTAAATAAAACAAACATGGCTTACATAACATGAGGTTAACAAAAACTTGAAGACATTCAATGCTTTAGACTTAAGATTGTCTCAGAGTTTCATTCGTAATGGTGTAACAGTGAGATACCTGATACATAAGTTAGACTTATTGCGAATGGCATAGCAACATGCGGTGGCTGTGATCCTGTGAACTGCCCAATTACTAAGCGTCTGTTGCCTTACATAATGGTTAAAAAACGAAAAAGTCTGTGGAAGTTTTAAAATGTTTCATCAGAATGATAGCAAGAAGGGTGTTACAGTACTTGGCGTGACTGAGGTATAATCACCTTAAGTAATACGTCATGTTGAGTTCTTTTTAATTTAGTTATCTTTTGGTAGAGTGAGGTGTGATTAAATAACCGTGTTAATTTAATGCTGCTAGCCTTACATGACAATAAGTGTAACTTTTTTATTACACTTTTAGTATTACGGTTAGCAGCTTAACATTTATCTAAACCCGTAGTTTGTTTTAGGTGGCCTTTAAAAAGCATTAAAAATAAAGGTGATGCTCCAGGCGGTAGACCCATTGTGGAAAAAAGCGCTTTGACAGTCGAAATGTGACTCCATGAAAAAACACTTTGTTTGAGGTAAGCCATGGAAGTAACTGAAGAAGGCAGAGAAACGCTGGATAAGCTGAGAGCTGATACTGCGAAACTTACAGGACACTTTTTGAGCGAAAAAAGGAGATTTGTAAACAGCTGTACATCTCAACCTTGCACCCCCGGGTGGTTAAGACGCGAAAGAACAGACCAAAGTACTGGATGCGTGATGCTGAAGAGTACTACTGGGAGACGGTAGCTTAAGTTGGCAGAAGACAAGAAAGTTCTGTTTGGATTTTCTTCACTGTTCACGATGTCAACCAGTGAGGTAGATTTAAACAGCGAAGAACTACAAGAATTCAAGTCCTTCATTGGATCTATCAGTGAAGATGAGGAATGTGGAACTATAGAAGTTCTTGTTAAATTACACTTATGGAGAAGGATATCTATAAAGAAGATTCTGGATGTTCGTCTGCCGTGGAAGCACTGCAATTACGCATCAGAGCATTTATCTGAATATGCACATCCTTCTGAAGATATTTACCACACTTTCTGTAACTAAAGCCACAGCAAAGATAACATTTCAAATTTTACAGAGACTCAGGATATACCTGTGAAATTCAACAGAACAGTCCAGTTTTGAAGACATCACATCAAATAACAATTATTGGATTATCGTTTATTAATATTTAAAAGTTTTAAAAATAAATAATGTGATTTGCTGTATCAGTTGATTAAGTTGATAGTTATGTTTTATCCTCTCAGTGAAGACTAAATGGGCTAGCCCTCTTGCCCATTCATCGTCGAGTATCTTTTACACCATAAGAGGTTACAGAAAAAGTCGCCAAAGAGAAAGAAGAAAATAAACATGTCATTACCAGGAAGATGCTTATTATTTGATTTTAATTAGCTGAAAGTATGATTTATTTATTTATTCATCTGTAAGACAATAATACGCGGTATGGATGTGTGAATACTTCACACAATGCTTCTTATACTGAATTCTGAATCTTTCAGAAGAACTTATCTTCAGGTTGACTACTGATTTCTCCCTATATTCTGATGGGTACCATGTTTTCCGAAGTGTTTTCTTTCCAGATCAACTTTGCTGAGAAAGAATCCATTTGAAGTTGTATGTAGAATAATATACAGTTTACAGATATTAATGCTCTTAGTATAGGTCAACAAAAACAGCGGTCGGAGCTTTTCTCGCAAAGTCCGTTTAACCCCATCCATTTGTATCTGTTGAATCCCGTCGCTTTACCTAGCCGTTTTCAACAACGGTGGCGCGTCGTGCGCCCGCCGCCGAAGAAGTATACACAGTTTCCCAACCTTTGAGAGTGTGCGGTCTCAATTCGATAAATATTGTATGAAAGACGGTGTGAAATGTTGTGCTGAGAAAAGGGCGTGTAACAGTGACAGTAGTATCATAGAACGTCGAAAGTAATGTCACAGATTACTGTAAACCTCTCTTTTATGTGTTGACTTCTGTTCATCCAGATTCAGCTGCCGCTCGCTTTCTCTAGAGAGAGAGAGAGAGCATCTCTCTGCTAGTGTGTCTGATTAAACGATGCAATTGTCGTCTTGTTAAAGCCGTAAGTATCATGTAAGTATGCTCGAATAATGTATCAACTGTTAATTTCAAGTTGTAACGATTTTCTTTTCTTTCACACCCCACCTGCGACATGCAATTGAATCACAAGATTTTTTCTAGCGTTGCAAAGCCCTGCGTTTAAGCATTGTTGGTCTACGGCCATCAGCAGTCATTATTCCAGAACCAGTAACAACAATGCGGATTTCACCCCGAAAGTAAGGAAGCACTGTTTATGTTACTTAAGAGCGCAAGCTATACCTGTTATGTTTTGATAAACAGAGTATTATCTGGAGAAGTTTCTTTGACGGGAATATGTAATACTCCGATCTGGTTATTGTAGCTACGAAATAAATTTGCAAAATAATCCCTGAACAAAACTATATGATAAATTAATGCATTAACGACCCATCTGAAAGCACAAAGTAATATTTTCACATAAAGGTCAGTATAAGTTGCCCATAAATTTCTTAAGTTATCTAGGTGTGTTGTATTGATGGATTCTCCAGTAGCCCGAAAGTTTATGCCGGGAAAGGCGTAGTGCTTATTACACGCAGCGATTAATAGCACTGGGAAAGCGACTTACTTGTAAGTAGTGTCGCACGTATTAAGAACTTTAAAGAATTTTCTTTACGTAACGAACGATTATTATTCTTAGCCGTTACTAAATGCCCATTGCTGCGAATACTTCCACCCGTAACTTGACGAAATTAATATTACAACGCCGAGCAGTGGCAACGAGCGTGAAATCGAATAACCATGCATAATCGGCTACTTGCGCCGTCAATACGTAGAAGCGGGAAGCGGCCAGTAGAAGGGATCGAAAATGGTTCAAATGGCTCTGAGCACTATGGGACTTAACATCTGAGGTCATGGGTCCCCTAGAACTTAGAACCACTGAAACCTGACTAATCTAAGGACATCACACACACCCATGCCCGAGCCATTGTCGCGCGGTTCCACACTGTAGCGCCTAGAACCGCTCGGCCATTCCGGCTGGCCACGGGGCTCGTTCCGGCACGGTGGGTCACCGAGCGTGTTCTTCCTTGTCGAACGATCAGCTAGAAAACATCGTTTGTCACTTCACCAGTCCCCGAATACTTAATGGAGGGAGACTGCGAACTGAAACAAGGATGATCGAAGTATATATCTCACCAAAACAAGCCGGAGAGACATCCTTGTAATAAACAAAGAGTAGAAATAATCTAACTGCACGATGAGAGCCCACCCAACCTCGATAAACTAGATTTTACCGTGCTTCGCCTTCCAGTGGTGGTCAGGGCACAGAGTGAAGGTACATCTGACCAAGACAGACTTGATATCCGTGACTAATTGTGTCACGAGTCAGCAAAGCTCAAAAACACGGCAACCCAGGTAGTACAAGCTGCTATTTACACTAGACTCGGTGTGTATCCGGTAACTGTTAAACTGTTCATACACGGGCGACAACCAGGATGCTAGATTTTAATTTTTAACAAAGAATTGCGAAAGGAACCCTACTTATCCATAGAAACAGTTCATTTACAGGGATACAAAGTCGTGGGCGTCATCGGTGCAGAAGCACAAATGTTACGGTACCAGTAAACGATTTATTTCAGTCCACGATCCTAATAATCAAAAATTTGTCGGTCAGTTGCGTGCTGCGATGAAACATCTTCTGGAGACGCAAACAAGAATTGACCTCTCTGTGGCCAAGTATGCTCTTCACAATGGAGGCCTTTGGGATGCATTACAGTTCGCAAAAACGACTGAGGTTCATGGCAAATACTGCCGACTTATTCGTGTGAGATACTTTAACAAACGTCTATGATACATAAATAAAGAAATAATGAAGCACTGGTGTCGACGAATAGCGACAGTAGTGGTATTATTAAGCAGACGTGCAATGAAGTGACGGAATCAGTGTGCTTAAGCGTAGACCAGTATAAATAGTTGGCTGATTTGTTAGTCAGTTTTCATATTGTCTTCGCAGAGAAACCTGAACCATTAAGGGTTGTACTTACCATATGGAGATACATCGCCACCTAACTTATTGGAAAGCACTGGACAAAAAGGAAGTAGTTACTCATGAAATACGAAACATGTTGGAATAGAACATTACAAAGTAATCAATCTCACCTTATAGTAGTCTACAGCTTGCAGTAGGTAAATCAGATGGCAGTAGATGTCTGGTCCTTGATGCATGGGATATAAACAAAATAATATCAGTCTGCCGCAGGCCACAACATTTGAATAATAAACCCTGAAGTATTATAATGTGATATACCTAACAAGTATTGACATGAGATTTATTACTGGCAAATCGAATTAACAGAAGAATGTAGGAAGTACACGGACTTCCAGTTTTCCGGAGAAAGTTACCAATCTAAAGTATTGCCCTTTGGTTTGAAAGTAAGTGCTGGTGCCATTATCAACATGTTTGACACCGTGTTGGGCCATGATCTATTAAGCAGAATGATTCTGTATGGTCTGGTCATAGCTACTAGCACTTGGGAGGAACGTAGCAAAATAATAACTGAAATGCTAACAAGGTCTGCAGCTATAGCGGTAACAGCAAAACTTATAAAATCGAAATTTCGAAGAACAGAAATCAAGCTTCTGTAACTAGACATCTCGGGAAGGAATAATTCCAGACGCAAATAAGGTGACGAGTTTTAGAGAATTCCCAGCGCCTAGGAAAAAAACAACAGTTGAACCCATATGTAGGATTAGCATCAGTTTTCATGTGATTCGTGTCTGATAAACTTTTGAACAATGCTTCACTGGCGAATTTGTTGAGAAAAAATATACTTTGGATCTGGACCTCCGCATGCCGCCTTGCTGAATGCGGAAATGCTGCACGATCCTGACACAGGATTTCTCTATTGTATCAGACTAATCATTGTTTGGCCTGGAGACATGTTTCTTTCAGCTGCTGCAAACTGCAGGGATAACAGACATTAGGATTATTGCATTTGCTAGGAAGTGCTTTCCCAATGTGAGCGGGCATATTCAGTTACAGAGTTAGAAGTATTAGCTATGATATGGGGCTTACTTGAATTCCACTGTTACGTGTATGGGAGGCACATTCGTGTCTATTGTGAACATAAGTCACTAAGCTTTTCATTATTGTGTTGCTTACTGCATGCTAGGTTAGTAAGCTGGACTCTTGTGATACAAGCGTATGATTAGAAATTATTCATATAAAAGGCAGCAATAAAATCACTGCATATGCTCTGTCGCACTTGTCACAAGCTTACAGCAATTTGCTGAAATAATTGAGCAAACTTCTCAGTAATGGGTTATGCTCAATTAAAGATTCCATATATAAAACGATACATGTTGGCACATGTAAATATATGAGTCAACAGTTAGTATTATTACCCTAACCTCAAACGAGGTAAGGAAGTGTGTCATATGTCAGAAGGCAAAACATAAAAATTTATCAGTGAAAAATAAACCGTCCTATAATTCCAGAAAAAACAGTTAAAATTAACATCAATAGACCTCTGCAGGTCACTCCTGAACACTTGCTGGAATGTGAAGCACTTAATAGTAGTCTATGATGTGTTCACCACATATTTAGAATTGCATACCAGTGAAACTACCACTTCCATACTGATTGTCAGGAGAATAACGGCTGATTATATATCAAATGTTGGTGAACCAATGGTCATGTTGTCTGATAACGCATCATATTTTGTCAACACAAAATGGAAGCAATTTCTACAGGAACAAGACATAACCCACATATTGGTCTCTCGATTTCATCCAGAAAATAGCACAGTTGAAAAGTCTTCACAGAGTTTCACAGATTCATTAGAATGTGTGCTCACAGGCAACATACGAAAGGGGTCAACTATGCTCAGCTGTTTCAAAAAGTACTTAATAGTTTACCATGCACTTCAACAGGTTATACCCCCAGAATGATAATGTTTTCGAGATGAGAAAACAATGACTGCGTCAACACACTTCCATAGATACCTCAATTGGGACCTGATGTAAATACAAAAATAAATCAATCATTAGTGCACCTCACCAAAGAGGCTGACACTCGAAAAGCGAAAATTGAAAAAATACTAACTAAATTTCAAACCCATGCCATGCCTGAACTTGTCTTATTGAGGACTCACCTAGAGCCTTCCAGCATAAAGTGCCAACATAAGAAATGACAATTACTTAATGCTTGGCCTTACCAGGTGATAGAGATAACCACAGGGGGCACCTACAGATGAGGTGGTCCCATAACAACGGACATGAAAGGATTACATACTTCAAAGGATTTGAAAAAGTATATGCAAAAATATTTTTAACATTTATGTGTCGATGCAGGGTTTTAATATTTTCTTTTAGTTCTCATGTTTATTTTTTTGATACTTATTATCGTGTTTAGTCCATTGTAGCAAATTCTAATCATTAATCAATTGTAATAGTGAGAGTATTATGTGTTTTTAATACTGTGAATAATAGTGTAGTGAAGAGTTATTAATCGGAAGACCTGGTGGAAAGTCACTGTTTATGATGAACTCCGTAATAACACACTTAGGATTAAGTCTCGTTTCACCATTAGGAAAATTCTGGCACGGACTCTGAGAAACGAGCTGTTGCAGACTAAGTTTATTTTGTGTCACTAGTAATAATAAGGTAATGTTTGCCCTTAAAAAACCTAATAAATGTAACAGAAATTAATATTTGTCCGCTGGAACCCGATGTTTGTACAACAGTAAACACAAGTACAGACTGCAGTGTCCTCATGTGTTTTTGTGTAAATGGAAATGCACTGTGATCTGTTGAAGCACGACTCATTATGAGCGAATAACTTTGTACAAGGGTTGCTCGGAAAGTAATGCAACGCATTTTTTCAACAGTTCTTTATTGAACATAATGAGAATCACACACAATGGTGTTTTATATACACACCGTACTTCTCCACGTAATCTCTATTCCATTTTATGGCCTTCCTCCAGCGCGAAACCAGGGCGTGTATGCCCTGTTGCAACCAATCCTTGTCCTGGTGTGGAGCCAGTGTTTCACTGCGTGAATCACCTCGTTGTCATCAAAATGTCTTCCACGAACCGAGCGAGGTGGCGCAGTGGTTAGCACACTGGACTCGCATTCGGGAGGACGACGGTTCAATCCCGTTTCCAGCCATCCTCATTTAGGTTTTCCGTGATTTCCCTAAATCGTTTCAGGCAAATGCCGGGATGGTTCCTTTGAAAGGGCACGGCCGATTTCCTTCCCAATCCTTCCCTAAATCGAGCATGCGCTCCGTCTCTAATGACCTCGTTGTCGATGGGACGTTAAACACTAACCACCACCATCTTCCACGAATGGCATCTTTTAACAGCTCAAACAAGTGGAAGTCCGAGGGGCTCGGACAGGTGTGTCAGGTGTGACAGCCGTGGATGGTCTCCACGACCGCTGCAAATTGTGGAGCTCCGCCGAATCACCTTCTAATGATCTCACCCACTGTGCCTTGCGACTAACTGTACTGCTGTCGACAGCAGATGCTCCATAGACTTTGCACTAGGGTTTGTGGATATTCCCCACAGTTTCTTTCTCTGTAGTGAGAAATTCAATGACGGCACTTTGCTAGCAATGTATGTCACCTACAGCCACCATTTTGAAACTTCCCTGCTGCTACATTGTAGGTAGGAAGTGACGGATACTTGGTGTGCTCACTGAGGAAACCTCAGATAATAAATACGTAGCTTTTCGCATTCGTAGCATTGTTTTTCGACTGAGAAAAAACTGCGGTGCATTACTTTATGGGGAACCTTCGTCACGGACCGAAGTATTTTTTTCTAATTTGACCGAAGTTATGTCTTGGCAAATCTAAAACAAAGAGTCAGTATTTGTGACATTTATAAAAAAGGGAACACGCACTGGTGCCCTGAGCAATTCAATAAACAAATGCAACAAACATTAAATGGAACACAAGCCACAGAGACATAGTCTTTGTGAAATCACGCCAGAGCATTGCATAAGTAATTACAAGTCACCAGAAGTGAAATGTACAACTGATGTGGTTAAGAAACAAAACTTGTAACACTCCATAACGTTCACGGTGGAAACAAAAGCACAAATTAAATGAAAATGTAATTATTAGTGTGATAGTATGTTAGAAAGCAGTGATCGAAACCACGAATGGCGAGCAGAATTCAATAGGACTTATGTCATAACCTGCGTGCAAGAAACCAGTGACCCAAGGTACGCTAAACAACAGTCTGTGAAAACTCTTCTTATTTCCCGCAGAGCGGCGCATCAACGGACACAAATTAGCTGATGCGACACGAATTTTGGGTCAGACTGTTCCAGTGAGTGAATGCCCTGACAATATGGATTCTCGCTTTGTTGCTCATAGTGCAGCACGCTGTTTACGTCGCAAGCATTTTAGCAGCATAACCATGAATACACATGTGACACTATTACAATGTATTAAACGTTCGGTGATGTTCAAAAGAAAAACGACAAATGTCCAAACCTATAATCTCCGTAAATGTACATAAATATATGTGTTTCTCTGTGTGTTACATAAAGAATGTGATTGCTGTTATTTTTTTCAATTTTATAACATATTTTCAGTGGTGGATTCACATATAGGCGCACTAGGCATGGGCCTAGGGGCAGCATCTTAAGAGAGGGCGGCATTTTTCACTGTACTCATATTAACATTTTACGTTTTAAAATAATTCATCTTACAAACGACCAAAAATTTTAATATTATTAAACAACTTGCTAGTTTAAATAACCCTTAAGAACGAAATTCGACAATACAAGCTTGGAAATATACATAGTTTACTTGTTAACTCAATGGAAATTTGACATTGGGTTTCTGTCTGGTATAATCTTCATGATTGTTCAAAATATTGCGAAGTAAGCTCTCTGGACGGCAATCTACAATAAAATGTTTGAAATGTTATTATTACGAAAGTGATTTTGGCTCCTAGTTAACCCGTGAAAATACTGGGACCCCTGAAAAGCTGTGATAAACTAATCAGCAGTTTCTTAAATAATGTAACATGTGTGGGCCTCAGTATGTAAAACCCGACTCTACTTAGATTTCTTGTAGAAATTACCGGTAAGTATCAAGTCAACCCTCCATTATTGTAAGTAACGTGGAAGCTCTGTGGTTTTCAATATCTGAACTTTGATTTAATGACAGCCGTTTAATAAAACATGTTGATACTGGGAATGTTTTACATTTTTAAACACATGTTTATACGAAAATAACATAAGCAGAATATCTAATAATGTGTGAAATACACTTCAAACAGTTTAAAAATTTTATTTCTTTATTTACTGAGTTACTTTTGTTGGCGAAAGAAGAAGAAGAAATCAACTTTCGTTTGTCTCATTTATTTTGCGGCAGTCTGCACGCTATCAAAGTTCCCACCCTGTGCAATCGAATAGTAAGTGGCATTGCAAATTTTATACTGAACTCCTTAACGAAGTTTTTTTTCTTCTAGGAAAGGTTATTTTTATTTTATGTTGGAGCAAAAGGTGCATTTGCGTGTAGACATAAAAGCAGTGTTCACACAAATGACAACTTACCACATCAACTGCCAACAAGACTACTTAAACTTTGTAGTCTATGTTCCCTGCCCACATAAACCGCTAAAATGTTATATGAATAAGTGGGAAAAGAGTCGATCCAGCACACTTCACTGCAAGAAACTGCAAAAATTATTTGCTTTTTAAATTAGAAAGACAGTGTCAAGACTATTCAGAATATATTTACGTCCCAGCAAAATTTCCGGCGACGCGGGAAACAGAAGCCAACAAAGGGACTGTCCCATTTTCTTTACGATGCGAATTCCAGCCATCAGGCGTGCTTCTGCTGTTCAGTGACAACAGAAACGGAGCCAAAATGAAATTAAATTATTCTGCATTGTCGTTCTTTCACAGTTACGTCCAATATTCCGTGTTGGTCAGTTCATCGATCCGTGTTTAAAGAAAAAATCTTTGTCCTCGTGTGCCGTGTTTAAAGTAAAGACCTTTGTGCTCATGTGCAGTGTAGTGGAACTGGATACAGTCTTTCCCTCTTTCCCTTTACAATTTTTTTCTTTTGTTTTGACTGTTGGTTGACAATTTTGTAGGTGCCTTAACATGAATAACAGTGAAAAAAGCAAACATGCAAAATGAATTTGAGATGCATTTCGGAAATTATCGAAGGAAAGGCGAGAACGAGAAGCAAACGTTCTAATAACGCTTGGCAGAGTAGAAAAATTTTTCGTTATAAACGTTGCTGTTTCGACTTCAAGTTAAAGTAGTACGGATGATATTTCTGGCACTGCAGCTGTTGTAAAAGAAGTAAACACAGGTGAAACAAAAGTTAAAAATGAAGAAAAGCGAATTATTCCAGATTTTGAGTTTCACGATAAACCAAGTGTCAAGCCTGACATTACAAAAATAAATAACTTCGTTAGTGACGATCCCGCAGAAATTAGTGTCAATGAATCAACAATCAATATTTTCTTACAATGTGGCATTAATCAAAAATTTAACGGCGATTTTTCTAATTCAAGATGATCAATAGGCGATAAAACAAGATATTTGAACAAAAATGTATTTTACAATAAACTTCTAAATGGTGAATCAACTTTCGCTGATTTTCTAGTATACTCATGTTGCATCGGTTCTGCTTTTTGTACACCATGTAAATTGTTCGGAGGTAAGGCTGCAATGGCTACAAATGGTATTGCAGTTTGGAAAGATATTTCAAATATTTTACCTCATCATGGGAATTAACTTGAACACAAAAATTCTGAGCTATCACTCTTAACAAGAGGAAAGTCACTTGGAACAACAGATAACCATTTCGAGTCGTATGGTGAGACAGGAAAAATGTACTGCCGCAGTGTGTTGAAAAGGGTGTTTGCAGTAGTGAAGAAGCTAACACGTCCTGGACTTCTCCTACGTGGACACGTTGAAGGATTCCATTTATTACATAATGGTCAATTTACGACGTCTCTTGAACTTATAGCTGTGTTTGATCCTTTTCTCACAGAGCACATTGAACGATATGGAAATCCAGGACAGGGACAAACAAGTTATCTTTCTTCAACAATATGTGATGAAATAATAGTGCTTCTTTCTGAACGAAGAAAAAGAATTATCGTAAGTGAAATGAAACAGTCCAAATATATGTCTAAAATAGTAGGTTCGTCAGCGGACATTTCACATATTTATGAATTACCTTTCATATTAAGATATGTGAACGATAATGGTGAACCTGCCGAACTTTTCCTTCCGTTTCTACCAAAACCGTGACACAAGTACGAAAAGTTAGCTGAGGCCGTATTAAAAGTCTGTCTACAAATTCCATTGATGTTATTGACTGTAGAGACCAGTCATATAACAACGCAAGCAATGTGCCAGTAACCTACACTGATTTCCAGGTACGCAATAAAAAACAAAATCCGAAAGAGCATTATGTGCCTTGTGCAGCATATTCTTTGAATTTAGTCGGCAATAGTGCTGCAAGATGTTCATTTTTCAAGGTGGTGCCAAAGCTTCATAATTTTTTTCTCTGCTTCTACACAGCGCTGGGATAAACTACTTTCTTTCATGAAACCAGGAAGCAAAACAAAGAAGTAGATCAAAAGCACGTTGATCAGCAAGAGAGGTAGCGTGTGTAAGTCTATTTGAAAACTTGGAGGACGTTATCAATGCCCTCACACATATTGCCAATAATAAGTTTGAAACACTATTTGCTTGAAATGATGCTTCAGCTTTATTGAAGCAACTCACCTGACTAGAAACAGTTTTCATGATGACAGTTTGGAAGGACGTACTCCAGAGATTTAATAGTGTAAATCGGAAATTGCTAAGTGTAAATGTTGACACTGAAATAGTGCATGAATTATATGAATCACCTGTAGTATTTATTGCATCGATTCGTGGCATCTTAGACTATTATGAAAATAAATCCATGGAGAATGTGACTGATATAGACTATGGACGCACCTGTAAAAGATTACGAAAACGCAAATTTCATGATGACGATGAAGCGAACTCTGAAGAAGTTTCCCTGACTTGAAGGGAAAAAGAGTTGAAACATTTCTCAAAATTACTCGACAACTTGTACGTAGAATTAGTGAGAAGGAAACCTTCCTTCCCTAGTGAATATGTATATTTCTCGGAACTTTTGAAATCTTGTGAGTTTAGTGATATAACAGTCGAATTGAGTAAAATTTTACGACAAGAGAGGTTACAGTCCGTGATTCCGAATGTTGACATTGTTCTTAAAATAATTCTATGTATGACACTTACAAATTGTTTAGCAGAACGCTCGTTTTCGGCTGTTAAAACACTGATATCGTACCTATGTTCTACATTGTCTGAGGAGAGATTGAACGCCTTGTCCATTCTTCACATCGAAGCCGCCTTGCTAACAGATAACCATCGGAACTATGAAGATATGATCAAGGAGTTTTCTTCCGTCAAGGCCCGACGCAAACTATGCGGACTGGTGAGTTTGTTTATTTATTCATATTAGTTTTAAAAATTTAAGATTATAATATGATTTATATTATAACTTAGAGCACATTCATCTAGCTACGCAGACGCTAATGATTTACACTTTAACCAGTATATTATAAAACAAATTTGATTTTTCCACACTAGCCTGTAAAATTATGTAATAGCAAATCCAGTTCTGTGTCTGTTCGTCTGTATTTAGTTAATAGTTCGTGCACTGGAATCTCTAATTCATTTTCATTTCTTACGCTTTCCTGTGAATTCTCGTGCTAATAACGAAAGTGTTTTTTTTTTATCTGCTACACAATCAAGTTATTAGATCGTAAAACGAGAGCTTTATTTTGATTTTGAATCCATATCTGTAAAAGTACGTACTAATTTCTAATGTATCACACGTTCGCTTTCAACCTTTTTGTTTTCATTTTCAACAGTTTAGTGTAAAAGAACATATTAAAAGTGAAAGTATAACAAAAATTATTTGTCTCCTACACTCTCTGAAACACAGATACTGGCAGTCTGTTGTGTGTTCGAATAAAATATCACTTATTAATTTCGAGTTGTCATGGTTTCCTTTACCTGCACTTCCCTCCTGTGATATGGAATAGAGTTGCAAAATTTTACTTAGCGTTGCTGAACTCTGCCGTTAGAGCATTGTTGGTCAGAGGCCATCAGCCGCCATTACGCCACAGCAACTTTATTTCAAACGCTACAGATTTTACGTGATAAATGAAGAAACATTATTTGTATTATTTTAGAGAGAAAGCTATACCGACATGTTTAGTTTTGCCACGCCATAAATTTGAAAAATAATCTCTGAATGAACCTATATGATAAACTAGTGGATTAATGACCCTTTTCTAAGGATAAAGTAGTATTTTAATCAAAGGTCAGCGTATGTTCCCCATAAATTTCTCTAGTTACGTAGGTGTATTGTTATGATGGCCTCTCCTGCAGCGCGAATGTTTATACTGAGCAAAGCGTAGTGCTTATTAGGCGCTGCGATTAATAAAAGTGGGCACGTGACTTACTTGCAAATAGTGTTGCACGCATCAATAACTTCAAAGAATTGTCTTTGTCTACGTAAGGCACAGTTATTATTTCTGGCTGTTGCTAACTGCCCATTGCTACGAGTACACTCACGCGTAATGTGACGCAGCTAATATTATCACGCCGATCGTCCGTCAAATAGAATAACCTTGCACAATGGACTATTTGTCGCCGTCGATAAGGAGAAGCAGGAAGCGGCCAGTACAAGGGGGTGATTCGGGGCTCGTTCCGGCAGCGTGGGTCTCCAACCGTGGTCTTCCTTGTCCAGCAATCAGCAAGAAAATATCGTTTGTCTCTTGGCTAGTGGTCCGTGGGTTGTGTGTGCCGCCTGCCTCGACCTGCTGGGGAGTTGCGCTGACTATCAAGATTTTCCGCTTGCATGTTGTCTTGAGGCAGTGTCGGATCAGTTTGACTTGTATGAAATGAAGCTTAACTGTGTTGAAATTTTTGGTGTCAGGACCAAATGGTTACGGACGTCCTATAAACTTCGCTATAGATACATTTAAAGCAGATTACATTCATATTCTGAACATATGGCTTCTGTCATCATCGACTAGTAGTCGTATGTCCCATCTTAACATATATGTTGTGATGTCAGAGGCAGTAACTGCACTTATTTTTCTAATTCCGTCTGTGATAATTGGTAGTCATCCTTATTGCTAATGTTTTGTGTAATGAGTATCTTAGGTCATCCTATTTCGACTATAATGTATTTCTTGAAATCCCTGTTGAAGTTGATTTTTTTGAAGGATCTGTCTGGTTTTAAAATCGTGGGACTTAATTGTTTTAAAGAGGCAAATGTAAATGGCACTGCGGATCTGAGGTTTTTAGGGTATTTCAAATGTGGCATTGGCAACCAGTTACTCTGAGAATTAACTGATATATTTTTCAGTGTAAGTCTGCTCTGTATATTGTTTTAATTTCCATGTTTCAATCACTATATACAGTTCCGCTGCTAATATTTTGGGCCACTGATCTGAACGAAAATCTTTTACTTCAACATAGCTGATAAGATTACATATACTACAACCTACGAAAATTTCATGGAAACGCAAACCATATTCCAACAGCAGTGTGAATGTTATCACATATACTGTCTAATAGTACATGATTACGGGCGTTTAGACCTCTACAGATAATCATTATCTCTAATTTTACTTTCCACACTTCACTTGTCTTTTGCAGGATGTACTAATACCGCGCAATGACATTTCCACGGTACTGTAATTTTATTGCATTTGTAAATGTGTAGCTGAAATGCTTCTTATGTACAATAATTCCATTATATTCTTATGGAGAAAAGATGTGTTCACCACCAGTCAGTGAATCGTGTGAAGTTTGTTCCGTGTGTATTTATGTAACGATGGAAATCGACACTTACAAAGGGTACCTTCGACCTCGAACGCATGGTAGTGCACGAAACCATGTTTAGAATAACACTCGATCATGAAAAAAACAGTGGTCTGTGTCACTTTGCAGCGAAACATTGCAGTCTACAACAGGTGACATTTTAATAGAGGGAAACAAAGTGACAAGATAATAATATCAAAGCAGGTAAATTATACGTAATTCAGTGACGTCAGTGCATTATTATACACTCCTGGAAATTGAAATAAGAACACCGTGAATTCATTGTTCCAGGAAGGGGAAACTTTATTGACACATTCCTGGGGTCAGATACATCACATGATCACACTGACAGAACCACAGGCACATAGACACAGGCAACAGAGCATGCACAATGTCGGCACTAGTACAGTGTATATCCACCTTTCGCAGCAATGCAGGCTGCTATTCTCCCATGGAGACGATCGTAGAGGTGCTGGATGTAGTCCTGTGGAACGGCTTGCCATGCCATTTCCACCTGGCGCCTCAGTTGGACCAGCGTTCGTGCTGGACGTGCAGACCGCGTGAGACGACGCTTCATCCAGTCCCAAACATGCTCAATGGGGGACAGATCCGGAGATCTTGCTGGCCAGGGTAGTTGACTTACATCTTCTAGAGCACGTTGGGTGTCACGGGATACATGCGGACGTGCATTGTCCTGTTGGAACAGCAAGTTCCCTTGCCGGTCTAGGAATGGTAGAACGATGGGTTCGATGACGGTTTGGATGTACCGTGCACTATTCAGTGTCCCCTCGACGATCACCAGTGGTGTACGGCCAGTGTAGGAGATCGCTCCCCACACCATGATGCCGGGTGTTGGCCCTGTGTGCCTCGGTCGTATGCAGTCCTGATTTTGGCGCTCCCCTGCACGGCGCCAAACACGCATACGACCATCATTGGCACTAAGGGAGAAGCGACTCTCATCGCTGAAGACGACACGTCTCCATTCGTCCCTCCATTCACGCCTGTCGCGACACCACTGGAGGCGGGCTGCACGATGTTGGGGCGTGAGCGGAAGACGGCCTAACGGCGTGCGGGACCGTAGCCCAGCTTCATGGAGACGGTTGCGAATGGTCCTCGCCGATACCCCAGGAGCAACAGTGTCCCTAATTTGCTGGGAAGTGGCGGTGCGGTCCCCTACGGCACTGCGTAGGATCCTACGGTCTTGGCGTGCATCCGTGCGTCGCTGCGGTCCGGTCCCAGGTCGACGGGCACGTGCACCTTCCGCCGACCACTGGTGACAACATCGATGTACTGTGGAGACCTCACGCCCCACGTGTTGAGCAATTCGGCGGTACGTCCACCCGGCCTCCCGCATGCCCACTATACGCCCTCGCTCAAAGTTCGTCAACTGCACATACGGTTCACGTCCACGCTGTCGCGGCATGCTATCAGTGTTAAAGACTGCGATGGAGCTCCGTATGCCACGGCAAACTGGCTGACACTGACGGCGGCGGTGCACAAATGCTGCGCAGCTAGCGCCATTCGACGGCCAACACCGCTGTTCCTGGTGTGTCCGCTGTGCCGTGCGTGTGATCATTGCTTGTACAGCCCTCTCGCAGTGTCCGGAGCAAGTATGGTGGGTCTGACACACCGGTGTCAATGTGTTCTTTTTTCCATTTCCAGGAGTGTATTTTCAGTCAACAGTGGCAAAAACTCTCTGTTTAAAGTAATTATAAAAACGCAGACCATACGTATCCTACAAATCTGGTAGTGCTTACATTATTCCTCTTAATGCAGAAGCAGGATTTCGATGAAGTGGAAGAAAACAGTGTGCACACCTCACTAAATCTGCGTTTATACATTCAAAATCACTTTCGCATTCAAACAGTCAAATATCAAAAGTCACGCCAATTACATTTTCAAATGATGTTGTGGGTATGTTAGTATCATAACCCTCCTTTGTCCAAGCATATTGCAACTTAAGCGTGTACTTTCGTGCAGAAAATTGATTCTAAATCACACAGTGAAGTCTGACGGTGAACCAACAATCATGCGACTTCCCTTGTGGTTTGTCACATTGTGGTCTTACAAAGTCAGGAGTCCCTCTGGTACGGCGCTCATATTGGCGAGAGATGTACGTCACGGGGTTCACAATACTTTGCTGATTGCGTTGGAAATACCTTCAGAACAACGTTTTAGAAAACTTGCATCTAGAAGGATATGATCCGTGTGACCTGATCAGGAATAACACAGCGATAGGTTCTTTTCACTTCTTCGCCAACGATCGAAATTCTAAACCGTTTCATGCGTTGTTTGGTCATTTTCCCACTTTTTCTTCCTTCCACATCAAAGTTTTGTAGGCAAGTTGTTCCAAGTTTCTTTGAAATATGAGGACCGACAACAAATGTACAACCTACGGTATGTTGATGATTTTCACTTATGGACCGTCTGACAGCAACTGAATAAAACACAATTTTAGTGCCATACGGGTTTCGCCTTTATTTTCTGCAAGGCATCATCAGTGGCCTGTAATATGTACATATGTTAGCTATTTTATTTACATTTTTGTCACTGTGCCTATAGGTTATAAACAGTTCTGGTGGTTGGTATTTCCTATTAAGTAGTAATGTTTTGAACTGTACTTACAGGTTGCGTAGACAGTTTCTTACATATTACGCTCCTGTTGCATTTTTGGTCTTGTTCTTCTTCCTATGAGCGCCAATTTGCTGTTTTCTCTGCATTCCACAGCACTATGCACTGAACGCTTTTTTTAAATGCAATGTTTTGGTTTCTGTTGCCGGCTGTCAAATGTTTTTGCCAAAGATCGAATATTACTGCCAAACTTATGAGTGTAAATATCGGAGTATCTGTGGTCTGTTCGTGTATGCATTTGTGTGTGCGCTTGTGTATGTGTGTGTGTGTGTGTTTGTGTGGTGTTTTTTGGTGTCATATTAATTTAATTTAATTTTATTTTGTTGTATTTAATTATTTATTTTTGTTTATGTCCTGTGTATGTGTGTGTGTGTTTTGGTGTGATATATATATATATATATATATATATATATATATATATATATATATATATATATATTTGTGCCGTGTATGTGTGTCTGTCTGTATTTTGGTGTTATGCTTTTTTTTTTTTTTTGGAGGGGGCGGGGGCTGTGTGTGTGTGTGTGTGTGTGTGTGTGTGTGTGTGTGTGTGTGTGTGTGTATTTTGGTGTTACATACTTTTTTTATGTTATCATTTCCTTTATTAAGTGTAGTAAGGAGCCTGTGCTGATGTGTGTTTGTTCATTTATCACATGTTTGTTTTCTGCTATGGCTTTCTGGATGTGGAAGTTTTCTTGCATTTGTATAAGATGTTTGTCACACACACAGCCCCCGCCCCCTCAAAAAAAAAAAAAAAAGAAAAAAAAAAAAGCATAACACCAAAATACAGACAGACACACATACACGGCACAAATATATATATATATATATATATATATATATATATATATATATATATATATATATCACACCAAAACTCACACACACATACACAGGACATAAACAAAAATAAATAATTAAATACAATAAAATTAAATTAAATTAAATTAATATGACACCAAGAAACACCACACAAACACACACACACACACATACACAAGCGCACACACAAATGCATACACGAACAGACCACAGATACTCCGATATTTACACTCATAAGTTTGGCAGTAATATTCGATCTTTGGCAAAAACATTTGACAGCCGGCAACAGAAACCAAAACATTGCATTTAAAAAAAGCGTTCAGTGCATAGTGCTGTGGAATGCAGAAAAAACAGCAAATTGGCGCTCATAGGAAGAAGAACAAGACCAAAAATGCAACAGGAGCGTAATATGTAAGAAACTGTCTACGCAACCTGTAAGTACAGTTCAAAACATTACTACTTAATAGGAAATACCAACCACCAGAACTGTTTATAACCTATAGGCACAGTGACAAAAATGTAAATAAAATAGCTAACATATGTACATATTACAGGCCACTGATGATGCCTTGCAGAAAATAAAGGCGAAACGCGTATGGCACTAAAATTGTGTTTTATTCAGTTGCTGTCAGACAGTCCATAAGTGAAAATCATCAACATACCGTAG
This sequence comes from Schistocerca piceifrons, assembly GCF_021461385.2. Classification (NCBI taxonomy): domain Eukaryota; kingdom Metazoa; phylum Arthropoda; class Insecta; order Orthoptera; family Acrididae; genus Schistocerca; species Schistocerca piceifrons. Next base: position 50,338,170 of record NC_060143.1, on the reverse strand, counting down.
TATTACGCGCAACTGAGGAGGACAGGACCAAAAAATTGAAGATGTCAATGTACAACCTGTTTTCTAGTCTGCCTGTCATTGGTAGAGTCAAATCAGTCGCGTAGCTTTGGATACAACTATGTACAGATTGCAATACATGAGCTGTAGTTTTCTTTCCGTGTGAGATAGTGTTGATGATGGAGACATTTCATGCTTGCTTGTGACAAATGTGGTAATAACCTTAGTCGAAATACCACATTCAACCTTTTTAAGAATGTCGATAAAAAAATCAATGTTCTGAAATTATCCAAGCCAGCCATTTTGTACGCTTCTAGTGCCAACATTTAGAGATGGCAATAGTGAACTGTAGATACGTACGACCTTTTTGTATCAAATTCCGATATTAATTGCTTTTTTATAGTTTGTATTTGTGATAGTTTGTTTCCTCTGAAATGAGCTCCTGCTCGACACATAATTAGCAAGAAATATAATTCAGAATCAATCTGCAATTTGATTTACTTTCAATGCACTTACAGAGCCTCGTAAGTTTCCTTTAGGAGTCTTCATAAATGTTCTTTGTCGTCAGTATTTTCTAATACTCTGGGCCACGATTGTATCGGTGAAGATATTTCGTATTCACTTTGAGTGGACTGTTCCGTTGCTCTGGAGATGAACGTCGTGTACGGCTTGAACAGGCAGATTCAGGTTCAGGTACTTCCTGTCTTTCAAAATCAGTGTATCTGTTAAGCGTAACGTCGTTCTCATTCCGTTTATGAATTATTATGTTACATAATATATCCACAAAATCTCGATCTTCAACCCTTATTACGTTTTCATATTCAGCATGTCGCAGCTTTTTTTCCTTAATATTTGGACAACATTCGTAGAATTAATTCTCTTCATGACATCACTGTACACAGTTTACGCAATAATCCGCGAGCGAACACATCAAGAGAAGCTTTTGTACTGCAGCCATACTATTCACGCAGCTCGAGCACTTATTAACACAGTTACAATTTGCCCCCGTCTCGTGGCGCTAGCAGACGAGTGTGGAGCTTTGCATGTAAATAACACCGACCATTGTTGTTTTTATAACCTAGTGTTAGTCTAAGCATAGTTTCGTGTGGTTTCAAGCGTTCGAGGTCAAAGAGTCCCTTGTTAGTGTGGGAACTTGCTTGCTTTCTGCAATCACATCTTTGTAGCAATGAAACACACAAATTCATATAATATTTAAATATGTTATGAGTTGTATATAAAGCATTTTATGTCTAGTTTATGGTCTAATTTAGTGTGTAAATAAGAAAGTAAATGTTAATGTAGACAGAAAAATTCAACTGCATTGCTGTTGGAAATTTATCTTTCGAATACAGCGAAATGTACGATATCCTGACTTAATGTAACAGAATATATATTTGTATTTTCTGTTTATAGCATGTCTTTCCCCTGTCGTTTGTAATTATATTATGTATTTGCTAAAGCTACTAAATATGTACATGTCCAGTACTTACTTCTTATACGTAATGTAAGACAGCGGTTTACCGTACAGTCATTTATCTTCCATTTTCAGAAGCGTTCCTTTTACAGATGAACTACATAAACTTAATACAACTTAAATGGTAAATGAAAATAATGGTTGTGCGTAAATCATTATAAATTAGCTTCACAGCAGGTTTAAAAACAATTATTATAATATAAACAGCTCCATATCTACAATAAACGGCACTTTAGCACAGTTACCTCCCTCCCCCCTCCCGTTACTTCTCTCCCTGCCCCCCCCCTCCTATCCATTCCTGTGAAATATGTCCGCAAACCACTCATTAATAAGGTGTCATATTAAGTTTCAAACATGTTCTGTTCAAAAAATATCCATATTAGTCTCTCCTCAAGCAATAAACTAGTTCATAACTTATATTTAAAAATTCCAGTGCTCAAATACCTGGTATTTGCAATCTTAATGGTTCTGTGTGCCTCTAATTTTATATTGGCGAAACTGCTAGACTTTTAACATAACATTCAGGTAACACATGGTGACACCCAGGCAACATTTGCTGCCCCAAAACGGGCATACAGACAACAGCATCGATGAAAATTTGTATCTACTGCATTATGCTAGGAAGGGAATACAGATGAATTTGGTAGAAGGTATAGAAATATATAGCCACACTGAAATCGAACGTTGCTGCATTTTGAATGACCAAGTAGCGCTTATAAGCGGCATGCACCTACCTCTATAGTGTTGTACAGATAGAGGAAATATGTATACCATTATTGGCTTAACTGGTGAACCGGAAAGGTATACCCGACATCACTGAAAGTAACCTCCACTGGACTTTGCTATTACTTCAAAACTTAAATCTGTAGCTTCACTGACAATTTAGTGGAAGATCAAGGATCTTCACATTAATGAATATCATAGTTGTAGAATAATTCAATTGTGAAAGGCTGCCCTCCGGTTTCTTTCTTCAACTGAGGATTTAATTAAACGCTAGTAGCCTGCTTTCAAACCCTGAAGTGCTACCCTTCATATCAGATCGAACCCTCGGTAAATACATTATTTATGTTAAGGAGTGGTAAGGGCTTTCACAGAGGCAATGGAGTAAAGAAAAAAGCGGTGGGGTTAACCAAAACAAACCAAGACAAAACTAAAACTAGGTTCGTCACTGCAGATTTCATGCAGCTGCCGACTATGTATGTAACCATATTGCATCTCATAAATACAGTCTGAGCAATGCAAATGATTCAGCCAACTGTGCCGTATATATAATAAGCTGAAAATCCTGAGCTTATGTGATATCAGAAATTATCTGGATCTCTCTGTCTCCACTGGCACATATCTCAAAGTTCAACAACGACAAACACACACTTACGCCTAGACGAAATCTTTAATAACGCTGCAGTCTCTGCTTATGAAAGGATACTTCAACCTAGCTTAGAGTACAATAAAAATGAGTGGGGTCGATTCCTGTAGCGTGGTTCTTGAATGAACACAAGTGGTGTTACTGAAAACGTGGAAAAATTTACTAAACCGAAATCAGCTCGATAAAATAATACGTTCGTAAAAATCCCACGTTTGCTCAAATGTAATAAAGTTCCATATGCCTGAATACAGAATAAAATACGTGATACTTAAATACAATGAAACAGACTATGTGCCATTAAATTCCTGTAGGAGACAATAGACGAAAGAAAATCTCGACATATTATTATTAATCCGAGAAATATTCCCTTGTAAATGGAAAAGTATGGAGATAATTCAATGGAAACTGTGGACCACTGAGCAAAAAAATTATATTGATACGCACGTGTTTGAAAGAAGATGAAGTCCCAAACAAAGACATATCATTTCACACTTTGAACACGTCTCCATAAAGTATCGCAGATAGCAATATAATTACTTTACATGTTTTCACAATTGCTAATATGAACAACTATAAGCTGCAGAATAGAAGGACGACAGTAAAAATTTGTGCCGGACCGTGTCACGGATCAGGATTTCCCGTTTATCGCTAGCGATCGCTTTACCATTTGGTTGTCCGTGCACCACTCCCTGCCACACCCAAACTTCCATATGCCGTCACCCATGCTTCTACAATCTGCACACGTACATCCATTATGTGGACTTACGTACAGATGATACATTTCACTCGAATGTCACTTGCCCGGTATCGGCGGGTAAATACGATATTGCAGTACCTGTGTTGTTCTGAATTACGATGCAATGTTCCTGTGGGCACTTATGCATGGTCAAAGGAGAATTGCATCGTAATTCAGAACAACACAGGTACTGCAATATCGTATCGTAGATATCTTATTCTCCCTGACCAAAAAAACATGTAATATACGGTCCTGTAAATGCACTGCAAATGTACAGTCCAGCAACGTTCTCACCGTAATCACTTCAGTGTGACCATTTCACTATCATAAAACAATGTGTCTTTATCCTCTTCAGTCTATAAGTGAACATAGTGCACCTTCGTTCGGAAGCTTGTGTCACTGTCTGTTGCGTATTCTGTGTGCTGAGACTGCGTGGTCACGGTCGTGTACCTCTGTGCTTTCAAATGACACCGCTTGGAGCCCTCTTGTAGCAGTACTTCGTGAGCTACACGCATCAGAAGTTTGTTGTGAAAGAAGATGGTCGCCCGACAGCGTCGTAATGACAGTAAGTTAATAATACACAGAGCTATATGTGTTTATCTTTGTTGTAGTGAGTGATAAGTGAAGTTGAAAGACTGGAGAATTATCTGAAATGCAGCAAATGTGTGTTATTTCAATTTTCCTGTGCAGTAAACGACGATTCCATGGTACACGTCTGTGTACCTTGCTTCATGGTGTGTGCTTTTAGGATAGATCTCTACTTCATAATGTACTGTTTCTTTTTTTTCAGCTCATGTGCTAACTGATGAAGAGATATCACGCATACTGAATGAAAGTGATGCAGAATGTTCAAATTCTGACTCTGAGGATGACTTAGTTGTTGAAATGAATCAACAGCCTACGATTTCTGACTCTGAATGTGATGCTAATGGCGACATTGAGTCTAAAAACATTGAAGATGTAAAGAATGGTGGTGTTAACAAATCCACAAGAGGTTTGAGGTGGAGAGCTACTTGGTTAGTATCGTTATTCATTTTGAAGAACAGTATTTCTGTTTGTTTGTTTCTTTATTTGCAACAAAACTATGTAAAGTGTCACACCAATTTTTTAAAAAAATGTTGGTTTAGTGACAACCCATAATTTGTTCATTTCCATTTCAGCATGCCTGAGATGGGCCCATCCGTGGAGAACAAACAGGAAAGTGATTCCAGTGGGCCTAAAGAGGTACTGGAATCTTTCATGGAATACCTTCCAGCTGAATTTTGGGAGCTTGTGGCGTATCAAACAAACCTGAAATCTGTTCAGACTAGTTAACTTAGTTTGAAAACAACAGCATCAGTAATTTTGCGTTATGTTGGGATTGAAATTATCATGGGGACCTTTAAGATACCACAACCAAAAATGTATTAGTCCTGGCTTCTTCGCTTTCCTCCCATTCCTGAGGATAAGCTCAGGGATAGATATCACAAACTTAGAAGTAATCTGCATTTTGTTGATAACACAAGTGCTCGGAATCCTAATAATAAGCTGTGGAAAATTCAGCCCCTTATTGATGCAGTGAGAAAAAAATGCTTAACACTGCCCAGAAATTCACATTTGAGTATTTATGAACAAATGACTTCTTTTTCTGGGAGGTGTGGTTTCACTCAGTTCCTTCTAAACCTAATTCACTGGGGTTAAAAAATTTTGTTCTTACTTCTAATGACGGACTGCTCGTGAATTTCCGTATTTATGTTGGAAGGGGTATTGTACCAGAAGATGATCTGAAGACCCTGGGTTTGGGAGGAGCTGTTGTCAAACTGTTGTCAATAACTGTCCCTCAAGATGGCTCTCACGTTAATTTACACAGATAGATTCTTTACATGAGCAGACATGTTGTTGGAGTGGAACATTTTCCTGACAGGAATAGTTATGAGAAATAGAACTGGTTCAGCTGCTTCAAAACTGAGCGTTGATAAGTGCCTAAAAAGAGGTGAATGGAATGAGATTGTAAGGGAAGATGGTAAACTCTGTGTTGTCAAATGGAAAGACAATAAATATGTGACATTACTTTCTCTTGCACTGGCAGCAATCCTGTGGGCACATGTAAAAGATTGTCCAAAAAATATGGGCAGAAGATTGATGTCCCCCGCCCTGCTGTAGTACAAGCATACATTCAGATGATGGGAGGTATATATTTGTGTGACAGGTTGCTGGCTTATTACAGAAGTTCTACTCGAACAAAGAAATAACCAGAATGAGTATTTATCCATTTTGTTGATGTGGTGGTTGTGAACTGTTGGCTGGTGTACAGAAGAGCTTGTGTGATTGCTGATTTGAATAAAATGATCAGATGCCTTTGACTGATTTTCGACTACATCTAGCCACGTCAGTTATAAAATCTCAGGATCTGTGTAATATCAGGAAGCAGCCACTGGCAACACATAGTGTCATTGACGAAGAAAGTTCCACAGGTGAGGAACAGTTTACACCAATACCAAAATACAGGAAAGTTGTAAGTCAACCAGTTTGTGAAGTAAGGTATGATCAAGTAGGGCATTTTCCTGTATTTTGTGATGACAAGTTTGCATCAAAATGCAGACTTGAAGGTTGCAAATCAAGGACAAGAGTTAAATGCACCAAATGACAAATGTATTTGTGTATGATGAAAAACAATTGTTTCTGGACATATCATACAAAACCATCTGGAAGTAATAAAAAGTTGTGTAATACGTATTGTAATATTTCTTAATGTAAATAAAATATGCAAATTGCACAAATACAACATACTCTAATTAATTTTACCTTGAAATAGGTTCCCATAAGAAAATTTAAGAATCCCGAGATACACAAATGTGTACCACCAATTTTCAAAAAATGATAATTTTCTAAATTGCAAAACACAACAAAATGGTGTCTATGCAACCAAATAAACAAAAAATTACTAGCATTTTGAAAATTTTTAATTAAACTTGGCACTGGATCTGAAGAGGCTATGGTAAATCGGCACGTCCTGTCATCATATCACGAGGAAGAAGTGCAGGGGGCGCTGTGAGCGGCCATGAAGTACCTCAAAATTGATGCTGATGTCTAGCATTCTCCAGCTGGAGCTCGAGCAATACGACAAGAACAACCTTACTGTTTCCACCAAGACATGAACTGCTCTTGCAGACAGATAGGTGACTACAGATCTCTGTAGTAGAAAAGTGAGTATGGTCACTAACATGAACACATGGCGTAAAAGGGGTCTCAGTTTCTACGCATACACCTTTGCGCTTTGGCACAGCCAATCAACTCACTGGCTGATGTGGCATCAGATGTAAAAACATGTGGGCTGTAGATTCCTCGACTTCCGCCAAAGGGTGGTGGGGTTTCGGGTTCCGCTGGATAGCTCAGGAGTCCACTGCACACAGCAGATGGCTACACGGGTAGCAGGGGTTGTGTGGCGTGGACTGGGCGGTTTTATAGGTTAGATGGCCTCGGGCAAGTACAGAAAGGGCAACAGCCTCAAAGAGTGCGGAGCAAAGTCAGGACATGCGGGGACCAAGCAGCAAACGGTATTGTAATTGTGAACTGTCGAATCTGCGTTGGTAAAGTACCGGAACTTCAAGCGCTGACAGAAAGCACCGAAGCTGAAATCGTTATAGCTACGGAAAGCTGGCTGAAGCCAGAGATAAATTCTGCGGAAATTTTTACAAGGGCGCAGACGGTGTTTAGAAAGGATAGATTGCATGCAACCGGTGGTGGCGTGTTTGTCGCTGTTAGTAGTAGTTTATCCTGTAGTGAAGTAGAAATTGATGGTTAATGTGAATCATTATGGGTGGTGGTTACACTCAACAACCGAGCTAGGTTAATAATTGGCTTCTTTTACCGAACTCCCGACTCAGCAGCATTAGTGGCAGAACAACTGAGAGAAAATCTGGAATACATTTCACATAAATTTTCTCATCATGCATCATGTTGTAGTCTTCGGTGGAGATTTCAGTTTACCAGGTATAGACTGGGACACTGAGACGTTTAGGACGGGTGGTAGGGACAGAGCATCGAGTGACATTACACTGAGTGCACTATCCGAAAATTACCTTGAGCAATTGAACAGAGCCGACTCGTGGAGATAACAACTTGGACCTACTGATAACAAACAGACCCGAACTTTTCGACTCTGTAAGCGCAGAACAGGGAATTAGTGATCATTAGGCCGTTGCAGCATTCCTGAAAATGGAAGTAAAGAGGAATATAAAAAAGGGAGGAAGGTTTAACTCTTTAGCAAGAGTAATGGAAGGCAGATTTCAGACTACCTAACAGATCAAAACGAAAATTTCTGTTCCGACACTGACAATGTTGAGTGTTTATGAAAAAAGTTCAAGGCAATCGCAAAATTCGTTTTAGACAGGTACGTGCCGAGTAAAACTGTGAGGGACGGGAAAAACCCACCGTGGTTCAATAACAAAGTTAGGAAACTACTGTGAAAGCAAAGAGAGCTTCACTGCAAGTCCAAACGCAGCCAAAACCTCTCATACAAACAGCAGCTAAACTATGTCAAAGTTAGCATATGGAGGGCTATGCGTGAAGCGTTCAGTGAATTCGAAAGTAAAATTCTATGTGCCGACTTGACAGAAAGTCCTAGGAAGTTCTGGTCTTACGTTAAATCAGTAAGTGGCTCGAAACAGCATATCCAGACACTGCGGGATGATGATGGCATTGACACAGAGGATGACATGCGTAAAGCTGAAATACTAAACACCTTTTTCCAAAGGTGTTTTACAGAGGAAGACCACACTGCAGTTCCTTATCTAAATCCTCGCAAAAACGAAAAAATGGCTGACATCGAAATAAGTGTCCAAGGAATAGAAAAGCATCTGGAATCACTCAGCAGAGGAAATTCAACTGGACCTGACGGGATACCAATTCGATTCTACACAGAGTACGCGAAAGAACTTGCCCCTCTTGTAACAGCCGTGTACCACCAGTCTCTAGTGGAACTGAAGGCTCTAAATGATTGGAAAAGAGCACAGGTAGTCCCAGTCTTCAAGAAGGGTCGTCGAGCAGATGCACAAAATTATAGACCTATATCTCTGACATCGATCTGTTGTAGAATTTTAGAACATGTTTTATGCTCGCTTATCATGTCATTTCTAGAAATCCTGAATCAACTTGTACGAATCAACATGGATTCCGGAAACAGCGATCGTGTGAGACCCAACTCGCTTTATTAGTTCATGAGACCCAGAAAATATTAGACAGAGGCTCCCAGGTACATGCCATTTTCCTTGACTTCCGGAAGGCGTTCGATACAGTTCAGCACTGTCGCCTGATAAACAAAGTAAGAGCCTACGGAATATCAGACCAGCTGTGTGGCTGGATTGAAGAGTTTTTAGAAAACAGAACACAGCATGTTGTTCTCAATGGAGAGACGTCTACAGACGTTAAAGTAACCTCTGGCGTGCCACAGGGGAGTGTTAAGGGACCATTGCTTTTCACAATTAATATAAATGTCCTAATAGATAATGCCGGAAGTTCCATGCGGCTTTTCGCGGATGATGCTGTGGTATACAAAGAAGTTGCAGCATTAGAAAATTGCAGCGAAATGCAGGAAGATCTGCAGTGGATAGGCACTTGGTGCAGGGTGTGGCAACTGACCCTTAATATAGACAAATGTAATGGATTGCGAATATATAGAACGAAGGATCCTTTATTGTATGATTATATGATAGCGGAACAAACACTGGTAGCAGTTACTTCTGTAAAATATCTGGGAGTATGCGTGCGGAACGATTTGAAGTGGAATTATCATAAAAAATTAATTGTTGGTAAGGCGGGTGCCTGGTTGAGATTCATCGGGAGAGTCCTTAGAAAATGTAGTCCATCAACAATGGAGGTGGCTTACAAAACACTAATTCGACCTGTACTTCAGTATTGCTCATCAGTGTGGAACCTGTACCAGGTCGGGTTGACAGAGGAGAGAGAGAAGAGCGGCGCCTTTCGTAACAGGGTTATTTCGTAAGCGTGACAGCGTTACGGAGATGTTTAGCAAGCTCAACTGGCAGACTCTGCAAGAGAGGCGCTCTGCATCGTGGTGTAGCTTGCTGTCCGGGTTTCGAGAGGGTGCGTTTCTGGATGAGGTATCGAATATATTGCTTCCCCCTACTTACACCTCCCGAGGAGACGAATGTAAAATTAGAGAGATTCGAGCGCGCATGGAGGCTTTCCGGCATCGTTCTTCCCGTGAACCATACTGGGACAGGAAAGGGGGGTAATGACAGTGCCATGTAAAGTGCCCTCCGCCACACAACGTTGGGTAGCTTGCAGGGTATAAATCTAGATGTAGATGTAGATGTATCCGTCATCTTGTGTTGAGACTAGCTCATATTCAGCATATCACACGTAAATTATGAAGAAGTTACCTGGTAGTGTATAAAGTATAACGTTTCCTCAAGTAAATAAAATTAAAATGCTTGTATATAATGTAAAACTTTTTTAAACAAGAAAATCATCAATATCTTGCTATTTCGTAAGACAGAAAGTGAAATTTATACAAGAAATCATCGGTACTGTCTGACGACGGGCTCAGGGCTGAAACTAGACAGCAACATAAGTCATTTACTGAAAAATTGCGGATGGGCAGCACTTTCTTCTTTCATGGATAATATCAGAAGGTGAAATTTGTTTGAATTTTCTATAATTTAGTGATGGCAAATACCAGGTGGTTATGATTAAAGTGCAGCTACTCAGGAAGGTCTAGTGTGTTCCGCAATCATCGTCTGGTAGCGAAACTTGGTTGATATGTCAAGGGATTAATATGGAACCGATTTATATGGGCAAAATTTAGTTACAGTTGTGGCTACCAGATGCATATATAGTGCTGTAAATTGTTTATATGATAGTATGGAATCCAAGCTCTCATTTGTTAAGCCATAACGTGGATGAGCGGTATGGCTATCGAGAGGGCAGACACTGTCCTGTTACTGAAACTGTTTTACACTTAAGTCCCTAATGTACTGGTATAGCCAGGCGTATTCAAACACAGAGATACGTAAACAGGCAGAATACGGCGTTGCGGTGGGCAACGCCTGCGGCTTTTTTTTAATTATTTTCACTGCCTAGGTACTAGGAAACCTTAAGAATTTTAGTGGGATAAGAGCTAAAATCATGAAGCTCAGCATGAAAATAAGCTTCAATAAATAGTGTATTGCCAAATTTGTTGTTCCTAATTATGTCAAGATTAATATTAAAGCAAATTCTCCTGTAATTCCATTTGTACAACGAAAGAACAGCTTTTTATGGATAGAATCAGAAATCCATGATGCTTTTAAGACGAAAGATCGTTTAAATAATGAAATGTACAGGTTACATCTATTGTTAAGTAGTCAGATATCACCTCTTATCTCTTCTAATGTACTATTTGTCATTGATGAAAAGGTAAATATAATGCGTGAATGTGTTCTAGATAAACATCGTACAAAAATAGAAATTATCATTAATAAGCAACATGTAAGATCGTTTGATTACTCGTATAAGTTACATAACTTTTATCCCAGCGTTTCAGATCTCACCGACATCCAGTTTATTGCAGGTGGAATTTTATTATTAAATAAAAGCATGAAATATAATTTAAATCCGGATTTCAATCACGATAAGATGAAACAGACAATTGCAGAGGTAAAGTTTGCCACAAAAAGTTCTAAAGCTAACAAATCAGAAATATGTAATATTGCTTTAAAAACAAAAGATTTCATTACTAATGAAAAGAATAGACATAAAACGAATAAGTAATCCAATATAATTAAAATGTTAATTGAAAACTATTTTCAGGTGATGCTGTTGTCAGATAGAGGAAACACCTTAGTAATTACCGATGAAGCCGATTACATCTCGAAACCTCTAGCGTTTTTTCATGAAAATGAGAGAAATGAAATCAATAGAGATTCAGCCCCAAAATTTCGAACTAAGGTAAAAAACTGATTGATGACAGTAACATGCTATTTTCACCTAATGAAAAAAATGGCTTTGAAGATAATGAATCCACAATTACCCAAATTGCAATCTCAAGTGAAGGTAAATAAAGAAAATATGCCTATCTGCCCAGTTGTGAAAAATATGAGATGTCCCTTACACAAACTTAATAAAAAATTGAATGACATTTTAAAGTCTTTTTACGTCTACGAAAAAAACTTTTAAATTAAAAACAGTTATGAGCTGGCACAGGCAATTTACAATATAGAGATACCTGAGGGCGCTAGATTTGCCTCACTAGAGAATGAAAACCTGTATACTAAAATACCAACAAAGCAAACAATTGGTATTATTAAAAATAATTTTTTACTACACAAGATTATAGATGCATAAGAGACTGTAGAGTTTATTGAATTATGTGAACATACGTTAGCTTTTAACTGTTTCCCCTTTAACAATAAGATCTATTCTCAAAAACTATTTCTCCCTTAACAGTGAGATCTGTTCTCAAAAAGACGGGCTGTCAATGGGTAATTCCGTAGGTGGTACCATGGCAGACATTTTTGTCAATCATGTTAAATTACAATGCTTTGAAGAAAACCCTGAAGTTAGTAATAAAATCATCTACTATAAACGATATGTTGATGATGTACTATTGCTCTATAATGGGACCAAAGATGAAATAGACACATTGAAAAACTGTTTGAATAGTATACATCCCAAAGTTATTTTTGCAGTTGAACATGAAATTGAAAGAAGAAGAATTTTTTTAGATCTTACTATCACAAATAGGTGGAATAAACATCACTTTGCTATTTATAGAAAACAAACCACAACAGATGTAATCATTAACACCACCTCTTGCTAACCATCTAAGTATAAAAAAGCGTTCTTTCAATCAATGATTCATAGAATTAAAAAATTACCATTGTCTCCAAATGAAATCCAGAAAGAAAGATTAATACTAAAAGACATTGCTATTGCAAATGATTTCAATCCCAATGACATAGACTTTTTGCTTAATAAGCTACAGTCTGCAGCTCGTGGTCGCGCGGTAGCGTTCTCGCTTCCCACGCCCGGGTTCCAGGGTTCGATTCCCGGCGGGGTCAGGGATTTTCTCTGCCTCTTGATGACTGGGTGTTGTGTGATGTCCCTAGGTTAGTTAGGTTTAAGTAGTTCTAAGTTCTTGGGGACTGATGACCATAGATGTTAAGTCCCATAGTGCTCAGAGCCATTTGAACGATTTGAATAAGCTACAACATTCATATCGCGCATCTGAATCTAGCAATCGAAAATGGGAAATATTTCCGGTAAAATAAAGAAATTGTTTAAACATTCTTAACTTACAATGGCTTTCACAACCAACAATTTGCTTCATAACAGACATAGACATAATATTGATAAAAAATATACCAGATACCAAAACTCTGGAGTCTATAAGTTACTATGTGATGATTGCGAGATACAATATATCGGACAAACTGGATGCAACTTTTCTGGTCTTTATAAAGAACATACATCAGGTATTATATCCTTATTTGGCCAACATCCGAATGACTGCAATTATTCAGAAGGATCAATTCAAAAAAATTAATTTTTAATCACCCCAAAATTATCTTTATTAAATTCGTTGGAAGAAACAGAAATTTATGCACATTATAAAAACAAGCCTCGAGTCTTACTCAATGAGCAGCTTGACTCCAGAGAAAAATTTTTCTTTGATCTTTTTGAAGACTTATTATAAGTCCTTAACTTCACCCTTACCAATAATGATACCTTGCAGCATGGTAACGGATGGGTAACCGTGGCGCTTGTCCGTGGGCCAAAAGTCGACAAAGTTGCAGGCCTTGAAAGCTTTAACAGCTGTGACGTCATCGCATACCGAACATTTCATGTCGCAGAGATCTACAATAGAGACCTGGGTAAATCATATTACCTGCCGTCAATGCCGTTCGTTCTGAGGACCAGGAATCATTTAAAATAAATGAATCCGAATCTGTGTTAGTGTGGGTCAAATGTGCTGACCATTGTAAAGAAATTAATCTTGTTGGTTATCTCACGCATTATTACAGAAATGAAATAAAATTTTTCCCTTCCCTATTCCTTACCAAAAATATATTACTTACAATATTGCATCAGCCACATGCGAGATACTCTGTGTGAGCGATGACCGTGGTCGTTACGTAACTACTTATCGCTCTGTGTTTACAAACATGACAGGGCAAATGAGGCTTTTGGTCCATGGACAAGGGTCACGGTTACCCATCCGTTACCATGCTGCAAGGTATCATTATTGGTAATGGTGAAGTTAAGGACTCCACCACAGAACACTGATGTACCATGTAGCACGACTTGTGCACCTACGTAGTTAGAGGTATTAATAGCAATATTGTCTACTGCTTTATACCCTGTAGGGCGGGTACGCGATCTTCTCCTATAATATCGTGGCATCTTCTGTGTGAGAGGTCCGATACTGTTGGACCCGCGGTTGCACGAAGACTGAAGCCTTCTTACCAGATTCATTACTTATGTAGACAAAGCTGTTGCATCCTTGAGCCCCTGGTTCTCGATGTACGCTTGGTGGTTGGTGGCTGACGCTACTGGTCAGAAATTTTCTTAGTCCGAAGTCGGTGGATATCCCGTACGCGGACTCTAGTAATACTCGGAGCACTCGAATCATTTGGCTTGTCGCCTTCGTAAGCACAGAGCGAAAAGCAGATACGTAACGACCACGATCATCACTCACACAGAGTATCTCGCATTGTGTGCCTGCATAAAATTACATTGAAGCCAGGTCTGCGCTCCCCCCTCCCTTTTCATAACTACGTTGCAAAAGTGAATGATGTAACTAGAGAGACCTGCTCTGATATTGTACAATATATTCCAATAGGTACACGGCTGGTTGTTGAAATGCCATCCGTACTGAATAAATATCAATTAATGTATGCCCTCGATTGACTATTTCCTCTCTTCATCATAAAGAAGAGGTGAAAGTCAGTACCACAGTTGAATGCAGGGTCATGAAAGTGAATAATAGCTCTATGCTCCATTTTAAGCGCTGTATAGGTGCCTTCTGTAGTGGTTCTAAAAATCTATTGCGTTATCCGTTGCCTTCAAATTTTTACCGCTTGGTTAAACCCTCCCACTAGATATTATTAATGCCTGGCAATAACATGCAGGGGCCTGTAGTTTCGTGGGCGACACGAATATGTTAAGCCATCGCTACAGAGGATGGCTTGCAGGAGCTGTAGGACATGGCAAGTCGGGTAATCTTCCAACCAGGTCGAGTTATAACTATACAACCGCTAGTACGAAGGTTACGTTGCAAGCTCACAGAGACTGTAATACATCACACGCTTCCGCTACGGGAGCGAGAGAGCAAGTCGGGGCATCTACTCCTCCTGGGCTCTGGAATGAGAGCGTTTGTTACTTGCAAAGTTCTTACTCATTTCTTTAAATGTTTGTATGTGAGTCTACTAAACCGTAGAGTTAGAACTGACGAGTGCAAGAGAAAGCTCTGTGGTCTTAGCAGGCAGTCCGCAACTGGGATTTGTTTTGTAGTCGGGCTGTTCAAAAGTAAGTATTACAGGCCCTTACGCGGATTCAATTCTATTTTGCACTCAGGACAGACTTGAACTTTTGCCGAACTTTGCCAAAGTAGAGTTTCTAGTCTTCATAACTTCGTCGAGCTACGGAAAGCGACAGTTCAGACACCCATCAATGTATTAAACACGGTTGCACTATACCGATGTACTGTAAACTGCATCCAGTGAAAGACGCAGTGAAATTTGCAGCCGGAAAATGTGCGGGATGGGTCAACTAACCCCCTGTCCCAACTCCGCGATTTGCCCGGCCGGCAGAAGGACGACGGCCACTCTGCTCTATCCTCACCAGGTGAGCTGATGAAGAAGCCCGGAGATGATCGAACAGGAACGGCAATGGCTAAATTTTTTGAGAAAACCGTATTTATTCTACTCGACAAAGGATACTTTAAAATCAAATATGGTCCATGCCCGTGAATCAGCGTTTGTTACAAGTAATGTGGGTAAAGGCCGTTGTAATTCTAACGGAAAGGTTATTTTGGATGTATACAGGCTAAAACAGAATTCTCCGACATAAATTTGGAGGCTGTCTAGCGATATTTTCCTAATACACTCCTGGAAATGGAAAAAAGAACACATTGACACCGGTGTGTCAGACCCACCATACTTGCTCCGGACACTGCGAGAGGGCTGTACAAGCAATGATCACACGCACGGCACAGCGGACACACCAGGAACCGCGGTGTTGGCCGTCGAATGGCGCTAGCTGCGCAGCATTTGTGCACCGCCGCCGTCAGTGTCAGCCAGTTTGCCGTGGCATACGGAGCTCCATCGCAGTCTTTAACACTGGTAGCATGCCGCGACAGCGTGGACGTGAACCGTATGTGCAGTTGACGGACTTTGAGCGAGGGCGTATAGTGGGCATGCGGGAGGCCGGGTGGACGTACCGCCGAATTGCTCAACACGTGGGGCGTGAGGTCTCCACAGTACATCGATGTTGTCGCCAGTGGTCGGCGGAAGGTGCACGTGCCCGTCGACCTGGGACCGGACCGCAGCGACGCACGGATGCACGCCAAGACCGTAGGATCCTACGCAGTGCCGTAGGGGACCGCACCGCCACTTCCCAGCGAATTAGGGCACTGTTGCTCCTGGGGTATCGGCGAGGACCATTCGCAACCGTCTCCATGAAGCTGGGCTACGGTACCGCACACCGTTAGGCCGTCTTCCGCTCACGCCCCAACATCGTGCAGCCCGCCTCCAGTGGTGTCGCGACAGGCGTGAATGGAGGGACGAATGGAGACGTGTCGTCTTCAGCGATGAGAGTCGCTTCTGCCTTGGTGCCAATGATGGTCGTATGCGTGTTTGGCGCCGTGCAGGTGAGCGCCACAATCAGGACTGCATACGACCGAGGCACACAGGGCCAACACCCGGCATCATGGTGTGGGGAGCGATCTCCTACACTGGCCGTACACCACTGGTGATCGTCGAGGGGGCACTGAATAGTGAACGGTACATCCAGACCGCCATCGAACCCATCGTTCTACCATTTCTAGACCGGCAAGGGAACTTGCTGTTCCAACAGGACAATGCACGTCCGCATGTATCCCGTGCCACCCAACGTGCTCTAGAAGGTGTAAGTCAACTACCCTGGCCAGCAAGATCTCCGGATCTGTCCCCCATTGAGCATGTTTGGGACTGGATGAAGCGTCGTCTCACGCGGTCTGCACGTGCAGCACGAACGCTGGTCCAACTGAGGCGCCAGGTGGAAATGGCATGGCAAGCCATTCCACAGGACTACATCCAGCATCTCTACGATCGTCTCCATGGGAGAATAGCAGCCTGCATTGCTGCGAAAGGTGGATATACACTGTACTAGTGCCGACATTGTGCATGCTCTGTTGCCTGTGTCTATGTGCCTGTGGTTCTGTCAGTGTGATCATGTGATGTATCTGACCCCAGGAATGTGTCAATAAAGTTTCCCCTTCCTGGGACAATGAATTCACGGTGTTCTTATTTCAATTTCCTGGAGTGTATTTAATATAAGGGACGCTCGATCTCCACTGGTTTTTTACAGAGTAATTAGAATTCCTTCAATTTCTTAGGCCTTCAACCACTGGTCCTTTACAGAGCAATTACATTTCGTTGGATTTCTTAGCCCTTGAACTGATATTGCACTGAAAATATCTTCACAATAGTGACAATGTCGACGGTAAGCGCTGTGTATCTTGTTTGAAGACCAACTTATTCCATTAACTCACGTTCGTTATTGTTGACAACAGAAGGCCTACTTTACTCTTGGTCCTCAAGCCAGTATTCAGTACTGCTCGGTGAAGTCTCGGGTTGGTTTTCCCGGCAGTGTTGGTTGCACGTTAATAACGATACACCACAGATTGGATATGTACCCTCATGAACAATCGCCCAATATGCATCTCGTCTATGGATTCACTGAGCGCAATGGAAAGACGACATGACGACGATATGCTCAGTTGTTCCCGCAGCAGCTACGCATCTGTACATAGAAGCCCATGAATAATCGGATCCATTCGTGTTATACATTTTGGTGATTACCTTTTTCACTGCTGTTGAAGTATTTTCGTAGAAACAATAATATAATTCTCGTATCTAATCCTGACAAGTCATAATTACATTATTACTTTGTAACGAGCCATCAGAAACCATTGGTGCATACACCAAAATACTCAGAAAAGGTCTCTGGATAATCTCTGAAATTTTGTCGATTGATGTTTAGTTAGTCCTGCACAGATGGCATGAGGTGTACGTATTTTCTTGTCCCACTTCTAGCGCAATGTGAGCGCGACTATTGTATGAGACTTAAAAGCACGAAAACAGTTTTCTTTGTTACAAAAATTCTTCATCTATATCCAATGCATGACAGAGGGTACATACCATTGTACCAGTTGTGTAGGTTTCTTAAGATCCATCCACATATGGAGCTCGGAAGGAATAATTGCTCAAAACGCCTCAGTCGGCGCTGTAATTAGTCTAAACTGTCCATGTTGTCCCTATAGGACCGAAGCGTAGGTGATTGAAGTATATTCAAAGACTCATCACTTGAAGCTTGGTTCTAGAAACCTAATAACTAGGCTCTCTCCGGATAGTTTGTGTCTGTGTTCAAGAATCTGCCAATTGAGATTCATCATCTCCTTGTCTCTCTCCCACTGGTCAAAAAATGCGGATTTATATGTGCAGTTATGTTTTTCTGATGGCGCACAATTAGATAGTCTGCAGAAGTCTGAGGTTACTAAAATGTTTTCCATAACGTGATTACTATACGACAGGGGTCGCAACACACTTACCTGGGGCACACTCGGAGATACTTCTGCACCCGTCGATGATCCTCCGTCCCAGGTAACTTGCTACGTCGTCCCTACAAAAAAAGGTGCACTTCAGACACAATTACACGCGACTGCACTTTTGACAGTTAGTTTAGACGTGGTATGGAAATGGATAAATATGGAGAAATACTGCATCTACTTGACTGCTTTGACTAATGGCTTTCAGGATGCCATGTAAAGAAACTGCGAGTTCGGTTTCACACTGTTGATGTTTTCGTTTTGTACTATGGCAAATTATGGATGAGTGTCGCGGATATGACAACGTGTGTTGGGGCGGCAATCATTAAAACAAAGGGGGTCTTAGTTTCGGCGAGTTCTCCACACGAAATTTTTATCTCTAACCTCCACCTATTGCTAAAGTGTTTCGTTGACGCAAGTCTATGTAGGGGAAAATGATCATGTTAATAATATAGGGAAATCAGAGCTCGTAAGGGAGACTTAGCTGTTCGTCTATCCTGGGCGTGATACGAGAGTGGAACGGTAGAGAAAAGTGTCAAAGATTTCTATGAACCCTCTGCCAGGTACTTAATTCTGAATTCAAATGTACTCATGTAGATACAGGGGGAGATACATGCATCATAAAAGCAGGAAAAGTAGCCCATGAACGTTAAAGGAAGTGGAACCAGTGTTATCTGTGTACGTAAGTGGAAATGTCGTAGAACTTTTCTTTGGGTCATCAGTCTTCTGACTGGTTAGATGCGGCCCGTCCACCAATTCCTCTCCTGTACTAATCTCTTCATCTCAGAGTAGCACTTGCAACCTACGTGCTCTATTATTAACTGGACGTATTCCAATACCTGTCTTCCTCTATAGTTTTTGCCTTCTACAGCTCCCTCTAGTACCATGGAAGTGCATAATTCCCTCATGTCTTAACAGATGTCTTATCATCCTGTCCGTTTTCCTTATCAGTTTTTTCCACATATTCTTTTTCCTCTCCGATTCCGCAAGGAACCTCCTCAATTCCTGTATTATCAGTCCACCTAATTTTCAACATTCGTCTGTAGCACCAGATTCCAAGTCCTTCGATTCTCTTCTGTTCCGGTTTTCCCACAGTTCATGATTCACTACCTCAGGATGCTGTACTCCAGATGCACATTCTCAGAAATGTCTTCCTCATATTAAAGCCGATATTTGATATTCGTAGACTTCTCTTTGCCAGGATTGCCCTTTTGGTCCATCGCTATTCTCCTCTTGATATCCTCTTTGCTCCGTCCGTCACTCGTTATTTTACTGCCTAGGTAGCAGTATTCTTTAACTTCATCTAGTTTGTGACCATCGATCCTGATATTAAGTTTCTCGCTGTTCTGATATTTACTACTTCTCATTACCTTCATCTTTCTTCGCTTTACTCTCAGTCCATACAGTGTACTCGTTAGACAGTTCATTCCATTCATCAGGTCTAGTAATTCTTCTTCACTTTCACTGAGGAAAGCAATGTCATCAGTGAATCGTATCATTGATAACCTTTCACCCTGAATTTTAATTCCACTCCTCAACCTTTCTGTTATTTCCATCAATGCTTCCTCGACGTACAGATTGAACAGTAGGGGCGAAAGACTACGTCCTTGTCTTACACCCTTTCTAACACGAGAACTTCGTTCTTGGTCGTCCACTCTTGGCTGTTGTACATATTGTGTGTGACCCGTCTCTCCCTATAGCTTACCCCAATTTCTCTCAGAATTTCGAACATGTTGCAAGATTTTACCTTGTCGGACGCTTTTTCCAGGCCGGCAAATCCTATGAACGTGTCTTGATTTTTCTTTAGTCTTGCTTCCATTATTAACAGCGACGTCAGAATTGCCTCTTTCGTGCCTTTACCTTTCCCAAAGGCAAACTGATGGTCGTGTAGCGCATCTTCAATTTTCTCATCCATTCTTCTGTATATTATTCTTGTCAGCAACTTCAATGCATGAGCTATTAAGCTGATTGTGCGATAATTCTCGCGCTTATCAGCTCTTGCTGTCTTCGGAATTGTGTGGACGATGTTTTTCAGACAGTCAGATGGTATGATGCCAGACACATACATTCTACACACCAATGTGAATGGTCGTTTTGTTGCCACTTCCCCCACCGATTTTAGAAATTCTGATGGAATGTTATCTATCCTTAATGCCTTTTTTTATCTTAAGTTCTCCGAAGCTCTTTTAAATTCTGATTGTAATACAGAGTAACCTGTCTCTTCTAAATAGACTCATGTTTCTTCTTCTATCACATCAGTCAAGTCTACCCCATCATCGAGGCATTGCATGTATTCTTTCCACCTATGCGCTCTCTCGTCTGCATCTAAAAGTGCGATTCCCGTTGCACTCCTAATGTTATCACCCTTGCTTTTCATGTCACCGAAGGTTGTTTTGACTTTCCGGTATGCTGAGTTAGTCCTATCGACTATCATTTCCTTTTTGATGTCTTCACATTTTTCTAGCAGCCATTTCGTCGTTGCTTCAAGGCACTTCCTATTTAATTCCTTCCTCAGCGACTTCGCCCTTTTTAGGGATGTCCATTCCTCTTCAACTTTACTGCCTGCTGAGCTATTTCTTATTGCTGTATCTATAGCCTTGGAGAACTTCATTCCTTAGTACTTCCGTATCCCACTACTTTGCGTATTAATTCTTCCTGACTAATGTCTTAAACTTCAGCCTACACTTCATCACTACTATGTTGTGATCTGATTCTGTATCTGCTCTTGGGTACGCCTTACAATCCAGTATCTGATTCAGACATCTCTGTCTGACCATGATGTCATCTAACTGAAATCATTCCGTATCACCCGGCCCTTTCAAAAAATACCTTCTCTTCTTGTGATTCTTGAACACAATATTTGCTATAACTAGTTGAAATTTATTACAGAACACAATTAGTCTTTCTCCTATCTCATTCCTTGTCCAGAGTCCAAATTGTCCTGTGTTTCTTGTACTCCTTCCTCTACAACTGCGTTCCAGTCCCCCATGACTATTAGATTTTCATCTCCCTTTATATCCTATATTATCTTTTCATTATCCTCGTACACTTACTCTATCTCTTCATCTTCAGCTTGCGACGTCGGCGTGTATACCTGAACTATCATTGTCGGTGTACGTTTGCTGTCGATTCTGATATGAATAACCCTATCACTGAACTGTTAATGGTAACACACTCTACACGTTCCTATTCATCACGAATCCTACTCCAGTTCTGCCATTTTCTACTACTGTTCATATTACCCTATACTCATCTCACCAAAAATTCTTGTCTTCTTTCCACTTCACTTCACTGATACCTACTATATCTATATTTAGTGTTTGCATTTTCTTTTTCAGATTTTCCAGTTTCCCTACCACGTTGAAGCTTCTGACATTCCACGCCCCGACTCGTAGAACGTTATTATTTCGTTGATTATTCAATCTTTTTCTCTTGGTAACCTCTCCATTGGCGGTCCCCTCCTGGAGAACCGAATGGGACTATTCCAGGATCTTTTGCTAAAGGAGAGATCGTCATTACATTTCTTCAGTTACAGGCCACATGTCCAGTGGATACACGTTACGTGTCTTTAATGCAGTGGTTACCATTGCCTTCTCATGCCGTTGATCTTTTGTTGATTCTTCCGCATTCAAGGGTAGTTTTTCACCCCTAGGACAAATTTTTTTTATTTTTTTATTTCTATTTCTTTATTTGTTTTATTTTATTTATTTATTTTTTGGTGCGAAGCACTCGGGGGCGGGACTGCGGTCTGGAAGGACTTCTGGTTGAAGCTCTGGTAGATGTGGTTGGTGCTTGGGACCTGTCCCGAGACTGACTACACTTGCAAATAGTTTGGCCTGGGGAGCCTGTGGTGAAGTTCTTACTGTACCGACAATGTGATTTGAAACGTCTCGGACTGCTCGTTTGCCGAAGGCACACCTATTCGTTTTTGGTTTACCAGTCTTGACGTTTGGTATCCTTATGCGCTCTGTCAGTGAACTAAATTGGTCCTTGGTATGACCAGCAAACGAGTGTATAACACACTGGAATCGTGATTTCAGGACTCTGGTAGAGAGTAGATTGTGATTCATGTGCCTGATCGCTAGACCCTGAGTTTTCTGCATTTCTTTAGTTGCCGCGATCGATTCACAGGTGTCGCCCCTAAGTCTCACCTTCACCGCGCACATCTCGCCAGCTGCAAGCTACATCGCCGCACGAAGCAAACAGGCTAACGTACTGCTCCTCTGGCATTGACAGGATGTACAGATCTCAATCCCTCGTTGCTCTCAGCTGCACCTATGTAGAGAAACTACATTAGATTTGATCAATCGAAGTCTGCTCAGCGTGAGATCAATTCAGGTTGCGTTTTCCACATTTTTAGGGCCAGGGTTCTTGACTCATTTATGCCACTCAGGATCCTTTTCCATTGTAGTAGTAAAAAAAACCACCTGTTAGTTGTTTATGGTATTCAATCAATAACTTGATTATCATAATTTATGTCTGTTTTGCTTTCGAAAAGTAAATGTTGTTACAACACTAAAATTATGCCAACACAATTATTTAAAGAGTCCCCACTAGGGTTTCCTTTCAGGATAATCATGTATGTTCCCATTCTCGAGAAAATATCTGAGGTAATTTTAGACTCTCCGCTACGATATTGGCGGCTACGAGGCACGTGCGAGGCTATTGCCATCTGCTATGCGGAGTGCGAAGCTGTCTCGTTTTTCTCTTCTTCGTGTACTGACGATACAAAGCGAAGCCTGGTTTCAGGAAACAATGTTATCTATATTATTGAATGTATTCGATCTCTTATTACAACGTGTTCACCTTACAATTGCCGTTTTAGCTCAGTACCCTGCGAACTGATGACATGTTCTTCTATTGGTTGTTTCGAATGGTGCACGAGCGATGTAACCGCGCTCAGTCAAAATGGTAAGACGGTTCCTGAACTGTACTTTCTGTAAGTGCAGCAAGTAAAAGAAACGCCCGCTCTGTTAGCTCACGACTACAGGAAAACAATCGAAATGAACAATACTACGGGTGCACAATGCAGCTGTACACGTAGGAGACGACGGTGCTTTCGGTTTTAATATATTCTAGGGAAAAGCGTAGGAAACAAAAAAATATATAAAATAGAATGAAACTTATGTTGCTGTCTAATAACTGAAGCAAAAGTGTAATAAAATATTAATATCTTCTTCACGACAGAAGTGTTCGAAATTGAAAGAAAACTGTTGTTTTACTGTCTGGTAACGGGAGGTCGGGTTCAGATCAAAGTTGTGGGTATTTTCACAATTTCCTCGTTTTCCCTCATTGTTCTAAGAAAGCGTGCACGACATCCAAAAATGTCCTCTCTCTCAACGAGATTTTTTTTTAACGAAGCAAACATTTCCGTTATTCTTCTAGTCAGAAATGAGCTACGTTATTTACCAACACTTTTCCATATGATCACACTCTACAATAATGTATACTTGCGCGATGACAATCCATTTTATCATACACTAAGAATATGCAGAAGTATTAACACATTATGGCTATAACATGACTGTACAACACCGAGGCACGCGCGTCAGTCGTGTACTTTCGAGTATTTTTCGACACCTTTGGTCCTGTATGTAATTAAAAAAAGATTAGTTCAGCGTTTTGCCGTGGGCAATATGTTGAGAATTAACAAATCAAATCAAACCCGATTGAAAGGCGAGGTGAGGTAGCGAATAAACAAGCAGACACAGGGAAAACGACTGCGCGACTGGTGCTGCGTTAGACGTTCAAGATACCCGAGGGGTGAGGGTTCCGGGCACAGGCCCTCCGGTCTTCGCAGTGGGAAATGCCTCTGCACTTACTCTTCTGTGGCTAGGACTTTGGGAGCTGGTAGGCTGTGACGTAGTTGACAGGAAGTTTCCAGGTGAACTGAGTGTAAATTTCACGGATTTCTGGTTAGGTGCAAAATTTCACTGGGTGCAGTTTTCATTTATCCCAGAATACCTGCCCAACACCCGCTCCAGTTCTACATGGGTACGCCCTTCCCCTGCAACATCGCTTAGTCACAAATGTAAGCTAAAATTTGTCTATCGGCAAAGAAGTCTCAACGAGTCCGGTTGGGACTGCATACAGTTTTATATGACAGAGCGATTGAACAATGAAAAACACCGTTCTACACTACTGGCCGTTAAAATTGCTACACCAGGAAGATGACGAGCTACAGACGCGATATTTAACCGACAGGAAGAAGATGCTGTGATATGTAAATGATTAGCTTTTCAGAGCATTCACGCAAGGTTGGCGCCGGTGGCAACACACAAACAGCAGTTGACCGGCGTTCCCTGGTGAAACGTTGTTGTGATGCCCCGTGTAAGGAGGAGAAACACATACTATCACGTTTTCGACTTTGATAAAGGTCATATTGTAGCCTATCGCGATTGCGGTTTATCGTACCGCGACACTGCTGCTCGCGTTGGTCGAGATCAAATGACTGTAAGCAGAATATGGAATCGGTGGGTTCAGGAGGGTAATACCGAACGCCGTGCTGGACCCAATGGCGTCGTATCACTAGCAGTCGAGATGACAGACATCTTATCCGCATAGCTGTAATGGATCGTGCAGCCACCTCTCGATCCCAGAGTCAACAGATGGGGACTTTTGCAAGATAACAACCATCTGCACGAACAGTTGGACGACGTTTGCAGCAGCATGGACTATCAGCTCGGAGACCATGGCTGCGGTTACCCTTGACGCTGCATCACAGACAGGAGCGCCTGCGACGGTGTACTCAACGACGAACCTGGGTGCACCAATGGCAAAACGTCATTCTTTCGGATGAATCCAGGTTCTTTTTACAGCATCATGATCGTCGCATCCGTGTTTGGCGGCATCGCGGTGGACGCACATAGGAAGCGTGTATTCGGCGTCGCCATACTGGCGAATCACCCGGCGTGATGGTATGGGGTGCCATTGGTTAAACGTCTCGGTCACCTCCTGTTCGCATTTACGGCACTTTTAACAGTGGACGTTACATTTCAGATGTGTTACGACCCGTGGCTCTATCCTCCATTCGATCCCTGCGAAACCCTACATTTCAGCAGGATGATGTACGACCGCATATTGCAGGTCCTGTACGGGCTTTCCTGGATTAAGAAAATGTTCGACTGCTGTCCTGGCCAGCGTATTCTCCAGATCTCTCACCAACTGAAAACGTCTCTTCAATGGTGGCCGAGCAACTGGCTCGTCACAATACGCCAGTCACTACTCTTGATGAGCTGTGGTATCGTGTTAAAGCTGCATGGGCAGCTGTGCCTGTACGCGCCATCCAAACTCTGTTTGACTCAATGCCCAGGCGTATCAAGGCCGTTATTATGGCCAGAGGTGGTTGTTCTGGGTACTGATTTCTCAGAATCTATGTACCCAAATTGAGTAAAAATGTAATCACATGACAGTTCTAGTAGAATATATTTGTCCAATGAATACCCGTTTATCATATGCATTTCTTCTTGGTGTAGCAGTTTTAATGGCCAGTAGTATACTATGTTGTAGATGTGTTCAACAATACTTTATCCATGCACCCAGATGAGCCGGCTGGTGTGGCCGTGCGGTTCTAGGCGCGTCAGTCTGGAACCGCGTTACCGCTACGGTCGCAGGTTCGAATCCTGCCTCAGGCATGGATGTGTGTGATGTCCTTACGTTAGTTAGGTTTAAGTAGTTCTAAGTTCTCAGGGACTGATGACCACAGATGTTAAGTCCCATAGTGCTCAGAGCCATTTGAACCATTTCACCCAGATGTATCAGTCGGATGGACGAAATGTCATTTTCTTCGTTAGAACAAAACAATAGCATCTGAAATTTCATAAGTAACAAGACAACCACTCCAGGAGTCCCTATATTCCGGAACTACGTGAGGTGCAGCACCGCCAAACTTACAGTCATAGACTTACCAATCCTACCAACTAAGAGCTCTACATGACTGCACAATAACTGTAAAGTTGCGGGGAATAGAAATATTTGGTTTTAGTCCTAAGGTGTAAAGTTACTAATGACGACTAACTTGATGGTTGGTTTAGAAGGTTTCAGACATAAATTATGTCAGATATTAGGCCAGGGCTACACTTTAGCCATACAAATCAAAATAAATGTTGCTTTTAAAACAAAAGTAGCTCAACTTTCATTACGTGCTTTACCGAAGCACGTAGCGTTTTCCAAGCAACGCAAATAACAACTTAAAAAATTCATAGCCATGAAAATAACGCAGTGGTGTATTAACATCAGGAAACGAGACATCTTGTTTTACTGGAAATGTAATGGAAAATATCGATGTTCAACAGGCATTTTTAAAGTTTATTTACTGTCTGCCCACACTGAGAAGCGGAATTTTTACTGTTTGATTTTGTTGATGTCCACCAGGATTCCTTCTATGGATCTGATCTTTTTTTTCTATTGTAAGTAGGCTATTTAGGTTTTTATGCT
Organism: Schistocerca piceifrons; assembly: GCF_021461385.2. NCBI lineage: Eukaryota > Metazoa > Arthropoda > Insecta > Orthoptera > Acrididae > Schistocerca > Schistocerca piceifrons. Next base: position 50,311,373 of record NC_060143.1, on the reverse strand, counting down.
GGTAACGCCACGTAGCGCTCAATATGAAAATCTCTCGCAGTGCTGTGTGCAGTCTGTGGCTGGTTGGCATTGTTGTAATTTGCTGTTGTAGTATTGGGCAGTTGCCTGTTAACAGCGCGTAGCGTTGCGCAGTTGGTGGTGAGCCGCCAGCAGTGGTGGATGTGGGGAGAGAGATGGCGGAGTTTTGAGAGCGGATGATCTGGACGTGTGTCCATCAGAAACAGTAAATTTGTAAGACTGTATGTTATGAACTAATATATATATATATATATATATATATATATATATATATATATATATATATATAATGACTTTTGAACACTATTAAGGTAAATACATTGTTTGTTCTTTATCAAAATCTTTCATTTGCTAACTATGCCTATCAGTAGTTAGTGACTTCAGTAGTTAGAATCTTTTATTTAGCTGGCAGTATTGGCGCTCGCTGTATTACAATAGTTCAAGTAACGAAGATTTTTGTGAGGTAAGTGATTTGTGAAAGGTATAGGTTAATGTTAGTCAGGGACATTCTTTTGTAGGGATTATTGAAAGTCAGATTGCGTTGCGCTAAAAATATTGTGTGTCAGTTTAGTGTTGATCAGAATAGGTAAAGAGCGAAATGTCTGAGTACGTTCAGTTCTGATCAGCTGTTTGAAAATCAAATAATGTAAGAGGTTTATCAGCACAGTAATTCATTAATTTATCCAAGGGGACGTTTCACTATTTCCGATTCTTTATTTTAAGTGTCAAACTAACATTTCTTTATAGGAAAAATGTATGTGATGTAAATGCTACTGGAAAAGACCCTATCATAGCTAGGTAGGGGAGAGTGGGGGAAATACACGCACCTAAGGAAAAATCGATGTGAACCATTCGTTACGTCATTAAAACTTACGAAAATAAGTACATACCATACAATGGACATTTCTCCACATATTCCAATCGTCTGTAAATAGTTATAAACTGTATCTTAAATTTGAACATTAAAATAAAAAAAACTGCAAATGCGTGGTATTCCCCACCCCGGAGGGCAATGACACGCAAAGTACTGGGTAATAACACGTAAAACAAGCAAACCATAAAAATATACAATACTTGCTATTTTTATTAGTTTATTAGTTACTACAAATAGTAAACAGTATATTTAAGAACGAAATAATGTAATTCTAGAAACATATCTTATAATTTTCGTTTTTTACATTTTTTTTATGTGAAAAGAGTTCATTTTCTCATACCATACAGCAAAGATCGCACATGTAACCTTTTGGAGTGTTCCAGCCACTACATTCTTCATCACTCCATCTGCTACAAGAAATACATCGGTACCATAGTTCTCTGTCCTTCCCAAACTCTCTACAAACTAAACAGACATCTTCTGAAATCGCCACGTTTTACCCCTTTCCCAAGACGTGGCCCCACCTATTTATTTAACACCTTTAGGAGCCGAAATTCTGTCGCGCTTTTGTATTTATGCCTGTTTCATCGACGTTGAACACTTGCCCCCCTTTCAATTTATATTTATCAAAGACATGTTCTAAGTTTTCAAAATATGCATTAACCCCTTCTTCATTAAATGCCTGTATTCTGTTAGTGCTAGTTACTTCATGTTTTCTTATGCTAATATTTGGGTTTCTTTTTAAAAACAGAGCTAGCCAATCCTTTACAGCTAACCTAGATGACTTATCAAAATTGTTTGCAATGTTGTTAGCCTCTGCACACTCAAATGCAATCTTTCGCAGCTGCATGCATGTAATGCCATTGTAATGACATGATCCCTAATCTAATTTTCCTGTTCTGTCGAAAGTGTTGGGTATCTTCCAAGTTTTGGACCCTCGGTATTTTTAACGTTCATTCTCGTTCGCAGAGTAGCTTCATCAATCCAGAAAGCTCTTGATACTTATCTTATTTTTCTGCCAGATTTGATGGCATCAAGAGCCTTACAAAGTTCCTCTTGCGTCCATTTTGCTTTCTGGGTTTTTCTTTTATAATATCTACCCATCTGAGATTTAAAAAAAACTCGTTAGTATTGAAAATAAAACCTGCAAGGGGGAATACCACGTACTTCAACAGCTGCGTGGCATTACCCCACTGTAAGTTCGATGACTAACCTAAGCATAACTCGGCACCTAATTCAAATAGCGGGACAAATCTACTATTTAATTAGGGTTTCATCTAGGGTTAGTAGTTTATACGCAAGAATTACATTAAAGCAACTTATAGTAGCACTTGCCTTGCAAATTACAGCTGACCAAAATTACAATAGACACACCGAAAATAAACAATACTTCACTACTCCAACAATGCCACCGGAAAATGACTGGCATAAGCCGCATAGTAGTTGTTACTCGTGCCGGCAGGGTGTAGCACCAACTGGGAACAGCTTGCGCCATTCAAACTTCGTAAATTAGCCTGCGTGGGATTACCCACATGGTTGTAATTCCCCCACCTTCCCCTACACAACAGTCGAATGTACACTACAGCCAAGTCTTATTAAATGATAAGCTACCAGATGCCGTAAGTATAATCCTACGAGGCACTTAATAGGAAGTATATTACAGTAAATGTGACTGGTCAAAGCAGTTTCCATTCCTAACTGAAATTAATATCGGTTACGTTCTAGACTAGAATTTTCGCGTTTAAAAATGTTTCGACGTCTAATGGCTTAAATCGGCAGCAGAAAGGACAAATTGTCAGATAAATTAGGACTGGAGTACTCCATTATATTTCAAATATCATCAGTAATAATAATCGATTAAGTTATTCCTCGAAGAAACAGATTTACGCATTTGGTATTTTCTATGTCTTCAGGTACATGTACACTGTCCAACCAAAGCAAAGTTGAAACGTCCCGATGGAAGCCGCTCCATTGATATTAGATATCAACCTTCGCTTTCGCTAAAATTCTTAACGACTCAAGTGTTCGGTACGACTATGCCTAGAGAGAAAGATGGACGGGAGAATGCTTGATAATACAGTAATACAGCGTCATTTCTCAGTGGTACTTCAACGATAAACCAGAATGTCTTTTCCAATTCCAAATTCATAACTATGTTTGTATGTACCTGCATAATCCATTGCCATACATTCATGTCATATCTTTCCTGTCCCCACTGTTGTCTGCTAGTATAAATGATTGGTTTGTCTGTAGGTTTTGTCAGTTGCGGGGAGATTTCCTTGAATGTTACGGGCGGTTTAGAAAACTTTTGGACAGAGTTTTGAATACGGCTGTGTTGGGTCAGAGTGGCATCCATTGTGAGGATTGTACAGGCCGAAATCACTTACGCTCCCCGAGCTCTTAGGGGTTGCTGTGTAGATGTCGGCGACGGGGCAGGATAATTTTGCTCTTCCTTAGGACGCCGGTGAGTGAGGATGCTCTACGAAGCATCTGTAGTTGCTAAGTTGAAATGTATAATAGTTAGCTTTTGTTTGATTCTATGGTTGTCACTCTGGTGTGTGGCATTGACAATCACGCCACACGAACTAATTCAGTAAATGTTCAAATGTGTGTGAATTCCAAAAGGACCAAACTGCTGAGGTTATCGGTCCCTAGACTTACACTATTTAAACTAACTTACGCTACGGACAACCCACACACCGATTCCCGAGGGAGGACTCGAACCTCCGGCGGAAGGGGCAATTCAGTGAAGGAACGGTATTAATTACATTAGTACTCAGTTTATTCGATGAAATCGTTTGTCCAATTGCTGCTTGGCGTGGACGAGCGGTGCCACCACGTCATGTATAGTTTTAGTTAGTTTAGTGTGTCATGTATGAATGTGTTGTGTGCTTTGTGGAATGGTTGTGTTAAATTTTATGTAATTTACCGTGCAATTTTTGTTTATTCCCGACGGACTTAGCAGCCCGTACTCTGACGCACAACGTGCGTTTCTTTGTATTCCATGAGGCCCCAATTCGGCGTAAATACCTCTCCTGTTTAAATGTAACTCTCGGTTTCATCGCGGCGTAGATATCCTAACGTTTGGTAAATTTATTTATAAAATTACTGAATTGTACGGAATTTCAGAAGTTGGCTTTGTTCTCTGAAACTGGCAGTTAAAGGCAGTCGAGCTATGATCTGATGGAGTTGGGAAACTTTCTTCTAAATTCTATCTTTTGTTGTTTGAGTGATCAGTGTCAACGTGGTATTTGTGATCGTGGTGAACTGTGACCAGTAATGTAGCAGACTTGTCCCTACACGAGTCGTTTCTGTACCTGTGTTTTAACTTACGATCTGTGCATTTTTTGCTTGTAACGAGGAAATAAATGTTAAATATCACAAAATTCGTTGCTAATACATCTTACAGCGCCATTCCGCTTCGCAGTCAATATCCTTTAAATCAGTCTGTTTGCAGAATGTTTCAATGAAATTTATCACGATTGTTGTATATCCAATATATGGATTGGTATTTCATTATATCGCCAAAGTTTCTGTAACGTGGCACCCTCGTCTCAGTTCAGTTCGTTAATATTTAAATAAATTTAAACCACTAATCAGAAACTTTATGTTTGGTACTTGTTCGAGGCGAGTGAACGTAGGCTCTACGTGGATAGCCATTCCTGCGATTTAGGGAATCAGGAAAGAGAAATTTCGTGCAGCTGATCCTATCAGTACCTTGTAGTAGTAAAAGACGACAGTTATCATCCAATGTGACTACCGCATATGTTCAATGTAAAAACGCAACAATCATTCACATACAGCAGGGGGTAGCACAGTCCAAAAATGGTTCAAATGGCTCTGAGCACTATGGGACTTGACTTCTGAGGTCATCAGTCCCCTAGAACTTAGAACTACTTAAACCTAACTAACCTAAGGAGATCAAACACATCAATGCCCGAGGCAGGATTCGAACCTGCGACCGTAGGGGTAGCACTGTCAATGGAGGGTATAGAAAACATTTCGTTGAGACACTGAATTTGCGGAAGAAACGTCTTAGTTTTTAAATTGTTCTCTTGCCACCATGGTTAAAGTACACTGGCATGGCAAAATGTCGCTATCCGAAAACGGCGCCGAGACAACTGTCTTGCTGCGCTTGCCACAGGTGATAGGCTTGAACGACGATTGCGGAGACGTGTGTGGGTGAATAGACATGCATTTTTTGAGCAACTGACAATCCAGATGAATCAGGAGGCTGTTTCTCGACTGGGCTGTTCGCGCCATTGATTCTCAACCGAAATATCTAGCGCATCTGGCCACGGCCTTGTCGGTACATTTCAGAAATTCATTGACTCTTCCTGCACGCCTCGTAACGGTCCGCACTGCAAAAGGCGATTATTCAGGCTTCTGACAGGTGGTCGCATTACTGTGACTGGTAGCTGTCTGTAGCCGCGGTAAAGATGAAAATCCCCCCGTATTGTAATATGCCTCCGTAAAAGCCGACGAGAAGTACTGAAGCCGATTGAGAGAGTGATGTAATGCGCAGTAATGCAGATTCGAATTTGAAGGGCAACAAAGCTGAAATAATCACTGCTGATTTGCTGGATGTGTGCGCCATCAATGCACCATCACCTGTCACGGTAATCAGGTGACGCGACGCTTCCATTGGGGGAGGCAAGTCTGAATGACGAAGGACGGAAGAGGGAATTATCAGGAACACGGGGGTCTCATGGTTGACAACATGTGTATCACTTTAGAGCCAATTAAGCAGAAAGTGGAAGTCAGTCACGCAATGGTTTTTCACATTTTGATGACATCTTGACGTGACAAAAGTCACTGATCGCTTATCTCCTTGACTGATCCTAACCATTCAAAAACCGCTTGTTCATTGAACTGCAGGAAATGTTGCAACTCTGACACGATGATCCAGATGACTGTTATAGCGCCTATGTCATCTAGGATGAGTGCTGTGCATCTAATGTAACTCCGAGACAATGGTGCAATGCAAGCTGTGAAAACCCGTGACAGACGAAAAAGGCGAAGAGCCAGCTGTCATTTGGCTAGGCGGTGCTTTGTGTCTTTGGGACTGCGATAGTGTGCTGCTAACAGCTTAAGCTTGTTAACGACAAACCGTGAGAACACCTTACGGCAGAAATCTCTTTACGAGCTAATGGGAAGCTTTCAACACTATGCGTCGCCACTAGTTGTCCAAAGAGGTGATTCTGACCTTTGCTCCATGAGTGCATACCATCTCGTTATGCTCAGGACATAATACATAATGCTTCATCTACATCTACATTTATACTCCGAAAGCCACCCAACGGTGTGTGGTGAAGGACACTTTACGTGCCACTGTCATTATCTCCCTTTCCTGTTCCAGTCGCGTATCGTTCGCGGGAAGAGAGACTGCCGGAAAGCCTTCGTGCGCGCTCGAATCTCTCTAATTTTACAATCGTGATCTCCTCGGGGAGTATAAGTAAGGGGAAGCAATATATTCGATACCTCATCCAGAAACGCACCCTCTCGAAACCTGGACAGAAAGCTACAACGCGATGCAGAGCGCCTCTCTTGCAGAGTCTGCCAGTTGAGTTTGCCAAACATCTCCGTAACGCTATCACGCTTACCAAGTAACCCTGTGACGAAACGCGCCGCTCTTCTTTGGATCTTCTCCATCTCCTCTGTCAACCTGACCTAGTACGGATCCCACACTGATGACCAATACTCAAGTATAGGTCGAACGAGTGTTTTGTAAGCAACCTCCTTCGTTGATGGACTACATTTTCTAAGGACTCTCCCAATGAATGTCAACCGGGCACCCACCTTACCAACAATTAATTTTATATGATCACGCCACTTCATATTGTACCGTACGCATACTCCCAGATATTTTACAGAAGTTGCTAGTTCCGCTATCATATAATCATACAATAAAGGATCCTTCTTTCTACGTATTCGCAATACGTTACATTTGTCTATGTTAAGGGTCAGTTGCCACTCCCTGCACCAAGTGCCTATCCGCTGCAGATCTTCCCGCATTTCGCTGCAATTTTCCAATGCTGCAAATTCTTTGTATACTATAGCATCATCCACGAAAAACCGCCTTAGGCTATCAAAGTTTCCATCTTCCCACGAATGTTTTCTCTGAACATGACGCACAGTGACCTATTCTTTTAGCCACACACGAAGAAACCCCTGCGTGATAGCCACTTCCAGAAGAATTAAAAGGTGAATTCTCAAGCTGGATAGGAGGCAAGTTACCTGAAAAGTCAAAACGTAGTGTTCTTGAACAAAATCATCTATCGTTGAGAAAAACGTGCCGTACTGCAAAGGAAAAACTAGCCAAGGCCTAACACCATCGGTTTCACTGGCATGGCTTGACTTCTTCGAAAACCAGTTACGGAAAAGTATAATAACTTGTTACTTTTGTTGACCTGGAAAGGCATTTAATAGTGTAATCTTGCATGAGATGTTCGGAATACTGAACAAAGCAGGTGTAAAATACAAATACATGCGGGTAATTCCAGCTCCTAAAATAACGAAGTAGCTGTAATGAAGAACTTTTATAGGGAACAAGAAGCAAAAATCGGAAAAGGCGTGAGACAAAGATGCACTCAGTCTGCCGTCTTGAACTGAATGCTTATATCCGGACATCCGGGAAACGACAGACCAGATTCAAGAAACAGCAGAGGTTGGATCAAAATCATCCTACAGAATATGGATATGCTGCCACGTGCCTTTGATACTCCTGTGATCACATAGACTAAATAAGGTCTAGAGCAGGGCTGACCAACAGTTCGGATCACGAACCTTACCTCAACACGAGTGCCGTAGCGCTCCACCTGGCTGGCACACTCATCAACCACCACAGCATGCTGTCTGACCGCAAGGAGGGTGAGGAGGCTGAAATTGTGAATGCGCCGCATTGGAATGGCAGGGTAGTCGCACTACATACGACTTGGTTTCATATTTTACACACCTCAGCAACATAGACCTAAACAGAACAAATTTTCAGTGTTATTTAGTTAATTTTGACAGGCTGAAGACATAATATAATCTTTCATACATATATAGTCTGTTTCACTAAATGTGTTTCCCTCTGTAGGCTACGAAGTAATAGGCGACGGAAATATTTATTGCGGTTGGTCACCATAAGAAACGTTACACTGTCTGCGGAGCTATGAACATAGTTTATTGTGTTATTATCCAAAGAGTTTCAGCAAAAAGATACAATTATTATTTTAAAATGGAGCAATAGTGGTTTCTGTTATGCACTGGAATCAGTAACACCAGCTGTGTATACTTCAATTGAAAATTACATTACTATCACTTTTAGTCTGGTAGCTACAACCTTTCAAAGTTTCAGGGGCGGATACCACACACGCTGCGCATAAAGCAATGCGCCTTCTAAATGTGGTGTGGCCGAGTTGTATCGCCGCCGGTGTCACGGAGCGAGAAGATTCCTCGATGCCCTGTTAGACTGCCGACTGTCGCCGCACACGGCCGTATAACCGACAGTTCGAGCCATACAAACGGGGCTCAATGTACCACAGCTACTGACGTCGCATGAAGACGACATACACGAACAACGAGTACGTTGACATGTTGCTGGATGCTCGGCCACTGCCGACACGATACCACTGAAGCAGCCATGGCGTATGCCGTGAGATATCCTAGGCGAAGGGCTCGGGCAGCCATTACGACCTTACGTGCCGGACAGAGACTTAGGGAAACAGGCAGCTTGGTAATGCGCTGCAGTAACAGACAATGAACTGCAAGAAGTGAGGAGACGTAGGTGTTTGTTTTAGCTGCAGTACACCAGGACCATCACAGAAGTTGGGAGGGAAAACATAGGTACAAAGAAGGTAGCTGCGAAGAAACCATGGGTAACAGAAGATATACTTCAGTTGATTGATGAAAGGAGGAAGTACAAACAAGTTTCGGGAAAATCGGAAATACAGAAATACAAGTCGCTGAGGAACGAAATAAATAGGAAGTGCAGGGAAGCTAAGAAAATGTGAAGACATCGAAAAAGATATGATTGTCGGAAGGACAGACTCAGCATACAGGAAAGTCAAAACAACCTTTGGTGACATTAAAAGCAACGGTGGTAACATTAAGAGTGCAACGGGAATTCCACTGTTAAATGCAGAGGAGAGAGCAGATAGGTGGAAAGAATACATTGAAAGCCTCTATGAGTGTGAAGATTTGTCTGATGTGATCGAAGAAGAAACAGGAGTCGATTCAGAAGAGATAGGGGATCCAGTATTAGAATCGGAATTTAAAAGAGCTTTGGAGGACTTACGGTCAAATAAGGCAGAAGGGATAGATATCATTCCATCAGAATTTCTAAAATCATTGGGGGAAGTGGCAACAAAACGACTATTCACGATGGTGTGTAGAATATATGAGTCTGGCGATATACCATCTGACTTTCGGAAAAGCATCATCCACACAATTCTGAAGACGGCAAGAGCTGACAAGTGCGAGAATTATCGCACAATCAGCTTAACAGCTCATGCATCGAAGGTGCTTACAAGAATAATATACAGAAGAATGGAAAAGAAAATTGGGAATGCGCTAGGTGACGATCAGTTTGGCTTTAGGAAAAGTAAAGGGACGAGAGAGGCAACTCTGACGTTACGGCTAATAATGGAAGCAAGGCTAGAGAAAAATCAAGACACTTTCATAGGATTTGTCGAATGGAAAAAGCGTTCGACAATATAAAATGGAGCAAGCTGTTCGAGATTCTGAAAGAAGTAGGGGTAAGCTATAGGGAGAGGCGGGTCATGTACAATATGTACAACAACCAAGAGGGAATAATAAGAGTGGACGATCAAGAAAGAAGTGCTCATATTAAGAAGGGTGTAAGACAAAGCTGTAGCCTTTCGCCCCTACTCTTCAATCTGTACATCGAGGAAGCAATGATGGAAATAAGGTTCAGGAGTGGAATTAAAATACAAGGTGAAAGGATATCAATGATACCATTCGCTGATGACATTGCTATCCTGAGTGAAAGTGAAGAAGAATTAAATGATCTGTTTAACGGAATGAACAGTCTAATGAGTACACAGTATGGTTTGAGAATAAATCGGAGAAAGACGAAGGTAATGAGAAGTAGTAGAAATGAGGACAGCGAGAAAATTAACATCAGGTTTGATGGTCACGAAGTCAATGAAGTTAAGGAACTCTGCTACCTAGGCAGTAAAATAACCAATGACGGACGGAGCAAGGAGGACATCAAAAGCAGACTCGCTATGGCAAAAAAGGCACTTCTGGCCAAGAGAAGTCTACTAATATCAAAAACCGGCCTTAATTTGAGGAAGAAATTTCTGAGGATGTACGTCTGGAGTACAGCATTGTATGGTAGTGAAACATGGTCTGTGGGAAAACCGGAACAGAAGAGAATCGAAGCATTTGAGATGTGGTGCTACAGACGAATGTTGAAAATTAGGTGGACTGATAAGGTAAGGAATGAGGAGGTTCTACGCAGAACCGGAGAGGAAAGGAATATGTGGAAAACACTGATAAGGAGAAGGGACAGGTTGATAGGACATCTGCTAAGACACGAGGGAATGACTTCCATGGTACTAGAGGGAGCTGTAGAGGGCAAAAACTCTAGAGGAAGACAGAGTTTGGAACACGTCAAGCAAATAATTGAGGACGTAGGTTGCAAGTGCTACTCTGAGATGGAGAGGTTAGCACAGGAAAGGAATTCGTGGCGGGCCGCATCAAACCAGTCAGTAGACTCATGACCAAAAAAAAAGACACCACGATCCTCGTGTCAGCTTACGAGCCGTTGCTGCAGTCGCTGGTGTCAGTCTCACTTCTGTGTGGCGTACAGTACACGGCCATAGGCTTCACCCGTACCGCCTGTCACTGACCCAGGAGCTGTATGGGAACGATTTCCGTGGGAGAGATACATTCTGTGAATGGGCCATCTTTAATTTCACGCTGGAGTGTTTACAAGGTGTTATGTTCTCTGATGAGTCTACGTTCACAAATTAAGGTGCAGTGAATCACCATAACGAGCACTACTGGGCCGCAGACATCCACGGTGGGTACGTCCTATCGACTGGCAACGTAGGTGGTCTATTAACGTATGGTGTGGAATCCTTGGGGATGAAATTATCGGTCCACCCTACTTCCCAGATACACTGACAGGTGAGTTATATCTTGCGCTTACAGTCGACAATTTGGGTAGTCTCCCTGAACATGTGTGTCTCCACACGAGCGTCCAGCGTCCATATGTGGGTGGAGCACGGTGGTCACCCAGCCCAGCCCATTCTGCGCGTGCTGTCGTCGAAGAACTAAACAACAGGCTTGCAGGAAGGTGGTTGGAATGCCATGGTCCTCATTCATGGCCCGCAAGGTCGCCTGATTTAGCAGAATTAGATTTCTTTTTGTGGAGATATCGAAAGGATTGTGTTTATGTCACTGAGCCCACATCCCCAGATCTAAAACGGCACATCGAGGACACACGTTGCTCCGTGACACCAGCGATGTAACATTTCGTCCGCAGATCCCTTAAAGGCGCATTGCATTGTGCATTCAGGCACATGGACACACATTTGAACATCTCATTTAAATCGACTTCCCACCGCCAGAAGATCCATCACCCACCACACAGACATGTATTATGTACAGCGTGTGGAATCTGCCCCTGAAACTTTGAATGGTTGTAATTCCCAAGCTAAGAGTGACAGGAATGCCATTTAAATTGGTGTATACAAAGCTGTTGTTCCTGATTCCAGTGCCAGATAGACACAACTATTGTTTCATTTAAAAATTATATCTTTTTGCTGCAACTCTCTGGATAATAACATAATAAACTATGTTCATAGCGCCGCAGACAGTGTAACGTTTCTTATGGTGACCCACCGCAATAAATATTTCCGTCGTCATTACTTCGTAACTTACAGAGGCAACACATTTAGTGAAACATCCGGTATATTGATGAAAATATTATAGCACTATTGCAATCTCTTTATGGAGACGTGGATACTCTATCTGAAGGTAGCAACGTAAACGTTCTGGGCAGTTGGAACGTCAAAGGTATTTGTGTTTAAAACGGGAATTATACTGCACATAGGACAGTTACATCTGCACATGCACAGAGTCACTTTCATCATCTCGAAAACAGTTTCAAAACTGATATGAGACTGGTAGTGTCCTAAAAACATTTACGATACTATTGCAAGGCCACAATTAATTCTTCAAACCTCGCATTTCCCTAAAAGCCAGGTGATCTTAGGGAAATGGACTGTCTTTGAGAGAACATGTCCCTTCTACAACGTCTTTTTCTTGTTACCTGCATCCCCATAAATCGTGAAAGAAGCTACCTTGCAATAAAAAAATTATGTATTTGTGAATCAGGCAGTATCGCAAGGGATGGTAGAAGCCGGAAATAAAGTGTGAGCAGAAGAGAGCAAACGACAAGAAACACTGGAAATTTCATAGTTTACAAGGGCGTTGATAATGAGCTAGGCTGACAGAGTTACCAATGAAAAGGTGTTGAGGAAGAACAGAAGTCACCAGATCTCTCTGGATACAAATCTGGACAAGAATAACCGACTCGTAGGACACACCTTAGGACAGAATGAAGTTATTGGAACAATAGGAGAAGGATCTATTGAGGGGAGGAATCAGGCAGAACGACCATGGCTGTCATACATGCACAAATTCTAAGATGTGCTGCGTATGTGTAAATGCAGAGCGAAACAGACAGAAGGGAATATGTGACATTGTAGTGCCTGTATTCTTTAGAAGTACGATGCAATGTTTCTTTCAGAAATGCATGCATGTCTGGAGGAACAGGCAGTACGGCAACTACAGCCGTTATGAAGTTCATGAAATGTAGTGGCAGTTACAAATATGGACAACAATCAGCTGTGTAATGTAATGACAACAATGAAAATTTGGGTAGGACCGGGACGTAACCCTGGATATCCTGGTTACAGCTAGTGGTCACATTACCATTAGGCTATTTATGCATGATTCATGGCCACACACAAAGTTCCATATGTGGTCAAAGATGTATCTAGGACCTTCATTCCTACATCCATTAGGTACATTCCAGTACAGGAGACATAATTTAATTGAAAGTCGCTTTTCTGATGTTGCCTGATAAATACAGGGCTATTAGAAATGATTGAAGCGATTTCATAAATTCACTGTAGCTCCATTCATTGACATATGGTCACGACACACTACAGATAAGTAGAAAAACTCATAAAGTTTTGTTTGGCTGAAGCCGCACATCAGGTTTCTGCCGCCAGAGCGCTCGAGAGCGCAGTGAGACAAAATGGCGACAGGAGCCGAGAAAGCGTATGTCGTGCTTGAAATGCACTCACATCAGTCAGTCATAATAGTGCAACGACACTTCAGGACGAAGTTCAACAAAGATCCACCAATTGCTAACTCCATTCGGCGATGGTATGCGCAGTTTAAAGCTTCTGGATGCCTCTGTAAGGGGAAAACCGATGGATCGGTCGTGGTGGAGATCATGATCAGCAATTCATGTCATGGCCTCCACGCTCTCCCGACTTTACCCCATGCGATTTCTTTCTGTGGGGTTATGTGAAAGATTCAGTGTTTAAACCTCCTCTACCAAGAAACGTGCCAGAACTGTGAGCTCGCTTCAACGATGCTTTCGAATTCATTGATGGGGACATGCTGCGCCGAGTGTGGGAGTAACTTGATTATCGGCTTGATGTCTGCCGAATCACTAAAGGGGCACATATCGAACATTTGTGAATGCCTAAATAAACTTTTTGAGTTTTTGTATGTGTGTGCAAAGCATTGTGAAAATATCTCAAATAATAAAGTTATTGTAGAGCTGTGAAATCGCTTCAATCATTTGTAATAACTCTGTACTTCTCAACAACATAGGCACTATAGTTAGTTAGTTATCCACCGACGCCGAACAAGCGACTTTCAACTAAACTGTCTCCCCTGTACGGGAATATACATAACGGACGTATGAGTCCACGTTATAGGCATATGGTTAACGACACATGAAAGTTTCTGTCTGGGCCGCATGAGGTAGCTGTGCGGTCTAGGGCGCCTTCCCACGATTCGCGCCGCTCTCCCCGTTGGAGGGTCGAGTCCTCCCTTGGGCATGGCTGTGTGCGTTGTCCTTAGCGTAAGTTAGTTTAAGTTAGATTAAGTAGTGTGTATGCCTGGAGACTAGGAAAGAAGACCTCAGCAGTTTAGTCCCATAGAACTTACCATAAATTTGATAATTTTTTCGGTCTGGCTATGAAGCACACATTGATAGGCAACCACTCGCAATTAACAGGAAATATGGGTTCGAATTCCGCCCGCCACAAATTTTAGTTGCCATTCCATTATAAGCTTGATGGTTGGCTGTATACGCAACTGTGAATACGTTTCATGTAAGGGTATAATGGTGTACTGCTGCAGTCCAAACGGTTGAACTCTGAAGAATCCAATGATTATGATTTATTTGTTCATGAGACCCAGAAAATATTAGATACAGGCTCCCAGGTAGATGCCATTTTTCTTGGCTTCCTGAAGGCGTTCGATACAGTTCCGCACTGTCGCCTGATAAACAAAGTAAGAGCCTACGGAATATTAGACCAGCTGTGTGGCTGGATTGAAGAGTTTTTAGCAAACAGAACACAGCATGATGTTCTCAATGGAGAGACGTCTACAGAAGTTAAAGTAACCTCTGGCGTGCCGCAGGGGAGTGTTATGGGACCATTGCTTTTCACAATATATATAAATGACCTAGTAGATAGTGTCGGAAGTTCCATGCGGCTTTTCGCGGATGATGCTGTAGTATACAGAGAAGTTGCAGCATTAGAAAATTGTAGCGAAATGCAGGAAGATCTGCAGCGGAAAAGCACTTGGTGCAGGGAGTGGCAACTGACCCTTAACATAGACAAATGTAATGTATTGCGAATACATAGAAACAAGGATCCTTTATTGTATGATTACATGATAGCGGAGCAAACACTGGTAGCAGTTACTTCTGTAGAATATCTGGGAGAATGCGTGCGGAACGATTTGAAGTGGAATGATCATATAAAATTAATTGTTGGTAAGGTGGGTACCAGGTTGAGATTCAGTGGGAGAGTCGTTAGAAAGTGTAGTCCATCAACAAAGGAGGTGGCTTACAAAACACTCGTTCGACCTATACTTGAGTATTGGTCATCAGTGTGGGATCTGTACTAGGTCAGGTTGACAGAGGAGATGGAGAAGATCCAAAGAAGAGCGGCGCGTTTCGTCACAGGGTTACTACGTAAGCGTGATAGCGTTACGGAGATGTTTAGCGAACTCAAGTGGCAGACTGTGCAAGAGAGGCGCTCTGCATCGCGGTGTAGCTTTCTGTCCAGGTTTCGAGAGGGTGCGTTTCTGGATGAGGTATCGAATATATTGCTTCCCCCTACTTATGCCTCCCGAGGAGATCACGAATGTAAAATGATAATTTTCTCGGTCTGGCTGAGAAGCACGGAGGCTTTCCGGCAGTCGTTCTTCCCGCGAACCATATGCGACTGGAGCAGGAAAGGGAGGTTATGACAGTGGCACGTAAAGTGCCCTCCGCCACACACCGCTGGGTGGCTTTCGGAGTATAAATGTAGATGTAGAAATGTAGATGTAGATGTAGGAGCAGCAAAAAAACGTTCAAAGGTCGTCAGTCCCTAAGGTTACACACTACTTAACCTAAATTATCGTATGGGAAAACACACACACCAATGCCCGAGGGCGAACTCGAACCTCAGCCGGGACCAGCCGCACCGTCCATGACTGCAGCGCCCTGACCGCTCGGCTAATCCCGCGCGGCTTAGGAGCAGCAATGGAAGGCTTACAGTAACAGAGGAACAAATAGTGTCATGTGAGTAGTCTCATAAGAAAAAGGCAAGGGTCTAGTGGTGTGTGTAACCGAGCTGTAACGGTGATGCGCGACGTAGTTTCGCTCGTTCCTTTTTTGCGGTAACAGGAGTAGGGAGGCGGGGCGGTGTGGCGCGGTCCGAGGGCGGCACTTGGCACGGCTGCGACCTGCGGCCACTTCCGGCTCATCAATTAGGACCGCCGCCCGGGGGCGGCCCATTGTCCGCGACGCGAAGGCTCGTAGCTTTCTTAACGTTGGCTCCTTCCACGGTGGGCGGCGGCAGACCGCATCCTGCAAACCACTGCTCGGTGAATGTACTGCAGCGCCAACGGAAGCGTGAAATGGGCCATGATCCTAGATAAACTAGGGCGTTCTGGCTGCATGCAGCACTAAAGCTGGAACACCCTCGATCTCACCTCTTCGTGAACTGTGTAAGCACGCCTGACAGAAAATTGTCCCATCGTCTCAATCCCAGGAGATACTGCGTAACACTGCCTGCAATCGTCACATTGATCCCAGTTTGGTGAGAAAGTGACTTAACAAGTTTCTTCAGGTAACACCACAACTCGCTAAACCCAGCTGTCGGTGGTTAGATGCCGTAGAGCAACAAAGCTCCGGGGATGTTATTGCTACATTCCAAACTGTCACAGATATTATCGATGGAGTGTTGATAGAGTGTTTTAGTTGGTCAAAGTGCTATAGGAATCCCGAGTGTTCACCAAGTGGGGAGCGTACACATGGAGCCCCTGTTAACAAGGCCGTTGTCAGTAGTAGTAGTAGTTTTATCCATCCGTAGATACTTTTTTGCAAGGCTATAGGACATGTCAACGTATTTACAAGTTTAGAACAATTTAAAATAACTTAATTCGTATCATCATCATCAGCCAATTCAATCATTAAATGATGTGGCCTCTTCGAGTCGTGGATTCAGGTAGGCTTTCAGCAGTCTTCTTCTCCAAGTTGGACGATCTTGGGCAGTTCTCTGCCAGGTGTTACCAGCGATCTTCTTGATGTTTTTGTCCCATATGTCTGGTGGTCTTCCTCTAGGCCACCGGTGCTCTCTCGGACTCCACTCAAGTACTAGCTTCGTCCACCTGTTGTCTTTTCTTCTTGCGACATGACCAGCCCACTGCCATTTCAAGGAACCTACTGTCTCTAAGATGTCGTTAACCTTCGTCACAGACCGGATGTCATCTGCCCTTTTCTTATCGTTTCGTGTATAGCCCAGCATTGATCTCTCCATGGCCCTCTGTGCGGTCCTAAGTTTCCCTGTTGTAAATGAGTTCAGTGCCCATGTCTCGCAGCCATACGTCATCACAGGAAGAATGCATTGATCAAATACTGCTTTCTTCAAATTTACAGGCATTTTTGATCTGAATACTTTTGAATTATTCCCAAATGCTTGTCAGCCAAGCTTGATGCGTCGATAGATTTCTGGCCTTAAGTCTCCCTTCATATTTATAATCTGGCCAAGGTAGATATATTCACTGACCTCTTCTAATAGACTGTCCTTGACTTTCACATCTCCAGCTGGAACCCATATGTTGGACATTAATTTTGTTTTGGAATGGTTCATGTTCAAGCCAACCAGCTGGCATGCCGATGCAAGATCTGTAACTAAGTTTTGGACCTCTGCGAAGTCTTTGGCCAGTAAGGCAATATCATCAGCAAATCTCAAGTTGGTAAACCTTCTTCAATTAATTCTAAATCCCTTACCTACCTAGCTCAGCTTTGACATAGCCATTTCCAATACAGCAGAGAACAGTTTTGGGGAGATGGGATCGCCTTGCTTGATACCCCTCATGATGTGGAATTCTTGAGTTGATTCGCCGATATTAACATAAGCTGAAGAATTCTCGTACATTTTCCTGGAACTTCAGTGAATGCTCTTCCCACTCCTTGCTTGCTCAAAGCTTGGAGGACAGCAACATGCCTAACGGAGTCAAATGTCTTTTCAAAGTCAACACATTGTTTCATAACACATCTCTCACTACACAAACACACACACACACACACACACACACACACACACACACACACACACACATACACTGTTGATCTCTGGACCATTTTCTGCACCATAACTTCCCACATGCTACCCTGAAAAACTGAGTCAGCATCCCTCTATAATGAGTGAGATTTTGAGCTTCGAAAGAGGAAGAGATGTTAGTATTATGCAATGCATAGCTTGGTGGTAAGTTTTTCTATAAAAGGAAAAAAGAAGCAGAAAACCTTGTGTGAAGGTGCTGTGTGAAATTTTGGATATTTTATAATCATTATTATTATTTGTTTTTATAATATTTTCATACCAAACCCCTACTCTGTTTTATCTAAGTAATCCTTCCATGTACACAATGCTATTGCATAACAGGTAGATTTTAGCTGCCTTTTTAAATAAGACGGTAGTTTCATCATGAAGCTGTAGAAGAGAGGCCTACAATCGGCCACCGACAGCGTTGAAATAAATATTCTGGTTCACGTTCACGTTAATCAAACGTCTGGGCCAAAATCATTCCAAGCAAGACACTCCTGAAGCAGAACAGAACCACATCGGCCCTGTACTACACCCTCCACACATTGCGGCTTAAGCGCCTCTTGAGCCCATCCGTGCATTCGATGCCACGAATCATTCTGCAAAGAGGAAAGATCACGAATGGTCAAACCACAACGCACGCATCCACTGTATATGTTGTTTTGCCCATTGCAGTCATACAGAGTCTTATGTTGCTCTGAACAGTAGCCTTTAGAGAGAAAGACGACTGGAGACATCGATTGTATGCAGTTCCCTTCGCAATAATCGCTCGGAAATGGTTGAGTGTGACATACATTCACTGTCAGCAGAAATTACTGTTAGGTTTGAAACCGATTGTCACTGTCCAGAAGTGACTCTAATCTCCAATATTTATGTGACGGTTCAACTTACACTGTGCGACACAGTTGTAAGTGATACAACATTCAGTGTCAACCAACTGGTACACCAAGAACTAGGCGAAATTACTGTTAGGTCTGAAACCGATTGTCACTGTCCTGAAGCGACTCTAATCTCCAATATTTATGTGACGGTTCAACTTACACTGTACGACACAGCTGTAAGTGATACAAGATTCAGTGTCAACCAACTGGTACACCAAGAACTAGGCCATTGTTATTCATGACGTCGTAACTTTAACGTCCACAAACGCACTTCTTCCCGTTCTGCTTTGACACAACCGACCACGTCACTGCCATGGCGTGTGCCAGAGTTCGAAGAGCACATAGGCAATTAGTACCAGCAGTACACCTCCTACGGAGCACCAAAGAAGTCTGTGTGTTATTTCAAGGGTGTCTGGTGAGTTAGGCTATATCAAGAAAACAATTTTTGCAGTACTTCGAGCTACCTATGAAGTGCAGGCTGGGAAATAAATACACTGTCCACCGACATTAATGTGTCTGCCTATGTTCGACGTTAATTTCCAATAACCTCTTACAGATGTCAAGTAGCAGTTCTAACAGAAGAGGGTAGATGAAGCATATTGGGGGGGGGGACGGGGGACGCAGGCAACAGTGTAGTCGGTAGTCGTTGTCGTAATGCTGAAACAGAGTGATTTATTCAGCATCCAAAAGGGCATCATCAGTGGCGTTTGGGTAACGACAGGAAACATTCCGGGACAGGTAAGTCTGTAAACAATTCGCTTGAAACCGTCGTTGAAGTATACCGTGCATGGCAAAATGGCACTACCCAGAGCCAGGCCCGAGGCAAGTGTGGGTTACCATGGACCATAAGTGACTGTTGTGAACGACAGCTGTGGAGATGCATACGGGCGAACAAACGTGCAACTGTTGATTAACTGACCAGCCGATGAACCAAGACGCTATCAACGACATCTCGCCAATGACCTTATAGGCCTCTGCAGCAGTTGCACGGAAAATCCACCCGAGCTGACTACTACTCATCCGCTACAAGCGCAGGCATTGGCACGCCTGCACCACAACTAGACAACCGCAGTGTGGTGTGTGATATTCGCTACTTTTGACTTCATTAAAACAGCAAATACGAGTAGTTAATACTTTCAGCCAGAATGCAAATACTTGTTTATAAATAATGATTAATGTGTAATGGCGACGGTGGAATTTTCTAAATAATGTAATTCGTCGTCTTTGGGCGGCAATATAAACAGAAAAATACGGATAGATATGCGATCCTTCACTATTTTGTTCGCCGGAGAACAAATGAAGCCTTGAGCGCTAGAGAGACTTGTACTGTTTTTCTCAAGTAAGACGGACGCAGATTTGTGGCAGTCTGATCTAATTTTTACTAAATGTATAAAAACGTGTTACGTCTAAGTTTGAGTGAAGTGTAAAGAACTGTTATAACTTACCGTGACGACGCACGAGCGACTCAAAGAAGACAATGGCTATATAAAATAGCGCTCAATGGACATGATACGGACATAAAAATCTACCGTCATTGTAGTACTAAGCTTAAGGTACGATATATGTTTTAGTTATAATAAATATTTATTCTGGGAATACTGAATCATTTAGCAGTGCTCACTCCTATTATCTCCTCAGTATTATTTTCATTTTAATTATGCATTTTGCTAATATTACAGACACCAAGGTCAGCAGTCCAATGTGCGTGTTACATTGATAAAAAGAAAACTGTTTTATCGTCTTCTTGCATCAGCTTTAATATTGAATTTCCCTTTTGTGTGATGTTACAGTTGTTTTTGCGCCCTTAAGAACTTTCTGGTCCCTTAGGAAATTGTTTTGTCATAACAATAACTTCACAACCGGGTATAATCGTATCTACGATCATGAAGTAATTAGGAAGACGATAACGCAATTTCTTAATCAATAGCACGCTAGTTGTGACTGCCTCAGGCCACGCGAAACTGCAAGTAAAAAACTATTCACATCTCATAATGCAATATTTTATGACAATGGTCAATCCATGATTCTTACGCCAATTGTGATTGATAAAACAGTAAGCTAAATCTCAATTTCCAACTTTCCATTGAATGACAACATCACTTTTATTTTGTAACATCACAGGTGACACTCGGTCATTCAGATGAATCATGTTTTATGCACCATCGGTGTGAAACATCTGAAAGCAAACACCCTGAACATTCATCGGAATAGTCCAGATCGAAGAAAATAACTTTATGGCCTTGGGAACCCTCTTGTAGTATTCTCTGGGTGATCTCCTCATTCTGGCATGTACAGTGGATCAACACATGTATGCCCCTATCTTTGAGGGAAATGTCCTACTGGCAGTCTTTCTCCTCGGCACAATGATATCTACCAGCAAGGCATTGCAACATGTCGCACAGCTCCGTGTATGCATGTGATTCTAAGAGCACCAGGATGAGTTAACCTAACTCCCCTAGCCGCCCAACTCCCCGAATTTACAACCAATAAAGAGTCTGTGGGATCACCTCGATCGCACCGTTCGCACCATGAATCCTTAACCGAGAAACCTAAACAAGTAATCATAGCATTGTACTCAGCATCCCGGTCAATGCCCTCCAGAATCTAATTGATTCTCTTCCTGCACGTCTTTCAGCAATGTCTAATTCACGTTCCTGCATTTCCTGGTGTGTAACATGTGTTTCCCCCCATGTCATATTCACTGCCTGTCACACCTAAATTATAAAACCTTTATGTACCAGAATACGGCCCTTCAAGCAAAAAACAGAATGATTTCATACAACGAATATCTAGAAGATAAGAAAGCATGTGGGCAATGTAACGTAAGAAGGCTGCAATACAACTTATTATTCTCTTTTTTGATCCTTAGTCCTGCTTTGGTGCCGGATCAGTATGGTTCTTAACAGGTTTGACATGGTTGATTTAAGGGGTGGTAGGATGTCCTTCCCATCACAGAATGCCAGTAACCCCTGCCCTTCGCTGAAGGTGAGTAAGTTTTCCAAATGGATGTGAATTGTGTAACTTAGGTGTTACTTGAGAACCAGCCAGTATTCAACTAGTGGGATGTGGAAAACAGCCTAAAAACCATAATCAGGTTGCCTGGAACACCGACCCTCGTTGGGCCATTTCAACTCACCAACCCGAAAGTGGTGCTTCAACACGCACGGCTGTCCAGACGAGTTCTTTTGTTACCAATACTAAATGAAAACCTAGTAAATCCCCTAACAGCCAGCTTAAACGGATTTATACACACAATTTTATTTCCCCCAAAGATGCTATAAATAAAATGGAAACAACGCCGTTAGGTAACGCTGAATCAATGCGAGGAAAACTGTGTGAAATCTGAAAGAGAAAGATGGTTGACATGTATCCTATCATCTGCTTGTATCTCAGAACATACTCGTGGATGCGGAGATCAGAGGCAGAGTTCTCCACATGAAATGGGGGTGTTTCATTTAACCCCAGCAACAGCGACGTATTTTGCACACCGTGCATTACCAAGGGGCATAAAATATGCCCACCTTAAAAAACGTTGTAAAACACTAAATTCGTTCATTTTAGTTGCCTTATTTTAACAACATAATTTTTAAAGAGATTCTAATGTGTTAGTAGAGTCCAGAACTTTAAAATTTTCTTTTACAACACACTTTTCAGTTATGTGCACTACGAAGCTACATGACCACCACAAACACTTTAAAAAATGCATATTTTGTTAATTGTTGTAACTTTGCCCTGCAAAACACTTTTTAAATAGATGTTCGCGTCTAAGTAAGGTCCTGAACCAGAAAATACAGAATATGACACTCACTGCGGAAAGTAACATCTCTCGTAAAATTAATTTTTTTGGTTAAGTTTAACTGAGAAATTTAAAACATTTATGAAACCTGATACAAAAAGCCATGAAAATAATAATTAATTCTTTCAAGATATGAAATATAAAGTGATTAAATTACAATATTTTCCAAAGGTTTTCTTGAAGTGCCGCCACCCCTTCCTCTCTTGGTACTGCGAGGTTAAACTTATATGTATACCGCTTTCCGCCTACATCACATTTACTGTCTATCTATTGCAGGACTATTTTTATATTTTAATATGGCCCTTCAAATAACACAAATAACAATTCTGCACAACAAATAAAACAAATGTAAGCCAGCATGTGGGGAAAAATAATGTTCGGAGGTGGCACTATGATTTACTTCGCGATACAGCTCTTAATCTGAATCTTCGTTTCTTTCAAAATACTTCTGCATTGCATTCGATTCATCTTAGGGTTATAACTGTGTGGGAAGAGGGAAAAGATGAAAGAATTATTTGATCACGAATGGTGGCAGTTTAATCAAATCAGTTACGGCACTGCCACAGACAAACACTTCTGAGCGCAATTATAACATTAAAAATTAAAGCCACAAATGGAGTTACGCGGTCTGTCCCACTTCGGAATTACTCATTAAATCGACGCTCTTTAAATATCAAACTTCGAAAGAGACATTAATTCTACTATGAAAGCCTGAGCCTCGTGTTCGAGCAATTAACATTATAAATGTGGGATAATATGCATTTCAGTCATGACATTCATAAAGTGAAGAAGCGGAACTGTTAAATTCTGCAATCTACTCCCATTAATGCAAGCAAAGAGGGGATAAAGGTGAAAGTGAATGGTGTCATTCCATATACTCGTTGATGTGTTGTTGCAGCCGTGAGCACCTGAGATCCTTTTAAATTTTTAATTCATTAATTAACCAGAAGAAATGATTAACCTGCCTGATGAACAGCTGTTATAAAAGGAATGAAATTCCCCCGGAATTGGAAATATAGTTTCTATTTTCGAGAAAGGGAATAGAAGAGACACAAACTGCTATAGAGGTATTAATGTCAACTGTACAATGAGCCGCTTATATGGCAAGGTAATGTTTGAAAAAATTAGACAAGATTAGAGCGAGTTTAGGCCGAACAGATCATGTACAGATAACTTTTAATTTTTAATTCATTAATTAATCTGAAGAAACGATTAACTTACCTGATGAGCACCTGTTGACTGAAATTCCCTCGGAACGGAAAAACTCATACATGGTTTCTATTTTCGAGAAAGGGAATAGAAGAGACACGGACTGTTCAGTTTATATCTAGAAGTGGCTCTCAGAAATTGGAAGAACAGCTGCAGAGGAATGGGAATCACTATCAACGATGTACAGATATGTTCATTAACTTTCCCTGACGATCAAGCTATTATATTACAAGATGATTATGACACAGATGGGGACTACATATCAGTCTAACAAAAACAGAGTATCTGGTGGTGAATAGTGATGCTAAATTTGAAGTACACATCAATGACAAAGCAGTTATGAGACAGGTAGAAAAATTTAAATAACTCGGGGCACATATTGATAAAAATGGATTGACCCATATAGGAGTAAAATATAGAATACAGCAAAGCAGAAAAGTGTATGAATTCTTTTTGGTGTGATAAGAATATTTCCAACAGCAATAAGAAAAGAGTAGGTAAGATAATGGTTCAATCAGTGCTATGCTATGCATCAGAAATATGGGTCTTAAATGAGGATCTTAAAAGAAGACTAATAGCCATGGAAATTGATTATTTAAGTAGAAGTGCGAGAATATCAAGATTCGATAGAAAAACTAATGATGAACTAAGACCTAGAATGAAGGTAAGTGATACAATGATAGATAGAATTGAAAGAAAATCATTAAAATGGTACGGACATACGATGAGAATGGCAGATCATCGGTAGCCAAAGAAGGCTTATGAATGGAAACAGCCCGGCAGACGTAAGGGCAAAAGACCACGACTTTCTTGGACAGACCACATAAGTGAAGTAATGGAACATCGCGGCATTGACAAGGAAGATACACTGGATAAAGAGTCTTGGAAGAGGATAACAGGAATATAACAAAATATTATTAATTAATCTTTGAATTGCTTAATCCTGTAATAATAAATAACAATTCATTAATAATTCAAAATCGAGGATTTTCGCACTTGCATTAATGTGATTTCTGATTTCTTTATTTGAAGAATTTGCCACAATAACAGTAAGCTATTTTCATTGGACGATGTTTTCTCCTCTCAGGAGCTGTTAATCACAAACAGGTTATCGGAATATTACGCAAAACGGAAGAGCAACATCGGGTTCGATTCTCAGAAATTTACCTGTTGTTGGCAACAAGTAGAGTTAAGAGATATGTCTGCAAAACAAGTAAGAGGATTCAGCAAACAGTGCTGGATATTGATTGGATCAATAGATCATCAATTATGATTTTCTCGGAAAACGAGACTCTGATAACACACTGAGCAACGAGGACTGGGGGTAGTAGAAACTGAACTGCCATTAATTTCTAAGTGTCCACTTTCGTCTACATCCAGCAGTCAGACTACATTACCAGTTCGCATAATATCGGCAGGACATCTGTAGATTTTAGACACAAGCTAGGGACCTATTCATAACGCAGTGGTTCCGCTTTTCTTACCTCAGCAATGCGCACTATTTATCGTACTAGTATACGTATTTGTCTGGCATATCAACTGTAGCTTTGACTCAATGCTCAGAATACATAGTGGAAAGGAAAACAAAGTGGCTAATGAAACTCATTTGTGGAAAATAATGGGTTACACATAGCTGTTTAGTCTCTTCATTAAATAACCAGAAACACAAGATCCTTTCATATAATGTGACATCTTTAATCAGATGTATGACAAACCATAGCTATTGATAAGCATCATTGTGTAAGTCAACTAGAATACATTCAGCATGCAGCAGGTCATACGGCAATGCACAGCGAAAAGCTGAAGTGGCGTTGAAGATTACCATTGGTCATAATTTGAGGAGAAGGTTTAACTTAGTTTGTGGTAAGTTCCTGTGGGAGCAACCTTTTGAGGCCATCGGTCCCTAGGCTTACCCACTACTTAATCTAACTTGCGCTAAGGACAACACAAACACACCTATGCCCGAGGGAGTACTGGAACCTCCTGTGGGGGGGAGAGTAATAATTTTCAGAGAATGTACGTCTGGTACAAAGCATTGTATGTAAGTCAAAGCATTAACCTTGGAGAAACGAAAAAAGAACGGAAGTGTTTTAAATGTGGCGCTACAGAAAAATGTTGGAAATTGGCTGGACTGATAAGATGAGAAGTGAGGAACCAATACGGTAAGGCGGATGTGAGGAGGAGATGGGGTGGAAACAGCTCTTTCGGTTGGATAGCCTTCTAAACAGCTGTCGTTACGCAAGTGATATTAATTCACATTCAACGGGGAAGAGGAAAAAACTTATATCTTGCTCAAGCGATTCGTGCTTTTTTGCCTACTTCAAGGAGACGTTCACGTTCTGTAGTGGATTTCCTATTTCCAGTGTCTTAGGAGGGATGTGACATCTCTTCCGCCGTTAATGGAAGGAAATCAGAAATCTTACGTGTGGATCATAGCACAGGCCCTATGATCCACGCAGTCGCTGCACCATACTACGAAAGTCTTACATGTGGATCATAGTATACGCGATATCATCCACGTGTAATATCACAGTAATATGATCGATAAACCTGTTTATTTTCGATGCTCGCTAATAATGAGATAATTATAATCCTTAGAAGAAGGTCACTGGTTGATGATTATTCCTGCGAAGTGAGATTATATTTATAAGAGAAAACAAACAAAACAGGTTCGTTATTGTTATTAGATTAATGAATAGACGTAATGAAAAGACAGAAATAATTTCTTAACAGTGACCTGTTTGGCTAGCCGGTGTGGGCCAGCGGTTCTAGGCGCTTCAGTCTGGAGTCGTGCGACCGCAACGGTCGCAGGTTCGAATCCCGCTTCGGGCATGGATGTGTGTGAAGTCCTTAGCTTAGTTAGGTTTATGTAGTTCTAAGTTCTAGAGGACTGATGACCTCAGATGTTAAGTCCCATTGTGCTCAGAGCCATTTGAACCAACCAGTGACCGGTTTCTATATACACAGAACATCTTCAGACCATAAGATATTTCCCTCAATGATTCGCGGAGGCGCTTGGCGGAGCAGAACTGCGTGCCAAAAGGCATATTGGTCAGCTGCATTGAGTTGAACTAAATACAGATATTTGAATTCAATACATGTTACCACAAATCAAGAGTGAGGAAGATAGCGCCCTACTAGAAACGTGTTCATTATACAGAAGGTAGCGTCGAGGTTTGGCCGAAGAGTGCACAGGAATTAAGTACACAACAAAACGTAGAAACAGTTTATTGCTCTACTGCAATTAGCCACCCGAAGGAGCACTTGGTTGATACCATAAACGGAGTGGACATGATAGAGTACGTGGCAAGGGAAAGCACTGATAAGATGGGCTAACCTCGTGCGAAACAGTTAACACTTTGACACGGCGGTGCCGAAGTAGATTGACTAAGAACGACTGCATAACTCATCAAAAAATAACGAGACGGTGGTAGCTTTATAGCTTCGCCAATCAAGTTCTTCCACTGAGCAGATCACACGCCAGGTACCTCTAGATGTCAACTGATTGGATGGGGCGGGGGAAGGGGTGTGGGAGACTTGAGAGAACTCATCGCCGATCTTATTTTGGCCAAGCCAAATTCGAGCACATCCCACAGTTTCCAAGACGGGGTCATGTAGTGCCAAAAGTATTATGTTTTGTACTCGTGGCACCAAGCTGTCGGAACTCTTGATATT
Organism: Schistocerca piceifrons; assembly: GCF_021461385.2. Lineage (NCBI taxonomy): Eukaryota > Metazoa > Arthropoda > Insecta > Orthoptera > Acrididae > Schistocerca > Schistocerca piceifrons. The sequence continues at coordinate 50,284,055 of NC_060143.1, read as the reverse complement.
CGTCACCTAGACACCAAAATAGGGCCCTTTCTACCACACTAAGGCTTTCGAAGCAGCTATTATGCTCGTACGTGCACCATTCGTGTTACTTTAAATAAATATGCCATCAGTTTCGTACTTCGTATGACGAACGTAAAAACGCGGACAGTTTAATGAAGGTAATTAGCTGTTCTGCCAATTTTTAATTCTTAGTTTAACTGGCCGATTTGAGATTGTTATGAAAGAGTTAAAACATATTTAATTAATTCCCACGAATGGATTCGTTATATACCAACTATTTATTCCTCCAATTGATAATACATTCTTAATTTTCATGTTTGCGCTATGCATTTTCTAACAAAGCACGGGAACTGCATTCTATAGCACACGTCTCGGAATCGAAGCGCTGCAGATATCCGCAGATTCGACGAAGAAGAAACTATGTGGAAAACACTGACAAAAAGAACGAACAGGATTATAGGGCATGTGTTAAAATACGTCTGAGAATAACGCCTATGGCACTAGAAAGACCTGGACTAACCCTCCCCGCAACCTTTCCTCCACCAATTCCTAAAGAACAGTAATCTAGGAAAATATTAACATATTTAACCCTTTTTATGTAGAAATTGCCTACTATACGGGTTCATTCATACTATATTTCATTTAGGTGTCGAAGTGAAGAGCGGTCCCCACCGTATAGTACCCCGCACCACCTGCTTTTCCATCGCACACGGCCTGTACACACTCCATTGCTTCACGTTACAGAACCTGCTGCCACAGCATTTGCAACCTGCCTGTATGTGAGAACTGGCACTAGCTACCTGTTAGCTGCAACTCTGCTCGTGAACAGAGGTTCACTCAGAAGACTCATCAGTCTCCTGCTTCTTTTGATGTGGCCCGCCACGAATTAGTCTCTTGTGCTAAACTTGTCATCTTGAGAAGAAGCTGCAACCTTCATCCTGAGTTATTTGCTGGTTGTATTACAATCTCTGTCTTTCTCTACGATTTTTACCGTCTATAGCTCCCTCTAGTTCACTAGAAGTTATACCCAGATGTTTTAACAGATGTCCTGCCATCCTGTTCCTTCTCCTTCTCAGTGTTTTCGAGACGCTTTTTTCGTCACCCATTCTCCGGATAACCTCCTAATCTTATCTTATTAATCCACTTCATTCTTAACATTCTTCTGTTGAACCACTTCTCAGAGTGTTCTTCATTTTGACTCTGGGCAGCACTGTCATCAACGAATCTTTCACCCTGAATTTTAATCCCACTCCTGAACCTTTCTTTTATTTCCCTCATTGCCTCTTCGAGTGATAGATCCCTGTTTTACACCCTTTCTAATCCGAGCACTTTATTCTTGATTTTCCATTGTTCCCTCCTTGTTCCTGTACATATTGTATATTTCCCGTCTTTACCTATAGCTCAGCCCTATTTTCCCCATAATTTCGAACATACTGCACAACTTGACATTGCCGAACGCTTTTCCCAAGTCGACTAATCTAATGAATGTGTCTTGCTTCCATTATCAACCGCAACGTCAGAACTGTCTCTCTGTTGCCGTTACCCTTCCTAAAGCCAAACTGATCGTCATCTAACAGACCCTCAGTTTTCTTTTCCATTGTTCTGTACATTATTTTGTGAGTAACTTGGATGCATGAGCTGTTAAGCTGATATGTGATAAGGCCCGCACTCGCACTGTTGCTTCTTCCGAAAAGCACATCGAAAAGTATCCCACATGCGCTCAGTAATGTTCATTTCTGAGGAATTTGGTGGCCAGCGGAAGTGATTCAACTCAGAAGAGTGTTCATGGAGCCACTCTGTACCAATCCTGAACGTATGGGGTGTCATATTGTCCTCCAAGAATTTCCCAAATCCGTCGGAATATAAAATGGACATGAATGGATGCAAGTTATCAGAGAGGATGCTTACGTTCGTGCTACCTGTCAGAGTCTCATACATCCTACTCACCAACGTGAATAGTAGTTTTGCTGCCACTTTCACCAATGGTGAACATACATCCTACACGCGAACGTGAATTGTCGTTTTGCTGCCACTTTCACCACGGGTTTTAGAAATTCTGATGGAAATTTAACCACCCTCCCTGCCTTATTTTATCTTAAGTTGTCCAAAGTTTTGCTATATCCATGAATAAAGTCATGTCTGAATTACACTGTTCATATGAAAATGTTGTTGTTGTTGTGGTCTTCAGTCCTGAGACTGGTTTGATGCAGCTCTCCATGCTACTCTATCCTGTGCAAGCTTTTTCATCTCCCAATACCTACTGCAACCTACATCCTTCTGAATCTGCTTAGTGTATTCATCTCTTGGTCTCCCCCTACGATTTTTACCCTCCACGCTGCCCTCCAATACTAAATTGGTGATCCCTTGATGCCTCAGAACATGTCCTACCAACCGATCCCTTCTTCTGGTCAAGTTGTGCCACAAACTTCTCTTCTCCCCAATCCTATTCAATACTTCCTCATTAGTTATGTGATCTACCCATCTAATCTTCAGCATTCTTCTGTAGCACCACATTTCGAAAGCTTCTATTCTCTTCTTGTCCAAACTATTTATCGTCCATGTTTCACTTCCATACATGGCTACACTCCATACGAATACTTTCAGAAATGACTTCCTGACACTTAAATCAATACTGGATGTTAACAAATTTCTCTTCTTCAGAAACGCTTTCCTTGCCATTGCCAGCCTACATTTTATATCCTCTCTACTTCGACCATCATCAGTTATTTTGCTCCCCAAATAGCAAAACTCCTTTACTACTTTAAGTGCCTCATTTCCTAATCTAATTCCCTCAGCATCACCCGACTTAATTAGACTACATTCCATTATCCTTGTTTTGCTTTTGTTGATGTTCATCTTATATCCTCCTTTCAAGACACTGTCCATTCCATTCAACTGCTCTTCCAAGTCCTTTGCTGTCTCTGACAGAATTACAATGTCATCGGCGAACCTCAAAGTTTTTATTTCTTCTCCATGAAAATAGGCAACTGTTAACAACAAAAGAGGCAACAGCAAGGACTTTAAGCCTGGCGCTAGGAGCCATAGACCAGCAAGCAGGCTGGCCGACGCCAGATTGATGGCAGCTGCGATTGATAAGGAGATAAAGCTATGAGCTATAAATGCACAAATAGGGCTGTGTGTACTTCTGACAACGGTGTCCTTGATAAGTATTGGAATTAGAGTTAATAGGCAAACAGCACTTCTGCTTTGAGAGAGAGAGAGAGCGTGGGACGAGAGGGAGAAAGAGAGAAATCCTTCTGGTGGGGACAGCACTACGTCATGAGAAGCCAATACAGGGCTTAGGACGCGTTGTGTGACTGTATTAAGAGAGGCGTCTCTACCCTTCCACCTAGCTTCTGAAGAACCATTGAAGAGTAGAGCACATTTAAAGCCAGTAAGGAGGCAAGTAGTACTTGACATTACGTCAAGGCAATAGCTGGCGGCGTCGAAGGCGAGAAGTGAACAAAATTCGGCAGCGGGAGGCTCCCTGGGAGAAGAGATCGGTAGGACAGCGCTAGAGAGAAGCTGAGGCTAGTCTGACGAGAGTTGCTTCAGGCAGGCAGCTGGGAGAGCCAGAGTCTGTTGCAGAGTTAGCAAGAGGAGCTATTTGGCAGATAGGCAGTAGCTGCGGGTCTCTGAGTTTAGTTGTGTGGGTCGCTCGTCTTAGAACAGACGGAACGAATTTCTCATCACCGTTTGTATATGAGCCTTGGCACCTTGGTAGAACCATCTCAGCCAGAGCAGTTAGTATTCACTCATACTATTTCGGAACAAACCTCATATTGTTAAACGTTTCTGGAGAGTTACATCAATGAATCCCAGCCTTTTACTTTTCACACCAGAGATCTTAGCTACACTATCTGACCAAAAGTATCCGGACACCCCAAAAAACATGCGTTTCTAATATTAAGTGCGCTGTGGTGCCTACTACTGCCAGGTACTCCAAATCAGTGACCTGAGCAGCCATTAGACACCGTGAGAGCCAGAATGGGACGCTCCGCAGAAATCACGGACTTTGAACGTGGTCACGTGGTTGGAAGTCACTTGTGTCATACGTCTGTACGAAACATTTCCACACTACTAAACATCCCTAGGGCTACTGTTTCAGATGTGATAGTAAAATGGAAACATAAAGGGACAGGGATACCAGGGAAGCGTACAGGCCGACCTCGTCCGTTCACTGACAGAGACCGCCGATAGTTGAAGAGGGTCGTAATGTACAATTGGCAGACATCTATCCAGACCATCACACATTAATTCCAAACTGCATCAGTATCGATTGCAAGTACTATCACAGTTAGGCGGGAGGTGAGAAAACTGGGATTTCATTGTCGAGTGGCTGCTCATACGCCACACGTCACGCCCGTTAATACCAGACGACGCCTCGCTTGGTGGAAGGAGCGTAAACATGGGACAACTGAACAGTGGAAAACATTGTGTGGAGCGACGAATCATTGTACACATTGTGGCGATCCGATAGCAGGCTGTGGTTATGGCGAATGCCCGGTGAACGTCATCTGCCAGCGTGTGTAGTGCCAATAGCAAAATTCGGAGGCGGTGGTGTTATGGTATGGGAGTGTTTTTCCTGAAGAGGGCTTGCACCCCTTGCCGTTTAGGGTGGCACTATCACAGCAAAGGCCTACACTGATGTTTTAAGCACCTTCTTGCTTTCCACTTTTGAAGAGCAGCTCGGGGATGCGGATTGCATCTTTTAACACGGTCGAGCACCTTTTCATAACGCACGGCCTGTCACACGACAGTAACATCCATGTAAACGACGGACCTGCACAGAGTCCTCACCTGAATCGCATAGAACGCCGACTTCGTGCCAGGCATCACCGACCGACATCGATAGCTCTCCTTAGCGCAGCACTCCTTGAAGAATGGGTTGCCATTCCCCAAGAAACCCTCCAACACCTGACTAAATGTGTGTCTGCGAGAGTGGAAGCTGTCATTAGGGCTAAGGGTGGTCCAATAACATATTGAAGAACGTCATCTTTACGCCAGGGACTGTTATAGGTTTTTATTGGAATTTCGGGTACAGTGTGTAATAAAAACTTATAACAGTCACTGGCTTAAAGATGATGTCCTTCAAAAAGTTTCTTATGACTGTGTATCCCAGCTACAACAAGTGTAATACCATATTCAATAACACCATTACCGATGGAGGGTTCCACGAACTCGTAAGTCATTTTCAGCCAGGTGTCCGGATAATATTGATCACATAGTGTAGGTCAAAATTCTCCGTCTTATTGTGGCCAACGAGTTAAGCCACTGTTACGAACCGTGCCGCCGATCCTCGCGCAAAACCCAGATTTAGGAAGCTACATACATAAATTTTGGTGTAAGGCATGTGGGAGGTGGGATTGTGGGGCGGCGGGTGGAGTAAATTGTTTATATAAAATGTAGTATGTAATAGAGAAAAGATGCATTTCCTGGCCGATTGACACCATATGTGGGGCGGCAGGTGGAATAATCGTTATATATTATGTTCCAATTATTTATTTAATGCTGTTGTTTGCCGTTCTCAACACTGGCTCTCTAACTACAATATTGGCAACCAGAAAGTGATCAGCAAAACGTGAAGCCTGTAATTAGAATTCCTAGTGCCCACTTCATCTGAGAAATACACTTATACCTACAGCTTATAGCTCTGAGGAATTAGGAGATTGTCTGGGATTCATAATCAAAAACGATTCTCTCTAAAATGTTCACTATATTCTGAAAGTCACAGACCAAAAAAGAATCCACACCTTCCAACTACCAGAGCAGTTCACAGCCTAATGCGCTGATGCAACTATAACTGTTCCAATTAAAGGCTTAAAAGAATGCCCGCCATAATTTGATGATAATGTTCATAAAACGCCACGCTAAATAATGGTAGAGTGTCTGCCCCGCGGCGGCACTTGAAAATACAACATACGCAAACTGAAGATGATCATTAAAGTCATCCCAGAATTAACACTTCACTCGAAAACGATTTCATGGTTACGCGTATCCCAAGTAACTTATTACGGCATCCGAGGCTGTTTATAGCAATGATACCGATGCGATGCGACTCCCGGTACAGATGGTGCGCTAATCAGCATCTGGAGAGAACTGGGGCCTTTTTCTCTCGTGCAGCTTTCTTATATATAAAGCCGCGCTGCGGACGCCTAAGGGAACGCCTGATTAAATCCACTATTCCGACTAGCCGCTGGGCTAGTAATGCACCACTTTAAGTTATTGAATAAATCATTGCTTCCTTTGCTGATGGCCGATGAAGCTCTCAATTTAAATGTGCAATCAGCACACAGGTAAGTAATCATAATAAAATATCTGACGTGGCTAAGTCAAGTATTTTGGGCGAGAGAATTAATTTAATTACACTACACGCAGTAGACGAGCTCTGAACTTGCCCTTTGGAGATACGCTATGGCTATAAAATTTATAGTTATTCAGTTGAAACTTCTCATATCTTTATGATTATGGCGGATCTCCCTTCTACTTTAATTTAAACATCCTAGCTTTATATATTTGCCTACTTAATCTAACTTGCTTCCATAATTTTTAAGACAAAAACCAGAAAATCATGAATTTCAACTAAAATCTTAATTTGTGAGATCCAGAATACTGTTTCTACTAAATTATTACGAAAAAGGAATCTAAATATAAATTTTTAAGTTTCTAGCTCTTTTCTGTAGTGGCAATGACTTTTAAGAAAAACATCCAAATTTCGAAAGTGGTTATAGTTATTGAACTGATATTCAACACATATTGATTTAGTATTACTCCTGACATGCTAGAAACGTTTCAGCTTATTTACTTGATTTTTAAAGTATTGTCCAACATTTATGACGTCAGAGCTAGTTACAGTGGACTGGGCTGGAACACAATGAAAAGACTGATGTGAATTTTACACGGTGTGAGTAGGCTGCTTCCCTACATCACCCCCTACTTAATTTTTTTTAATGTAAATGGGAAAATTGAAATTTAAATTTAAACATATATAAATATTAAAAGAAAAACTGATTACCTACTTCAATTATTTAAATTTATGGCATGTTAACTGCCTCTTAAGAAACATTATCACTCAAAATTTAAGCACAATCAGTGAAATACTTTGGCATACATATTGCCTTAGACAGACAAACACATAAAATATGTAAAATTATGAAAATCTTAAATCCATTAAATACATTTTTACATACACAAATTCAAAGAAAATAACACAGTTATTCATGATACATAAACATATAATTATTTCTTAGCAGTCTTTTCTAAACCTGAAAGAAAATTTCACAAATCATTACAATTTCATTTTTACACACGTGGTTGTAGCCGCTTTGGCTGGCGTTCTACACTTCCATTCACAAGGGTAGAGGCGGGGAAGTTGCTATGGAGTGCGTCCTTCACGTTCACTCTAAATTACATGGGGAAGGGGGAGTTGTGTCCAAGTCACTCCACGCTTTCACGCAGCTACCAGGCTGCCATTATCTGGTTTGTCCTGTAGAACAAACAAAAAAGTGCCTCAGACTCCATTCGCTTAATATCTAAGGGTGGGTCACAATGAAATAGGGATATATACATTTTATCTTTCAATATGTTACTGGAACAAAGTTAACCGAACTTTTTCAATTTTACTCTCACGGTTACTTAACTGTCATAAAATCGGTAAACAAATGGCTCAAAACGCCGTTAGTCCTGTGCTAGAGAAAATTTATGCTCAAGGCATACAATCATAGATCCTATTTAATCTCAGTTTATTATTTCTGGGTCGGAACACTGAACCAATGCCCGGTACATTCCTGACAAATCTGTATTTTATTTACTTAACTGACTCATCTTCGATTACCTTATTCTTAGAGATAGTATGAGTATATTTGATTAGCAGTTGTCTCCTCAGCCTCTTTGTACATGCAAGTAACTTGTGGTAATAGTACAGTTCTGAGTGTTCAAAACACACTACGTTTAGTTGACTACTAAATCCACTTATTGGTCCTCTGCTGCTGTGTCAGTTCCACATCTGCAATTATGTACTTACTTACTTTTCTAGTGTATGAACTTAAGTAATACTCACTCCATTAAAGTTAAAGCATAGGATAGCACATTTATTTCATATCTATAGTATATTCCAGCTGATCAGTTTGCTCACGTAGCAATCCATTTCCACTCGATCGGACGCTGAAACCACAGGTAGTCTCTCTCGACCTACCACTAAAGTGCATTAAGTAATTATGGACGAGCGTAATGCTAAATTCCTTTAACCTATAGGACACCATGAGCTGCTCTGTCTCATCTAACATAAGGGTACCTATTGTCGCATTCACGCCTCCAACTCATAACCTCAATACCTGTAGGTGTCTCCTGTCACACACTGCACCAAAATAATGGCCAGCTCCAACCTTATAAATACTTCAGGGACGTGTCCTTCACGTCTCAACAACAAACACTACTCAATTCTATTACACTGCCGTTCCTTGCTACACAAGGTCAGATCATTTTTACAACTTATCTGCATATTTTTCATAACACTAAGCAATCGTTTTTACTATTAATTAGTTAGCTCTACAGCATACAATAGGTTTCACTGCCACTTCAGATCCTGCTTGTACATGAATTCGTATATCTTTTTAAATTACTGTTGGTGGACCATTTCGAATAAAACAACACTTTGTACTTACAATATTACCAGGGTTCTATACATAGTTGTTACTCAAATACATTTGTATCTTAATTACGTCATACTTCTCCGTTGTTTATGTCACTATTAGGTTTGTCACAATAGTTTGTTTTCACTAATCGGTGGATAGAATGGTTACAGAACTCATGGCGTGATAGCCATGACGGAAAATTTTTGTATTGGAAAGAAGGAGTCGAAACTTTGGTGGATAGGAAAGATGAAGAATGAGTGAGACCTGAAAAGGAAAAAAGATCTCACATAGCTGGGACTGCACAGCTGCCACACTGTGTAGTGGTTACAGAACAACCTCCTCCCTATAGAATTCATTAGTTTATTATTGGCTTGATAACCATAACGGAAAATGTAATGTGTTGGAAAGAAGAGGTCGAAATTTTAGGTGGATAGGAAAGTTGAAGAATGAGTGAGACCTGAAAAGGAAAGAAGATCTCACACAGCTGGGACTGCACAGCTGCCACACTGTGTAGAGGTTACAGAACAACCTCCTCCCTATAGAATTCATTAGTTTATTATTGGCTTGATAACCATAACGGAAAATGTAATGTGTTGGAAAGAAGAGGTCGAAATTTTAGGTGGATAGGAAAGTTGAAGAATGAGTGAGACCTGAAAAGGAAAGAAGATCTCACACAGCTGGGACTGCACAGCTGCCACACTGTGTAGAGGTTACAGAACAACCTTCTCCCTACAGAATTCATTAGTTTATTATTGCTGCCTTGATAGTCATACCGGAAGATTTTGGTATTTGAGAGTAAGAGCCGAAATTTTGGTGGATAGAAAAGATGAAGAATGAGTGAGATCTGAAATGTGAAAGAAGATCTCACACAGCTGGGACTGCACAGCTGCCACACTGTGTAGATGTTACAGAACAACCTCCGCCCTACAGAATTCATTCACTACCTATGAACTTCTTTAGGTCGATCACGTTCCTGAGACCTAATAGCTTTTTACTCTTAGGGTACTATAGCCAATATGCATTGGCGTGTAGTTTTCCTATGATCCTGAAAGGTCCTTGGTATACGAACATGAATTTCTTTGTTTCTGCATTTATTTTCTTTGATTTTTCCTTGGTTATGACAAGGACTAACTGACCTATTTCAAAACTGGTGGGTACAGCTTTTGCGTCATGACACTTCTTCCTTTCCAATGCTCTTTTTCTTATATTTGCCCTGGCCATTAACTTCTTCTCGTCTGTGGATATTTGCGTTACAATAGGAAATTCCACCATATCTGCAATCACATTGTGCGGTTCTTGGCCAAACATCAATTCGCAAGGCGCAAAACCAGTTGCATCATGCCTTAAGTTGTTAATTACATTCTCAAAATACTTCCAGTTCTCTGCCCAACTTGAATGTTTCCGCGCAAAATAAGTCCTGCAAAGCCTATTCAATTCTCTCTTTATACGTTCACTCATATTTCCTTGGGGGAAATACGCAGATATTTTCAGATGTTTCACTCCGGCTTTATCTAGACATTCCTTAAATCTATCAGAAGTAAATTGAGGCTCATTGTCTGACAGCAAATTCTTCGGAGCGCCAACGTTCACGAAGAAATCTTTTTCCAACTTTTCTACCAATGTTTTAGCATTTGCTCTTTTAATTGGGTATAGCTTAACATATTTACTAAATCCATCCACAACAGCAAAAACATGGGTGCACCCACCTCTCGAAGCAGGAAGACGGCCAAACAAATCACAAGCCAGTAATTCTAGGGTTTCAGTTGGCTCTACTGAATGCATATCCCCCTGTATTCTGGTGTTAGTAGCACGGACTTTCTGGCACACTACACAAGATGCTAGACGCTTGGCAACACGGTGGTACATGTTGTCAAACACAACCTTCTGTTTTAATTTTGCAATGCACTTCTTTGCACCGTAGTGCCCATATCTCAGGTGTACATAGTCGATTAGTAAGTCTACATGCTGTGAGGGAAAGCACAGCTTCCACTCAGAAACACCTACCTATTTCCTCCTAAACAGAATACCTTTATGTAGACAATAGTATTGCGAAACCTTAGGATAGTTCGCATTTCCTAAAAAGCTCTTCACTAATTTCAGCTGGTCATCTGCATTCTGCTCACATCTCAAGTTCTTAATCACTCTCTTTAACGCACTTTCTTCCTTTACTTCGTGCAACGCAAACATTCGTACTTCATTTAGGTCTGTTGCTGTAATTCCCGCGTCATCACAGAGCTCCGCACTTCTAGATAACCCATCAGCTTCCAAATTATCTTTCCCTTGAATATATGTAACCTCAAGGTCAAACTGCTGGAGATACAATGACCATCTTACCAAACGAGAATTCCTCAACTTACAGGTCTTTAAAAAGGTCAACGCCTTATGGTCACTGTAAACAATTATCTTGTGACCTAACAGATACTGCTCAAACTTCTGTACCCCAAATACAACTGCCAATGCTTCCAGTTCTGAGATGCCATAATTTGTCTCTGCTGCCTGTAAAGACCGACTTGCAAAAGCTATAGTCTTGTGCACTTCTTGTTCGTTCTCTATTTCTACTTGGAATACCTCCACAGCTATACCATAGCCACTAGCATCAACAGACATACAGAATGGTTTTTCAAAATCAGGATGATGTAAAATAGGACATTCTGCTGTCCAAACCCAAGGGGTATTCTTTTTCAGCAGGAGGTGAAGACAGGGCGCATTAAAGGCCTGATCACTAACAAAACGCCTATAGAAGCCGAAAAGATCGAACATCGATCTCAACTGCTTCTTGTTTCTGGGAGCCTCAAATTTTTCAATGACTGCTAGCTTGCCTGGGTCAGGCAGAATACCTTTTCCACTTATCATGTATACCAAGAAACCTATTTCCTCTTTAACGCACTCTGTCTTTTCAATCTTTAGTTTCATGTCACCTCTCTCAATAGCCTCTAGCACTTCCTCTAATAAAACTATGTGTTTTTCCCAGGTAGGAGTTGCTACTAACAGATCATCTACGTAGACTGTGATTTTATTGCTTAAGGCTGGTCCTAAAACATGGCACATCACACGTACGAAGGCACAAACAGAGATATTAAGTCCGAAAGGTACCACACGGTATTGGTAATAAACTCCTTCGTACAAGAAAGCTGTGTACTTCCTTGAACTTTCCGCCAGTGGCAAATTCCAATATCCACACGTCATGTCCATAGAGGTTAAGAATTTTACCCCCCCGGGAACTTTTGCAATAACTCGTCCATATTCTGCGGTCTATCACTTTCCCTAACCACTATTTCATTCAACCAACGAGCGTCCAAGACCAATCTGACACTCTCGTCTCTTTTTGGTACAACAACAAGAGGATTATTGTACTCACAGACCGCTTTTTCAATCACACCCCACTCTAGCATTCTCTGTATCTCCTTTCGAACCGCCTCTTTCCTAGCTACATGTATTTGGTATGGCTTCCTGAAAAACACTTGGCCAGGTTTCACCTTTAATTGACATTCATAACCTTTGACCACGCCAGGTCGATTTGAAAATACCTTAGTGTGCCTTTTTAAAACCTGTCTCAGTTCTTCCTTCTGATTAGCTGAAATTTTATCGATTTCCTGCAATTTAGCTTCTATTTTGTTCAAAATAATTGCTTCTTCCTCTTCTGTGTTAAGTTTACTTTTACTAAGATTAACACCTTCGTTCCAATATCTCCAATTTTTCAGAATACGTATAGGCAGCTCCCAAGTTTCATCATTAGTTACTATATGTTTATCGATAAAATGTACCGCAATTACTCCGGTTATGGGCTAGACCATTTTCAACTGGCTTCTTTCAAAGTCAACAACACTCTGATATTTTGACAAGAAATCTATGCCAATTAGAACCTCAATACCGAGATTGTTTACAATTAAGCATGGATGATCAATTAAATTGCCATTAATATCAAAGGGCAGCAAAGCTTCTTGCTTTACCGTTTTTGACACCTTGCCAGTAGCACCAATTAATTATTCTTAGTCCTGATACCCTCATTACTGTAAGCTTGTCTTTACCAGCTAATGCATCAAATAAGGACTGATATCGCACTCACCTCACTTCCACTGTCTAAGAGACAACGTACATTGATACACAACATATTCACCATTATTATAGGGTGGCTTATTCTAGTTTGTACAGGTGGTTCCTTAAACTCATCCAATAGTTCCTTTTGGATTTGTCTCCAACTAAAGTGGTCGACATCTGTCTTCATTACATTTAGGTAAAAGTGTGTAAGGGTTTCCTAAATTACATTTTCAGCTGCCTTTTCCAGTCGGTCTATTAGTTTCAAATCGAAACACCGCACGACTTCATTACATTTAGTTTGCTGAACATGACCCAAATTACTGTAGTCTGAGCGATTCTGCGCCTCCAGACCGGGCATAACACTAGTTAGAGCTAAACCACTTTCACTATTATCGTCGGGTTCCTTCTCAAGTGACAACTGGTCACAGCTACTGGGTTCATCGACCCCCAACAGGCTATCCTCTACATTCTCACTTACCTCCTGTCCTAAATCTATTAGTACAGTATCAACATCCTGCACAGGCACTTTAGATAAGAGCACATCATCCTCATCGTAAATATAAGCATGAATTTCTTCTACTTCTTCACCTGACAGTTCAATATTTTGTAGCTCTTCCCTACCGTTACACTGCTGCGCCTTCTCTTTCTCTTCCCACTTACAAAGCGTCTCTAACACGGTATCTATCAAATACTGTGAGTGATCTAATATTTCTGCTGTATCCTTAGATGCTACCGACCCCTCATCCACATGTTCAGTCTGAGTATTCTGATCTGTCTTACCAATTACTGTAATTACTGGCTTAGGAAAAGTAACCGCTTGGTGAGCGCCAGTGTCCTCATATACGGGAACTAGTTTTCCCGCCTCGGCCTACTACTGTTTCCTTTACTTCCATTATAGTTAACTGGCACATCATTGCTTCCTGCACTGTTGTTTACCTGCATAATTTTGTTCGGAACAAAATTATTATCATTTGGATGCCATTGTTGGTTCTGATAATTATTTCTCCAATTCCTACCTCTCTTAGGATGGCGAACACCTACTGTTCTGATGTTTACATTGCCATTCTGTTCGTTCTTAAAATTACTACTAGTGTTATTACCATTTCTGTTATTATGTGCTTGCTCCTCTTTGCCAGCAACACGCTCTACACGTTCCAAATATTCAATGAAACGATCCAGATTGTCTCTAGGGGCAGATATAATTATAGTTTGCCAATACCATGGCAGTTTGGCTTCAAGACCTAGTATTATCATTTCAGGTTTTAGCTTTTCGGCCAACGTGAGATCCATGACCTAGCAAACTCTTTAATAGATTCCTTGCCTGCATTGAAGCGTTTTCCACTCCAAAATTCTCTCAACACTTCATTTTGCTTATTGCTAGAGCAATACTCATTAATGAAAGCTGTTTTAAATTCTGCTAATGTTTTATAGTTCAACATAACATCAGATGACCAACGCATGGCGTCACCTGCTAAATGGCTTCTAATAAATGAGATTTTCTCTCGTTCAGCCCAAGTTGGTGGAATCACATCTTCAAAATCGTTCCAGAAATCTAGTGGGTGGATATTTTCATCTGTATTGAACCGCAAGAACTACCGACACCCGATAAAAGCGGCGTTTGCAGCTACAACTTGTTGCATACGACCATTACCAGAAGTTACTGAAGCTACTTTACTCTCAGTGTTAGCAATGTTAGTACTAATATTTTCTACTCTCATTTCAACATTATCTACTCTTTGCACAATATGAATAGCATCAGTTTTGATTGCATCTACTTCTGCTTAACATATGTTTACTTTTATATTAACATATTTAAACCTATCTGAGCACAGTTCAGATTCTGCCTCAATCTTTTCTGTTAACTTGTGCTCCAGCTTCGCATCTTCCATTTGGATGTCTTTGCGAACCTCAGCAACTTCGGATTTTACTGTTTTATACATTTCAGAAAATTGTTGAGCAACCTTTTTCTTAATATCCTCATGGTTGTAAACAATTTTATAATTCAAACTGTCCAGATCCACTTTCAAATTATTGCAGCCAGTCTTGAAAGAAGTTTCTAATTCAGCTTTATTGGATTCTAATTTATTGTCTATTGCCTCAAACCGTTTATTAAAATTGGTTTGGCTGGCCACAATACTGTTATTTACCTCAATTATATCAGATTTTAACTCAGCATTACTGGTAGCTATTGCTTGTCATATAACATTTAAATCAATAGATCCAGTATCTTTGGGCTGCTCACTACCTGGTTTTTTATCACACTCAGGTGAAGAAAAACTAGCTCCAACACCAGAATCATCAAAACTAAATTAAACTTGTGATTGATCAGTCATATCTAACTTCTCCTGTTTAAACTCTACCACCTCTGATGACTGTTTCGTTTTTAACTCATCAGATAAACTATCATCCAATAAATTAACAATTTCTGATTTCTGCTTCACTACAGGGGTGTCAATTATTGAATCATTGCCCCTTTTCGCACTACTGTCAGGAGAGAATACTTCATATTTCACTTTAACATTACTATTTTCATGCATATTTACACTTGAACCGTTGTCTGGATTTACAATTCCCTCAACAGACATAGGTTCTGATTTAAGTTTAATCTCGGTTTCTTCTCGCAGTTCCATCGCTGACAGTCTTTTAGTGCAGGTTAGTAAAATTTTTAACAGCTTTTCACTTAACTTAGTTCCTTCTGCACGACGTATGGCGTTGCCGGCGTGGCGTACCAGGATTACTGATGCGACGCGGCGCGTTGAACTGCAGACGGCACTTCGATGGCTTTTGTGTGTTTGCGAGTCCCGCAACTGCAGGCGCGGCTCCGGTTGCTGCGGTGAGGCTAAACTGGCTTCTCGCGATGCGGGCAGCACTGCTAGACTCAGTGCCAGGTCCGTCAATCCAGATGCGTTGTCAATCCAATTGCGTCGTCCACGTGCACACATAACACTATCACTGTTCTATTACTCAGCTGTGTGTCGCATTTCACTCCCGAATCCGAATACTTAAAAATCAATTTCACTTTAGCTCAGTTTCTTTCCCAGCCGATACACCATATGTGGGGCGGTGGGTGGAGTAAATTGCTTATATAAAATGTAGTATGTAATGTAGAAAAGATGCATTTCCCGGCCGATTGACACCATATGTGGGGTGGCAGGTGGAATAATTGTTATATAAAATGTTCCTATTGTTTATTTAATGCTGTTGTTTGCCGTTCTCAACACTGGCTCTCTAACTACAATATTGGCAACCAGAAAGTGATTAGCAAAACGTGAAGCCTGTAATTAGAATTCCTAGTGCCCACTTCATCTGAGAAATACACGTATAGCTACAGCTTATAGCTCTGAGGAATTAGGAGATTGTCTGGGATTCATAATCCAAAACGATTCTCTCTAAGATGTTCACTATATTCTGAAAGTCACAGACCAAAAAAGAATCCACACAATCCAACTACCAGAGCAGTTCAGAGTCTAATGCGCTGATATAACTATAACTGTTCAAATTAAAGGCTTAAAAGAATTCTCGCCATAATTTGATGATAATGTCCATCAAACGCCACGCTAAATAATGGTAGAATGTCTGTCCCGTGGCGGCACGTGAAAATACGACATACGCAAACTGAAGATAGATCATTGAAGTCATCCCAGAATTAACACTTCACTCGAAAACGATTTCATGGTTACGCGTATCCCGAGTAACTTATTACGGTATCCGAGGCTGTTTATAGCAATGATACCGATGCGACGCGACTCCCCTAATCAGCGTCTGGAGAGAACTGGGGCCTTTTTCTCTCACGCAGGTTTCTTATATATAAAGCCGCAGTGCGGACGGCTAAGGGAACGCCTGATTAAATCCGCTTTGCCGACTAGCCGCTGGGCAGTAATGCACCACTTTAAATTATTGAATAAATCATTGCTTCCTTTGCTGATGGCCGATGAAGCTCTCAATTTAAATGTGCAATCAGCACACAGGTAAGTAATCATAATAAAATATCTGACGTGGCTAAGTCAAGTATTTTGGGCGAGAGAATTAATTTAATTACACTACACGCAGTAAACGAGCTCTGAACTTGCCCTTTGGAGATACGCTATCGCTATAGTTTTATAGTTATTCAGTTGAAACTTCTCATATCTTTACGATTATGGCGGATCTCCCTTCTACTTTAATTTAAACATCCTAGCTTTATTTATTCGCCTACTTAATCTATCTTGCTTCCTTAATTTTTAAGACAAAAACCAGAAAATCATGAATTTCAACTAAAATCATAATTTGTGAGATCCAGAATACTGTTTCTATTAAATTATTATGAAAAAGGAATCTAAATATATATTTTTAAGTTTCTAGCTCTTTTCTGTCGCGCCAATGATTTTTACAGAAAAACATCCAAATTTCGAAAATGGTTAAAGTTATTGAACTGATGTTCAACACATATTGATTTAGTATTACTCCTGACATGCCAGAAACGTTTCAGGTTACTT
Source organism: Schistocerca piceifrons (assembly GCF_021461385.2). NCBI lineage: Eukaryota > Metazoa > Arthropoda > Insecta > Orthoptera > Acrididae > Schistocerca > Schistocerca piceifrons. Next base: position 50,266,909 of record NC_060143.1, on the reverse strand, counting down.
ACTTGATTTTGAAATTATTGCGCAACATTTATGACGTCGGAGCTAGTTACAGCGGACTGGGCTGGCACGCAATGGAAAGACTGATGTGAATTTTATACGGCGTGAGTAGGCTGCTTCCCTACAGGATGGACGCCAGTATTCATTGCTACAGCGACTGTGGCAATCTGTAGAAACTTGTGGCGACTCACAACTTTCGGCGCAATTACAAATTTAGATGCGTGACAGCAGAGTCCGAGAAGATGGGGTACAGAAAAACGCACGGCTACGGCAACACAGCGCAGATACGCGGGGCACAGGTGTACCCGAGCAGCTGGGGGTTCGTGGATTCAGGACCAAGGGTCCGGGATCCACTGCGGCGTAGACAGTAGAATCAGCCTAACCAGCAGCGGCAGCCGAAGCGATCGAAAGGGTCCCCACAGTCAAGCTGGACAGAGGCCGACACATCATAACATCGCAGGAACACAGGCTGTGCGCGAGCACCGAGGGATACAGCATTCTACAAGGGTGCGCACCACAAGAAAAGCTGTACCTATGAAAACTTGTTAACACTATATTGTATCTTTAAAGTCTTACGATGGTTAAAACTTGTAAAATGCCCCAAACGATTGAGGGCTCTTCTTTCACCAGTGATGCAAGAATGTCTGTTAAGGGGCTTTGTGTATGGTTTCAAATTATTGGAAGGGAACAAACGAGTTCTCAATGTGCTTATCGAGAATGTGGATACGGCGCTATAAGTAGTTAAGCTAGAGGAATAGGATATGTCATTGAAATTCGGAAGATACACTGAAGCCCAAACGATGCTGGTATAGGCATGGGTATTCAAATGCAGAGGTATTTAAACAGGGTGAATACGGAGCTGTGTTCGGCAACGCCTTTATAAGACGACAAGTCTTATGCAGATGTTGTATCGGTTACTGTACAAGGGCAGGTTCTTAAGATTTAAGTGAGTTTGGACGTAGTGTTATAGCCTGCACACGAGCGATGGGACACAGCACCTCCGAGGAAGCGATGAAGGGTCGTTTTTCCCTTACCACCATTTGACGGGTATGCCATGAATATGAGGAATCCGGTAAAACATCAAAGCTTTGACATCGCTGCATTCGGAAAAAGATCCTGTGAGAACGGGACCAGAGACAACTGAAGAGAATCGTTCAATGTCACAGATGTGCTACCCTTCCGCAAAATTTTAGCAGATTTCAGTGCTGGGCCATCAATATGCATTAGCGTGAGAACCATTCTTCAAAACATAGACTATATGGACTTTCGGAGCCGCAGGCCCACTCGTGTACTCTTTATGACTGCCCGACACGAAACTTTACGCCTCGCCTGGGTCTGTCAGCACTGACATTGGACTGTTGATGATTGGAAACGTGTTGAGGGATGGCTCTCGGCTGAGAAGAGAGCAGCGTCGATTACCGAGATGACGCCACAGGCACCCGCATCTTCTTGAGGCAGGATGGCTCTCACCTTAGAGCTCGTTGTTGACATCTTGTCAGACATGCCCAAGATCCCATCAGTGCATCTATGATCGGTGACCCCTTGCAGCTCAGCCACAGGTCATTGCTCCTTCTATATACGCTTTAGGGCAAGGGAGGGACCGTGATCAGACGAGAGCCTATTTGTAGCTCAGGTGCTCAAAGTTGGTGTCATTAGGCACGAAAGGTCAGCTGGGCTGTCGCTCCACCTGACGTGGCGAGCAACAAATATAGAAACCTTCTTGGACCTCTTCATTGCTGCCCCCGATGCGCACCATGTACAGAGACCAGGACCGACCTCTTTGTTGTACACAGAGGTGCTGGATCTCACCTCTCCTAGGCCGCTGAGTAGACCACCGGCCCCGTCGATTCAGGGCGTGGCCTGCATGCCGTCATCATCGTCAGCTGTGTGCTCCCCTCATTGCTGTCATCCTCGTTCCTTGTCAGCTCGTGTGTGATGTGCCATGAGTCGTAGCTTCAACTCCCTCTCGCTCAGTTACGCCAACTTAACAAACTAAGACAACTAATTTTAGTACATGGAAAGTGCTGATGTTTAACCATCAGTACTACACATTTTTTTTTGAAGACAATGAAATTGTCTCATTACAAAAGGAATGATTTTCTTGTTTGTAAATCAACTTCAGGATCAATTAAAATTGAAATGTAACAGAACTTTTTTTATACATAAACATAAAAAATGTACAAGACAAATTGCTTCACAGTCATTCACACACACAATCAAGGGATAGGGAATCAAGATTATCTGGACAGGATCCCATCACCATTTCTAACTACCAATTCCTGCGACTAACACGGTGTTGGCCAACCCGACTTCACATTTACTATTTACCCCTTTAATCTCTAATCTTGTTTTATCTTCTGAATTCCATATGTGGCAGACGTCCCTCTTATTGTGCCTGCAAACATTTATAAAACACAACAAACGTAGACTTGTGTCAGTCTTACCAAGATTTTTGTTGGAAGTTTGGATAGAGTCCTTTCTCGTGTTCTATTGCGACACCTCTTCTATCCTCTATTTTCTTCCCGCTTTCTCCTTTTGTCACGAATGTTTTCATGAGGCCTGTGTACGTGTTTCGGATTAGCCATGTCAAAATGGCACAACACAAATATAGCTCACTGCTCACGCTCGCAGTTGTTACACTATCTTGGTATCAACAAGTATTTCTGGCGTATTTATGCTGCATCTATAAAAGATGATTACATCCGGTTCATTTTAACATTCCCTGGGTGTGCTAATTCACGCAACCGCGCGTAGCTGTCCACCTCTTACGTATTCAGGGGCACACGAGATGCGTCGGTGTGTCCTCACAACGACCTACGGGAGTGGCTTCCTTAAATATGTTCTCCAATGACGGAGATACAATTACCGTGAACAGAGTCCCTAATCTATCTGTTTCTAGGGTACGACCAGAAATATTTGTTTCCCCTTCTTTAATCACGTGTTTTTACAAAATAATCTAGTGCACTTCACTTTCACAACATCTAGAGGCGAGATATCGTTGTTAATAATAAAAACACGAAATATAGGCACATATAAATGAGACATTCTACCACTAAGATCAGTACATACACAAACAAACAAGACACTTCAGCAAAAATCCTTATTCTAAGCCTATATTTACTATGTCCGCGCTCTGGTCTAGTCATTCGTAATCCTGCCCTTTAAGGTGGGATGGACCAGGCTTCGGAGGGCGGACTTCGACCTCTTCCTGGTTGTTATTTTGGTAACCATTATTCCTGTTCCTTCCCAATTGCTGATTACCGCCCCAAGTCATTTGCAATTTATTATGTTGCACCGGAGAATGTCGCTCTCTTTCCGTGTACCTGCTTTTCGAGTTTCCATTACTCTTATCTTGATTGTGGCCGTTGTAGTTCGGCACTGGCCTACTATCCCACTGAGATCCATTATTGCGACGGTTGTTACTTAGTTCACGCTGTCGGCGTTTCTTCCGCGCCTGTTCCTCTTGAAATGCGAATTACAGTTCGCGCAAAATGCCCTTAAATACCTCAGTATCGCTACCAAAACGACCGGCTAGTGATTGTTGATACGAGACGGGAAGTTTCATGTAGCATAATCTGATAATTTCCGCACCGCTACATGGGTTGTCTAGGTACTGGTTCCTTCTGTCATATTGTCAAAAAATTTGACCGGACTCCAGTACCCTGCCCCTTCCATATCTCTGGACATCATAATTTCTTGTTTGATCATTTCTTGGGTTCCTTTAGACCAATACTTGCCCAAGAAGGCATTTTTGAATTCTTCGAACGAGACGCTCGTCTTCGCTACATTTCTCATGTACTCAGCGGTCGCGCCTTACATATAGGAACACACAAAATCCAGCTGGTACAACAATGGCCAGTGTGGGGGCAAAGATAACTCGAATTGTCCCACAAAAGTTTTTGGATGCAAGCTATTACCTTCGTCCTTGTAGTGATGGAACTTTCAGACTAATACAAAATGCTTGTAGTCAAACCGGTCATCATTCCAGTTATCATTTCGACCGTTCTTACGATTGGTATGAACTTCGGGACGTGGACTAATTCGTTCCGACACGTTATCGTCATCTCTCCCCCTCTGAATGTTCGACAGTTGTTCGGTACATCTAATCAGCCGGCAGCAATTGTGCTCACTGGACTGCTGCGCGCTGTCCGTGTCTACCTCGGTCGATGCCTCAGAGCTGTGGATAAAGGCGTGGCTCCCGTTGCTTATAGTGTCAACTTTGTCACACCGTGAAGCGGTTGTCTGTGTTCCGGCAAGTGACGGTTCAGTCGACGCAGTAATTACACCCATCTCCTTTCCTAATGTCTCTGTAATGAGACGGTTTACCTCGTCCTCTAAATTTCTTTTTAATATCGCCACCTCCTCTTATAACATCTCGTTAGGCCCTGTGTCCGGTTGCTTTTCTTCGACACGTTTTATCCGGCATTGTAGCCTTGATAAGATGACCTATCCTACTTTTTCCGTGCTTTGCGTGGAGTTCCGAGTTTCTCTCGCTATTTTCCTTGCACCTTTCGCAATTAATTTGGCTTCAATTGCCGTTCGTTTGATGACACCAGCATGGGGTCAACCACCCACTCATTGTCACTCATCTTAAGGCAGCTGGAGGCCGTGCCCCGTTACCACTATCTCAGAGCTTGAGCCACCCTAAGCTGCCTACTGTCGCTTCCCTTCGCCGCTCCCCAGCCGGACACGGTCAACTCTGTATACTTCTCTGGGATAAACTAGCCTCCAGTAAATCGATACGTTTCCACAAAGTTTTCATGTCGTGTGAATTACCTTAAAACCATCACCCGACATTAATTACTCCAATACATTATGCATTGTGCCTTGTCAGTCTTTCTGTTCAGCCTACTGTTCTCTCAACGTGAGTTAGGTGATATATAATGACCCCAGGTAGGGGGCATAGTTCTTGCCATCTTACAACTTCAGACATTAGTCGAGTTCATGTCGCGTCGTGTTGCGGGGCCCTACACGGTATATGGTAGTGTGTCAGTTTCTTTGACTCTTTAGTATAAAATAAAGGTGACTCCAGGTCAAGACTGCAAGTACGCGAAAGAACTAGTATGTGGGGAGAAGTAAGGCGCGTATATATCAAGCAAGGCAAGCACAAAGTTAGTCGATCCCGTTGTGGTCAGGCACAAGAGCTGATGAAATGGGAAACGATTTCCGGGAAGCAGTAAGCGTATTACTAGTTTGTAGAGCGTGAATGGTGGAGTTGGTACATTCATCGGGAAGAGCTTGTTTCATTTAGTGCGTAGGTGATGATACGAGGGCTATTCGGAAAGTAGGAACGATAGGTCTGTCAGTGGACGGATGAAGTCGGCCTGTACGCTTTCCTGGTATCCTTGACCCTTCACGTTTCCATTTTACTATCACATCGGAAACAGTGGACCTAGGGATGTTTAGGAGTGTGGAAATCTCGCGCACAGACGTATGACACATGTGACGTCCAACCACGACAGTTTATTTGCAACGGTTAGCTACACCTTCCAGCTACTTCTCTACATAGCCGCCTCTCAGAGTTAGACATCTGTCGTAGCGTTGTACCAATTCTTCAGTTCCCTCGTTATAGAAGAAAGCCGCCAATGCTTTTCGTCAATTTTCTACTCTGGACTGCGGTTCGTTGTCTGTGTCAAAATATTGTTTTCATAGCCAACGGTTCATCTGAGCAGAGATGAACCTCAGAATAGCCAATTACGCGCTGTATTGTAGGTGATCAAACACTCCTATCGAAAACGCTGCAGGAGCATTATCTTTGCCTCTGCAGAGTCCGGCCGAGAATTAACGTTTAGGACGAACCCCATGAGAGTTATGTTACGTGGATTGCATAGGTTCAAGCGAAATCTTTCGCCAGGCCTCATACTTGGCGGGAAGTGCTAATTTATAGCTACCTTTACGTTCTCACTGTGAGCTCTTAACTGAAAAGAGCGGTATAATGCGATCGACGGGAGCACTAGATACAGTACCCAACCCATCTGCGCATAGCTTCATCAGATTTTCGCTCTATTTTCCATTTCGGGACCTATCGTTTCTTACTTTTCGAATATCCCTCGTAGAATTTAGGCAATAGTGCGAACCCGAGTAGATGAAATGGATTTGGCACCAACAGTCGAGTTTGCATTGCAAGAGGAAAGTGGGATAGTGTCAATGAAAGTGTGGGGACTGGCCCCGAGGGGAGCGTTTAGTTGTGGGAGGGAAACAGTAAAGGGCTCAAAGGAATTAAGGACTTAAAATGCTTTACAGGCAGTTTGACAGGTCGTATTGCAAGTGAATGAGAAAGAATAAGCCAGTGGGCAGAGGACTGGTAACTTTTGTTACGGGTGTGACAAGCAGAGTCACACTGCCGCGGAATGTTGGGTAAGACAGAGGGAAGTAATTCCTATAGATGTCAGATAATTTATGGTTAATCACAGACAATCCTATGGAGGAACGTAGAAGTCCACAGAGCAACCTGCCGGGTAATTGTGGCATCCCTTGCATGAGAGTGAAAGACGTAGCGTGGTTCAAAGTGTAAGCGGCAAAGCCCATGCGCTAAGGTTTGTCACAAAGGGACCTGGCACGCCTGGAGAAAAGCCACAGTGTCTCTGTTGAGTAAAGCAGGCAAAGTGGTAAAGGGAAACTAAAGGGCAGCAAGGCTGCACAGTCGAGAATTGTCGCAATAGAAAATGATGTTTTAGTATTATACTCTGTAGGGTTAGAAAGTACTTGAAATTATTCATAGATACACGAGCACAGTTGTGTTTGACAATTTGGCTGTTGGATTCTCTCTCGGCTTCTTCGGCGCCCGACGTTCATCTGACGATTTTTCTGATCTAGTGGCTGGCACAGTCAAAGTTTCACACTTCATTACTGGTGGGGGACTGGTCGGCAGTGGAATGGGAAATTTTGACAACGCCAGCCACTTGTGCTGGCGAAACGTCAGAAAAAACACCAGACGAACATCGGCCGAAGTACCTGAAACAGAAGCCAACAGACAATATGTGATCAATTGGCCACAAAAGCCTTAATGGTTTTGTACATTTGTGTTTTTTAAAGAGAAGAAGTATTCAACTTTGAAATTGCAGAAAATGAAGCGAAAAGCTTCGGTTTAAGTACGTGGTGAGTGAACTTATTAGTACAAGAAAGTGGAAGGTTAAGTGTCAGGCCAGAGCGAAAAGGAAATGGTTATTCCAAGACAGGAAACTGCACAAGGAATGCATGTACCTCAACCTTTAATGAAAGTTCGTAAACATGAATGCTTAGTGAGTGTATTGAATGTGTGAGTGAACAGAGTTCAGCTGCAGAATGTCAGAGGAACTGGAACCATTAGTAAAAATACGTGAAGCAAAAGCCAACAAGAAAGCCATGAGAAAAACAGAAAGTCGTGGTAGTAACTTACAAAAAAAAAAAAAAAGAAAATGGTTTAAATGGCTCTGAGCACTATGGGACTTACCTTCTGAGGTCATCAGTCTCCTAGAACTTAGAACTACTTAAAAATAACTAACCTAAGGACATCATACACATCCATGCCCGAGGCAGGATTCGAACCTGCGACCGTAGCGGTGGCACGGTTCCGACTATAGCGCCTAGAACCGCTCGGCCACACCGGCCGGCAGTAACTTACAGAAGCAACTAAGAGTAGAGTATTTAAATGCTGTGGAAAGGAGAGCATTAGTGGAAGTATGTGCTGAGTATGGAGTAGTGTTACATCTACCAGGTAACAAATTGTCATACATAACCGCAGTACAGCACAAAATACCGATATCGCCAGAAAATGCAAGGAAGGTCGTCAGATAGTGCTGAACCCCTGAAGCTCAAAAAGAAGTTTTAATGGAGAAAATTGAACAAATGCCGAAAGATGATACATATAATTGTCGAAAGCTTGAGTGAGTGGAACTGAGTATCTCCGATGATTTGAATCAATGGGCGCAAGCAGAGATCATCTCGTCGCTAGATCTTGTAAGCAAATACCATCAAATACTGACGGACGAGAAGGATAGAGACTAAACGGCGTTCAGTTCTAATTATCAGAATTATGAATATAAAAGTATGCCAATAATTCTGAAGGGAGCCTCATGATGTTTCCAGCGATTGATGAACACAGTCTTGGCGGTTGTGCAAGGTGTAAAATGTTCTATTCATTTATAATATGCTATGGAAGGAACCTGCAGGAGCACAATGCGAAGCTCGGTGAAATCTTTGATAGCTTGCAAGAGCATGATTTGAAACTACGACCTCATAAGCCTTTCTGGGGAAGGAGGTAAGCTTCCTAGGCTATTGTATTACTGGCGGGGGATTCTCACCGGATATGCCAAAGAATGAGAAGGTAAAGTCCTTCCCACACCTAAGGACAATGAAAGAGTGGAAAGGATTTCTAAGGCTGAGGGGGTACTAAAGAAAATTTATTGCAAACCTTAGCAAAATTGCGAAGCCACTCCAGAAGTTGTTAAAGAAAGGAGTGGAATACCAGTGTAGCGAACGATAACACTATGCGTTCGAAGAGCTGATGGAGGAATTGTTAAATCCTCCGCTGCTTCAGTACCCAGAGTTTACGTAACCGTTTATGTTCAATACAGATTCGAGCAACGCAGCTTTGGGGGAAGAACTGTCACAAGGAAAGAAATTAAGATAAGAATTTCCCATTGTGTACGCATCAAGAGCACTGAACAAGGCGGAACTAAACTGTAGGACTATCGAAAAGTAATTTTTGGCTACAGTATATGCTGTGAAACAGTTCGGACCGTAAATATATGGACGATGGTTCACAGTGGTAACCGAACATAAGACGTTAACTAGGATATCCAGTGTAAGGGATCCAAGTTAGAGACTCTTGAAGTGGGTACTGAAACTCGAAGAATACGATTATAAGGTGATATACAAACCAGGAAGGTTAACCAGCAATGGGGATGCTCTGAGCAAAATACGAACAAAGAGAAGGAAGACATAGACGTGAAACAATAAGGAGACAGAGAAGATCTATAGAAGAAGCGAATGGGGAGCGTAATACCGTGTATGAGCGACATGCAAAAGTGTCTCTCGAAATGGAAAATTAAACAAACAGCGAAGCAGAAATCACGTTGAGGATGAGGACAACATATTGAAAGAATTGTATGATCCCCCCTTTGGAGGGCACCATGGAATGCATAGGAAGCTAGAAAGAATAAAAGGCTCACAAGCAGTGGTGCGGGATGAAGCGCGATATTGAAAATTTTATTCGGAAGCGTCCGTTCTGTCAGGAAAATAAGCACATGCAAGTAAAAACAAAAAATAAGAAATTAAGAAATTATTGACACAACTGCGACAGTGTTTGAGAAATATTCTGCAGGGATTGTAGGTCCTCTAACCGCACCACGTACGGGTAAGAGATACATGTTAACATTTCAGGACTATTTAGGTAAATTTAGTCTAGAAGTTCCAATTGAAAAGCAAGACGCCGAAACAGTAGCTGAAGCATTTTCAGAAGACGTGGTATTAAGATATAAAATTCCATCAGTCTTTTTGAACAGACTAAGGGTCAGATAAAGTGATGTATTTAAAAGAGTATGTAAATTGTTAAAGATTGCTCCCATACAGACTACAGCCTATAACCCAGAATCTAATGGTGCGTCGGACAGAAGTCACAGAAAACTTGTTGACTATTTAAGACACTTTGTAGCAGGTGTTCAAAATACATGGGACAAGTGGGTACCTATTGCAAATTTTCGTATTTAACAGTACACCACACAGTAGCACGGGGTACATACCATTCGTGTGACTGTGTGGGAGAGAAGTAAATGTACCAGGAGTACTGTAACTGAATCAATGCAGTTAAGTTGCGATTACGAATAGGCTAAAAGCGAGAATCCAAGAGGCTCACAGAATAGCAAGAAAATCAGTAGTAAGACATGAAAAAACTAGCAAGAACAATACGGTAGAAAACAAAATGTAAAAGAAAGTACGGTAGGAAACAGTTACTTCACGATGAATCGGTATGACGTGGTTGATCTAGAAACCTAGTTTCGCAATGGCGAGAGCCATGTGAAGCAGTAAAACGGTTGATACTCCGATTGTAGACATAAAGAATAGAAGAAACAAAGATACATGTAAATAGACTAAAAACTACTCTTTTAAATTTCACTCAGGGGCAGAATTGTCCAACTCCTTACAGTGATAGCAACATAAACCAAATCTGAATCAGAATACGAGCCGAATGACTTTGAAGTGACACAGTTTCCAACTTCTTCAATGATAATGTAGGACAAGTAGAGATACACACCACTACTTGGAGAAATGTGACATATGTAAATTTGGATTCTATAAAAGTAAGGTTTCAGAAAACATGACGATATGATAAGGCAGCGGTACAAAGACGCATAGACACATTTTCAAAAGCAGATGTAGGTTTAATAGAGTGTCGGTTGCTTGATCAAAAGGCAACAAATGATTTAAAGAATATCACAGGTCTGTAGCGACTAGTACAACAGTTGAAAAAGCACGAGACAAGGAGAAAGATAAGTAAAATACTCTTAGACACGGTAGATGAAGCATATTACAAGGAAAGAATAGATGCTATGGAATGAAACTCAGAAGGGCTACTGTGGTTGACGAAAGAGCAAGCGGCAGTTGTAAGGGACACTTAGGGATGGGTGAACAGGACACTTTATACCTTACAATCAAATGAAAATGTCTTAAAGACGGGTATGGAAATACAAGAGCGTTTCATGAAAGCATATGTGAAAAAAACTGACGTGGGATGTAAGTGAACTGCTTCCAGTGTAACAATAACAGAACAGGTAGTACAGTAGTCAGCAGTATTTGGCCAGATCGATGAGGAATACGAGCAGATGCTAAAGCCATTGTGAATGCACAAAAGGACATACTAGTGTCTCATATAATCCATGCTGTCCCTATGTAAGTTTAATATGTTATAAGCTAAAGATGTAAAGTTTCCTGTTCCTCGAGCTGAATCATCAGGTTATTTACTGTTAAGAATAATTGACTTACATGTTTTAATTTCGGGTAATATATTAGGATATGTAATCAAAATTGCAGTGATAGATAGTAACAATTTTAACTTGTATAGGGTACTTCCAATATCGAAAGAGGTACCTGAAATGAAAGGAAAGTACGTGTACAAACAGCCAGAAAAAGAGTTCTTGCTAGTAGATGAATCGAAAAGGCAATGAGCGAAACTTTCAGCGATGCAGTTAAACTGCAAAGAATTAAGTAAGAACAGGTGACTGCGCAGACAGTGCTTTGCATTGTTATCAACATTTGATCATGAAGAGTGTGAAGCAAAATTATTGCAGCCGGTGAGAGAAATTCCGGAAAATTACGTGCAAGGAGTAATTTCACTCAATAAAAACATTTGGACGCATCTAAATAGTTGTGAATAGTTACGCGTAGTTCCAAAAGAGGAAACGTTAATGGTTTAATGCGGAAGAGAATTTCCTAAGGACCTAGTAATGAAAGGTGTAGATAAAATAAGTTTTTGAAGTAAATGCAAAGGTTCTGGGAAAAGTGCATTCACACAAAAGGACAGAGTGATGCACAGTAAAATAACAAAAAAGGAAAGGATATAACACCGTAAATAAATTTAGAATTTGATTGTTGTGTTGTAAGTGAAGAAAAGAAAAACATTTAAGTGTTCAATTTAAATTTACCTTTAGAACATCTAGTAAAACAATTGGACGGATAAAGAATCGTAAGCAAACGACAGGACGATATCCAGAAAATTCACAACATAGACGAGAGAGGTTTGAGATTTTCCAGACGTCTTACACGTTATACAACCACTATGTAAGTAATCGAGACCTTAATTATACTAGTTATAGCAATATGTCGTAGACAGTGTGTGAGCGTGTGAGTTTGCTATTCTGTCATTCTGCGCAACGGATTAATCTGAGATGTACCCTTTACCCTGTGGCTCCTGCAAGATGCAATTTCAGCCCCACACTACTACAGAAGTCAGACAGACGATCCTAACGTTCTAAAGAGAAATGCCTGAAAAACTTTCAGCAATAAATATCTTCTGGAGTTGTCCACTGTAAGGAAATGACACAAAAATTCACAAAATTTCTTGCGTAACTAGTGGGATACTTGGGTACTGCAGTAGTGCTAGTTAGTGCAAGAAAAACATGAAACTAACGAAAATTATTACTTATTTTGAAAAAAATTCTGAGAAATCACAAGGGCACTTTTAGTTATGAACGGAACACGTTATTTCCTGGTTCTTTTCTGAATGTGAAGTTACCTCTGAAGGATAGGATTCGCTAATGAAATTTCTATACAAAGTTTAAGATTGTTATTGACTTGGCAGAATGGCTGAGAGCCGCGCCTACTCAACTTGAATAATTATCCATTAGAATGTTGCTAGGTAGGGTCGAGGCTGTCACATGCGAAATGCACTGAAGCGTACTAAGCGTAATGTTTTGGAAGAAATATGGGGCTCGCAAGAGCTGTAGCGCACAATACCGTAAGCTTCGATGACTGTTGTCTGTGCCGTTCGCTGCTGACAAATAAGATAACTCTCATTCTATCTGGATTTACCTTCGCCAATCAAACTCTCCCTACGCCTTGATGAAGTCAAGGACTCCTATTCGCCCCTAGTCTAACTATTGGCGTGGTACACTGGTCAGGTAACCAGTCCACCGTGATGCCACTCAAAAATTCGCTCGCAGGCGTTTAACTAAAACTCTGTCTCTTCACACCGCACAATAAATGTGGCAGGCAACACAGTGAACAACGCTTAATCGCAAGGACTCAATATAGAGTCGCACTTCAATTCGCTCTTGACAGAGGTGCTTTCCCAGTGAAGTACTGAGGAGAGACTTGTTCCCCGCTCTTTGAGTACACGTACGAGCGCCCACGCTCTCGTTACGTGTTCTCGCTCCAAGAGCGACAACGGAATGGCCCCTCTCCACGCCAGACGTGAAGGGGTATGTCTTTTGATCTCTTCCATTACTCCTTCAGCTCAAGGCCTCAGAAATATTGTCTGCCAATCAGCATTGCTCTTCTAAATCGGGAGAATGACGTTTCGTTTAAGGTGACCAATCCGGAAATCTGTGGTATCGGCGTTTGGCGTTTGCTGTCTCCCTGTGAAAAAACTCTGAAACTGCGTGCCATTCTTGTAAAGAATGCGTAGGCTGGGCACTCCCACATAATGTAGCGGAATTTGCTTTTAAGCCGAACATGGGTTCGTCCTTTCACTCGGGCAAACGCTGTCTGCTCTTCTGGCAGTCACAGGCCGACGTAGATTGGTTGGGACCGGCCTCCTGGCGTGCGGTTGCTCTCCAGAACTAAAAGTTCCTGTGACCGCCGTGTCTGGAATGTGTGTGTGTACGCCAGCCTCGTGTGTTTCAACCACGGTGCGCTTAGTTGCTATTTGCATATCGTTTACATGAATTCATACAACATTGACTTTATCATATCGAGTTTGGGTTCGAACGTAGTGCCTTGATGCGCAGAATATGATTGTGAGGGCGGAATATGTAAGCAATGAAGGTCAGGGGACCACAACATCTTACAAGTGTACCTATTGCAAAGGATCCTTTAAGGGTATATGGAAATATTTCGAGTACACTGATTCTTGGCGAAAGATAGGCATACGAAACGCTATTGTGAATTACTATCCTGAAACATGTTTGACTCAGAGACAGCTCGATAGAGAGCCTGATGTAATTATTTGCAGAAGGTGTGCGAAGTAAAAATATGACTCAATATCATTTAGAAACCGACTTTAAGATTTAAAAAATTGTAAAACATGTAAATAAAATGTAATTGTTAAAATAAAAGTAACAGTAAAAATTGACGAAAAAACTCAAATAAATGTACCCATAAAATAAATAAGTGCAAATTAGGAAATGAAATGTCAATGTCACTGTTAATGTTTAATATCAAAGTTTTACAATGAATTTTCGATGTTTTACTAAAAAAATGGCTCTGAGCACTATGGGACTTAACATCTATGGTCATCAGTCCCCTAGAACTTAGAACTACTTAAACCTAACTAACCTAAGGACATCACACAACACCCAGCCATCACGAGGGAGAGAAAATCCCTGACCCCGCCGGGAATCGAACCCGGGAACCCGGGCGTGGGAAGCGAGAACGCTACCGCACGACCACGAGGTGCGGGCGATGTTTTACTGTTTTAATATAAATGTGTTGATGTTAATGTTCTGATGTAAATGTGGTTCATCCAAAACATGTAAAAGAAGCAAAACAAATGTAACATTTGCAATGTAATTTGCCATAGGTGAATAAAAAGACTCACAATTGATGCAACTCTGAAGGGCAACTCCAATTCTGCCGGCTAGTTAGGTGTTATATTCATGAGTAAAGCCAATTATCAATTACATTGTTAATAAGAAAACGAGCAGCTGTTAACAAAAGAGGCAACAGTGAGATATTTAGGTGTGGCGGGAGAAGCCGCAGACCCGGAGCAGGCCGGCCGACGCCAGACTGACGGCAGCTGCGTTTGATAACGATCTAAAGCTAGCTATACAAGCACAAAAAAGGCGGTGTGTACTTCTGACAACGGTGTCCTCGATATTGAAATTAAAGTTAATAGGCAAATAGCACTCCGGTTAGACAGTGACAGACAGCGTAGGATGAGAGGGAGAAAGAGAGAAGGCCTTCTGGCAGAGACAGCACTACGTCTTGGGAAGCCAGGTCTTAAGACGAAGTGTGTGACTGTATTGAGAGAGAGGCGTCGCTACCCCTCCACCCAGTCTCTAAAGAACCATTGAAGAATAGTGCACATTTACAGAGGCAAGTAGTCCTCATCGCTACATTATGACAACAGCGGGTGGGGACGAAGGAGAGAAGTGAACAAAAATCGGCTACAGGACGCTCCGAGGAAGAGGAGATCGGTACGACAGCTCCAGAGAGAAGTCGAGGCTAGTCCGACGAGAGGTGCTACAGGCAGGCAACTGGGAGAGCCAGAGTTCGTTTCAGAGTTAGCAAGAGGAGCTGCTGGCCATATAGGCATTAGCTGTGGGTCTCTGAGTTTAGTTGTGTGGTTGGCTCGTCTTAGAATGGACGCAGCGGTCTTTCTCATTCACCGTTTTTTAATCAGATTTGGCCGCTTAGTGGCAGCATCTTGGCCATAGCAGTTAGGATTCACTCATAGTATTTGTGAGTCAACCTCAGACTGTTAAACGATTCTGAGGAGTTACTTCTAACTTTCACACCGGAGATTGTAACATCTTAGCTAGATGAAAAGTCTCCATCTCAATACGGCCACCTTGATAAGCTGTCGTTTCGAAACGTGTAGCCCAACGTCAAACAAAACACACGTTTGGGACGTGACAGCTCTTTTAAATTCTAATTCCGTACTGGACCCCTATCTCTGAGACAAGACAACCACTGCCTTCGTAAAAAAAAATTTTGCGGTTGCTTCAGGAATCTTGATTGAACCAAGGCGTGTACCTCTTAGAAACATGTCGAGCGCTTCAAGCCTCCAAAAATATTGAAACCGCATGCCGTGAGAACTGAACTGTACGAAGGACGTTTGAGAGCTTCCCAGCGAAACTTATACAGGGTAGTCAAAACAATCTTGCAACACATGTGGGAGATTTGTATTTGCTGCTTGTTTCGATTATGCAGCATAAATTTCGCTTAAAAGCCCTTATTCATCCACCACTTTGTGCCGATCTTTCCCATACGTTTTCCTTGGGGTTATGAAGAAAAATATTAGTGACCATCCATTAGGTTTGGACGAGCAGGTGCACGCATGATTACTATCATGGTATCGTAGGCGACAGTAAATATTTTTCCTTTAACTCACTGACCGTCTTGCCTCATGGTGGGATAAATGTACTTATAGTTATGGGTATTACTTTTAAAGTAACAAATAGATTACTTACATTTTTCAGCTGTCTCGTTTTCATTTGACTGTCCCTTATAAAGTACAGTACATTCTCTTACATGTAAGGTCCTCAGTAAACTCTGAAACGACCAGTGCGTCATGGACTCCGTAAAAATTCAATTATGTCATCATGTACATTGACCAAATACTAAAACATTGGTTGAGAAATCAGAGCATAGTCAGCAAGGACAGCATTTGGATGCAAATTCACCATGAAGTTATCATTGTTAGGGTTAAATGTGACCCGCTACAGCTGAAGAAACAGTGGAACCTTTCACCTACAAAGCCTTTCTGAAAGTCAGCGTCACAGGAATGTACATGCAGTCGCTTTTTAAAAATTTTCAGGGATAGCTGTATCTAATACTGCCATAGACAATCGGTCCAAAAACGCTTGAGCGGAAAGCTTGTGCTATTAACCCGCTTTTTCAAGATCTAAGTGAAGTACACTGTTGCCGAGGAATTCCCTGATACAGCATCTATACGATCGGCAAATGGGTATTATCTGCAGGAGACTCTTCACGCCCAACCGCCTCAGATACTACTGTACTTCCTATATTCGGCACCAAGAAGCTACTGGTGCAAAACGTCCACGTTGCTACCGACCAAGATCCCTACTATGGTCACACACGCTCATGTTCGATAGTTGGACCCAGAAAACTTGGTTGCCTCTATCATTCCCGTAGCGTAGCAGTTCAACTACCGAATGACCGAACTACTTGCCATCATAGTCATCTGTGCCCGTAACTGGTAAATCATTCTCAACAGCCTCTATCAAATGATGCAAAATACCATATACGAATACCTGAAGATCATACTGGCCAGCGCCGGCCGTGGTGGCCGAGCGGTTCTAGGTGCTACAGTCTGGAACCGGGCGACCACTACGGTCGCAGATTCAAATCCTGCCTCGGCCACAGATGTGTGTGATGTCCTTAGGTTAGTTAGGTTTAAGTAGTTCTAAGTTCTAGGGGATTGATGACTTCCAAAGTTAAGTCCCATAGTGCTCAGAGCCATTTGAACAATACTGGCCAGCGCCCTGGGAGTGCGTTATGAGGCTTGTGTCTAAGGCTGTCGGACAGAACGTTCGAAGGGCAACAGCATCTTCCAGTCCCATAGCAATGGGAGGAATTGATCCTGTGGTCTGTGGAATCGCCATACAACTTGCATCCTTGCGACAACAACCATTGCGCTGTACAAAGCCCTCAACGTTGTAGACTGGTCTTTGACCAATGATTCCTGGATCGTGAGTTGGCAGAGATAATTCTATCCACCCCACAGCACAGTTTGAGATGGTGACACCCATTTCGTTCTCTTTCCCTCCTCCCTGCTCCCCTCCCACCAGAGTTACATCAACAAGCGAGCTGCTTCATCTGT
Organism: Schistocerca piceifrons; assembly: GCF_021461385.2. Taxonomy (NCBI): domain Eukaryota; kingdom Metazoa; phylum Arthropoda; class Insecta; order Orthoptera; family Acrididae; genus Schistocerca; species Schistocerca piceifrons. Next base: position 50,249,712 of record NC_060143.1, on the reverse strand, counting down.
TTAGTCTCAATCCATATTATGTGTTCAGTACACCATTCCAATAAAAAGTAACGTAATTTTTCCTCACTCAAAGAGAACACAGCAAAATCATCACTGAATCTTATCTCTGATACCCATTTACAATTAATTTCAATCCCACACCTGAAAATTTCAGCTTCGTCATTTATTCGCTGTGTAGATTGAACAGGTGAGATGCAAGATGCAAGACCCTATTGCGAGCACGTTGTCCGTGTTTTCCCACTTACAGCAAAAAGTTGTATGGGAGAGCGTTGGTCCTAGAAAGTAGTGTACCTAGGAACCTTGTCATATTTTCAAAAAGAAATCATCAGCCTTATGACTGGTTTGATGCGGGCCACCACCAGTTCTTCTCCTGTGTCTGACTCTTCATCTATCTTAGAGTAGCACTTGTAACCCACGGCCTCAATTACTTGCTGGCTCTATTCCAATCTCTGTCTTCCTCTACAGATTTTACCCTCTGGAGCTCTCTCCACTACAACGCAAGTTATATCCTAAAGTTTCAAGTGATGTCTTATCATGCTGCCCCTTCATCTTGCCACTGTTTTCCTCGCCGATTCTCAGCAGAACCAACTCATTCCTTACCCTATCATTCCACCTTATTTTCAACATTCGCCAGTAACACCACATCTCAAATGCTTCGATTCTCTCCCCATCCAGTTTTCCCACAGTCCATGTTTAACTACCGTACAGTGCTATGTTCCAGACGAACATTCTCAGAAATTTCTACTTCAAAACCATCAGTTTTACTACCTCTCATTATATTCGTATTTCTTCGGTCTACTCTCAATCCATATTCTGTACTCAGCAGACTGTTTATTCAATTCAGCAGACCCTGCAATTTTTTTTCACCTTCACTGAAGCTAGCTACATCTTTTCGTTGACGTCCTTTCAACTTTAATTTTTACTCCAGTCTTTAATCTTTCTTTTATTTCCGCAATTGCCGGCCGGAGTGGCCGAGCGGTTCTAGGCGCTTCAGTCTGGAACCGCGCGACCGCTACGGTCGCAGGTTTGAATCCTGCCACGGGCATGGCTGTGTGTGATGTCCTTAGGTTAGATTGGTTTAAGTAGCTCTAAGTTCTAGGGGACTGATGACCTCAGCTGTGAAGTCTCATGGTACTCAGAGCTATTTCCGCAATCCCTTCTTGGAGGTATTGACTGAACAATAGGTGTGACAGATTATATCCCTGTCTCCCTTTCTAATCCGAGGACTTCGTTCTTGGTCTTACACCCTTATTATTCCCTCTTGGCTTTTTTACATGTTGTATACTACCCTTCTCTCCATATAGCATACCCCCATATTCCACAGAAATTGGAACATCTTGCACCATTTTACATTGTCAACAGCTTTTAGCAAGTCGACAAATCCTATTAACGAGTCCTGAATTTTCTTTACTTCCTTCCATTATCAACATCTTTTTCAGAACTGTCACCGTCTCCGTAATGACGAGGTACTGGCAGAAGTATAGCTGTGAGGACGGGCCGGCAGTCGTGCTTGGGTAGCTCTCATGGTAGAGCACTTGCCTGCGAAAGGCAAAGGTCCCGAGTTTGAGTCTCGGTCCGGCACACAGTTTTAATTTGCCAGGAAGTTTCATATCAGCGCACACTCCACTGCAGAGTGAAAATCTCATTCTGTAATCCCATGATGTCGAATGAAGTTTTAGGAATGTGCTGCTTGACTCAGTCACGTCGATTAAATATCTACGTGTAGCGTCGGAAAGCGCTATGACGTGGAATGAGCGCTTAAGGAGTGTAATACGAAAGTCGAATGGCCGACTTCGGTTTATTGGGGGTATTTTAGGAAAGTGTGGGAAGTCTGTAAAGGAGACCGCGCATAGAAAACTACTGTGATCCATTCTTGAGTGCTGCTCGAGTGCTTGGTATACCCTCCATACCGGATTAGAGGAAGACATCGGAGTAGTTCAGAAGCGGATTGCTAGATTTGTTATCGATAGGATCGATCAACACGAAAATACTACCGATATGCTTTGAGATCTCAAATGGGAGTCCCTGGAGGGAAGGCAACATTTTTTTCAAAAACATGACTGAGAAAATTTAGAGAACCGGCATTTGAAGCCCACCGCGTAATGGTTCTATTACCGCCAACGTAAATCGGGCGTAAGGACCATAAGATAAGAGAACCTAGGACTCGTACTGAGGGATATGGCAGACATTGTTCCTCGCTCTATTAGCAAGGGAAACAGGAAATGGACGTCCTAGTAGTCAGCCACGTCGCACCGTATCGTGCCTTACGGTGAATGTATGTAGAGGAAGATTTAAGTATGATTTTTGAATGACTGAAAGTGGTTGTCTAACTGCTTCTTTATACTGAAATCAACAGAAATATGTACTGGGACAAAATATTCATCTAATATATTATATTAAACACCGATTAGATCATATTCTGAGCGCAAACGTAATGAAGTTGCTTGAACAGAATGCCAACCTGCATGGCTTCCGAAAACATCGATGATGTGAAACACAACGCGCACTTTTCTCACTTGACATACCGAAAGTTTCGGAGTAAGTCAGTCGTTTATGTTGATGCACTATTTCTTCATTTCTGAAAAGCGTTTTACTCAGTACCTCACCTACGCTTATTGTCAAAAACTCAATCATATGGCGTATTAAGTGAAATTTGTGACAGGGTCGAGGAATTTCTGGTATGGACTACGTAGCACGTAATTTCGGACGGAAAGTCATCAAGAGATGTAGAAGTAACTTCAGGTGTGCCCCAGGGAAGTGTGTTGGGATCCATGATGTTCAAGTGTATTAATGACCTTGCAGGCAATACTAACAGTAACCTTAGACTTTTTGTTGAATTTATGTATGATGAAGTGCTACCTGAAAGAAACTACATAACAGTTCATTCAGATGTTTATAAGATTTCAAAGTGGGGCAAAGATTGGCCACTTGTTTTAAATGTTCAGAAATCAAAAATTGTGCACTTCACAAAACGAAATTTGTTTGCTATGATTGTAATATCAACGAGTCACTGCTGGGATCGGCCAAGTCATATAATTACCTGGTTGTAACAATTTGTAAGGATGTGCAAAGGGATTATGAAATAGGCTCAGTCGTGGACAAAACAGGTGATAGACTTCGGTTTGTTGGTAGGTTGCTGGGGAAGTCCAGTCAGTCTAGAGTCGAAACTGGTCAGTAGTGCAGAATAGATCACTTTTTTTTTTTTTTGTTTTTTTTAGCAGTTTAATACCTCGAGAAGAGACGCTTCTGTCATTCACTGAATAAAGCAAGATACTCAGAAACATCTATACGTACCCTCAGCGTGTTCCCGCTCGCCAGTTAGTTAGCCAGTCTAATAACGCAAACAGACTCAGACCTGACAGCGTACGTTTGTGCCTGACTTGTTAGTACGTCACCGCCTCGTCACGGCAGAGCCACGCACCTCGCTCGTCTGTGTCGCTGTTCTGACTACCCCCCCCCCCCCCCCACCCTACTCCGCCTACCGCTGCGACACTTGGGCCGCTTCCGAGTCCTCCGCCTCATCAATTACTGCGCCGGCCGCCCGCGGCTGCCCATTGTGCTGCTGCAGCTGCTGCTCCACCCCCTCCTCCGAGCTGCCGACGCCCCCACCACCCCCGCCGCCGCGCAGGTTCTTACGCGCGCCGTCTCCAGCAGCGGCGGTCCCTGGCGGCCAGCGCGACCCGTGGTTTTGCGGCTGCGGCGGCCGGCCTGTGATGGATGCAAATGACTTCCCCGGGGACGCCAACCTGGCGCTAGCTTCGCTCGCTCGCTGGCTGGATGCCCCCGCCGCTCTTTTCCGCCTTTGTTCGCACTGCGAACGCCGCCATTGTGCGCCAGTCGTTGCTGCTGCTTGTAACGGCAGTTCCGAAGCTACAAGTGCAGTTGTACCGACGCGACGCGAAGCTGTCTCCTGCGCCGTTAACCCCCTTAACTGCTGTGCTCTGAATCTCATTTCCTCCGGACCTCTAGATACGGACTGCAGCAGCTACGCTCGATTCGAGTCAGCGACTTCAGCATTCTTCCTTTTTCTCTTCAGGCGCGAACCTACCGAACATTTTCATGATGTTCTCCTTTCCCACTTCGAGTACTATGCATCTGCCGTAGCACAAGCGTCTTGAACATTACCATTTACGTTTAACACGTAGATCGAAACCACTCCATCTTTTCCAGTTGAATGTTTTCTTTTTTCGAAATATGTTTCGCCATTTGAACCTAGACATAGAAAGGTCTGTATGTAATATAGAAAGGTTTTCAATGAATAAGTGAATGAAGAAATGGAAACATGAACGGAGGTCAAATGGAGTTAGATTTGGAAATATTTATTGGGTACAGTAAAAATGTGATTATTTTAGCCGGCCGCGGTGGCCGAGCGGTTCTAGGCGCTTCAGTCCGGATTCGCGCAACTGCTACGGTCGCAGGTTCGAATCCTGCCTCGGGCATGGATGTGTGTGATGTCCTTAGGTTAGTTAGGTTTGAGTAGTTCTAAGTTCTAGGGGACTGATGACCAAAGATGTTATGTCCCATAGTGCTCTGAGCCATTTGAACCATTTTTTGATTATTTTAAATGAATTAAGATATGAAAATACGTTAACTTGAGCCAGTGATAAGAAGAAGCTCATAATATTTCTTGTTTATTAAGCATTAATAAGCGATGTGACTCTCACAATTAGACACAATGCACACTTTGGAGTGTGTAAGACTTTAATGTGTGTGTGTGTTGTTAATGGGCTATGCACATAAATTTTGTCTGTGGTAAGGTCTTATGGGACCAAACTGCTAAAGTCATCGGTCCCTAAGCTTATACACTATTTGATCTAACTCAAACTACACTAAGGACGACACACAAACCGATGCTCGAGGGAGGACTCGAACCTCCGGGGGTAGCCGCGCGAACCGTGACAAGACGCCTGAGAACGCGCGGCTACCCTCGCGGCTATGCATAGAAATCATCGTGTGGCTAACTTAATAACAAGCTTGATTGAAAGCGCTTTAGGAGGTACACATGTAACTAGCCAAATATAGGGAAATTAATTAATAGTAAATGATTCAAATGGCTCTGAACACTATGGGACTTCAGATCTGAGGTCATCGGTCCCCTAGACTTAGAACTACTTAAACTTAACTAACCGAAGGACATCACCCACAGCCGTCCCCGAGGTAGGATTCGAACCTGCGACCGTAGCGGTCGCGCGGTTCCCAACTCAGGCTACTAGAACCGCTCGGCCACCGCGGCCGGCAATTAATACTATAACTAAAATTCAACTCAATATAAACTGAACATTTTATTCATGCGATAAATTCATGAGATGCAGGAACATTAACATGTAATTAGTGTCTACTACATTACAAAGAAATAACAGAATTAACACGAAATATCTCATCTTAGAGCTCGTGTACAGCAAAGAGTTGGGAACATGAGGGTAGAGCAATGGCCACACACGTCTTCGGACATTCACACCAGGATAATATAGCTAGAGGAAAGACAGAAGGTAAGAAACTTACACAATAAGCACACACAGAAGGCAAATAGGACGTGCTACCGCAACCAGATGCATCAATAATGGAACATATAAAATTCAAAGAATAAAATTAAAAAAAAAGGCTCTAAGTCAGATAGAATCTATATTAGAATAGTGATTCAAAAGGACAGCATTACAGGGTTCAACCGAACGGACAACAAAGGAACCACGTGGGCATGCAGAAAAAAAATCGCGAGAACTTCACAGTTACGAAAACGTTAGCAGTACCGACAAGAAATCAAGAACATAAGGAAACACAAGATATAGGTATATATCACGGACCCAAGCATACAGTAGTCACATCGGCTGCAAAGCTACTCAAGATATTTACACAAGTAAATAGCACGGAATTACAATTGATTAAATGGGATGCAAATTAAAATTAATATCCTCGTGAATGCACTTAAACTGAATATCTGACGGCAAAGAAAAACCTGAGGAGCGAGACGTTGAAAGCTCAACCATTCATCAAGCACGTTTTCTGCGTCACACAGAGGAACTCCGTGTAGAATCATCACAATTACAAAGCCGTTTCAAGATCCTTTCACACAAAAGGTAACAGTGGAAGTTAGTAGGAGAGAGCAGAACAGAGATAAACCCATGAAATACGCAGAAAATTATAGAATAACAGATGAAAATCACGAAAAGGAAGACATTACAACTTAAGAAACATCCGCACATTCTCGTTAGGAAAGACAAGTACTAGACCACAACAAGCATCGTTTGCCCACCACGCTTCCGCTTTCTAAGATGTGCATCAACGAGGCAAACACCCTTCAAAAACCGAATGGTAATAAAAATCTCCCTATCCCTAATAACTTATCCAACTTGATAATAAGAGCATAAAACTGCACAAGAAACAGATAAAAGCTTCAGCTAGGCTGGAATTTGCACAGTTTCATTAGCGTATCAAAACGACTAGAGAAGAGTTCTTACTAACTCCACACCTAGAGCCCCAGCCGAACAGTAACCCTTTCCACCCATATTACAGTCGGGGTCCTCCCAGGTAGCGGAAACAGAACACTTCCTGTACATTATCAACTTATCACATTAGCGTCCTGATCAGGGGAAAGAAAATCTGTTTGATTGAACCTAAGACTACGAGAAAGTTGGCTAAAATGCAGATTGATGTGAGACCAAGGCCAAACGCTTTAGGACCACAGTACACAGACACAGTCACTCACTCTGTCACACATTTGTTAAACGTAAGGGACACGTAATGTGCTCCAGACTGGAGACCTGGGTACGCTTGATTAAAACATTATCAGCGGTCTTATATAAAGAGCTTTCAACATAATCATTTATGCATATTTTGTTGGGATATCTGTTCTGAGCCTGGGCAACTATGTACAGAAATATGGTTGTGATTTTTAACCTATTTCGTTTTTTATTTTATTTCTTTTTGTGGATTCATATTTCCTTCTGTAGTTACTATATGCAAGCAGTACAGGTTTCCAAGTGATACATCAAAGGTTCCCATTTCACTCCACAGGCAAGGAAATAGCACACACCACAATGTCCAACTCACTGTGAAAATGAAAATGGAAGAAACAATACACTTTTCGGCCTCGAAATGACAAAATTTAACACAAGACACAAATTCTTTTAAACAAGAAGCAGTTAGAAACATGATTAAACGCAAGTAATAAAACCATTCACATTCTCATAAAATGGCAGCCATAAAACGTATGATACACAGACTATACTAAACATATCGAAACAAATATAACTATGAAGAAGAACTCAGTATGATCATTGGGGTTTCCCTAGCTATATGTAATATTCTGTAAGTTAGAATTTTGCTCCTCTCACCCAGCACTTTTGTTTCAACTAACAAATGTTTCTGTTGAAAATTTCGTTTCTGTCCGATCAATTATAGGCGACCCTCAAACGCCATTCATTTGGAACATAGCATGCCTAACAGCTACTTCCATTAAACCACGTCGTATTCTCCCCTAACTTCACTGTAAACTTGTCTTTGACGAGATTAATGTATGTGACACATTGAAGCAAACCGAGCAACTGTTTAAAATCGATTTAATACACATTACTGAAAAGTTATTCGAGAAAAAGAAAACACGAAAAATCTAAGAAAAATTAATTCCTTTTCGATTCACAACAGATTTACAATCTGAGAAACTATTTTATTTACAATGCTCATTTTACAACACTCAATCCCTGGGTTGTGGTGTCACCGCCAGACACCACACTTGCTAGGTGGTAGCTTAAATCGGCCGCGGTCCATTTAGTACATGTCGGACCCGCGTGTCGCCACTGTGTGATTGCAGACCGAGCGCCACCACAAGGCAGGTCTCGAGATACGGACGAGCACTCGACCCAGTTGTACGACGACTTTGCTAGCGACTACACTTACGAAGCCTTTCTCTCATTTGCCGAGAGACTGTTAGAATAGCCTTCAGCTAAGTCCATGGCTACGACCTAGCAAGGCGCCATTAACTGTATCTGAAGATAGTCTTATTTGTATTATCAAGAGCGATGTACCACAAGGATGGAATAAAGATAAGTATTCGAGGAGCTGCATACTTTTCTTATTAGAATTCACTACTTATCCTGTTCCAGAATTCACGCCCGTCTGCGTTAGATAGCGTGCCTTTCGGCCTCCTTTATCTACAAGGTGTTGGCACATTTACCAACACATCATTGGCGACGAGACAACGGAAAGGGTCTTCTTCTTTCTAATTGCTTACATTTACTTGTGTCATGGCTTCGCCACAATCTCCAGATGTCCTGTCCGAATTTTATCGCTTGCAGAATCAGCAGACGCAGGCGTTATTGGATGCCCTTGGACAGCTCGTCCAGGGTCAACATGCCATTCAAACCGATGCGGCGGCCGCCGCTTCACCGCTACCGCAGCCACAACATGCAGTTGCACCGCCTTTTAGGCCCTACGACCCAGACGTGGAATCGTGGACCGAGTGGTCCCGCCAGTTTGGATTTCATCTCGCCGTCTACAGAATTCAAGGTAACGAGCGGCAGCCTCATCTATTGTCGTGTGTAGGGGTGCAAACGTACCGTGTGATAGTGAAATTTTTTCCCCGACGCGACGTAGCAACTCTGTCCTACGAAGAAATTTTGTCGGCATTGGACGCCTATTTCAAAGAAACAGTTAATGTAGTTGCAAAGAGGTATACGTTCTTTCATACAAAACGTACGGCCGGTCAAACTAATCGGGGGTGGGTTGCAACTTTGCAAGGCCTTACTAGGGATTGTGCGTTTGAATGTGACTGTGGCCTTCCTTATTCAGATACTATGGTACGCGATGCAATTGCACAGAACGTTTCTGATGTTCACATACGGGAACAGATTTTGAAACTAGTTAATCCCTCCCTTCAGCAAGTGATAGACATATTGGATAGACAAGACACACTTGACTGTGCTCAGGAATCTTTTGAAACTTCGCCAGCAGTGTGTAACATTAACCGGCCCGTCGAGCGCGCTGCGCGGCCCGGTAAACTGCCCTCGCGCACGTCTGCGCAGCTGCCGCCACGCTCTACACCAGGTGTGCCGCGCCAGCACACAACTGCAGTGAAATCATGCCCGCGGTGTGCTACTAGACATTTGCGTGAAAATTGCCTGTCACGCCAAGCTATTTGCTTTTTCTGTAATAAGAAAGGACATGTTCAAAGTGTTTGCCAGAAAAAGCTCAGATCAGACACTCTTAATCACTCCAGGCCCTTTGCTTCGCGCCGGAATCGAACCAAGGACGCTCAGACACGTGAACCTTCGCCCATGGACATTCATGTAGTTAATTCCACTCCGCCCAGTGCCACTTTCTCTAACAGTGACTGTGTTCGTCCCACAAACGTGTGCGCCGACGTCGCCGGAAATCACGTCAATTAGCAAGTGATTCTGTACCAGTGTCTGTTCAAATTGCACAAAACAGTCGCTCTTGTCGTCAGCAGGACAATAAACTTTTTGTAGATTTGGACTTTAATGGCAAGGTCATTCCATTCCAGCTCGATACCGGAGCTGCTGTTTCATTGCTCAATCACAACACGTACAAACAACTGGGCAAACCTCCGTTGCATGCCGCAAATGTTCAGCTCAGTACATATTCAGGACAGAAAATTCCTGTGTTAGGACAGTGCAGCCTTCTTGCAACATACAAGGGACAAACAAAACTTGTGTCATTTTACGTTCTTCGTTCTTCTACTGCAGTGAACTTGTTTGGTTTAGATTTATTTCAGTTGCTTAGCATGTCTATAGTAAATCAGGTCCTATCAGTGAATCAGACTGTGCCTTCAGACAGTGTTTCTCGTTTGTGTGAAGAATTTGCAGGTATTTTTGCACCGGGCCTTGGTTGCGCTAAGAACATTAAACAATCTAGAATCACAGGGTGTAATTGAACGTGTGCAAGCTTCTCTCTGGGCCTCACCCTTAGTAATTTTGCCAAAACCTTCTGGAAAACTGAGACTTTGTGTGGACTTCAAGGCAACAGTGAATCCACAACTAGTGACTGCAACTTTGCCCTTACCCCACCCGGAAGATCTTTTTGATAAACTGTGCCCGGGTAAATACTTTTCCAAGTTGGACCTAGCAGATGCGTACTTGCAAATCCCAGTGGACGCCGAATCCCAGCGCGTTTTGGTGGTTGACACGCATCTTGGTTTGTACCGATTCAAAAGACTGCCATTCGGGTGTGCATCCGCCCCTGCATTGTTTCAGCAATATTTACAAACTGTTTGTGCGTCGGTCCCTACTGCTGTGAACTATCTGGACGATATTGTGATCTCCGGAAAGACAGCCGACGAGTATTTAGCACACCTACGAACGTTATTTCAAGTCTTGTGACAAAATGGTCTTTGCTTGCAGAAGGACAAATGTGTGTATTTTGCTCGTGACTTACCATACCTGGGGCATGTCATCAATGCCCAAGGCATACATACGAGTCCAGAGCACCTCCGTGCCATACAAGACTTGCCTTCGCCGCAGAATTTGCAGTAGCCACAGAGTGTGCTGGGAAAAATTAACTATTATCATCGCTTTCTGCGCAATGCCTCTTCTATTTCAGCTTTGCTTCATAGCTTACGCCGTAAGGGTATTCCGTTCGTCTGGACGACGGAATGCGAACGCGCCTTTCGCCAGTTGAAATCGGCGTTGCTTTCTAATACTTGCTTTACGCCATTCGATCCCCAGAAACCCCTTTTGTTGATGGTAGATGCATCGGATTTCGGGATCGGGGCTGTGCTTGCGCACAAAGATGGGTCGCATGATCGCCCTATTGCCTTTGCGTCCAAATTGCTCTCATCTGCGCAAAGACATTATTCACAGATAGAGAAAGAAGCTTTGGCTCTCGTGTTTGGTGTTACTAAGTTCCATGATTTCTTGTATGGTCGTCACTTTACCATCATCACAGACCACAAACCTTTGACATCGCTTTTTCATCCGAACAAGCCTGTACCTCCGCGTACAGCGCAGAAATTCATTCCCTGGTTTATTTTCCTCTCGCAGTACCGCTACGATATCATGTATCGGTCCACTGCTAAGCACGGAAACGCCGATGCGTTGTCCCGTTTGCCTGTTGCTGAGGATAGAGCATTCGATTCTTCCGAACTTGCTTGCATGTTCATTGATTCGGAAACCGATAAAGTGGTCGACTCATTTCCGATTGATTTTCGTCGTGTAGCTACAGACACAGCTGCTGACCCTGTCCTTGCTACCGTTTTGCGTTTTGTTGCTACGCAATGGCCTTTGTCAAAGTCTCAGATCGAGGATCCGTTGATTCGCCGATTTTTTGCTCATAAGGAGAGACTTTTTGTTCGACGTGGTGTTTTGTTGTTGCGTTCTGATAATGATCAGTCCAGAGTCGTGGTCCCACGTTCGTTACAGTCCTCTGTCTTACGGCTTCTTCACCAAGGACATTGGGGTATCGTGCGAACGAAACAACTTGCTCGTCAGCACTGTACTTGGTTCGGAATCGATGCTGCGATTACGAATATGTGTTCTTCTTGCATGCCGTGTGCCGAACAACAATCCGCACCGCCGCAGAAAGTCTTTGCATGGCCAAAAGCCACTTCCCCTTGGCAACGCTTGCACATTGATTTTGCTGGTCCATTCTGGAATGCTCTATGGTTCGTTCTGGTAGATGCCTTCAGTAATTTTCCTTTTGTTGTCCGGATGTCTTCCACGACGTCGTCTGCCACCATCCAAGCGTTGTCTGCTATCTTTTGCATTGAAGGTCTTCCGCAGACTATTGTTTCCGACAATGGCCCACAAATCACGTCCGCAGAATTTCAGTCATTCTGCCAGGCCAATGGTGTTCAACATCTGACATCCGCGCCGTTTTCGCCTCAGTCAAACGGTGCCGCTGAACGATTGGTCCGGACTTTCAAGTCACAGATGTTGAAGTTGAAAGAGTCGCATTCTCGGGAGGACGCGTTGTTGCTCTTTTTGTCTTCGTATCGCTCTCAGCCCCGAGATGGTCGCCCGCCGGCTGAGTTGCTCCACGGTCGTCCTCATCGAACCTTGATGTCTTTGCTGCATCCGCCGCATCAGGTTCCAGTGCAGCGGCAGACTTCTGCTTTTACTCCAGGCGACGTTGAATTCTATCGCAACTATCGAGGTTCACGGCGTTGGCTCGCAGGGCGCATTCTTCGCTGCCTCGGCCGCGCGATGTATTTGGTTTTGGGGGCCTCTGGTGAGGTGCGTCGGCATCTCAATCAGCTGCGCCTCTGTCGTCGCCCGGATTCTGCCGTTCCCCATCTGCTTTCAGCGACGGTGCCGTCCGGTCAGCGCCCTGGGGACCCATCTACTGGCTCGCCTCATCCCCAGGTGTTACCGACGATGCCTTCCATTTTGCCCCATGGCGACGCGCCGCCGCAGCCGCCGCCGCCGCCGCCTGTTCTCAAGCCGGCGCCGCCCGCAGTGGACGCTTCGCTGCAGCCGCCAAGCGCCTTCCTGGGTCACGCGCCGCCGATCGCTTCCCGTGACCAGCCGTCCTCCGCCATGGAACTCTTGCCCGCTCCGGACCACATGGCGTCTTCGCGCGTCGGGTACCCCGACGCAATGGAGGTCGACCCTTCGGCCCCTCCTGTCTCTTTACGGGCGCATACACCGCATGTTGACGTGCACCCTGGACTAGGTTTTCAGGCGTTTCCTAGCTCCCCTCGGACCGAATGGCCGGGTGTGGGTGGCACAGCCTCGCCTGTTGTTAGGCTCCCCACCTCATCGCATACGTCAACATGGGGTCCTCCCCACGGCGGGCGGAAGCCTTATAAAACGACCGTTCGCCGATTTGCGGGGGAGGAATGTGGTGTCACCGCCAGACACCACACTTGCTAGGTGGAAGCTTAAATCGGCCGCGGTCCATTTAGTACATGTCGGACCCGCGTGTCGCCACTGTGTGATCGCAGACCGAGCGCCACCACAAGGCAGGTCTCGAGATACGGGCGAGCACTCACCCCAGTTGTACGACGACTTTACTAGCGACTACACTTACGAAGCCTTTCTCTCATTTGCCGAGCAACTGTTAGAATAGCCTTCAGCTAAGTCCATGGCTACGACCTAGCAAGGCGCCATTAACTGTATCTGAAGATAGTCTTATTTGTATTATCAAGAGCGATGTACCACAAGGATGGAATAAACATAAGTATTCGAGGAACTGCATACTTTTCTTATTAGAATTCACTACTTATCCTGTTCCAGAATTCACGCCCGTCTGCGTTAGATAGCGTGCCTTTCGGCCTCCTTTATCTACAAGGTGTTGGCACATTTACCAACACATCATGGATATAGGGTGTTTCAAAAAGGACCGGTATATTTGAAACGGCAATAAAAACTAAACGAGCAGCGATAGAAATACACCGTTTGTTGCAATATGCTTGGGACGACAGTACATTTTCAGGCGGACAAACTTTGGAAATTACAGTAGTTACAATTTTCAACAACAGATGGCGCTGCAAGTGATGTGAAAGATATAGAAGACAACGCAGTCTGTGGGTGCGCCATTCTGTACGTCGTCTTTCTGCTGTAAGCGTGTGCTCTTCACAACGTGCAAGTGTGCTGTAGACAACATGGTTTATTCCTTAGAACAGAGGATTTTTCTGGTGTTGGAATTCCACCGCCTAGAACACAGTGTTGTTGCAACAAGACGAAGTTTTCAACGGAGGTTTAATGTAACCAAAGGACCGAAAAGCGATACAATAAAGGATCTGTTTGAAAAATTTCAACGGACTGGGAACGTGACGGATGAACGTGCTGGAAAGGTAGGGCGACCGCGTACGGCAACCACAGAGGGAAACGCGCAGCTAGTGCAGCAGGTGATCCAACAGCGGCCTCGGGTTTCCGTTCGCCGTGTTGCAGCTGCGGTCCAAATGACGCCAACATCCACGTATCGTCTCATGCGCCAGAGTTTACACCTCTATCCATACAAAATTCAAACGCGGCAACCCCTCAGCGCCGCTACCATTGCTGCACGAGAGACATTCGCTAACGATATAGTGCACAGGATTGATGACGGCGATATGCATGTGGGCAGCATTTGGTTTACTGACGGCTTCGTCAATAAACAGAACTGGCGCATATGGGGAACCGAAAAGCCCCATGTTGCAGTCCCATAGTCCCTGCATCCTCAAAAAGTACTGGTCTGGGCCGCCATTTCTTCCAAAGGAATCATTGGCCCATTTTTCAGATCCGAAACGATTACTGCATCACGCTATCTGGTTATTCTTCGTGAATTTGTGGCGGTACAAACTGCCTTAGACGACACTGCGAACACCTCGTGGTTTATGCAAGATGGTGCCCGGCCACATCGCACGGCCGACGTCTTTAATTTCCTCAATGAATATTGCGATGATCGTGTAATTGCTTTGGGCTATCCGAAACATACAGGAGGCGGCGTGGATTGGCCTCCCTATTCGCCAGACATGAACCCCTGTGACTTCTTTCTGTGGGGACACCTGAAAGACCAGGTGTACCGGCAGAATCCAGAAACAATTGAACAGCTGAAGCAGTACATCTCATCTGCATGTGAAGCCATTCCGCCAGACACGTTGTCAAAGGTTTCGGGTAATTTCATTCAGAGACTACGCCATATTATTGCTACGCATGGTGGATATGTGGAAAATATCGTACTATAGAGTTTCCCAGACCGCAGCGCCATCTGTTGTTGAAAATTGTAACTACTGTAATTTCGAAAGTTTGTCTGCCTGAAAATGTACTGTTGTTCCAAGCATATTGCAACAAACGGTGTATTTCTATCGCTGCTCGTTTAGTTTTTATTGCCGTTTCAAATATACCGGTCATTTTTGAAACACCCTGTATATGACTCAACGAAAAGTTAATATGAGTGAAAGAACACTGAACATTATTTCGAAGAAGAGATGTAGTATCAGCCGGATCCTTTTTATGGGCTCTAGCAACAATTTGTAACTGCTACGGTCGCAGGTTCGAATCCTGCCTCGGGCATGGGTGTGTGTGATGTCCTTAGGTTAGTTAGGTTTAAGTAGCTCTAAGATCTAGGGGACTTATGACCTGAAATGTTGAGTCCCATAGTGCTCAGAGCCAATTTTTGAACAATTTGTAAAACAAATTGCATCTCAGTTTTGTCTTTTGTGAGAATATTATTCTAGTCCTAAAAGAGTTTCATTATCTTTCTTCTGTCCCAAACCACTGAAATTAGCTGTGTCAAGGAGATCGGTAATAATACTGATGTTATTCATAGATCAAGGTCTGGACCTGTACATTATTTATATATTTTTCATATGACTTGAAGATACAGTGAGTTGTAACAAAATACAATGTACAATTATTTACATATTTACAAACATGTACAGGTCTAGACCTCAATCTATCAGTAACATCAGTATTATTACAGAATGATGTCCAGTGTCCTTAACCACAGCTTCCTCACTGACTTGATGGATATCCTCCATTGAACCACTGAACCTTCGAAATGGTTGATGGTCTGAGGCACGTCTCCACTGTCACAGAAAGGGCTATATGCAGTCTTTTACTTGTGCTTTCAAAAATGACATCTGCCGTGTTGGGTTCTCATCCGGTTAAGTGCTCTCCAGATTTTCCTGGATTGGTTGAAACCAGGGGTTGCTTGGTTGCCTTCGAGATCAGTGCATATCTGTCTGGTTTTGAAGACAGTCAGTCGCTGCGCGAAGCTTCACTTACTGTAAACTGATCTTGGGTCAACTTCTTTCCTAGAATCCACGAAGGTTCCGAAATTTCAGCCTGAGATCTTCATGTAGGTAGTCTTCATGTATTTGTAAGATAATGTTGTCACAACACTTATCCCATTCTTTCTTCACTGCTAATGCTCTTCGGAGATGAGGATGGGGAATGATAGAAGATACCGGTAGCCACTTCTGAGGAGTTGACTGGATGGTAGCCGTCGTTGCTTCACGACGGTCGATTTAATCTCAAAGTGCGCTACACGTGACACCTGGTTGGTTCCAAGAAAGCAACAACGTTGGCTGCTTGACCCGAAGTTTTCCTTCAGGATATCCCAGCAACTGGAAGATAAAGCAACATGACTCAATCAAAAGTTAATATGAATGAAAAACACTGAACATTATTTATGAGAAAAGATATAGTTTCAGCTGGATCCTTTTTATGGTCTCTAGCAACAATCTGTAAAACAAATTGCATCTCAGTTTTGTATTTTGTGAGAATATTATTCTAGTCCTAAATGAGTATCGTTACTTTTCATCTGTTCCAAATTAGAAGTCTCATGGAGATCTTCCATCTTTTCCACATGTATGTGCTCTTTTCTTTTTCTTTTTCTTTGCCTGAAGTTCTAGTGTCTTCTTCTGTAGAACATTCCAGTCATCATACAGGCTGAGTAACTGTACTTCCAGAAAGTGTCGGGTTTGCAGCCGGATCCCATCGACATTCCGCCGTGATATTTCGGCTCACAGACGTTCGACCATCCTCAGGTGAGTAGACAAAGTACTGAAGTAACCTGATACAGTCATGGTATTTATAGCGAATTACGCGCATGACGGTTTACAGCGAATGCGTTAGGAGGTGACATGCGCGAGGCACCCATGTAGTGTGTGCTGCCCTTTGTGGTGAAGTAAGAATAGACTAATCGGTGAATATTGATTGAACACGTCGATTCCGCTGTGATCTTGCAATTTTAATAATTGGGTTCCAATTTTTATCCACCTGAAAGCAGCTAACACAATTCATTAAATTGACGGTTTCCACGGATTCTTTAATTGGACAGTAACAGACGCTGGAAACCGTTGCTAAGATTATTGGAGCTTTGTATTCCAATGAATGTCCCATGGAAATGCAGTGTTCTGCTACTGCCGATTTTAAGGGTTTCCGCAGACGGTGCGTCTTTCGTGTTCTACACAGCGTCCCTGGACCTTTCGTGTCGTCTGACCTATACTCGTATATGCCGCGGCACAATCACTGGGAAACTTATAAACACCCGCTATCTTCAATTGTAAACCGTCTTTAACGGATCCGACTAAGGTCCTGCTCTTTGCTGGTGGACGGAAGATGACATTGATATTATTCTTCCTAAGCAATCTGCCTATTTTAGAACATACGTATCCGGCATATGGAAGGAACCGCTGATGTTCTCAGTACTTTAGTTCATCGGATGCATGTAATATCGAGTACTGAAAGCCTTCACGAAGAATTAGTGCATCTGGAGAAGGTTTTTAAAGAGAATGGCTATACTTCGCGTCAAATACGGAAGACCATCCACAATTATAATAACAAGAAGCAACGTTCTGAGAAGCCTGATGACTATAAAACAACTACGATCCTTCCGTATGCCGGATACGTATGTTCTAAAATAGGCAGCTTGCTTGGGAAGAATAATGTCAATGTCATCTTCCGTCCACCAGCAAAGAGCAGGCCCTTAGTCGGATCCATTGAGGACGATTTACAATTGGAGAAGGCGGGTGTTTGTAAAATTCCCTCTGAGTGCGACGCGGCATATAAAGGTCAGACGCCACGAACGATCCAGGAACGCTGTGTAGAACACGAAAGACACTCCCGTCTGCGGAAGCCCTTTAAATTGGCTTGCGTTTCCAAGGGACTTTTAATTAAATACAATAACACCAAAATCTTAGCAACGGTTTCCAGGTTCTGGGACTCTGCAATCAAAGAATCCGTGGAAATACGTCTTGCTGACCATTTAATGAATCGTGATAACGGCTTTCAGCGGGATAGAAATTCTAATTCAATTATTTAAATTGCGTGGTCACAGCGGAATCGACGTGTTCAATCGATACTCAGCGATTAGTCTGTTCTTACTTCACCACTGAGGGCAACACACACTACTTGGTTGCCTCGCGCATGTCACCTCCTAACGGATTCGCTGTGAACCGCCAGTAAGATTCGCATGCGCATAATTCGCTGTAAATACCATGACTACATCAGATCTCTTCAGTAATTCGCCCACTCAACTGAGAATGGCCGGACGTCTCTGGCCGAAATATCGTGGCAGAATGTTAATGTGATCCAATTGCAAACCCGAAAATTACTGTAAGAAGAAATACGCCGGGAAAATTTCAGGAGTCACAGAGTAACTGTTCACTATAGTGTCTAGTAGAAATTTGTGAATTTTGCTAAAAAGTGAATACCAGTTTACCTCATCCTGACAAGAAAACAATTACAAATTTCTGGGATGAAGGTAGCTTTGTTCTAATGATTTGACGTGAAATAGAATCAACAAGAACGTGAAGAAGTTGATATTGTTTCGTTCTACGAAGAACACTACAGGACTGTCGATTTTCACTAACAGTAAAATCAGTTTCCGAAAAATAATTTAACTCCAACGTGTTTGTCTTCCTGTTTAAATTCCTGAACAGGCTTCGTTTTGTGCTTGAGAGTTTGAGAAACGATATAAATACGCTTTCCCATGACAAGCAGGTGACCATCATTGAATGGTCGCTGTTACGTTAAATGGTATCTCAATAGGAAATCTTGTAACACAAACAATTCACAGAAACATAGTTGCAGAGTTGAAATAATTGCTAATATTGTAGCAATTAACTGTCACAAAATTTATTTTTGTGTAATATGCTTATCAATTACATTTCGGAACATACATAAGGGAACGCGAACAGTAACACAGCAGATGATGCATCCAGCTACGCCACGAAACTCCATGGCAGTACCACAGTAATACTTTTGTTTTGTGTTAAGTGTTCACCGCTGGGTCGCTGTACTTTCCAAAGCAATAAAATTAACAGGCCTCCTTTGGCACCGTCTGTCTACTTTGTACAAACGTCTATACTTACAGTATTAATGTTCTGCTGGTAAACGGTTATGGAATTTATTGTATGTTAAAACATCAGGACCGAAGTCTTGAAACAGCTGTTTTGCAGGTAAATATCTCTAATAATAAAACTTTATTTAATGAAAATAATTATGAGAAACTTTGTAGCAAAATCCACTAAGAAATAATCCGGAACTCCACAGTCGTTGTGGGTCGTCTTGCAGTTGTCCAATTGAGCTTAAATTTTTGCACACATCATTTTTTGTTGACTAGAAACAAATCGCGGGGTGGAAGCTAAACTTTCAGAAAGTGGAAAAGCCAGGGCTACCCTGATGTCAATCAGCACAGCATAAAACATCATATGCCACGAAAAGACAGTACTGAAGCACTACAAAACTATTAAAGCAAAATATAAATAGGAGAAAGAAACAATACTGATATAAAAGCACATAAGAGTAATGCACATTACACCTTCATACCAGGAAATGGATTCTTCAACATAAAAAGAAAATGGCACACGAAAAATCAGTAACGTCTTGAAAAAATAGAATTAGTATATCCTCGTAGAACCACATAAAAGAAATTAAAATTTGTGGCAGGAAAGAAGGGCAAGTTAAATAGTGCAGAAACATACTATTTAAAAAGTAATAACTACCACTCTAAGTATACTGTGATCAGTGCAAGAAATATCAATATTAGGTCCAAAGAGTCAATGTATCTACTCCAGATAAATCATCTCTACGTCTCATAAAAGAATGCAACCACCACCACACTGGAATACAAACATAGGTGATAATCTTATGCCATAGCAACAGAAGAAGGAATGATAACACTCCAGGAGGCGAAAAACAAATATGAAAATATACTAAATAGAGAAAAGTCAATAGGAGAAAGTATTCTCAATAATTCGTAACTTCGCATAAAAATATATTATTGATAAAAAAATAAAGGAAGAAAGGTAAAAAAGAAACGAAAATAAACACACACACACACACGCACACACATACACACACACAACAAACATACACATAGCTCCCAACACTCACCCTCTGTGCGTCCCACTTGACTCCAACAATCGATTCCACTCCAGTTTCAACTTCCATGATGCCTCAGTTAGCCCTAAAGCAAGTAATCAAGATGACGTGCAATGTACAACGCGGTAGGACATGCGTAGTGAAACACATAAATGTGACAGCCCAATTGGAAACCTATTCTACATGCATCCAGCACCTACAGATGAAAAGACTGATACATAAAATGGAGACTAAGGGATGAACCACATACATATGTGAAAATAGATAGATAATTTAAATAAGCTCTTAAGAAATTCTACAGATCTGCTAACAAAATATGTATAGTTAAATAATTTTTTTATGAAGGACCATTTAGAATGCCTATCAAGAACAGGCAAAGCATGTTTCTTTAGAAATAAATAAAACATTCAGTTGCAAAAGATGGAATGTTTCTCACTTACATGATAACTTAACGGAATAGGTAATGGAGAAAGACTTTCTGCGAGTTTTAACTGATTGTGAATCACATAAAGGGTTTTTGACCATTCTCCTCTCATACGTTACCTTATCTCCCTGTCCTACATTAAATACCATGTGCTTGTATGTGCACCAACAACTCTATTTTCAACTTTATTTCTAAATTGCTTAATAGCTCTATATTCGAAACGTTTTCTTGGTAATCTGTTTTAATTTTCTGTTCCACTGTACCTCTCTACCGGATCTCAATACTGAATATGTCATTCGATACCCAGAAAGCTGAGCTGGTATAAGGTGCAATGAAAGTGACTGCATACCATTCACATAAACAGGCTGACTTCCATTTAGTTTCAGTTAATTCTGTTTCATTTAGTTCTATGTTCCTATATAAACAGAGTGGCGTCATCACTCCTAATACATAACATGAAATCACAGATACCAGTGGGTATCAATAACTTCATGTGTAAAAGAGGAAACTTAGTACAAAATCGTTCTTCATGTTTTGCGAGTTATCGTTTCACTAGATACGAATTTCCCCTTTGTGTAGTTAATTAACAAATACATAAATACATAATTTTTAAAGCCACATTCACAAATATTTACGCAAACATTTGTAATGTTTACACACCAGTTTATATAAGAACGATTTAAACACATGTGTATGTACTTATATAACACCATTCATGCCACCCAAGATGTCACAAAATGATGTAACTGGAATTTGCTTATGTTCCATGCCTATAAAGCCTTCGAAGGGTTTATGGCGTTGCATCGTCATCCCTCTAGACGAGATTAATAAATGGAAAACATGGTGTGCGATAGTTGCATAAGATAACTCTTAATTGTCTTATTTTTTGACATGGTCAAAATGTAAATATGTAACCTACTGTACTGAAGCTATGGCTTCAGAAAAAAACTTGATAGTCAACATCGTCATTTTATTTTATTTGATTACAAACCATTTCAGACCAAAATACCTCCCTGTATCAACATGGGCACTTCTTTGCTTTCCGAGGCTTGTCTCATCAGTGACCCTTGATGTTTGTGTACTAGCTTACAGTGTGCAACAGGCACCTTGTTGTACAGAGACCATAACCGTCTTTGTTTCTACCGTTACTTTACAATAGACAATGTGATATATATGATCGCAGCATTCACACATGTAAACTGCTTGATTCTTTGTGCATTGCATATGACGGCATATTATTCTGGGATAATCTAAACCATTTTACCTTTGGATTGTGCAACAAAAGGTCCCACTCATACAAATTACGATGGTGTATCCCGCAGTTTAGCAACTGCATAGTAAATATTGTATGTATTTTGTTTCGATCTGAAGATCGCTTGTATATAATCCGAAACAAGTAATCAACAAGAATAAAATTACGATTACGAGGTTTTTCGGAATACACCACTTCTACTGTAAATTAAACTGGAAATGGGATGACTGATTCATACCGATGATCACAAACGTACCTGCAACTCTGCCATTCATTATTGCAATTTTTGTTTCAAAATTAGAGCTTACTTCCAAAAACTTCGTTTCCGTTACGTTCAACAACGGAGATCGCAAAAACTGCAGCACCTGTGTCGATAGTGTTTGGTTTAAGATTTTTAAGGGCAGGAGTAAGGACTACACACTAGTACTAGAGATCTTGTACTTAAATGTGGAACCCTTATATTGATCACAAACACGTGGGGAAAGGCGAGGCAGCCTTAACAGTATGGAAAAACCCAAGAATTCAGATAGGATACATTACGTAATTCTTTCATTCTTTTTTTCTTTTCATTTTTTTGGGAGGGACTTGCAATAATGTACTTTTCTTCTTATTTGTGAAACTGTTATTTTCCATTTTGCTCATGTTGTGAATTTGTACATTTATTGACACATGGTTTCAATCATTCTACGATCATAATAATACGGAAATCACAATTTCTCTTAAGAGGTTGCACGTTATACTTCCCGCAAGCAAAGACAAATTCTGTGAAGTGGATTTGTTGACATGCAGTTCACTACATGTTTGATGATGGAGAGGAAAATATTTTTGGATTCTGGCACTTCCTTAATGAACGCCGTTGTGCAGTTGTCCACAGTACCGAGTACAGACAATTTTTCTGATTGATTTGTGAAATATCTTACAAGTGCAGCCTTAGAAAGCTTTCGATAGTTCGATAGGTGAAACGTCAACAAAGCTGTCAAGAGAACGAAGAGAGACTGATTGCCATGCCATACGCACAAGCACGGGAGTGATTTGTTCGTGACTGCCGTATGGAGAGTGTTCTTTTGGTGCTAGTTAGGCTTACGGTTTAGGCACATACAGCGCACGATGAAGCTATTAAGTAAATGCATTACAATACTTCACCCTGTAGTTTGACATTTCAAAAAATTAACTCGAAAATACGGCGTGCTGACTAACGAATCGCGTGGCTGCTGTATGGACGGTGCCCGATGTGTGCACAGCACAAACTGTTTTGATGTGTATCGCGAACTACGAATTTGTTTGCGGAGTGGAGGATTTTCATTGAACTGTGAACTTAATGAACTTACAGATTAGAATGATTACATTACAACTTATTGGATTTGAAACTAATAAGGTGAAAGCTATCAGTTGTGGCGGTGAAGAGATAATTACTGTGGGCATGTGTTCATAGAATTAACTTCTCTACACCAATTAACATTTAGTGAAATACTAATCGAAAAATTATAATGCTGGGACTGTGAAACAGCGTGTTTAACAAGTGAGCGGTTTTCGGGACACATTGTGGACTGCATAAATCATTTTTGACAGGTGGGTGGTTTCTGGGAAACATCGTGAACTGTGACATATGAAATGCTTCTCGTTATAAACTAATATGAAATCTGTAACGTTCAAACAGCGGCGAAAAGTGATTAACAGGCGCTGTGACGTTGGTGTGCATTACGTGTTTGCTTGGTAAAGCTCGTGTGGGCTACATTGTGGGCTGCTGTTACTTCAGTCAATGAAGAGGCTGCAAATATCGCTCTTCCATCAGGACATGCTGACCAGAGGTCATTTCCAAGAGGACAGTCACAACTGCAGTTATTACATGGATTACACTTGTTGTTCACGAACCAACAGCGCGGAACGATGGCACAACGATGATGTCAACTAACTGATTATTTACCAGACTTTGTGAATGTCAAAAACATTTCCTTTCATGGAATACTTCCACATAATTCTGTTATAATAAAATGTCTTTGTGCTAAAGCTAGCATTATGGTTTCTAATTGTTGTCACTTTAATAACGTAACATAATTCATAAGCATATGAAATAACGCTTTCCGTGACTTCGGGTATCAAATTAAAATTAATTTTAGAAGTGGTGTGCCACTCTCTCACTTCAACAACATTGTCAGTCAGGTTAATACTCGTAGTTTATGTCATAATCTCGGTGCTCCCCAGTACTACATTTGGCATGTGTGGTTTATGACTTTTTTACACGAGGAAATTGGGAACAGAAGACTGTAACTTCCTTGACACCAGAAGTAGCTAGGTTGTTTTAGCAAGAGGCAAAAACTTGTATTCTCAACTGTCTGGGAAGCTTAAGAGTTTTCTTTCAGTAATTGCATATGGTAAGCCTGGAACATTAGATCTCTCTTTAAATGTCAGACTGTGGTCCCATTTAGATAGGTGTTTTTGACGAAACATGGCCCTGCTTACTGTGAGAACGACGCCTCCCCTATCTAAACTTTTTTCAATTTCAAACAAGAAAGATTTCGAGCCACTGGTTGGCTTCTCTCAGAATATGCGAAGCAGAGGCTCGCTCCCTAGCATGGGAACCACGTTGCTGTGTCTGGATTGACTACCAGGCCAACACAACAGTCAAGAGGGGAGATTCAATGAGTAGTGGATAGTTCGAGTGGTTTGTACAACGTGGAGGCGGATTCGTTTTTGCTAATTAGGCTCTTGTACTGAAGCTTGGTGGAAAGTAGTTTTGATTCTTTGCCTTGTTTTTTTCTTCTGCTCCTCCCCTGCTGGAGAGCTTCAGGTCTTTCCGTAGTGGGTGAGACTTGTGGTCTGTACCTAGTGGTGCACTAAAAGCCAGTGGCCGTTACCAACTGTGCTGACAGTGAAGCTACATGTCATCTGGAATATACTGTGTTTCACGAGGGTGAACTTATTCGTTCTGCGTCGGTCGTCTGATGTTTTACAATTCGAGCCTGCACAGTCGTGCCTGTGAGTCAAATTAGTTTGGCCAGACCAGCGAACGGCTGCACCTCACGCAGAAACCCGGTGGGATCTCAGACTCTGATAGGAATTCTCCCTGCGTTCTACTAATCAGTCCTCTGAGTTTGCAGATTTTCGTGGACGCATCAGAACATTACAGCTGCTGCAGCGCGCAGCTCTTCGCACAGAGCGCGCCGTCTTCTACTTCCGCCTGAATCAAGGTGAGACAGTAAAGTATTGCTGCACGGGCATTGAGGTGTTAAATTGTATTCACTGTTCCCTGTTCTCTGGAGAACCATAGTTTGATGCCATTTGAATAGAATTCGACCCCACAATGGATTCACGTTGCGTCGTAAAAGCGATTAATACAGGGGATAATTTGTGTAAGTTCCGCCCCAATGAATGGTTTGCCAATGAAGCACCATCCCTTTAGTGATTAGTTTTGTAACTTCTTTGCAAGATTTATCAGTTCGTTGTAGATATAAATGCACAAATTAAAACTTGGCACTGTTTATGCAAACAATTACGCCATTGTTCTCATTCATACACCTCCAACCAGTCACTGTTTTTTACTTTAATGGGGTGAAACATGGATACACCAGCAGTTGCATGTCTAATCTTATTAAATTAGTTAATCTGAGTATTAATTTGTGTTCTCAAAGTGAAAGCAGACATAGGCAACAAAAATGCCATGAGTAAATTTACTAATTTCATGTAGTTGTTATCGCCTTCAGGCCAAAGACTTGTTTGATGCAGCTCTCCATAGTACTCCATCCTGTGCAAGCATCTTCATCTCTGAGTAACTACTGCACCCTACATCGTTCTGAATCTGCCTACTGTATCTTGGTCTTCCTCTACGATTTTTACCCACCACGTTCCTCTCCAGTACTACATTAGTGACCCCTTGATGTCACAGAATGTGTCCTACCCTTCTTCTAGTGAGGTTGCGCTACTAGTTTCTCTTCTCCTCGATTGTATTCAGTACTTCCCCATTAGGTACATGATCTACCCTTCTAATCTTAAGTATTCCTTTGTAGCATCATATTTCAACAGCTTCAATTATCTTCTTGTCTAAACTATTTATAATCCATGTTTCACTTCCATAATGGCTACACACCGTGCAAATACATTCAGGATAGACGTCCTGACACTTAAATCTATTTCTCTTCTCCACAAACGCTTTTCTTATCATCTTCAATCTACATTTTATATTATCCCTACTTTGACGGTCATCAGTTATTTTGATAACGAAATAGCAAAACTCATGTATTACCTTAAGTGTCTCATTTCCTAATGTAATGGCCTCAGCATCACCTGATTCAATTCAACTACATTACCTTTTCCTGGTTTTGTTTTTGTTAATGTATATATTTATGTCCTCCTTAAAAGACGCTGTCCATTCCGTTCAAATGCTCTTCCAAGTTTTTTCCTGTCGCTGACAGAATTACAGTATCATTGGCACACTTAATTTTTTTAAATATTTTGTCCCTGAACTTTAATTTCTACTCCGATATTTACTTTTGTTTCCTTTACTGCTTGCTCAATATCCAGACTGAGTAACATCAGAGATAGTCTACAATTCAGCATCACTCCCTTCTGAACCATTGCTTACCTTTCGTGCTCCTCGACTCTCATAACGGTTTCTGTACAGATTGTAAATAGCGTTCACTCTCTATATCTTATCCCGGCTACCTTTAGAAATTGAAAGAGAGTATTCCAATCAACGTCGTCAAAGGCTTTCTCTCAGTTTACAGATGTTATAAACGTACGTTCGTCTTTCCTTAACCTGTCTTTTATGAGAAGTCATAAGGTCATATTTCCTCGCTTGTTCCTACATTTCTCCGGAATTCAAGGTGATCTTCCCCGAGGTCGCCTTCTACCAATTTTTCGGTTCTTTTGTGGTTAATTCGTTCTAGTATTTTTCAATTGAGATTTATTGTTCTGATAGTTTGGTAATTTTTAAACCTGTCAGCGCATGCTTTCATTGAAATTGGAGTTATTATATTCTTCTTGAAGTCTGAGGCTTCTTCGTCTGTCTTGCAGATCTTGCTCGTCAGATGGTAGCGTTTTGTTATGGTAGGCTCTCCCGAGGACATCAGTAGTTCTAACGGAATATTGTCTACCCATGGAGCCTTGTTTCGACTTAGGTCTTCCAGTGCTTTATTAAGTTCCCCCATCTCATCTTCGTCTATGTTCTCTTACATTTCCATAATATTGCCCTCAAGTACATCTCCCTTGTATGTTCTTTGCACCTTCCTGCTTTCCAGTAGTTGCTTAGGACTAGTTTTCCATCTGAGCTCATGTTATACATACAGGTGGTTCTCCTTTTTTCCAGAGGTCTCTTTAATTTTCTTGTAGGCAGCATCTCAATTACCGCTAGTGATATGTGTTTCTACATCCTTATCTTTGTTCTCGAGTCATTCCCGCTTAGCCATTCTGCATTGCCTGTCTATCTGATTTTTCAGACTTTGTATTCCCTTCCCCTACTTCATTTAGTGCATTTTTATATTTTTTCCTTTCATCAATTAAATTCAATACCTTTTGTGTTACCCAAAGATTTCTAATAGCCCTCATCTTTTTACCTGCTTGATCCTCTGCTGTCTTTACTGTTTTAACTACCAAAGCTATCTATGCTTCTTCTACTCTCTTACTTTCCCCCTATTGTAGTCAGTCGTTCCCTAGTGCTCCCTCTGAAATTCACAACGACCACTGGGTCTTTCAGTGTATCCGGGTCTCGTCTCCATAAATTCCTACTTTTTAGCAGTGTTCCAGTTTTAGTCTCCAATTCATACCCAATAAAACATGGCCCAATTCCACATCTGCCCCCGCAAATGTCTTACAAGTTAAAGCCTGGTTCAGATATCTAGGTCTTACCGTTATATAATTAGTCTGAAAAATTCCGGAGTCTCCATATCTTATCCTCGTATACAACCTTCTTTCTTGATTCCTTAACCAAGTGTTAGCTTTGATTAAATCATGCCCTGTGCAAAATTTTACCAGGTGACTAACTCTTTCATTCCTTTGCCCCAGTCCATGTTTACCTGCCACTTTTTCTTTCTCTTACTTTTCCTACTATCGAATTCCAGTCTCCCTTGACTAATTCCATACATAAAAACTAAGGCTGTATCTCACGATTTGAAGGTTACTGAGATGATAATACTTTTCTTTGCGTAACGGTAATAACATTTGGCATCACTAGCACATATTTTCATGATTAAGGCAAGTGACAGCTTGCATTTGGAAACCCTTCGCCAGTGTCTTCAGTCACGGCATTTTTGTGAAGAACAGGCGCGTGTGTATTACTTTCTTCTTCTTTTTTTCCTTTGTCAAAGATAGAGCATGGTGTACTAACATTTAGACTTGGTTTCGGCGCTATGCTTTGTGTCTCAGTAATTTGTAGTATGTTGTAGCCATTTTATTTCAGTGTATGTATTGTCTGTGTCATCTACTTTTGTTTCTCATTTTGTCTTGTCAGTGACTTCTGCGTCACTTCTTGTCCGATGTTGCTTAGTTGCTAACAGTGTTGTGCAAGCTTTTGTGGGGATGCTCTCGGCATTTTGGAGTAGGTTTTGTTTCGTAGGCTTAGGCATAAATGTGTGTATTCTTTGAAAGAGGATCAGAGTATTGTTGTGGTGCGTGATGCATTAGAGTCGGTAACTTGCGGAAGTAGCAAATTATTTGAATACTTACAACAAGCAAAGCACTAATCACATCCATAAGGGAACACGAGCCAGTCATAGATGCAGAAGAAGATAGGACGACGGTAGAAGCTCATTTAAATAACTCTGCTAACGGAGCACAAATGACAAAGGCAGAGTACTCCAATGGTGAGGGTACAGTTCACTCAGAAAATGAAAGTGAAAAGGGTGCAGAAGTGGCAGGTAACATAGGTTCTGTAAATACGGAAAGAGGTACACGTAGAGAAAGTAATGGGCAAAGCGTCAGAGTGCAGTTAAATCCCGTGCGTCTAGTCCTTTGTGCGGTACTGGTGGGGCGCGATTAGAATCGATCATTCAATTTACGCGAGAGGAGACGACAGGAAAGGGAAGAAAATAGATGGCAGGAAGAAGACGAGAGGCAGAAGACCCTCACTGATAAAATTAGGTAAATTCATGAGCGAAAAGATCAGGACGAAAAGAGACATGACGAAGAAATGAAAGAAATTAAGGAAGTTCAAAGGAGAGCTGATGAGTTTGTCGGAAGCGTAAATCGCGTCAGGAAAGAAGTAAAGGGTGCAATAGTAACTGTTGAAGACTTTAGGAAAACGTCAGATGAGACCCAAGAAGTAGCGGTAAAGTCCAAACGCGAGGCTAGGACAGCCAGACTAGTAGCACGACATGCGCGAAACAATGACCAAATTGCGCGAGATCAGGCAGCGCTGACGAAGGTCGAAGTGAGCGCCAAAAATAAGGCTATTTCCGCTCTCAGAAAAGAGGGACAGAGAGTAGCTGAAAAGACACAGGAAGAAATGCTAGAAATCAAAGAGGAGCAAACCCGTCTCACTACCCAGTGGAACGAGCTGGCGGATGAGATGAGACAAATGTACGAACGGGTCGCTCGTGCAGAGATTCATCCAGAAGCCACAGCACTTGGCTGTGAGTTCACTGGTCACCAGGAACGTCAAAAACAAAATTTTGTAACCCAACCTGGAGCCACATCCACAGCACAGGCCGATACATGGCAACAGCGCTTGCTTAACCCTAGGACTCACTCTGGGGTCATTGGTGACCCCAATCATATTTACTATGGATAAAATAATATTTCTATTTCTTGTAAAAATCCAGAATTTTATGACTTTTACCACACAGTATTGTAGTTCTCTCTCAAAATTTTTTAGAGCGCTTGACGCAACGTTTAAATCAATAATTAAAAAAAACTACTGTTGGGGTCAATTATGACCCCAGACAGATTATATGTAACATTCATAGAATGTATAGATTATCAACTATCAATCTCTTTCTTAGGTATTTTGAGTTGGTAACACTGAATTCAGGTGTTATTCAGGTGTTACTCAGAACTAACCTCAAACTGAAAGTTCGTTTGTACGTTTGTTGTACGTTTGTTGTTGCAGTGTAATTTCAGCATGGATGGAATACGTTTCGCTCTTGGCTATAGTGTAGAACAAGCTATGGAAGACTTATTTGGTAGCAGTAGTGATTCAGAAGGTAGTGACGCCGAAGATGATGGAACGGAGACACAGGTACACCAAAGTGATGAAATTTGTTTACATGGATTAGAAGAAAATGATATTCTTGCTGAAAATGATGACAGTGGGGAAGATGAAAGTGCCGTACTGGTAAGCAGGGGTCGGGATATTGCATGGAGTAGAAAAGAACCATCAATTCATAGATTTCCAATCCGCAACATGCAACGATTTTCAGCAGGTATTCCTAGTACAGTTAGTGTTAGCTGTTGACTGATTCTGGCAGTTTATTACTAATGAATTGCTGGATATAATAGTTCAGTTCACAAATCAACGAGGAAATGAATTGAAAGTGTCTGGAAAATTGGTTGACTGGCGTGATACAGACAGATGCGAGCTTCTTTCATTTTTAGGCTTGCTGATTCTGTATGGCGTACAGAAGAGCCGGGGGAAACCTATTGACGAATTTTGGGACTCTGAATATGGCACTCCTCTATTCCGTGCTACTATGTCGAGGAGGCGATATCAGGACATTCTGCGTTCACTTCGTTTTGACGACCGCATCACAAGACTTGAAAGGAAAGAGAGGACTGAAAATAAGGCTGAAGCTGTACAGGAAATATTTGATTTGTTTGCCGCGCAATGTCAAACATCATTTATACCTTCCAGCAACATTACTGTTGATGAACACCTTTGCGTGTACAGAGGTCGGTGCAGTTTCAAGGTCTACATTCCTTCAAAGCCAGGAAAGTATGGCATCAAGATATGGTGCGCAGTAGAATGTGATCATGGTTATCTGACAAATCTTCAAATGTACACTGGAAGGAGTGGTGATGTGAGAGAAGTGAATCAAGGCAAGACAGTGGTCTTAGATTTAGTGCGTCATCTGGCTGGCAGTGGTAGGAGTATTACCACTGACAATTTTTTCACGAGCTATGACCATGGCCAAGAATTGTTGAAAATGAAGTTGACACTTGTAGGTACTCTACGTTCTACAAGAAAAGAAGTCCCAAAAGAGTGTTTGCCTTCGAAAACTAGGGGAGAATGCACTACCAGATTTGCATACAGTGGTAAAACCCTATTAGTTTCGTATGTTCCAAAAAGAAATAAGGCTGTGCTACTCCTGTCAACACAACAGCAATCATTTGAAGTGCCCAAAGTAAACAACTTGAAACGAAAACCAGAAGTAGTGTTGTATTACAACTCAACAAAATCAGGTGTTGATACGCTAGATCAAATGAACTCTTACTATTCTGTGAAAAAGGGCTCAAAACGTTGGCCATTAGCAGTATTTTATGATCTTGTCGATCTAGCTGCACTCAATGCCTACAGTCTCTTCCGTGTTGCTGTTGAAAAAACAGAGAGACGTCTTTTTCTAATGAAGTTGGCCAAAGAAATGGCAAAGCCCCAAGTGGAACGTCGTTTGAGTTTACCACAGGCAAGGAACAAGGATAATATTAGCAGTATCAAACGGTGTGGATTTGATGATCTGTTAGACAATGGACATCCAGACGTAATACCCGACAATCAGAAGACAAAGCGATGCAGATGCTCCATTTGCCCCCGATCAAAGGACACAAAATACAGTTCAACATGCAAAAAGTGTAACAAATTTGTTTGCAAGGAACATTCTGAAATAGTTACTACTTGCAAAATGTGTGCAGATGACTATGGTACGGATTCCGGTTAGAATTATGTTTCCTGTTGAGTTGTTCATCACATTTTCTGTAAATTTGAAGCCATTGTGAAACATTTATGAGTGAAACAACTTATGACTTAGAGTAATATTGTAACTTCTGATATGTAATTACTCTGTCATATGTAATTTAATTCTACTATTTACATACCTGTTAAAAAAGCTGTGAAATGTGTCTAAATAATAAATAAAATGTAAACAAACAGTTTTAAACGACAGTACGTCGTTCTCTGAATGATTAGTACACACAATCAATTATATACTGATTGGGGTCATGTATGACCCCAGATGGAGTACTAGGGAAATTTTAGCAGAGTGAGTCCTAGGGTTAACGGGGTACGACAGTAGCCGAGCGTGCAGTCAGTGGTGCGTAGTATACTAAGTACCGATCCGGACCACAACTGCGCGAGACTCAGACCTACGGAAACATTTCTACGTAACTTTGATGACACGAACGAGGGTACCACAGCATTCGGGGACCGGTCGGCCATGAAATCTTGGGCGCACGGGTGCCATAATTTAGAGAAAGTCCAGGGGCGCAAAATTATGAATATTCCGACTTAAAAATTTTCTTTCAGTTAAACATTTCAGGTTTACAAAGAGTACCACAATTCATTGCATTCCAAGTCATGAATTGCTGAGTATGATTGGGTACTGCCCAGTTATGGCCACTAGAACGCTAATTGGAATTTTTTCTGCGGATACCTGGGAGAATCGAAAGCAGAACACATGCATAGAGTTTGCAGTAACTTGCCGCAATTACGGCGAATTTAGAGAGGCTTTCCTAAATACCTACTGATCACAGAACACCCACGGAAGGATTAAACAGGTGAATTTGTTAGGGAAGGGTTAAGAAGCATCGGTGTACCGCAATCCGGCAAAGTTTTTGGAGACACTTGTCAACAACAACATTTACCTGGAACAACGGTTTAGTGATAAAGAGATTATGTGACGCTGCTACATGAAATTGCCGTTGAGATACCAGGACTGCTCATTGGTAAAGTTAATGACGCAATAGAGTAATTAAAAAGCGCTCTACGAGAGTTAGACTTAGTCAAGGAAGCGCAATACGCGAGGGACCGAATGAGACATAATGAACGAAGGTCGAAGATGCATCTGAAGGAAACAATGACGGGCAAAATACAGTTACGAACAGGGCAACAAGAAATCAATATCAAGCCCAAAGATTTAATAAGGAGCCTCAGTGGAATGACAGAAGCAGAAGGGGACGTACGGCGGTAACTTCCACGAAAATGGAAATAGTAACGAGAGAGAAATGCAAAATTCTAGCCACTTCGTACAGCCGGTCTGGAAATCAGGGGAAACAAGGAATAATGCAGGGATTGGTGGATGAAGTCCGCAACATGATCACCGGAATAACGTAGTGGAAATCAGACTACCTAACTCTGAAACAGAAACCGTAGCAGAAGTACGCATAGGTATTGACGGTCGGCCGCTGCGGAATCGGCCCAAAAGAAAGTCACACGTAATAACGGTACGCAAAACCTTGTACTGTTATATCATTTAGGCAATTTTAAGAATAATTTGTTTCCAATTCATTTAAGTGGTCGCTTGTTCTCTATACGCTTGCACTAACACTCTTTGGATTATTTACAGCCCGCATCTCGTGGTCGTGCGGTAGCGTTCTCGCTTCCCACGCCCGGGTTCCCGGGTTCGATTCCCGGCGGGGTCAGGGATTTTCTCTGCCTCGTGATGGCTGGGTGTTGTGTGATGTCCTTAGGTTAGTTAGGTTTAAGTAGTTCTAAGTTCTAGGGGACTGATGACCATAGATGGTAAGTCCCATAGTGCTCAGAGCCATTTGAACCATTTTTTTGATTATTTACAAATATTATTGTAATTAGCGGGTATGATCTTCTCCTGTGAGCAATGAGTTTGGTGTTCGTAGTTTTCTGTCCAGAATTTTCACTTTGATAATTTATCGCAAATTTTTGACATACTGATATCCTATGATGTTTCACAGATAGAAGTTTATTTAGTGGACAGAAATGTGCTGATTTCTCGGCAGGAACCTCTTGCGTTTATGACAAAAATGGTTGTTTCAACACTTGAACATTGCTATATATTAGTTACTCGCGCCATAGCAAAGGTATATGTTGGAACACTGTGAAAATTGCATTTTTTGTTCATACACTGGTGTCCAAAACTAAACCAACAAAGGGAAATTTCGAAGGGCTGCGTTTATTCTGCCGCAAAGCAGTATAAACAGGCGGTACTAAAGTAGAAACAATGTAAAGAATACAGAACTTAAGCAATTGCAACATGCAGAACGATAGACAAAAATGTTATTCGCGTTTCTTCCAACTTAACGAATTTGCACAGACATTCCGACAACCGATTACTGTACTGAGAATGTGGTGTGCCGATCTCTTGTAGCAATACAGGCCTGACAGCGACGGGGCACGCTGTGTTTCATGTCATCAATCACATGTGGAGGCAATTACGCCCATTCTTCCTGCAGAGCTGCTCGCAAGTTTTGAGGAATGGTTGTTGGATGATGATATGATGCAGTCTGTCTTCATAGTGCATCCCAGACATGGTCTGTGGGATTCAATTCGCAAGAGCGGGAGGCCACGTCATGCGTGCAGTATCTCCGTTTCCAAGAAAACATCAACCACCACCCTGGCTCTACGAGGTGGAGCCATATTGTCCATTAGTACGAATTCTGGGCCAACAGCGCTTCGCAATAACCGCACATGAGATCTCAAGATATCTTCACGATACCTGACAGCACTTAAAAGTTGCCGATTCACCTGTACAACTCCATGAAGAGCTGTTCGAGTGGTCAGCACAATCCCCGCCAATATCATTAGGTATCCTTCTCGATATCGATCTCTTTTCACAATGGTCGGATCCCAAAATAGTGTTCCACATTCCCTCCAGAGGCGAATTCGTCGAGGCTCACTCTCCAGTTCAATTTGCGACTCACCTGTGAAAGGAACATTCTCTGTTCGACCGTCATGGTGGTATGCTGAGTCTATTCTGGACGTTTCCTTCTGTAAAGACGCGTCAGAGTTACACATAAAGCAAGTCTGTAACAATAAAGGCCACTCTGCCGGAGACTTCTGTTAACCGATAGCCTCGATACAACACGTTCATTAGATGCTGCGAGGTCAGATGCCAGTTGCTGTGCAGTAGTAAAGCGGTAGCGTTGTACCCTTACAGCAAAGTAAAGTCTCCTGTTTCTGATGTCACGCAGGGATGGCCCTTCCTAGTCTTTGGAATACAGATTCGGACTCTGCAAACTGCCGCCACATCCGCGAGACAACACAACGATTCGCTTTAAGCTATCAGGCTATATCAGTTTTGCCACTGTCCTGTTTCCATTGTTTCTATGCCTCTCCACTGCAGAGAGTGTGGCAGGCGTCTTCTTTGTGCCATACTGCACGGTCTGTGACTGTGTAAACAGCGTTTGTGGAGTGGGACTAACCGAGAAACACTACTCCGTTTGATGGGTGCGCTGACGTTACCTCTGGCGTGGTTGTCCGTTGAGCGGGATACCAGTTTCCGTGCAGAGCACGATCGTACATAAATCTGTTAACTGTTGGTATGATTATATCTACATCTACATCTACATCCATACTCCGCAAGCCGCCTGACGGTGTGTGGCGGAGGGTACCTTGAGTACCTCTATCGGTTCTCCCTTCTATTCCAGTCTCGTATTGTTCGTGGAAAGAAGGATTGTCGGTATGCCTCTGTGTGGGCTCTAATCTCTCTGATTTTATCCTCATGGTCTCTTCGCGAGATATACGTAGGAGGGAGCAATATACTGCTTGACTCTTCGATGAAGGTATGTTCTCGAAACTTTGACAAAAGCCCGTACCGAGCTACTGAGCGTCTCTCCTGCAGAGTCTTCCACTGGAGTTTATCTATCATCTCCGTAACGCTTTCGCGATTACTAAATGATCCTGTAACGAAGCGCGCTGCTCTCCGTTGGATCTTCTCGATATCTTCTATCAACCCTATCTGGTACGGATCCCACACTGCTGAGCAGTATTCAAGCAGTGGGCGAACAAGCGTGCTGTAACCTTCTTGCTTTGTTTTCGGATTGCATTTTCTTAGGATTCTTCCAATGAAACTCAGTCTGGCATCTGCTTTACCGACGATCAACATTATATGATCATTCCATTTTAAATCACTCCTAATGCGTACTCCCAGATAATTTATGGTATTAACTGCTTCCAGTTGCTGACCTGCTATTTTGTAGCTAAATGATAAAGGACCTATCTTTCTGTGTATTCGCAGCACATTACACTTGTCTACATTGAGATTCAATTGCCATTCCCTGCACCATGCGTCAATTCGCTGCAGCGACGCAGGACGGGGACATAGCGATTTGTTGGGTTAATTTTGGACCCCGTGAAATTATGCAAGTCTTCGAGGCACAATTCTTTTCACAATTCATCTTGCAATTGGGTTGTTTTGATATTGTGTGCAATGCCGGTGGGGCGTATGCACGGTCCGTTCGTTCGGAGTGAGGAGGGATAGTGGTGCCACAGAAGTTGAGCTGTGATCCGATAGTGGATCATATCATAATTAGGATCACGTCGTCGATAATGGTGGGGGTATCCTGCTAGATGGACAATGACTGTCCACGCCAGAGGCGCGTTGATATTCGAGCATAGTTATTTTTCTCGCGGTTGTTCGATTAGGATTATCGCCAGCGGAGCGAAGCGTTATCGTTGGCAGTTACACTTATGGACAACCACCTGAGGTGCGACACTTTTCGCTGCTGGCACTTTTTTGTCTGCAGTTACCACTTATGGATTATCCCCAGTACTGCGATGATGTTTGCCTTGCGGTATTTCGATTGTGGATCGCAAGCGCGAAAGGAGCGTCATCGGCAATGTTCTGGATTAAGTGGCGTGATCACGTGGAGTACGAGTCACCATAGTATGTTTTTAGATGGATAGTAATGAAATGGCGAATGGTATCAGATGAGAATGGGAGATACAAATCCTTCTGATATAAAAATCATTAAAAAGACCTGGTACTTTTACGGCATTGCTGCAGCTGTTAACTAATAATATCCGTACGTCGATTTTTGAAGGTTGTTGGTCAGTTTCAGAGGGAAAGGTGAATTTGTGCCGATGTCTGGTCTATGCCTACAGCACAGTGAGGAGTGTACAAATGGTGGTGAGACGAAATCGAGAGTCCGTGCCAGATATCTGCATCAGCGTCACCTTCCAATACGCTGGCTTCAGAAGAAGTGATGAAACTGAGGCAGCTCAAGAGTGATGGAGGCGTGGACAGACTGCTGCTTGTCCCTTTCACTCGTGCCAATGAAGAGTGGAAGGATCCACAGGGGTGCCTTGCGTGCAGCCAACAGGTGACGGAGAATCGCCACCGCTGTCTGACGCAAGAGTTCCGAGGGACCCGATATGACTGTGACGCCATTGTAGGCCAGAAAGGAGAGGCTGCAGAGCGGCGAAACAAGCGATTGACGTCTCCAGACACTTGCCACAACACAGACAACCGCTTCTGGAGGACTGTCTTCAACAACAGCAATCGTTTCTCATCTGCTGCTCCATCTCTAGTCTGTCAATAGCCCAGTTGCCTTCCTGTTTCTTTCATAAACTGAAGACTGGTCAGGTTCTAGGCGCTACAGTCTGGAACCACGCGACCGCTACAGTCGCAGGTTCGAATCCTGCCTCTGGCATGGATGTGTATGATGTCCTTAGGTTAGTTAGGTGTAAGTAGTTCTAAGTTCTAGGGGACTGATGACCTCAGATGTTAAGTCCCATAGTGCTCAGAGCCATTTGAACCATTTTGAAGACAGGTCCTGCCCCTGAAACAGCTGCCACCCGTGATGATGTCAAGTAAAGGGAAAACGATTCCCTTGGCACCAACTCATCTGCTACATCCAAGATGTTATACAACTCTTGAGTGTAGTGCTATGTTTATTTTTCCGTCTAATGTTATAGTTAATTTTTGGTCTCCCAAAAAAGTATTAAGGGACTTAAAACGTGTTTTTGTTTTTAATTCTTGTTTTGGTGTGCCTTGCTGTATTTATTTTATTAGATTTAAGGCAATCTTTTAACTTTATATTCTTACTATGGTTATCGTGAGGGACAACACCATTTTTAGATGTGTACTGGGGTACCAGGTCACTCCCGTCTAAAATCTAAGATTGGCAGAACGTCACACTCAACAAACACATTAATATTCAAACCACTTTTTGAAATTGACTCATATTTTTGTTTTGTCCTTGTTGTTTGTGTAATGTATTAATGTGTTAGACATGTCATTTAAATTTTGCTTATATTCTGTTAACACCATTTACTCTGTTGTACGATAAGAACTAGATTTGCTGAATGCTTGGATGGAATGTATCAAGTGATTGTCTCTATGGAAGATTGAATCACTGTGTAAGCTTGGACCGAGATAACAAAATCTCTGAGGCAGAAAATGCTCAATGCTCAAAGATATTGTATTGTGGTTAGGGAGATCAACCACCTCTGACCTTAGCTCTAGTGTAAATGGATTAGTTAAATGTCTGCATGACCTTTTCACCATTCAGTCATTGTATTTATGGTCAGGCGTGTATGTCAAAGACCTGAGGAACCACAGGAAAAATTCTGACACACAGAAAATCGTAAGATTTTTGCAGGCACGCAGCAGGCTGAATGAAGTAAAAACAGAGGGTGGTTTTTTTTGTTGGCGAAGGTGTCATGGTCCGGCTTGTATTCTCAAAGACCCATTAGAGTGTTATAATTCCTTCTACTCCATGACACACCATCTCTTTATTGAAATGCGACGCTCAGCATTGGAGAAATTATCGGATAACCGAGAGTTAGTGGGAGGATCATCCCACTCTCTTAGTTTAACAACACAGTCCGATTAACATTCATATTTTGTATAAGAAATGAACGGTCGAGATCACAACAATATTTCTTTATTAATCGATTTCGGCTTATCTACTAGCCAGTCTAAGAATTTTTTCGCCCCATGTGGCTGGTGCTGGCGGCTCTTCGGATTTTTCGTGATACCACGATCGTACACATCAATGGATCACCAATTTAGTACTGGAGGGAAGCTTTGGGGGGGGGGGCGGAGGGGGGGGGGGGAGAAATCGTAGAGGGAGACCAAGAGATGAACACAGTAAGCAGATTCACAGGGATGTAGGTTGCAGTAGTTACTGAGATGAAGAGGTTTGCACATTGTATGATCGTGGTATCACGAAAAGTCCGAAAAGCCGCCAGCACCAGCAATACAGGGCCAGAAAAAATTTCTGAAGATGGCTTGTAGATAAGCCGAAACCGGTTAATAAAGGAATATAATTGCGATCGCGATTGTAAATTCTTACATATACAATCAGGTCGCTGCTGTCCGTGGGCTATGTTGACAAAATTTATGATATTAGTATATTAGGCCATGGTCTTTGTGTTCTCCACTACTACATTCGGTATGTGTGTTTTATGACTTTCTCACAAAGGAAATTTCGGGTAGAACGTACATACGACTGCATGTGTAGCCTGTAGGGGGGGGGGGGGGGAGGGGGGGGTCAGGTTGAGGTGACGACGAACTGGAAGAGAGATGGATTCCGGGCTATAAATGCGAAGTCCAGTGGCTGGGCTGTATGAGTGATTAAGGAAAACAGTGTATTGTGGATTTTACTTGCAGAGCTACTTGGGGCCATGGCATCCCCCCTTTCCACTTAGGGTCAGAGTAGGAGGGCGTTGGTTCTCAAAACATTTTACCCAGGTCAGGTGACACATGTTTCCGAAGGTGACCCGATGGCGGAATGTGGGTAGAGGAAGCCATTTAGAGAGAATGCTTTAATCTGAGCTTTTGTGCAAATGGTGGGAAGATCATACAACTCTTATTCTCATGTTTAAATCTGGGATGATACGGACAGAGTGCCTGGTGCACGTGTTTACTGTAGGCAAGACTGTAAATCCCCTGATGAAAGGAAGTTGCCAGATATTTTGAGAGCGGCAAAGACACATATTTCACGTGCACAACTTTTTGGAAAGCTTGATACCCTCTTTTCAGAAATTGGAAATGACAGACTGTGCTCCCATCCAGGTAGTCGTTTACCGAAACACGGCTGTGCTTATCATTAGAACCACGCCTTCCTAGTCTAAAACTCTTTTTTCAGTCAAGAGAGATTTTGAGTTTATAATTGGCTCCTCTCAGGATATGCGAAGCAGAGGCTGACCCCACAGCGTGGGAACCACGTTGCTGTGTCTGGATTGGCTAGCAGGCGAATACAACAGTCAAGATGGGAGATTCAAGGAGTGGAAGATAGTTAAATTGGCTTATACGATATGGAGGCAGTTTTATTTTTGCTAATTCGGCTTGGAGGAGAGTTGCTGTGATTCTTTGCCTTTGTTGTCTTCTGGTCCTTCCCTGGTGGAGAACTTCAGGTCTTTCCCTAGTGGGTGAGACTTGTGGTCTCTAACTTGAGGTGAACTAAGAGCCAGTGGCAGTTTCCAAGTTTCCAACTGTACTGGCAGTGGAACTGCGTATCATCTTGAAAATATTGTACGTCACAAGGGTGAACTTATTCATTCTTAGTCGCCTGTCTGATGTTTGACAATTCGAGCTTGCACCGTCGTGCCTGTGACTCAATTTGGTTTGGCCAGACCAGCGAACGAGTGCACCTCACACTGATATCTGGCAGGATCTCAGGGCTCAGATGGTTCCCCAAGTTCTAAGAATCAGAACGCCTATCCGTGTAGTTGGCATTTTTTCGAGGACGCATCAGGACATTACAGCTGCCATTGCACGCAACTCGGCGCCGTTTTCTGCTGCCGCCTGAATCAAGGTGAGGCAATAAAGTATTGCTGCACCGGCATTGGGGTGTTAAATGGCATTCACTGCTCCCTGT
Source organism: Schistocerca piceifrons (assembly GCF_021461385.2). Classification (NCBI taxonomy): domain Eukaryota; kingdom Metazoa; phylum Arthropoda; class Insecta; order Orthoptera; family Acrididae; genus Schistocerca; species Schistocerca piceifrons. The sequence goes on along the minus strand of NC_060143.1, from coordinate 50,209,616 downwards.
TCTCTGGAGAACCATAGTTCTATACTAGTGATGTACTTGGTCGTAGAAGACAGCATTTGAATAGAACTGGGCCTCACAATGGATTCACGTAAACAATGTCAGATTGCATTGTGAAAGGGATTAATTCAGGGGAGAATTTGTATAGCTTCCACTCCAATGAATGCATTGCCTATCAAGTGACATCCTATTTCTGATTTGTGTTTATCATTATTCGTAAGATTTATCAGCTAATTGAGTTATAAAACGTTTAATTGAAGCTTGTCATCATTTTTGTAAACACAAATACACCACTGCTCCCATTCATATTCCCTCAGGTACTCATAGTTTTTATTTTGCTGTGGTGATACATGTATAATAGCAATTCAAGGTTCAGTCTTATTAAATTAGCTAATTGCATTGTGAATTCTGAAAGCGGTAGCAGTCTTAGGCAACAGAGGTGCCATGAGTAAGCTGACTAATTTCATGTACAAAAATTAAGGGTGTAGCTCACAACTTGAAGGTTATGGAGCAGATAAAACTTTTCTTCACGTAAGGAATACCACATTTATCATCACTCGGACATATACGAGGTGTGGCTAGAAAAAAACCGGACTAGTACTGGTGAAACAATAAAACGAATGCAAAAAGGCTGAAAGTCGCGTGGCCTGTCACGTGACTCTCGCTCCGCCTACTGCTCGAGTTTCATCTGCCTCCTGCACTCAGTCTGCCCGTGGCGTCTGTTTTAAGTAGTTGACGTTTTGTCTGTGCGTCGGAAAATGTTGAGTGTACAGAAAGAACAGCATGTTAACATCAAATTTTGTTTCAAACTAGGAAAATCTGCAAGTGAAACGTTTGTAATGTTACAACAAGTGTACGGCGATGATTGTTTATCACGAACACAAGTGTTTGAGTGGTTTAAACGATTTAAAGGTGGCCGCGAAGACACCAGTGATGACACTCGCACTGGCAGACCACTGTCAGCAAAAACTGATGCAGACATTGAAAAAATCGGTAAACTTGTTCGACAAGATCGCCGTTTAACAATCAGAGCAGTGTCTGAGTTAACAAGAGTTGACAAGGAAAGTATTAGGCAGATTCTTCATGAAAGTTTCAACATGAACAAAGTGTGTTCAAAAATGGTTCCAAAGTGTCTCACAATTGAACAGAGGGAACGCCGAAGAATGATTTGTTCTGACATCCTGGAAAACATTGAAAGTGATCCCACCTCCTTACAAAATGTTATTACTTGCGATGAATCGTGGTTTTTTACTTACGGTCCCGAAACTAAACGCCAATCGATACATTGGAAAACTCCTGGTTCTCCACAACAAAAAAAAGCACGAATGTCAAAATCGAAATTCAAGGCAATGATGATTGTTTTTTTTTTTGACATCAAAGGGATTGTGCCCATTGATTGGGTACCAGAGATACAAACAGTGAATCAGCATTACTACATTAGCGTCCTGGCTACCCTACGTGAGCGAGTACGGAGAAAACGGAACGATTTGTGGAGAAAAAAGTCATGGATCCTTCACCAAGACAATGCCCCAGCTCACAGTGCGTTGTCAGTGAAGACGTTTTTGGCAAAACACAACATTCTCATCTTAGATCATCCACCCTACTCACCTGATTTGGCCCCCTGTGACTTTTTTCTTTTCCCTAAAGTCAAGTCAGCTTTGAAAGGAACTAGATTTGAGACTGTTGAAGCAGTAAAAGAAAAAGCGACGGAAGTAATGTATGGACTTACCGAAAATGATCTGCAGCATTGCTATGAACAGTGGAAAATTCGTATGGAGCGGTGTAGAGACCGAGGAGGAGAGTACATTGAAGGAGATAACATGAAATTGTAAATAATTGTAAATAAATGTTTATTCCAGTATTAGTCAGGTTTTTTTCTAGCCGCACCTCGTATTTGTGATTAAAGTAAGCGACAGCTTTCAATGTCGTATGGTAAATAACTTTACATAACACATACCACATTTTGAGGAGTACCCACGGTCTAGGGATCTCAGCCACGTGCTAGTGGCATTGTTTTCGTATGTTTTCCATGGCTTGCTATTCAGCATGAGGAAAAAGGCCCCTAACCTCCCACGGTGCAGGGGCGATTTAGGTCCGTGTCATTTGCCCGACAGTACGGTAGCCCTTTTCATTGACTCTCACGTGGCGCTGTGGTGCCGATGTCATACATGCCTTAGCTGCCTATTGCTGGTGGCAGCTGCGCCACACCCTCTCTCAGCATCTATCCAAATTTCAGATGTCCCACCGCCCTTCTTTTATTTCCGCCTCTTTTTCCTCGAACTGAGCTGCATCCCTACTGCGAAGTTGCTTACGCACTTGACATTCAAAAGTCGGTCTATGGCTTTCTTCGGCAGCACAGGTCACTGATAGTGGTTGAGGAGTGCATCCCATAGTCGACTGGATTGCCGTTTGACGATCGGTGTGCTCTCCTTATCCTGACACTGAAGTCCCGTCTACATGGTACCTTACTGTCAATGTGAAGCAGGTATGCCAATTGTGGTGTCACCGCCAGACACCACACTTGCTAGGTGGTAGCTTTAAATCGGCCGCGGTCCGGTAGTATACGTCGGACCCGCATGTCGCCACTGTCAGTGATAGCAGACCGAGCGCCACCACACGGCAAGTCTAGAGAGACGTACTAGCACTCGCCCCAGTTGTACAGCCTACTTTGCCAGAGACGGATCACTGACAATTACGCTCTCATTAGCCGAGACGATAGTTAGCATAGGCTTCAGCTACGTCATTTGCTACGACCTAGCAAGGTGCCATTATCCTTTGTTATTATTGCTATTATACTTCTGTATCATCAAGAGCGATGTTCTACAAATGTGGATTAAAGTTAAGTATTACAAGATTTTCGTACTTTATTGCAGTTCTCAAGACATTGTCCTGTTCCAGGCCTCACGCCAGTCTGCGTGTATTTAAACGCGTGCATTTCGGCCTCCTCTAGACATACAGCACCAATCACGCCTTAATGTAATTCACCTTGCAGACACTCCGTTGTGTGTTGCTTGTGATGTTTTAGACACAGACGAGCATCATTCGCTGTGCGGATCGGCAAGAGGTGTCTGGATTTGGTGGAGCAGATCCTGACTCTAACTACCCGTTCGACATCTCATTGGATACCTACTTAACTGCTCCTCTTTCTAGACGTGAGTTACTTCCAACAAGCGAAATCGAAGTCCGTGAAGTGCATTTGCGGACAAGCAGTTCACTAGTTGTTGGCTGCTGGCGAGAAATTTATCCTTGATTTATTTGCAATTCCTTAATGAACGCCATTATCATTATGCAGCCATCCGCAATTCCAAATGGTGAAAATTATTTCCTATTTCCTTTTCAATGTCTTCCTTAATCCACCCCAGAGCTGGCGTGTTCCTGCTATGAGGAGATGATCCCTATCTCTTCCACTCCTCTTCGCAACGTCGGTTTGCTGCTATTCGCAGTGGAATTAATGTTAATCTGTAACAAATTAACTAAACAAAAATTGTAAAAAATTAAAAAAAATTAAAAAGAATTTAATAATCATTTATGTTCATTGTATCTCTGTTCCACTTTCCCTCTGCTTTCCTTGGTTCCTGGGGGTTCGGATTGTGGTTCAAAATGGTTCAAATGGCTCTGAGCGCCCACGTGACTTAACTTCTTAGGTCATCAGTCCCCTAGAACTTAGAACTACTTAAACCTAAGGACATCACACACATCCATGCCCGAGGCACGATTCGGACCTGCGACCGTAGCGGTCACGCGATTCCAGACTGTAGCGCCTAGAACCGCTCGGATACTCCGGCCGGCTCGGATTGTGGGAAGGGCACATGGTGACCAGGCATTAAGTTGGGATACCTGCTTGCTTTGCCCCACACCTCTCTTAGGGCGGCCGGAGCTTCCTTTGGGGGAAAAGTGGATAAGCTGACGGCCTTCTAAGACTTGGGAACGTAATTAAAAAGGGAGTAGCATCTTTGATTAGTGATCAAAATGGCTTCATTACCGGGTTCGAATCCCACCATCGCTTGAATCTTGAATAAAAATCATCAGAAATTGTGACTGAAGACTTCCGGCATAATAAGTCACCCTCATACAGCCAACGGCCGTGTCAAAGAGGGCGGCGGAACAGATAGAGGTTCAGGGCACTCGCCTGCTCTTGGGGTGGGACTTAGACCGGACCCAAGCGACGACCTCAGAGTGGGACTTAGCCAGAGTATGTCTCCGGTTTTATTTTCTTATTCGATGTCCCATCCTTGTGCCATTACAGGTCAAGCGTCATCAAGCGTCACTCACCACACCTGGTAATGTACTCCTGAGTGAGAGGGAAGACTGCAATATATTACATTGGCCATGCCGCAGTGGCGTCGAACCAAAGACGCTCAAAAACTAAAAAAAAAAAAGAAAAAAGGCTGCCCAGGAAGCAAGATTGAACGTAACAGCTCTTTTTTTACTGTTTAGCAAATGCACCATCTTGGGACTATCTTAAAAGCTGATGACCAGTACTCATGAAATGGCTCAGACCTTTTCGTCCTGCGATAATTTTCCCCATCACTGTATGTAACAGTTCAGGCTCACGGGAAAATTACTTTGTGGCGGAAATTTTACTATCAAGTTACTAGGGTTGCCCAGAAAGTAATGCACAGCATTTTTTCTTTAATAGTTCTTTATCGAACACAATGAATACTACAAACACGAAAGAATGGTGTTTTATCTACACACCCTGTTTTTCCAAGTTATCTCCACCCCATTCCATGACCTTCCTCCAGCGCGGAACAAGGGCGTGTATGCCCTGTTGTTACCTATCCTTGTCCTCGTAGTGGAGCCACTACTTCACTGTGTGTATCATCTCCTCATCGTCCTCAAAGTGTCTTTCACGAATGGCGTCCTTTAATGCACCTGTCCTCCCTGCAGCATGTGAGGTGTGACAGCCCTGGCCCCAACTGCCTCAAATCATGGAGCTCCGCTGAACCGCCTCCTGATGACCGCACCCTCCGTGCCCCAGGACTAACTGAACTTTTGTCGACAGCAGATGCTCCATACACTTCGCACAAGCGTTTGTGAATATTCCCCACTGTTTCTTTCTCTGCAGTGAGAAAAGAAATGACGGTACATTGCTTGTAACGTACATCACCTACAGACGCCATTTTCTAACTGTCCTGCAGCTACGCTATCTGTCGGAAGTGACGGAAACTTGGCGCGCCTACATGGGAGACTTCAGATAATACGTACGTAACGTTTCACATTCGTTGCATTGTTTCTGGCGGAGAATAAAAAATGCGGCGTATTGCTTTCTGAGAAACCTTCGTATTTATCAGCTCACTGGTTATGTAAGCAAGCAGCTTGTGAATGCAGTCGGTTGGCTTGCAATCTCATCATCACTTCAAATCTGTGGTGTTTCGTAATTCCTTCTTTGTAAGTTGTGAATGAAACTATTGTTGAGACTTCTCCAAGTGTGTGGCAAAATCTCCAGTACACAACGGATTTAAATTCATGTTAACTGTATTACAGAATG